>NC_045773.1:101041443-101656829 GCF_008692025.1 Phocoena sinus | reverse complement strand
GGAAAACTGCCCCCGAGCCTGACCCACGCCAAGCACCAAATCCCAATTTCTGGACCAGCAGAGCCCCAGGCCTGGTCGGTAGGGGTCCCACTGAGGTATCGGGGTGACCCTCTCCCCGGGCTCTCAGGCGCCATCGCCGTCCCCACCTCCCTAGGACGGGAGGCTGGAGGCCACACCTGGGGGCGGGCGCCACACCCCCACCGGGAGGGCTCTGGGTGAGGGGACGCTGCCTACCCAGAGCAAAGGGCAGAAGCTCCGCCTCACATGGTGCCTTCCCGTCCAGCATGGCTCTGTCGAGGCTTCAGTGCTCACAGCGGCGGCCATGCAGATGCCACCCCTGCCAGCTTATGAACCCTGCAGCGGTGGCTTGAGCTGAACCACCTGCCTCAAGTCACGTGGGAGGGAGCCAGAAACAGCCCGACACCGCATCCTCACCCGCCTGGTCCCAAAGCTGCTGCTGGTGCTTTCGGCCGCTCAGCCCAACCTCCTCCCGCCGTGACCTCGTGTCCCCAGGCGGGTCCGCCAGTCTCGCAGGGCCTGGATTTTCCCCTGCGGGAAGCAGGGGGTTCTGGTGATGAGTAGGCACCGTGATAAGAGCCTTAATCCCACGTCCGCTCCTTCCCTCCCCCCACCCTCGGTCCAAATGCCGCTTGTCGTGTTTCCTACTGACTGTAAGTCACACACCAGCAGAGGACGACGGAGGTGCCTGTTCTTAAACGTGCGGCACGCCCTGCAGTGTAAGTCGGCAGTGGATCAGGGCGGTCTTGTTCACCTGCAGGACCCACGTCGGGGAGCAGGGAGCGGGGCCCTGCGGGGCCTGCCTGGAGGACAACGTCGCGGCACGTGGTCTGTGCTTCTATGTGACACAGGACACGTCTTGTCTGTGCTGCCACGGTTCCAGGGAGCCCAGGCCCGACCAGAAAAGAAAGGCGTCCAGCCCTTCGCCTCAGCCCCCTCCCTGCCCCCATCACGGGGAGGATTTGGATCCAGGGCCTGGCGGGGGCGGGGTGGGGGGGGAAGCTTCTCAGGCCCGTTCAGGGACATGGGGACCATCTTTTCAGTGGTGACGACCGAAAGGGCTGGTGGATGCCTACTGTCACCCGAGGAAGTGAAAGTGAACAAAAACACCAACGAAAACGATTTCAGTGGGACAACGTCAACCCCTGGTAACGCCGCGCCCTCACTCGCTGTCCCCTATGTACTCTGCTGACGGCCGCTGCCCCTGCAGGACGCCCCGCTCCAAGGGGCCGGACCCTGGGGCGCCCGTGCTCGCCCGTGGGGCTCATCGCTCCTGGCCAGCCTCTCCGCGGCCCCGCCCTGCAGCTCCACACCGAGCCTCACGGAGCGGCCACACCGCCCCGGCCCTGCTTCGTACCTCAGAGGCTTTGCTGCTACCTTCCGCTGCACGCCCATCTTCCCTAGTTCTGACTGCTCCCAACCAGAAACACCTCCTGCCGTTTGGAAAAGTGTTTATAAAAACACACAGTGGAGGCACACCAGGCCCAGACTGGTTAAAAAAGAGAAAAGGACAGCGGTGTCCCTGGGGGCCAGCCTGGGGGCACCCAGATGCTACCAGCCAGTCCCAGTGCTGAGATGCAGAACCAAGTTTCCCCTTGGAAATCTGGTGGGAAGTAAGCGAGGCCTAGAAGCTCCAGAGCGAACAAGCTCTGTGAGTTTCTGGCCGCTCCTTCTCTGACTGGGGGTTAGCCCGAGTCACCGGGGCCCACGGCACGGCCGGAGCTCTGACGGATGAGACCATGGGACCGCAGAGCACACTGTCACTCACGGAGGAAGGAGAGTCCGGACAGGGAACTCGGAACAAAGCCTGAGCGACAGCAGGGTGTGGGTCTGGGAAAGAAACATAAAACCTTAGGAAGAGAGGAGACAGCCGGCTCCCGGGAGGGATGGTGCCGGCACCAGACCCGGGGGACGGCAGAGCCCGGCAGCCCTATATATGGAAGAGATTCGAAAATAGGTCTGTGAATCAGAAAGAACACCCAAAATGCCCCCAGAGAAGTGAAAACTGCCCCTCTCCCCATTAGAAGGGGCAGGACCCCCTCCAGGGAAGCCATGCATGGGGGCGGGGCGGGGCTGTGAAGGGGGAGGACAGGACCCCGGCCCACTGCAGGGCCCGTCAGGCCGGACAGAGGTGGCCTCTGTCCCCCTGATCTGCTGCCCTGACCTGTGGGCGGCCTCTGCTCTTTTTTAGCCACTTTCACTAAGAAAGGAAACTCGGGGCTCTGCAGTTCACCCCCAGACCAGACGGCGATCTACCCCCACTTGTTTCGGGGAAGTGCAGAGCTTCTCCCCATCCACGTGAGAGCAGAGCCTGGGAGCAGAGCGCTGTCCCCTAGAGCCGTGGGGAGGCGGGGTGTCCTGGCTGGCGGACCTGCACCCAGGCCTCTCTGGTCGGTGCCAGACGCCTTCGCTTCTGCCCCCCCATCTCACATCTAACAGAAGGTCTATGAAGACGCAGGCAGATCCATGTCCCTGGTGACAGGGGTGAACAGACGTTACCCCAGCACCACGCACAGGATCTCAAGGAGGGGCCTTATTTGGAGAAAACACTAAATACCGTGTTCAAAGCTGGGCCCTCCATCAGCTCCCCCGGCGGGCTTCCTGCATCACCCAAGGCTCCCACACCCACATCTGGTCTCTCCATAGACCCTGCACTCCCTCCCAGACACGTCCGTGTTTGACCACTTCTCACACCTTCCCTGTCTCCCCGGCTCGCCCTGGTCCTTCTCCAGCCATGCTCAGCACAGCAGCCAGAGTGCCCGTCACATCAGGTCGCTCCCGTTCCGAGCTCTCCATCTCCGACAAGAGCTCCACGCTGAGCGTGATCTGCCCACTCCCTACCTCGATCTCCCATTGCTTCCACCCCCTTCTCTCCCCGCCAACCACAGCGGCCCCCTCAGGACTCAGGGCCGCCGGGCACACGCCGGCCTCAAGGCCTTTGCACTTGCTCTGGCCACTGGCTGGAAGCTCTTCCCCAGGCACCTACATCGCTTCCTCCCCACTTCCTCCCGGGCTCTCCTCACAGGTCACTTCCTCTGAGCCCTTCTGGACCAGCCCATCTGAAAGTGAACCCCTCCCTGCCCCTGCAAGTCACAGCTCCTCTCCTTCCTCCCTTTTCTTTTCTTCTGAAGGTGCAGAACCGTCTAACATGTTTTTTAAACTTATCTTCTTTATTATTGGATTCCCCCCACCACCACCACCGAATACAGAGTCATGAGGGCAGGTTTGTCTGTTTTGTTCAGGAGATGATGGTGCAGGGGAGGCATCTGGTAGGTGCTTGCTGAGTGAACATAGAGTGTTGGTTTGACGGGGATCCGGGATCAAAGGTCACCTGCCTACTTTGGAAATGGGATCTGTTTCTACAGTGATGACTTCATAAGGCCTGAAACAGGTGTTGTTTTTTAAAAAGGATCAAAATAATCCAAGAGCCCCAGACAGTCACTGGGGACATTCTGCATGCTTGTCTTTTAAAGTGTGAACCTTCCCAGACGAGAGATGTAACAGGCAAGAGGCCTTGCCACATTTGGTCAGGAGCCCTGAACCATGTTAAGTATTACGTAAAGGGGCTTTAAGTCAAAGACTCGGCCCTACCTGTGTCAGAGTGTGGAAAGAGCAGAAGGGGACACCTTGGTCACCCAGAGATACTATGCACAGAAAGCAGCTACCTCCCTCCCCCAGGCAGGGGCACAAGAAAGGAAGGACGGGTATATCAGATCCAGACGCAGAAGAGCATAAGGTGAGAAGCCAAGAGGCCAAGGAAGAGGATAGAAGAAGCAAGACTAGTCCTGAGAGCAGCCTCGCCCAAACAGAAGACCAGGGAGGTGGGCGAGTGAGCCCCGTGCCGCCACTCCACGCAGGGGTTTAAATATCTCTGCGCACGTGTCACCAGGAAACATACACGTTCCACAGACAGACAGCCAAGGCTAGCACCAGTGCGTGTGCAGAATCGAGGAAAAGTGCTCTGCACAGAAACACTCTCCCACGGCGATACTCCAGGGACCACGACAGAGGGCTCCGCATCCCCTTCACTGCACGCGGAATCAAAGATGCAAGTCGGACCCAAGGCGCTCCCACCCTCTGGAGGTGTTCAGTCCTGCATGCACAAGAGCTACCGGCCTGCTGCCAGCACGAGTTCTCAAACCTACACTTGCAAAGCTTTTCAAAGAGATGAGCGGGCCAACGTAACCCAGCCCAGAAACATGCAATAAATTTAAACTGAGGGAATCTGATGGGGAATTGCACTGAGAAAACCTGGCATCTCTAAAACAGCACACACATCTGGATGCCTTTTGTGTGTATGGTTTGTATGTCCAGACGACCTGTTTATGCAAACAGCAAATCCACCTGGAAATAAGGTGAACGCTTCTTTTGCATTATGGCGATGTATTTTACTTAGCAAACAACTTCCCTGGACTTTCCTTCCTTCTAAGGAAGGGAAAGGCCTTCCCTTGGGTGTACAACAAACTCAGGTAGTGCTGGGGGAGGGGCCGGCTTGCCTCCAGGCAGAGAACCTGGAACCAGACAGAGGGTTCAGGTCGCCTGTCCTGCGGCCCCGGGCCTCCACCTCCTCTCCTCCAGGGGTGCTGAGCTGGCCTTGCAGGAGGCCCTCTGGTCAGGACTCCAGCCGAGAAGACATTCCCACAGTCCATCGTGGGCTGTTCGAAAGGCCTTCACACACAACTGGTCCTCACCTGACTGCCGCCCCGCATGTCCCCCACCAAACCTAATACCCATTTCTTGCTGATTTTTCTCCCTTTAGACACTTGAAAGCAGCTATCATACCCCTTCTGCGCCTTGTTTTCGCCCTGGTGGTCACCCTCTTCCTGTCTCCTTGCGGATGGTGCGCTGACCCCTCGCAAACCCAGAACCAACCAGGCACGACCTGCGTGGAGGGACAGAGCCCAGGGCGTGCGTGAGCACAGCGCACCCTAGCCCTTGTGCTCCGGGTAAGGTGGTTTCCTCACCAGATCCCCAGGCGACTGAAGCTCCGCCCTCCTCCCCACCTTCTACGACCCTCACCAGAAGCCGCTGGGGGTGACAACAAAAGCCACCTTTGTGGAGGGCTTACTACTGCTGGACACTGAGGGTGCACTCCAGTCCGCAGGAGAAAAGTGAGTGTCAGGTCCTATGTTACAGGGGCGGAGCCAAGTGGGGAGCCTGGAGTCACAGCTGAGCGGGGTCCTCTGACAGAGTGAGACCTGGAGGGCAGGTGGAGGGCAGAAGGGAGGGCAGGGGGAGGGTATGGGGGAGGGTATGGGGGGAGGGCGGGGGGAGGGTGTGGGGGAGGGTATGGGGAGGGCGGGGGGAGGGCAGGCCCTCCACCAGCTCTCAGGGACTCCTGTTTGTTTATGGCCTGCCTCGTTCCAGAAAGGATGTAAGTCACTGAATAAACAGCTGTCCCTTCATCTAAGCTTTCCGGATTTGGGCATCCATTTGATAAATAACAACACACACACACAAACAGTAGATCAAGGTAAACTAATGCCATGCTTGAAATAATACTGAACTCCCTCCAGAGCAGCATGAAAGCGAGACTCAGGGGAGCAGGGCCTGCAAACGTGCTGGCTTTGGGAGCCTTTCCAAGTGACGCGTCTGCCCGAGAATGTGTCATGAGAATGAGCTAATTACCCATATAATTCACTCACCGGGGTGGGAGCTGTCCCGGGGAGGGGGGCGTGGGGCGGAGTGGAGATTATCCCAAGACCTCAGGCAGATGGGTAGCTTCAGTAAATGCCCCCTAAAGTGCCCCAGGGATCTGCTTAGAGGAGGGCGCTGGGAAGTGTCACCAGATTCTCAGCGCTGCAGGTGGTCACGCGTGTGTGTGGGAGGGGGCAGGGGGGACCCCAGTCCTCCTGCCTCAGCTTCAGCCTCTCGCTTCCTCTCCGCGGCCTCCAAAGGCCAGCCCCGTGGGCCGAGGAGAGGAAACGGGAAGCCACCCAGTCCCTGTGAGCCAGGAAAGTCACAAGGCGCGGGAGGAGGCCTCTGGGCTCATCAAACTCGAATGCGGACCCACCCTGGTGGCGACGGAGGCCGCGTGGCACCGCGCACTCGGGCTGTCGGTCACCGGGGACGAGAGGCGCGGCCCTGCCGGGGGAGGCCTCGGAGGGGGCTGCCAGACACGACGCGACCCCAGCTGGACGCTGTCCTTAACTCCTCCCAAACGTCCCCCCCGCCTCTCCGGCCGCGGCCGCGGCGGGAGTCGCAGGGGCCGCCCGACACTGGCGCGGGCCGGTGGCTCGCCTTGGGGACGGTCAGGACTCCCGTCTGGCCGGCCTCGGGCCCCGTGCGCCGACTCCTGCGCACCAGCCACTGCACTTCACCGCCCGGGGGCGGGCGGAGGTCTGAGGGCCCCTGTCCCGTGCCGGGGCCCGGGATGTCGCGATCCCCGCTTAATAACCGCCCCTGCGCCCCCTCCCTGCACTTCAAAGGAGTCCCCCCGACCCCCTGCCCCAGGCCGGGCCCGCGCCCACCTTCGCGCAGCGGCGCGAGCGCCAGCTCGGGCCGGTCCTCGGGGAAGGCGTCGCGGAGGCGCTGCCACAGGCGGCCCAGGTCGGCCAGGCTGCGGTGCAGGTAGAGCACGCTGCGGTCCGACCACTCGGTGCGGATCTCGAAGAACTCCTCCTCGTCGCCGCGCCGGCTGACGATGAGCCGGCGGATGCCGTTCACCCAGCAGCCGCGCACGAACATGTTCACGAGCGACGTGCCCTCAAACACCGCCGAGGCCATGCCGCGGGCCGAGCATGCCCCGGCCGGCAGGGGGCGCGCCCGCCCGGGCCTGGGTCCGCGGGGAGTCCGTCCGGAGCCGGGATCGGTCTGGAGCCGGGGTGTCTGTCCGGGCCCGGGGTCCGTCCGAGGTCTGTCCAGAGTCGGACAGATCCAGGATCTGTCCGGAGCCGGCGCTGGTCGGGAGTCTGTCCGGAGTCGGGGTCTGTCTGGGGTCGGCCCGGCCTCCGCGAGCTCTCCGGGATGGCGCGGCGACGAGCCGCGGGTCCGGCCGAGCGGCGGCTTATAAGGCGCTTCCCTTCGCGGGCGGCGCGGCCGCCGACGTCGAGGCCGCGGTCGCGTCCGCCTTCCCCGCCTCCGGGTGAGAGGACGCGCCAAGCGGAGGAGGGGGGGCCTGGCCTCAGCGCCCCGCGCCGCCTCCCGAGCCCGCGCTGCTGGGGCCGCGGGGACCCCCGGCTGCCTGGAGGGGCGGAAACCCGGGCGCCAGCCCCGCCTCTGTGCCCCCGCCCCGCCCCCTCCCTCCCCTCCGGGCCCCGAGCCGCCGGCCGGGATCGGACGAGACTGGGCAGGGAGGGCGGGCTGGCCTGCGCTCGGCGGGCTCCCGGGGAGACTCCTCTCTTTCCGTTTCTCGATCCTCGGAGACTGTCGGGTCGGGGGGCTGCGCGCCCCACCCGACCCGCGGGGGTGGAAGCTGCACGTGTGCCGGGAGGGGGGCGAGGGCGGGGCGCACCCGCTCCGGGGACCCGGCGCCGGTGCTGTCGGCCAGGTTCTCGTCTGCGCGCCGCCCGCGCATCTACCCTGGGCCGGGCCGGAGGCCGAAGCCGCCCGCCCCGCGTCCCCCGCGCATTCCAGTCGCGCCACCGCCCGGCCACGGCGCGGACGCGGCTGGGGACAGATGGGGACACGGTGGGACAGACGACGCGGCAGGCCCGGGCCAGCCAGCCACAGGGTCTCCCCAAAAGGAGAGTGGACCCCCTGCTAAGAAGTGGGACGGGCCGGCGGTGGGAAAGGGTGCCCTCGGAAAGAGCGTCCCCGCGTGAGCTGGGGCCCTTGGTGAGCCGGAGAGATTTCGAAGTGGACCCGGGGAAGCTGCCCCCGTGGAGAACCGGGATTCACGGCCGCCTGCCCCTCAGGCTGCTCCTAATTGGGAGGTAATTTTGAGCGATAGTTAAGGAATCCGGTTAGTTCAAGTATTGGAAGTTGGTTCTAGAGGGTCTCGGGTGACCTCACATCGCCCCAGGCTGGGGAGGCAGAGCCAGGGCGAGGCCCCTAAGCGCTCTGCGCTCCTGGAAAGTATCGAAAGCCCAGCTAGGGCGCAGAAACGATGGGGACCGAGGGCAGGTTGTCGGTCACGTGACTCGGTCCAGCCTGAGGGCAGGTTGTCGGTCACGTGACTCGATCCAGACCGAGAGGTGTGTCTCACTGCTACACACACGCGCACAGGCACACGCGCATACATCACCGCCTCCAGGTTTTACTCAGACTGCTCCAGTGACTTGCCCATATCAGACCTTCAAAGTTCATCCAAGTTTATCTTTACCTCCCGTTTGCCTTGTGAACTGGGAAGAGAAGGTGTTTTCCACAACCTGGAGACACCCCAACCTGGCGACAGTCAGTAAATGCTGGTAACTGATGGACTCACCACCTAGTCCGCAGGAGGGACCTGAGGGTAGAGGCTGAGGAAGCGGGCAGAGCTGAGTTCTGCCGTCCCCCACAAAGCCCCACTGAGGTCTCCCCCCATCGTACACACCCCCTCTCCCACTGCCACTGGGCTGAGCAGAACCTCTCCGACCACAGTGAAGGTGTTTTTATGCATCCAATAAATCTATCCTAGGAGCAGTCAGGTCTCCTTTTCCCTGTTGCCTAGGAGACCTAACTTCGTGAGGCTGCTCTTCAGTTGTGCCAGGCACTCTGGTCACTAAAGAGAAGGAAGCTTTTTCCTGTCTGCAATATTTGTTTGTTAAAGAGACCTGGAACTAGAGAGTAAAAATAACAACGGCCCAAAAGTCACTAATCATTACAGAAATTCCGAGTAAAACACAATGAACTGCCACTTTTTAATCCATTGCATTGATACAGATTTTTAAAAATCTATTAAGAGAAATTATCCAAAATCTGGAAATAAGACCAAAAGAATGGCGCTCCTTTCAACCTCGTATTGCAGCGCTGTTTAAAAGCCCAAGGATTACTTACTTTTCTAGGAGAAGTTTCTGTTGTTTGATGTTGCTGTTTACTATTAATGAAAAGCTGAGTCTCTATAAGGTTATGTACCAACTTGTAGATTTGTGCCTGGTAGAGATGCAAATAATCTTTGCCCCAAAGAAAAGGTAACTTCAAAGGTTATAATTATTTCCCTGTAGGACATTAACCATGTTTATATCTAGCCTAGCAATCTTATTTTAATATAGGTTAAGGACTCTGTAAACCCATTTCCCCAAATGGTCTTTGAATCAGCTTTTTCATCTTACAAACGTCCTCATTAGTTAATGAGGTGAGCAAACTTTTGGCCCATGTGCATGCCATATTTGTAGAAAGATTTGAGAGCCATATTTAACTTTGGAAAATTATACTTGGGGAAGTCTGACAAGAACAGGAATTTTTGCCGGCTTATGGAGAGACACGTACCCTCGCGCACTGATTCGGGGTGTCCAGGTTGGAAAAAGCTCTTTGGAAGGCAATTTGGCCGTTGTTGTTGAAACTGAAAGTGCACAGCAATTCCTCTTGTGACCCAACAATTCCTCTTCTAGGAGTAAGTCCCGAGAAACATTTCCACACAGGCACTTAGAGAAATGCGCAGTGTTTGCCACGGTGAGAAAGTGGAAAGGACTTAAGTGGTCATCAAAAGTGGAATGGAATATAGAATGGATGAACAACAAGGTCCTAGTGTGTAGCACGGGGAACTATATTCAATATCCTGGGATAAACCATAATGGAAAAGAATATAAAAAAGAATGTATATGTGTGTGTATAACTGAGTCACTTTGCTGTACTGCAGAAATTAACATTGTAAATCAACTATACTTCAATTAAAAAATACTTTTAAACAGTGGAATGAATAAATTAGTGGCACATACATGTGATAGAATACTATACAGCCACGGAAGATGAATCAGTCCTAAAAGTGTGGATAGATCTCAAAAACAAAATGTCAGTGGAAAAAAACTGTCAATGAAAATGACTGTGGGTACAGCACAGTTATATGGACGTATATGACAAAACAATACTAAATGGAAAGATATCTGCCAAATCCATCAAGGTGCCTATGGGGTAGTGAACAAAGTCAAGATGGGAAGATGTCAGCAGGGACTTTTGCTTTATCTGTAGTGTTCTTGTGTACATCCTGAATTAAATGGATGCACGTATTACTTGTGTAACGTTTTAAAGGGGTATCTCGGCGCTGTGGGAGTTTGGAAGTAAAGAGCCAGAGCGTGCCCAGTGCTTGACTCTGGGAAGTCGGATTAGGTCCTAGTGAGCTTTTCTTCTCAGGCTTTTTCTGTTACTTAAATATTAGATGATGACGATGATGAGAGAATCTCTGACGTAAGTTCTAGAACTTCTAGTCCAGCCCAGCCACCAAGTCCAGTGTATCATCTCACACGGCACACTTGAACTCTCTTTGCCTGGATTTGCCTCTCCATGTATCAGGAATTGAACACAAAAAATATAAGAAGTCCATGTCTGCTGTGAGGACAAACAAAATGATAGAGGGCAGGCAGTGTGCTGCTACACCTCTGAGAACCGGTGTTGCATAAACGTCAGGAACAGACACAGAAAAGACGAGTGGTTTCAGGTTGTAAATCGGGCTGACTGGGTAGCCTGGTGCCTGAGGCTACATAATACAATGTGAAACCGGGGAACAAAGCTCTCTGGGTCACCTGCCTGTCTGCCAAGGTGGGTAGAATTACAAAGGTGTGTCCGAGGAGGAGCCCTGGTTGTAGGCAAGCGCTTGGGAAACCAGATACTTTAATCTGATTCTTAAGAGTAACAAATGGGAATAAAAGAAAGACTTCATGAAATTCAAGCCTTTACTTTGGAAGGCATGATCATTTTTCTGTTTACTTTTCTCCTGTGGCTGTTTTGTTTGGGCTTAGGTTGTTTTGTAAGTTCTGTCCTTGCTCCCTAACACTCACAGTTAAGAAAAGAAAGAGCAAAGGTTGGTGGTCACTCCAGGTCACCCTCCGTGTCCCCCTCGTTCTGCATCAGAAAACATGGTAGGGAGCTGGGGGCTCAAGCCAGGAGGTTAGGCGGGGCTGGGGAGGCGTTCCTGGCGGCAGCGGGGCCCTAACCACACCTGTTCCACAATCTGTAACCACCCCACCCCCACGCTACTGCTGCCATATGCAAAGTTGGAGCTAGAGTGTCTTTTCCATCACTGCCTGTGCTTGTGATGAGTTGGGTAAACTAGTTACAGGGGCACCGTGATTTTTAAAAAATTTTTATTGGAATATAGTTGATTTACAATGTTGTGTTAGTTTCTGCCGTACAGCAGAGTCACTCAGTTATACATACATCCACTCTTGTTTAGATTCTTTTCCCATATAGGTCATTACATAGTGTTGGGTAGAGTTTCCTGTGCTCTTCAATAGGTCCTTATTAGTTATCTGTTTTATATATAGCAGTGTGTATATGTCAATCCCAGTCTCCCAGTTTATCTCCCCCGGCACCGTAACCATAAGTTTGTCTTCTACATCTGTGACTCTGTTTCTCTTTTGCAAATAAGTTCATTTGTACCATTTTTTAAGATTCCACATATAAGCAATATCATACATTTGTCTTTCTCTGTCTGACCTACACCACTCAGTAGGACAATCTCTAGGTCCATCCATGTCGCTACAAAAGGCATTAGTTCGTTCCTTTTCATGGCTGAGGAATAAGTCAATTTGAGTCCCCCCCACGGGAGGTGGGTCAGTGAAGGCCCTGCAAACATAGCTCTCCTTCCTCCCTCATCAAATGAAAAGCAGTGGTGAGGCCTCAGCGCTGTGAATGCTTTTGGCACAGTGACTGGTCTGACGCTTATGTCAGCCCTCAGGGGTAGGGAGGAGAGCTGCCCCTGCAGGTGAGGAAACTGGGGCTCCAAAAGGGGCTGAAGTGCTCCCGGACCCAGGGCTGGCCGCAGACCCAGGCCTCCCGGCTGACCCCACAGCCTCCTCTGGCTGTGGTCCAGCCACACTGGCTTCCTCTGCTGGCTCCAAAGTTTCTCCTGTGCGGACGGTGGGTGTCAGGCTCGCGGGCCTGGTGGGCCTTACCTGCCCCAATGCCCCCCTGGACTGAGGAGTCCCACATCCTTTAGAACAGTGATTCTCAAGCCCTAATAGGCCTGCGAATCCCCTGGGAGCTTGTGAAAAAGCAGATCCTGATTCAGTGGGTGGGGCCTGAGAGTCTGCATTTCTGACAAGTTCCCAGGAGGCCCCGGAGCTCATTTTCTGCAGAGGCCGCTCTGAGTAGCAAGGTTGATTCTAGCTTCAACCAGACAAAGCAAGTCTGGTGTCGGGCAACCCGTTGTACCATCTCACGGTGTCCTCATCGTTCATGATTGTAACTAAGCGTTAATTACGTTTTCCTGGCTGGAATGTCATCCCCACGAGGACAGGGACAATGACCGTCTCCTTCATACCGGTACATACTGGTATATACTGGTACACCCAGTGCCTAACACAGTGCCTGGCACGTGATAAATGCTCACTAAATATCTGCTAAATGAATAAAGTGAGTGAGGGAAACGAATGACTGAGCCACCAAAACGACGCTGTCCCCCGATTCCCAGCAATGAGACATTTGGGAGGGTTTCATAGTCTTATCATCAAATCCATATGTTCCTGGAGACCCAAATCCCATGCATCAAGCCATCTAAAAGGGGTTCATGGTGGTCATCCCTTCGGAATGGGATTACAGACTTTTTATTTTCCTTTGTGCACTTTTCGTGTTTTCCAAATTTAATGCAATAGGCGAGCATTACTGCAGTAATTCAAAGGACATTTAAAAGTTCATCTAAGCAGATTCTCTCTTGGTCACTTCTGCTTTATCACCACAGACGCTGAGCTGGCTGTACTGTAATCCGTCACTGTGTTCAGTGTCTCCGTTTCCAGACTGTAAAGTAAGGTTGGGCTGGAGATGACCACTGAGCCTCACTGGGACGTGAATTCTCTCTGAATTCGTCTTTTCGTCCATGTATTCCTTCTCATCCCTGTTACTTGCAAGGAATCCTAATCTCACATCTGCTGACCTCACCTCTGTGGGTTCCTGCCACCTGTAATACCGTTCCACGATACCCCTTTTCTGAGGATGGAATTTGTTGCTTAAGTCCTGAGTAAGAGACCTCCCCGTTGCAGCTGAGGTGTTTACATAAACTTAAGTCACCATTTTTTTAACGTGATGCTGAAAAAACTCAGTGAAAACCCAAGACTGTTTGAGACTACCTGTCTTAGTCACGGCATGAAATAATCCTGTTGGGAAGGGCTGCTGGAGTTTTACACTTCTCAGTGTAAAATTTTTTTTACATTTACATACTGTAAAACATTACGTTACAGTAAATAATGATCAATTAACTGTAGTGAATGTTGGTTGTAAAGTTATTCGTGCTCCTGGGGGTAGAGATGTTGTCCTGGATATATCTGCATTGGTTGCATCACACAACCCAGAGTCTAGACTGGTACCCTGGGCACATTTCATTCTATGAGTGAATGAAAAGGAGACGGAGGTACGTCCGGCTTGTTCAAGAAATCAAGGGGGGAGGTTTGGGTCGATGTTCACGTCCTTTGACATCCGATCATGTCTCTATGTCCCAGCCTCCCGTCAATTTTGTGCAGCTTCCATATCCACTCACACCATCGGCCACTTAGCACGAGGTGAGAGAGAATCCCTAGGTAAGAAGACCAGGGCTGAATCCCACTGCCCCTCACTTTATAAAGATGTTTCTGAAAAGATGTGGACTAAGTACGTGTCTATAAATTTGATTGAAAGGAGCAGAAATTTGTAAAGGGCGGACGTATTTGGCCACTCAGTCTCACCCACATAGAGGGGCTTGATTTGTCCCCAACGGCATTGCTGAGTAGCAAGGACCTACTTTGGGGGGAAATTATATGATTTGGGCCATTTAAGAAAGGAAATATGGGGCAGTTCTGGGGCTCAGCAGGTGTTTGGAGAGGCAGGCGTCCTGTCCTCAGCAGAGGGCAGGCGGGGGTCCATGAGGCTCCTGAGCTGGTGAGGACAGAACGAGCAGCTCCTGACCACCTGCAATCCCATGGGCGTGGCTTCCACGGGGCGGTGTGTGCCGGCTGCCACCTGTCCTCCGGATTCCCACTTCACTTCGCACCCACCTTCCAGAGCATCCCTACTGCCACGCTCCCGGCCACACCCCCAGGTGACAGCCTCTTCCTTTCCCCTCTTTCCAAGGCATAAACTCTTTCTCCTGCCCCACTGTGTCCTTCCTTTTGGAATCTCAAGAGCATCCTTCTGGGGCGGGAGACCCTTGTTTCTCTTCGCCTTTTTGACACGACAATTCGAGTTCTTCCTGAGTGTGAGTCTAAGGAAATGAGAGGAAATGTCCATCAAGATCATGTTTGAAGTTACC
The DNA here is from genome assembly GCF_008692025.1 of Phocoena sinus. NCBI lineage: Eukaryota > Metazoa > Chordata > Mammalia > Artiodactyla > Phocoenidae > Phocoena > Phocoena sinus. The sequence goes on along the minus strand of NC_045773.1, from coordinate 101,642,518 downwards.
ATACACAGGTACGAGTCACAGGTGACCCTCCTTTCTTTTTCTTTTTTTCTTCCTTTGCGGTACGCGGGCCTCTCACTGCCGCGGCCCCTCCCGTTGCGGAGCACAGGCTCCGGATGCGCAGGCTCAGCGGCCATGGCTCACGGGCCCAGCCGCTCCGCGGCACGTGGGATCTTCCCGGACCGGGGCACGAACCCGTGTCCCCTGCATCGGCAGGCGGACTCCCGACCACTGCGCCACCAGGGGAGCCCAACCCTCCTTTCTAAGGCTGATACCCACATCCTGATTTCCTCTTTGGCTTTTGTGGACATTTGTATTTTCATTCCCAGATGGGCGCAGTGCAGGCAAGGCCATGTTCATAGAGCCTCTGGGTTTAGTCTCTTCTCTCTGACTCTCTGATCAGCCTGGATGTTGACTTCCACGTGGCAGCCCGAGTGACTTCACTGGGTTGTCTGCACATCCCGAGTATTTCAGCTAATTGTCAACTTTCTGCTATCCGTTATCTCAGGACTGTGAGTACCTCACTGACAGGGCTTAAACAGGCACAGAGCATTCAGTGAACTGAAACCAGAATAAAGGCTCAGGGCAATGGCACAGATGCCTATGTCATGGTTCAAGGAGTTGACTTTTATAGAAGTAAGTACATTTGTATTAGTTGTTATGGTGAATTGTTCTGACACTCACCCAGACAGGAAAATAATGGAAGTTTCTTTTCCCAAGTGCTCCTGAACTCAAACATTCCAGATGACCTGGCCTCAGCTGGCCCAGAGCAGAAGTCATGAGATTGAAAAAATAAGTAAATAAATTTTTAAAGAGATGGAGGAACCACTGCTTTCCGAAAACATCCGATTCGGGCCAGTGATTGAAGATGAGCTCAGGATATGTGGAACGTTTGCTTCCTCCTTAATTAAAATTGTTTAAGTTGCTTCTATTGACCCTCTAAGCGAGAAGAGAGTGTGTGTGTGGAAAGTTCATGCTTGAGGGACTTTCCTCCATCGCCTCCCCAGATATATATATATATATATATATATATATATATATATATATATATATATATATATATACATATATACATATATACATATATTCTAGAAAACCAGTGCTAGTCTGCTGTCCAACTCTGGGCTGAGCTGCAGTTTGGAAGGTAAGCGATTGCGGACTGCTCTGTCAAGCTTTGCTCTTTGTTAATAAAATACTTACAGTTTAGCATACCGGCACCTCCTTTGAGTCTGATTATACTCCTAACCCTCCAAGTTCAATGTCAGCAGATCCCGGTCTGACATTAAGTGAGATTGCTTTCTGGGTTTGCTAGCGTACCGCGTTTGAAAGACAGACTCCGCCCAAAGCAGCTGCCATGGTGGAGCCCGCACTGTCCCTTGCAGGATGGCTTTATTAAAGGCCATCTCCCTGGGAGAACTGGTCTACCTGGGTGGCAGTGTGGCCCTGTTCCAGGCAAACGGCCAAGATCTGCGTGATCTCCACGTACTTCACCCCTGTAACCGTGACCTCCTGGATATTAGGCACTGTCTAGTCTTCAATGATAATAGCTCTTGGTGATTAATTTTGTGCTTTTGGTCGCTCTCAGGGAAACGGGTGTTGACATGTAGTCAGTATCTTTCAAACTGAGAGCAAATGGAATTGAGGAGACTGTTTTCCAATTTATCCCAACAATTTAAAGTCCCATGTTAGAAAAATGCCATTCTTCCTGGAATACAAACACATACCAAGGGTTCAATTACTTCTTATAGCAACCTCATTCCAAAAAGTGTTTGAAGTGGCTTCCAAAACAACGAATAAAAGAACGAAATTGACAGCTAAGGATTTGGGGCAGAAACCGAGCATTACCTAAATCACCTCATTTTCCCATTGCTCGGGCTGCTCATTTCACCCCAAGAGGCATAAGAAATGAGGAAGGGTGACCATCGGGGAAAATGACATGGAATCTGGGAATACCCTGTTTAAGTCATAGGCTCACAGGAAAACCTTATTTAGACCATTTTTTACACCATTTAACTGTTATATACAAATCTAGAATTAAAAGCATTTTAATAAGGTGGGTAAAAATATTTACACATATTCCAAATGATCACACATTAGATGCTGCATCGTACAGGAAGCTTGCACCGTCCACCTCCTTCTGCCTGCAAGGTTTGTTCCTTAATAGCTGACGTTTTCCTCTGAATTGGCTCCCAGCTGGGAGGAACAGTCAGTGTTTTCAAACAAAAGGCACTTCCAGGAACTCTTAAGTCAAAGAACTGGTCCAGAATTCTTTCAGTTGTGGGGAGTGGGCAGGAGGGAACTTTTCTGTCTCCTCTGAATCCAGTACTTGGTGGTCCCCTGCTTCTTTAGCGAAACAACAAAATGGCCGGAAAACACTTTTTAAAATGTTTCTATGACAACGTGGTATGAATGAGCACACTTCCTAAGGAAATGAAACTCCTAAAAGCTTCTGTGACTTTACTGGTGATCTCAAGAGAAGGCTTTTTCTGTTTGGTTGGTTTTTTGTTTTTTTCTTTTCAGTTCACTGATTATAGATCCAGGTTCAAAACTTATGACTCTTTACCCAATTAAGCAGTTATTTTTTTTTATGTGTCATTTTATTCACCCCTCTAATTTAATTTTTTTAAATATTCATCAACACAGTCTCCCTTTCCTTGTAAAAATCCCTCCTTGTCACATGTCCATCTATTTTCGCCACTCACTCCTTCACTGATTCAACAGATTTCTTATTGTCGGGTCATAAATCTAGTGAGAACAGCACCAAAATGAGCAGGAATTGTCTGAACTTTTGGTGCTTCTTCAGAAAAGGTAAACAATCCCTCTGGATCTTGAGAAGTAACCAGGTGGTCTGGGTTTTCCTTTATGTTTTTTATTTTTATTGATTGATTTATTTAAAAATTTTCTTGAACTGTAGTTGATTCACAGTGTTGTGTTAATGTCTGCTGTACAGCAAAGTGACTCAGTTATACATACATATATACATTCTTTCTCATAGTCTTTTCCATTATGGTTTATCACAGGATATTGAATAGAGTTCCCTGTGCTCTACAGTAGGACCTTGTTGCTTATCCATCTTATATGTGCTAGTTTGCACCTGCTAATCACAAACTCCCAGTCCAGCCCTCCCCCAGCCCCACCCCCTTGGCAACCACAAGTCTGTTCTCTATGTCTGTGAGTCTTCCTTTATGTTTTTTTAAATTTAGATTCGTTAGCCCAAGAGATCAGGAATTCCTGGCTCTTGAGGACTGGGAGAGAGGGAAGATGATATTCTAGAAGCTGGTCAGGTACCTCTGATGAGTTCATCTATCAATTTTTAATGCCACCAGGGTTTCATTTCAAAGTGGAAGAAATTTGTGGCAGACTGGAAGCAGTAGCTGCCGCACCCCTGACTGTAATCCGTGTGAGCTCTTTAGAGCCCTGTCTCGTTTTTAGTAGATGGCCGTGCTGTCCATTCCTTTTCTAGAATGCACCCTGGAGATAAGGCTTGGGGTATTTGCTGCACAGCCAGACGCCAGACCATTCATTTCTGCACCAATTTTTCTCCCCCATTTTAAGGGACCTTTCTCTGTGGTAATGAGCTCACTTACAGACTGATATCTCTAGGGGCCCCCGTGTGGGACCTGTGTAGTAAATTTAGAGCAGCACATTCAATTTGTCATAGCAAATACCTCCTGTTCTCTTTATAAAGTTCACATACACGTGTCTTGTCCTGCATTTAGTCAGCTTGTTGACTAGGGGAAACACTCATCAAGGAGAGAAGCTATGGGTATGTCACTTTATGAACAGGAATCTCCCAAACTTCCAATTTCATTCTTCAGATGAAAAGAATGAACACCACATGGTAAACCGAAATGCACTGCTAATTTTCAGCAGTCTAGAGCATTGTGTCTGAAAGAAAGGAAGAGATAGGAAAACACAGTCAGCTCTCACAATAGATTGAGAGGAACTGTGCGAACGACGAGGATGAAGATGAAAATAACCGTGTCCTTCTTTCCCCCCTTTTCACCCTAGTGTGCCGTTTGTTTGCATCTTCAGCGCCGGGCGGGGGTCTTTCCCAGGTGCCTCCCCAGAGCCAGCCGTCCATGTTCTGCACAGCCAGGCATCCTCTCAGGGGGACAGCTCTGGAGCAGCCACATCTTTTCTTTAAGGAGCACAAAGACCTCGAGATTGCTTTCCTCCTGTTTTGCATCACTTCCCTGACTAATACAGACACACTGTATTTGCATAACATAGTTTTGGTCCGCATGGGACCCCACCTCCAGCTTCCTGAATATGCATTTTATTCTGTGCGATGTCTGAATGTTGCACCTCTAATCTCATCACCAGCCTGTGTGCTTCCACTGAGTTATTCTCCAGGCTTTAGAACCGCACCTCCAATTTGTAAGCTGAGCTAACGATTACATTTTCATCTCTGAAAGATGTTAAATGAAAGCATGCCTTGTGGGGAGCATAAATCAAAGATCTCAGCATGAGTGGCCCCCTATCCCCAGCCCAACTTCTCTGCTTGCTCAGTGGAGGCTGGAGAATAAACTCCCCTTTCTCTCGAACATTCATCTTCACCCAGAGAACCTTGCAGGAACTACGCTCTTAATACAGCATTGTTTAGCCCCCTTCACTGGGACGCTTTCATTTGATCAGCCCAGAGAATAACCATTCCGCAGCCTTGGAGACAGAGTTCAGTGATTGAAGTGCCAGCCGACGGAAACGGCGTGGGACCCCAGATAGCTGGGATCGATGAAGAAACTGTCCATCCCTAAAAGAATAGGACAACAGACAGGTTGCAGTTGCAAAAACTACCATCAGAATTTCGCTGAGGTAGGTCAAAGGCAGAGTCAAAATCACTCTTCCAAGTCATTTCCATTTCTTTGCGTTCTCACTTAGGGTTAGCTGCTTTGGGGCCAAATGCTTTGCCCAAATGATTTCGTTTAACCCTTAGCACAATCCTTGGAGGTTGATTTTTTTTTTTTAAATCCTCATTATACAGTTGAAGAGCCGGAGGCAAATGACTTTCTCTAGGCTCCACAGTAAGGGACGGATCAGAGTCGAGTCACTGGGTCTGTGGGTTTGCAGTAATGTGTAGGTTCAACTGTCACCCAATCCTGGGTCTATCCCTTCAGTGTCTTCAGGCCGGTTTTCTAAGACCTTCCAGGGCAAGACCACACTCACATCAAACCTCCTTCTGCCAGCTATGTGCTTTGCCAGCTGACACTTCCTCTTATGGCTTATTTTTTTGTCTCGGGACCTGCTTTCTGACAAGATGGGCGTTTTCTACACCAGGCTCATCACCAGAATCATCTGGGGTGCTTATTAAAAATAGAAGTGCCCCCCCAAAAAATAGAGGTGCCCCAGCATCTCTTGGAGACTCCGATTCCTGGAGCTGGGGGTGGGCAGGGGCCCACAAGTTTCTTTGTGTAATTCTGATAAATAATCAAGTTGGGGAAGAGGTGTCATTTCCCCAAAGTTTTTGACCCATGCACCCCTTTCATGTAATATATAATCTGAGAACTCCTTCAAAATTAAAACAAAATTTTTACATGATGTCCGCCAAAAGTCATGTTAATTTTAGTATCTTATTTCAGATCAATATGATATCAAAGGATGTCAGAAAGTATTTCTAATGTAATATTAATGATGATCACAATTTGTAAGATGCATCTTTACTTTTTCTCCCTTCACGAGTGACTTGTGATATGTAACATACTTTAATTTTATACAAAAACAAACACACAGTTTTTTGGCAAACCAATTTTTAAATGATTTTTATATTGTGTTTGGTTTGGGCAAACAACAAATATTACAATGTAGCTTGAAATTTAACCATGTTAAGGGCATCAAAAGTGGACCATGGGGCTTCCCTGGTGGTGCAGTGGTTGAGAGTCCGCCTGCCGATGCAGGGGACGCGGGTTCGTGCCCCGGGCCGGGAAGATCCCACATGTGGTGGAGCGGCTGGGCCCGTGAGCCATGGTCGCTGAGCCTGCGCGTCCGGAGCCTGTGCTCCGCGACGGGAGAGGCCACGACAGTGAGAGGCCCACGTACCGCAAAAAAAAAAAAAAGGGGACCATGGACTTAATTTTTAAAGAATTTTCATATTTTGTTTCAAAATGATAAGATAAGGGAGAGGGTGTTTCTTTTGTTAGATTTTAATTTCAATAAATGGAAAAGCAATTGGATACAATGATTACTGTTTTTTCTCTTTTAGACAATGGTCTGGAGATCCTGAACTGACATCCTGTAAGAATTTCAACGTATTGAACGTAACTGGTAAAATTTTGGAAGCTTATGTGAGGAATGATTGTTATTTTCTTCATAAACTTGGATTTAAGTGTCCGTATTCCAAATGCTTTGTTGACTTAACCAATGGCCCATTGTGGGCATGAATTACACAGTGTAAAACTAAGATGAAAAAAATCACGTAAATGCCGTCAGGAGAGGCAGCGTGGCCTGCAGTTCTCAGCGAACTGGGTGACAAAGTCCCATCCCTCTTCCACGGCCGCCACGGGGCCTCCCTCCTGAGTTCTCAGAGCTGCAAGCTGTCCAGTAGTAAAGGGGAAATCTCTGAATAGCTATTTTGTTCATTTATGATTTTAAAACGAAAGTAGCAGCAGGTGCTGTCAGCACCTCCTTGACTTGACCCTCTGGAACAGGTTCAGAGACGCTCCTGGGGACCCGGGAAGGGGTCGGGAGGCTCTGCGGCTCCTGGTACCTCAGCGAGGTTCTCAGTCCCAACCGCCCATCAGAGTCATCGGGGCAACTTTTAAAAGATGGGTGCCCAGGCCCAGCGCAGCCCATTAACCAGACTCTTTGGTGGAAGCTTCCAGTGTCAGGACCAATCTCCGCAGGTGATTCCAACGTGTGGCTGTGAGCCAGCAGCCCAAGGGGATGAATCGGACACTGTGACAGGCTTAGCGGTAGAAGGAGTTTGGGGGCAATTAGGCCTAAGGCCTGAAACCCCATCAGGATCCTGGCCTTCTCCCCGATGCTCCGTGTCTTCAAGGAGTCCACAGCGGCTTGAGGAAGGCACACACACCCAAAAAAGCATTCTGCCTGAAGGATTTTGAAACTTGCCTGCAAGTCACTGTTAAAGACGACACCTTTGCACATGCAGGTTTTGGAGGCCACGCCCACATCACTGAGCACGCTGTCACCACCACCCCCGCCAGTACAGGGTGCTCCCCAGGTCCCGCTTGAGGACAGTGTCTTGTAGGAGATGCCGGCTCCACCCACACACGTTCCTGAGCGCTGGCTCTGTGCCCGGCCTCACAATGACCCCTGACAGCACGCAGATGAAGCTGTGGCCCTGCCCCAAGAGCCTCCATCCAGTCGGGGACAGATGAGCGGATCAGGGGTTACAGCCACTGTGCTGAGAGCCGAGACGGGGGTGCCGACAGCATCCTCACCCCTGCCACCGTCCCAAAGGTGACAAGGGTGGGGAGCCAGCATTTGAGCAATTTCACCTTCTTTGTACATTCAGATATATTGCATAGAAACCTATAGAATACATTAAAAGGTCTAGTTCGCACATGTCTGTGTATATGTACCTGTGTGGGTGTGTATATATACAGCTTTTGTTGTTGTTTACAGAACAGACGAGCAACCGCAAAGTATTCCATGGAAAACTTCCTTCCACTGCAAGTAATGGGCTCATTTCAAATAGTGCCTAAACGTGTCATCTTTGGATCGGGGGCTTGTGGGAGAAGAGGCTGGGTAAGTGGGTTGGAGCTGACGTGGGAGCTTTGTATGCCAGGCTGGGCATTGTTTAGAGGTGTTATTCTGAATGTTATGAAGAGCTGTGTGTGCGCGCATGTGTGTACACGTGCGTTGGGGGAGGTTGGTCGTGTATGTGTGTGTTGGGTGTATGTCGTGTGGGTGAGTGGCGTGTGGTGTGTGTGTGCATGCCCAGGCACGTGTGTTGGAGAGCATGTGTGACATGAGCAGACCTATCCTGGGGGACCCCTGGTAGCAGCTGTGCTCTACACTATTGGGGGACAGTCTCTGGTGGGGCAGGGTGGGCAGGTAGGAGTCCGTTGAGTCAGAAAGTTCCCTTGGAAACAGAAGGAAAGGGGCAGGAGAAGGACCGTGGAAAAGGGACTGATGTCAGGTTTGGTACCAACCAGATGCGGGGCCTGGGGGAGGGTAGCAGGGCTGTGAGCTGTGCTCCTGCCTGATGGTACCTCTGATGGGGGAGGGGCACCCGAGGGGATGGGAGAGCCCCTGAGCTCAGCTGCGGCTTGGTTGAGTCTGAGATGCCGAACTCAAGGGAAACTGGAGCTCCAGACACTAGTTAAGACATCGTCTAAGAGAGAGGACAGGACGGGGAGGAAAATGCGAGGGACAGGAGGGGCCTGAGGGGTGGCTGCCCAGGGCAATGGGCCCGGCTCTGGGGCCCCGTCGGGCCAGCTCACTGTCCTTTGGATGTGATGGAGGGAGCGGTCAGGACCCTGAACCGGTGGAGAAAGTCAGGGAAGATGCAGAGCTGCCGAGCTGCCCTGAAGACCCCCAGCACAGCAGGGGCTGCGGGTCAGCGCCTGCGGGGCCTGTTGGGGTTTCTCCGGCTCTGTGCCTCCGGGGGACCCACATCCGGGCCCTCGAGGTGCGCCCGCCCCTCTTCTCCGGAGGGGTGCGCTCTGCTGATTTATTCAACACAGAATTCGGGAGACGGTCTCTTTTGTCAGCTCTTTTCTCCTCCAAGTAAATAGATCAGTAAGTGCCGATAGCCAGCAGGGAAGGAAGAAAGCTTCCCCAGCTTCCCAGCCTCCCGTAGGACCCCCGCCCCCAACCACGGAAAGCTGGTCGGGAAAGCGGCTTTGGGGCTTTGCTTCGTTTTCCCGTCACCAACACGGAATTTTCATGCAGCAGCTTGAAGTTCCTTCTAAGAGAACAGAATGAGGTGGAGTCAGCGAGACGTGTGCGTACACGCAGCTGCACGCTGCCAGACGTGGGGGTGGGAGCGGTGGGGGGAGCCGCCAAAGCCTCCGGAAGCTCGTCCTGCCCAGGCCGCCCGCTTGGCATGAAAATAGAGCCTTTCTTTACCAGAAAGGCTGTCTGAGTCGGAGTCAACCCAGTTCAGCCGACTTTCATCCCTTACTCAGAACTGAAATCGGTGTCTATGCTTGAAATCACATTCACGTTAACTCGTTATTTCTATACGCCATCCAGGCATAAGCCCCTCGTGGCCTCACATACACAGTGTGTGTATGTAAGTGCGTATGTGAGTGTGTGCGTGTGTGAGTGTGTGTGAGACACTTTATCTCTCACACTGCCCACAGCTCTGGACGCCAGCAGCCCCGTCCTGCTGGACGAGCTGAGCTTTGGGTACCAGTACGAGGCCCAGGACTGCGTCCCCCGGTGCGTGTGGAGTGGATCCTCGGTACGAGACGTTCCCCTCACCCCACTAGCCGTGGTTTCCAGCCCCTGATGGCCTCTGCCCTGGAAAACGTGCTGTGCAAGGCAGTAGTGCGGTATCTGACAAACTGCACTAACTTGTGTCTGAATTAATCCCGTAAACCACCTTTACGGTTCTTGCCTCCCATCCTGCATGTCCAAACCAGCCTGAGGTTACCCCGGGAGCGTGCATTTGACGGTAAAGAGCGATGGCTCTCCTCCTTAAAATGCCAAGTATGCATCATTTTGTGCTCACCGCTTTGGCATGACCTGAAGTGCGCCGCGGCGACGGAGCCGCCGCTCTGCAGGGCCCGCTCAGGTGGGACAAGCCTGCCCTTGGCCGAGCGGTGAGCTCCCTCCAACGCTTGGCTGTTCCGGTTCCAGCCGGCACTTGTCACGAACCATCCGTCCTAGGTGCGTGTTCGCCAGGAAGCTTTCCAAAGCCCTGTGTGATTCACCCCGCTGGCACAGAGCCAAGAGCACTTTCGTGCCAGGAGGCTGCCGCCCCCTGTTTGCTTATTGCCAGGGTGGTCTCACTTCTGCACGGCACGTGAGCATCTGAAACTCATCTGCCGGGGCCCGGGGCTCTGCTGGGTCGTGGTGCAAGGGCCCTGAGAGGCTCAGGCCAGCGTACTCTGCACCTGTGGATCTCCTAGCTGTCATATTTTCTCTGCTGTCTGTTCTTACCTGAAACCATCAACACAAATGGAACTTTTACTGCAAAATATACCACAGCATGCAAGGCAGGGGCACCCAAGAGTCAGCTTGGGCGTTGGCTGAGGAGGGTTCCAGAGGCTCTCAGCTGTGCCGGGTGACCCTTTAGATGCAGCTCATGGAGAGATCTGGGGGTGCTAGGGGAGGGGCCAGGGAGGCCAGGGCACCAAGGGGGCCCACGGCTAATTACCCAGCAGTCTGGAAGCTTTGCAATGCATAACAGTCTCTGTGGCCTTCCTGGAACGCGGTGGGGAACTTCAGCACTGATGTTGACCAAGCTTCTGTCCCCTTCACTCCCTGACCCCTTCCCGTCTAAGATGTCTTCCAAGCAACCGAATTGATCCAGGAGCTCTGCACAGAGATAGAAGGTGCAAATATGAATGAACACGCCTTCACCTGCACGCACAGGTAAGTGGAGGGGCAGCCCTCACTCACACAGCACGACCTGACCGGGGGCCAAGGTCGTTGGGTCGTGTTTTATAGCTGTTGTGAATGATGCTGCTGTGAACACTGGTGCACAAATACCTACTGAAGACCCTGCTTCCACTTCTTTGGGACATATGCCTGGAAGTGGAATTGCTGGATCATACGGGAATTCTTTGCTTATTTTTTAAGGAACCTCCATATACCGTTATCCTCCATATAACCTCCATATACCATTATCCATATACCGTTATCCCAAGCGGCTGCACCCTTTTGTGTCCCAGCCAGCAGTGCACAAGGGTCACAGTTTCTCCAAATCCTCACCAACACAAGTTATTTTCTGGTTTGTGATCGGGGACATCCTAACAGGTATGAGGTGGTATCTCGTTGCGGCTTTGATTTGCATTTTCCTGATAACTAGTACAGAGACTTTTAAACTCCGCCCATTTTCTTTATTAATTTACTAGCACACCGAAGAAAGAGTAGCTGCAGCACCCAGACTCGATTACTGAGCACAAGTCGCAGCCCCTATGACACCTGGCCCCTGAACACCTCAGCAGGCGTCGTTCTGAGACTTTGAACCTTGGCCTGTGGGTTCGCTCCAAACAGGGATGCAGTCTCAGGTCCCGTGGATCAGGTTGGAGCATCACTGCCGGGTAGCACTGCTCTTCTTGACCCGGTTGGAGTTTCTGCACAAGCAGCTTCCAATTTTCTAATAAACTGTAAACTCTCACTAGTGCCTTGCCTTGGGTGGTCCCCAAAGGATCTGAGCGGTGCAACTCATGCTATCACGTCCCCCCTCCCCACCCCCCAAGAAACTTCCGAAGAACTCCATCTGGCGTGCAGCATCTTTACGTTTGTTCTTCCTGTAAATATGTTCTGCAGTGAAATTAAGGTTAGGCTTTCTGATCACGTGATCCTTCCCGACTCCCGCGGGCATCCGTCCTTTCTGGATTAGTGACATGTAGGCGTTTCCATGTTCTCCTGGAGCTGAATCATGGCGGCTGGATTCTTGCTGTGTGTGGCTGGCCCAGCTCCCAGGGCCCGGCATACTCCGTGGCCAAGTCTGTGAAAGCCACGCAGGAACCTGCTAGAGATAACGAAAACCAGCAGTGGCAGTTCCGCCTTTCGGTGGAAGGGTCCTCGCAGGGCTCATCCTCAGGGTTAGGGGCAAACAAGGCGCATTTCGTTCTCAATAGCTGAGCCAGGGGTGCTGGATGTTCCGTCTTTCTCATGGGCCGTGTCCTGTGGGTTTGAGTCACGATTAGGGATGTGCTCAGATGACCAGGTCTGTAGGTCTACAGTTGTGGCTGCACATGAGAATCACCTGGGAGCCTCTAACGATCCCCATGCCTGGGCTCTAGCCCCCACCAAAGAAATCAGAACCTCTGGGTATCGGTGCTTTTTACAGAAACTCCCCAGGTGACACCAGCGAGCAGACATGCTTGAGAATCAGCTTCTAAACTTGAATGAACATGCAAATCACCAGGGCATCCTACTAAAGATGCAAATTCTGAAGAGCAGGTCTGTGAGGGGCCTGAGATCCTGCATTTCTGACCTGCTCTCCAGTGACGCAATTCTGCTGGTCCACACTTTGAATAGCGAGTCTGAAACAAGGCTTGGCAAAGTGTGGCTCAGAGGCCAGATGCTTTATTATTATTTTTTTTTTTTTTGGCGGTACGCGGGCCTCTCACTACTGTGGCCTCTCCCGTTGCGGAGCACAGGCTCCGGACGCGCAGGCTCAGCGGCCATGGCTCACGGGCCCAGCCGCTCCGCGGCATGTGGGATCTTCCCGGACTGGGGCACGAACCCGTGTCCCCGGCATCGGCAGGCGGACTCTCAACCACCGCGCCACCAGGGAAGCCCCAGATGCTTTTTAAAAAAATTTTTTTTTGGCTGCATCAGGTCTTTGTTGTGGCACGTGGGATCTTCCTTGCGGTCCACGGGATTTTTTGTAATGGCACGCGGGCTTCTCTCTAGCTGTGGCGTGCAGGTTTTTTCTCTCTAGTTGTGGCGCTCAGGCTCCAGGGCACGTGGGCTCTGTAATTTGCAGCACCCGGGCTCTCTAGTTGAGGCTCACGGGCTTAGTTGCCCCACCGCATGTGGGATCTTAGTTCCCTGACGAGGGATCGAACCCACGCGTCCCCTGCATTGTGAGGCAGGTTCTTTACCACTTTACCATCTGAGGGACCACCAGGGAAGTCCCTTAGATGCCTAATTTTGTAAATAGTTTTACTGGGGCACAGCCATGCCCAGCTGGGTAGTTATAACAGACCGTATTACCTGAAAGCCTAAAATATTTACTATCTGGCTCTCTACGGAAAAAACATGCCAACCCCTGGTTTAAAGCATGCTAATTAATGCTGGTATATCTGTTATGAACTCAATGACCCAGGCTGTAGGTCATGATCGTTATAAGATGATGGTGACTCAGAGGGTCTCCCTCCCTCAGAGGGGCAAGGTACATTTTTAAGTTGCAGTAATTATTAGATCGTCTGACCTCCTTTTGAAACTTGCAGATTTGGTTTACAATTGTGGAAGTGAAAATTGTTTTTTGTGCAGAGAATGTACTAAAAAAAAAAAGAAAGAGAGAGGAAGGATAATTTATACTCCTCTGAAAGTTCTTTGGCTAATGTCTTAGCTGTGCAGTCTATTGTCCATAAAATTCTAAGGAATTATTGTCACTTAAAAGTTTTCTACCATTTAAAAATTATGCAAGTAATATATGTTTGTTGAGAAAATATGAACATATGGTACTTACAATCTGAACATCCAGAAATAACCACTAAAATGTTTGAATATACTCTTCAGGCCATTTCTGTACATACATATACCACATGTCACAGTGTAAACAGTCCCTGGTGTCAGTCTTCTCATCTCTGAAGTGTGGAGAATAATAATACTTCTCCAGGGGGTTGTTGATAGGATTAAATGAGATCATGTGTGTGAAGTGCTGAGCTCTCGTTAATAGCTCAGTATACGTTAAGTTTAGAAATGGGGTTCTATTGTTTCATAAACTACCCCCAGGGTTTGGGGGCCAGTCATAAAATCGGTACATGCCACTTCCATCATTCTCTTCTGGAGAGAACCTGGTCGCAAGACCACACACCTTCCTCCAAGGGATGCCGGGACATGCAGTGCAGCTGGGCAGGCACCCGGCTTGAAACCAGGACCTCGGGGTGTGGGTGAGGGATTTAGGTGGGAAGCTAATCTCTACCACAATAGGCTTTACCCCATTTTTCTATGAGGGTGTTCATCTTTTGCTATTCGATGCATGTGAGTTCTTTATAAATTAACGATAGGAATTTTATGACAGATATATTGCAAAATTTTTCTTTGGTACCCTTTTTCACTTTTAATTGTGTTTATGGGGTTTCTATTTTAAAAATTAATTTAGTAATATATGCACATATGGACATTGTAGAAATTTTTGAAAATAACCAAAAGAATGAATTAAAAATTAAAAATTGCTCAGAATTCCACAGCTATAGATAACAACTCTGTTAACACCTTGATTTAATTGATGTGTGTGTGTATTTGTGTGTGTGTATGTGTGTTTCTTCACACACAATTAGATTTATGCTTTATATTCTATATATAGTTTTAAATCCTGCTTTTTTGCTTAAAATTCTACTGTGAGAATTCTCCCATCCCACTGGAATTTAAGAGATAACTTTTTTTTTAACATCTTTATTGGAGTATAATTGCTTTACCATGGTGTGTTAGTTTCTGCTTTATCACAAGGTGAATCAGTTATACATATACATATGTTCCCATATCTCTTGCGTCTCCCTCCCTCCCACCCTCCTTATTCCACCCCTGTAGGTGGTCACAAACCACCGAGATGATCTCCCTGTGCTATGCGGCTGCTTCCCACTAGCTATCTATTTTACGTTTGGTAGTATATATATGTCCGTGCCACTCTCTCACTTTGTCACAGCTTACCCTTCCCCCTCCCCATATCCTCAAGTCCATTCTCTAGTAGGTCTGTGTCTTTATTCCTGTCTTACCCCTAGGTTCTTCATGACCTTTTTTTCCCCTTAGATTCCATATATATGTGTTAGCATACGGTATTTGTTTTTCTCTTTCTGACTTACTTCACTCTGTATGACAGACTCCAGGTCTATCCACCTCACTACAAATAACTCAATTTCGTTTCTTTTTATGGCTGAGTAATATTCCATTGTATATATGTGCCACAGCTTCTTTATCCATTCATCTGTTGATGGACACTTAGGTTGCTTCCATGTCCTGGCTATTGTACATAGAGCTGCAATGAACATTGTGGTACATGACTAAGAGATAACTTTTAATGACTGCTCAACAATCCATCATTTAGATGTTCAATATGTCATTTCCTCATATTTCTAATTTTGGGTATTAGATTGTTTCCATATTTTCACTGTTACAAATAATGTCTCAGTAAGTGTCTTTCTTCCCAGACCCTTGGCCACCCCTTCACACATTCGGTAACCGTGCACTGTGCACCCATGACACACCAGGCACCCTCCTGGGGTTAGGAAGACATCACTGCCCTGGGCTTGGGGCTCACAGTCTCATCCTGCTTGTTTCCATAGCATACGTTTCTAGAAGGGGAATGACTGTGTCAGAGACACAGAGAGAGAAGCTGGGGCGGGAGGAGCTGAGCCTCGCTAAGGGAGTAGCTCTGGAGCCGGGCCCCCCAACTCCCCTTCTGGTGGCAGAGATGGCCATTCCCCGAGGGCTGCGGCCTGTTCGTGCTGTTGTTTCTTCAGTGTTTGGTTCAAGCTTCCCTTAAAGCATACATGTAATAACGGAGCCCTAAACGTGTGCTTCCAGGACATAGTGGACTCTTCCGTGTGCAGCAGGGGAGCATCAGGGCCCTTTGGTACAGTGGCTGGTGATGGAAACGCAATGGATTGTGGGAGTCATTCTGCCCTAACACTCGTGGGTCCCAAGGCCCAGCACGAGCAGAGGTCCTCAACCTGTCGGCCTAAATATTAAAAGTTACTCTTCAGATGGTCGAGCAGAATAAGCTCTTGTCCTCCTGCCTCTGCAAGTATACCTTCATCGTGACCTGAGGAGCAGGTTCAGATTCAGGACTTCTGGCACTTTGAGGTTAATAACACGCAGGGATGCAGGACCAGCCTGCTGTCAGCCTGCGACCTGCCTCGTCTCCTCCCCAACGTCCAAGGGGCCTCCCAGCCCCATCCACAGCCAGCCAGCAGCTGCCCTGCTTTACCCCTAGGGCCTGGGGTGTGGTACCCCGGGAGGAGAGACCCGGGGAACGGGCCCATGTCGGCCGTGAAGGTGGGAACAGGAAGTTTGGGCAGGAAATTCAGGCTCCCAAGGACCTGGAACGTAGTCCAGAGAGAGTCGTGGGCTCCAGGTGGACACATCCTCACGCCAACAGGCGTGGGGCTACATCGGGGACCCGTGAAGCCTGGGGCCAAGGCAGGGCCCCCTTGCTTGGGTCTAAGCCGTGCTGTGAACAGCTGCTATTGAGCTGTGCCGGCCCTGTTTTCCCTGCTCTCTGTGCATTGTTGCTTCCAAATCACACAGCTCAAGGTTCTCGGTCGACTCCCGGGTGGTGACGGCCCAGCCAAGATGTCACTCCGTCAGCCTGAGTCCAGAGTTCACCCTCTTCACTGCGGTGCTTTGCTGCTCCTCATAGAAGGATGGGAAGCCCTGGACTGGATTATCTCGAGACCCACTTCCTCCCAGGGATGGGGGTCAGCTGTGTGGGCAGGGCTACTCCGGTCTGAGGAGGGGTCCAGAGACCTCCACGGCACTGGGTCTGTCCCCTGACCATGACCTCACATCCGTTCGCTCTCAGACGTAAGTTCTATTACTAAATATTCCAAATCGGGATGTTGCTGAGCATTTAGGAACAGAGGTTCTAGTTTCTTCGTCTGAGTTTTCCCCAGATTATCTCCCTAAGTAGGATTGATCAAACGGCCCCTCCCAGCAGGACCCTCCTCTTGTCACCGCAGAAATTATGCGGTTCTCTACTCTCCTGGCAAATCAGCTTTCCCTTGGAAATGCTCCTAAGTCTCGGTTTTTCCAAAATAAAAGTGTTTTATCAAAACAATACTTCGATTATGGGAGCTTTTTTCTGCGCTGCCCCATCTTAGCTCCACGGATGGAGTTTGGGGTGGGACCAGGGCCGGAAGTGTAGCTCCATCCCTGCGTCGCCAGGTGCAGAAGCAGGATTTTGGGACCGTTGGGGTCTTTCCCTCCCCTCTGCACAGGCCAGCCTGGGGGCTTTGATAAAGAACCTTGGGAAGAGGCAGCCCGCATGCCCCGTGGTCCCCCCGCAGTTGTGGCGGTGGTCCCCTGACAGTGCCTTCCTCTGCAAAGGCGCATGGAATGAACAGTCTCCCTAAATTAAGTCTATAAAACGTTTCCTATCTCCCCTATTACCCCCGCCTCGGACTGAGTTCATGGGCAAAGGAGAGAGAGTAATCCGTGTAGGATTTTGGTCAGTTGGGTAACCCCCGGCACAGTTCTGGAAAATGTGATATGAGAGGGAAGTTCTGTATAATGCCCAAGTGGGAGTGGTTTCAATGTGCCTGTTGCTTCCCCGGGGCAGTGGCAGATGGTTCTGTGTCTTTTTGTTCTCACTTACCCAGGGGTGAGTTTGTTTCCCCCTTTTTGCTTGTTAACACCCTTGCTAACATTTACCCAGAGTGGCCATGATGGGTGAAATAAACATTTGAAGAACTAGCCCTGGCTCCCGGGCCTAACACAGTCGATCTCCCCCAGCCAGTATTGGTGGCTGCCAGCCTCTAGGATTTGTCCCAGTCATTTCATCCGGAAAGGCATGACAAGCAAAGGAATAGCCTGGCTCTCAGGAGGGCAGCGATGCCGTTGGATGGCTGAGATGGCATGGGAGCGCCGGGCCCACGGCCGCCCCGCTGGAACTAACCACGGTGCGCCGGGCTCTCCAAAAGCAGGATGAGAAGCGTTGCCAGGACGTGAAGGGAGTCCCCAGGACAGGCCGGCCTCTCTCCAGATCGGATGTGGCACATGGTGGCTCGTGTACCCATGCTTCCTCGGTTCTCCCGACAGCAGGCAGGCAGCACTGAGATGACATCACTCCTCCCCGCTGAGCCGGGGCAGAGCTTCACCACCCTTCCCAGCAAAGCCCATCAGGCATGTGTTGCTGAAAGATGGAGTTTTCATGCAGGGTGAAGCCCAGTGGAAATCCCACTCTAACATCAGCCCAGGAGCCACCCAGCATCTCTAAGGAGGGTGGCGATGGCAGACCCCGTCGGTGGCCTAACTGTTCTTCCGGCTTTCTCTTTCTTGTCAGGATCCACACCCCATTTCGGAGGCTGAAGGTATCAGGTACTTGGTTTCGCAGCCTTCTCTGCAGCAAGGACATAGGTATGTGTCCTAATCCTGGCCAAGGATTTGTATTCTGCCTGTAAAAGCTCTGGTGGGAGTTTTCCTTCCTGGTAAAAAGAGATCTGCAGAGAGAAACCCCACTCTATGTGCTTGGAACTTGCTACCTGAAGATGTCACTTCCAGAGCTGTGACCATCGTCTTGTAACCACGAGGCGCCCGGAAGTGAAGACCAGTGCTCTGTGGACAGTGGGACAGAGAGACGGACACACCGGGTCTGTAACAACGTGCTCGGTGGCTGAATTTAACGTATTCGGAACCACTGACTTCGGGACTCCTCCTCATGAGACAGTAAGTCCTCGTGTAAGCCGCTTACCGTCGGATAAGCTAGTGCCATAGCCAAAAGCATTCTTCCCGATCTGAACACTTCCCCTGGGTTTGCGGCATCTCCTGCCTTAAATGGCAGAGCACAGCCCCCGGTACAGAAGCTGACTATGCTGACTGGTCACTTTCCCAGCTTCCCGTGCAGCTCAGAGTGGACTCACTGCCTGGGCTCCACCGATCACGCACCCAGGCCAAACCTCGTGTCAGAATCCAGTGGTGTGAAGGAACAGAGGTGGTGCAGAATCCACGCAGTGGAGGGGACAAGAGGCTGCGTCCAGTGTCCCCGGTGGCCAGGGCCGTGGCTCTGGCCGCAGCAGGAACTAGGCCCGTGACATCCTTGTCAAGAGGACTTCTGGTGCAGCAGTGGCCTTTTTTTTTTTTTTTTCCTGTACGTGGCTCTCTCACTGCTGCGGCCTCTCCCGTTGCGGAGCACAGGCTCCGGATGCGCAGACCCAGCGGCCACGGCCCACGGGCCCAGCCGCTCCGCGGCACGTGGGATCCTCCTGGACTGCACGAACCCGTGTCCCCTGCATCGGCAGGCGGACTCTCAACCACTGCGCCACCAGGGAAGCCCGCAGTGGCCTTTTTTGATTGGAGTGTAGTTAATTTACAATGCTGTGTTAGTTTCAAGTGTACAGCAAAGTGATTCAGTTATGTATATATATATATATGTAAATTCTTTTTCAGATTCTTTTCCATTATAGGTTATTACAAGACATTGAGTACAGTTCCCTGTGCTCTACAGTAGGTCCTTTTTGTTTGCTTACTTTATATATAGTTGTGTGTATATCTCAATCCCAAACTCCTAATTTATCCTCCCCACCCTATCCCAGTGGTGGCCTTTTTTGTTGTGGGTGGAGAAGGCCATTCCTGTCTGCATAGCGTCCGAGCTGCCTCTCCATCCTTCCCAGAGAGTTTTGAGCTTCTCAATACCTTTTTAATCAATTCCCACTTTGCTTAAAACAGCAAAATCGGCTTCTGTCGCTTACATCTAAGGACACTGACCGACACAATAACCCACAGGCAGTGGTAGCTATGGACGATACTGCCCGCGAGAAGCCCTCTGTTAGCAAATTGCCCACGTGCCACCTCTTTTGAGCATATAAAGTAGACGCATCTCTGAGTCCTAGTGCATACAAAATCAAAACATTTTCCATTTATATGTTTGGATTTCCAAGGTGAGGGAGGTGTAAAATTCAAGTAAATCGTTAAGAGAATCCTCCTAAAAAACACATGAAATATTATTTTCTACTTCCTGGAAGGAAACACAAGATCGGTTCTTCTTGCCTTTGTGGTTGCTCAGAGGGTCCAGGGTGACCCAGTTACCATGGCAAGAGCTTCCTTTTCAAAGCACAGCAGAGACGCAGCCATTCAGAACGTGTCCCAATGGGCATGTGCTTCCTTCTGCTCCCGTGGACATCAGCTTCGCTGTGAGCTCTGTGTGTCGTTGCCGAGGTTCCTGAGACCTTGGTGTAGGGCCAGCTGAGTAGGTTTGGGTAACAGCTGTTTCTCTCTTGGTCCTGTTTTGAGTTCTGTGATAGATGAGGCTCTGAGAGAAGTCTGAAGCCACCAGCGGAATCGGTGTGAGAGCCAAGAGCTTCTCCCTTTTCAGGTTCTAATGCTACGTGGGCCTCGACGGTAGACCAGATACCTGACACGGACCTTTTAGCTGTTGAGTGGTCTGTAGATGGAAACTACCGCCACTGGCTCACTTGTTTCAAATCTTAATTTTTTGCCACCTCCTCATTTCCAACCTCTTTCTTCTTTAATTAATAATAATAATGATAATAATAATAATGGCCACTTTTTGTTTTTTGAGGTACGCGGGCCTCTCACTGTTGCGGCCTCTCCCGTTGCGGAGCACAGGCTCCGGACGCGCAGGTTCAGCGGCCATGACTCACGGGCCCAGCCGCTCTGCAGCATGTGGGATCTTCCCGGACCGGGGCACGAACCCGCGTCCCATGCATCGGCAGGCGGACTCTCAACCACTGCGCCACCAGGGAAGCCCGGCCACTTTTAATTAAGCACACACTATCATCCATGCTACATGCTAGATCTTTATTTTTTTTTTTTTATCTAATTTAACCTCCTATGTTTCCTGCGAGATATTTTACAGATATTTCACAGATGGGAAAACAGAGATGCAGGGTGGTTAAGAAACTTACAGAGGTCACTTTGAGAGGTTGACAGTATTAGTCATCTTTTCATACGTCCATGTTTTATGTCCCAGACGGACCCCTTGAAGGCAGGAACCAAATAATATCAATCTTTCTAAAACTCATGGTTTTAGAAATAATGTGTTGGGCTGGTCAGTTGCTCTGTCTTTAAATACATCCCATTGTGGGAGGATGAGAAGGCTTGACTTGACACGGGATCTAGTGGTGCACTGGACCTGATTCATCGTGTTTGCCTATTTCCATCATAGGGGTGCTTCTCCCCAACCCTGTCTGGTTTCAAGTGGCCAGTATGAAGGCACAGGGGGGAGATGGGTGCCGTTGGCTCTCAAGGGCTGTGGAAGGGACTTCAGCACCTCCCTGGCTCCTGGGCAGATCACAGGGTGTCTATAGCCCCAAAGCTGCTTTGTTTGGGAGGTATTTTGGCTCTGTGATCCTCTAATAGTTTCTCAAAAGCACAATGCCTTGGAGGAGATTGGTGATGGGACTGGTGGATAATTTACCCAAATCTCATTCTGACACAGGGTTTCTTCTGGTGGTGGCTGCGCCTGCCTAGCACAGGACACATGGCTTCGTGACTACCCAGGGGCGCCCACACCCAGCATG
Source organism: Phocoena sinus (assembly GCF_008692025.1). Classification (NCBI taxonomy): domain Eukaryota; kingdom Metazoa; phylum Chordata; class Mammalia; order Artiodactyla; family Phocoenidae; genus Phocoena; species Phocoena sinus. The sequence continues at coordinate 101,621,513 of NC_045773.1, read as the reverse complement.
GAGTTGTGTCTGGGCAGAGAGAGGCTGTGTGACCCCGGCAACCCCTCCTCCTAAGAGCAAACACTTAGAGCAAAGCTTTTTTGCTGTGACTTAGAGGAACGAGGTGAGGAATTTCTTCCAAGAATGATTAACCCTAAAGATAAGCAAAACACACCTGAGCTAACAAGGAGTTTAAGGATCCGACATTCTTCCTGGCAGCGAGCAGATCTCATCATTCTCCTGTGTCTGAGATGCTCTTGTTTAAACAAAAAACAAAACGCCTCTTGTCTAAGCCTTGGTCAAACTTACCACCAAGAGGAATGCGTTTTAAAAGGCTTATAATTAGAGGTGCTGGATGCCATGTTGCTGAAACAACTGATCATAAAACAATAAACATGTAATTCTGTTGTTAGAAGGGGAATGGATTTCTAATTTTTAGTAAATCTAAAAAGAGCTCCAAGTCCTTTAAGTTACTGAAACTGAAATAATATCTAACAGCTCCGTAACAGACCGACATCCTCGGCATGTATGCTTAGGCTGGGGCACTCAGCCCTCTCCCTACAAACTTTTATTGCATGTCTCTTAGGTACCAGACACCCTGTAAGAGCCTGGAGATATAAAGACGAAAAACACACAGGCCACTGACATTGGAATGAAGTGGCTGGAGAATGCTTTCCGGGGCTTGACAAACTACAGCCTGAGGGCCACATGCAGCCTGGGGTTTATTGGACCAGGGCCACCTCCATTCACAGACACGCTGTCTACGGCCGTTTCTACTGCGACAGAACTAAGAAGCTGGGACAAAAACTGTACATCCACAAGGCCTAAATGTCTATCATCTGGCTCTTTACAGAAAAAGGTTGCCAATCCCTGGTCTCGGAGGAGAGAATGCAGACCTAGACCATGGCACTCGTATCAGGATAAAGACAAGGACACGGAGCCTGGTGAAGTTGACGGGGTGGGATTTGCAGGGCAGAATGGGGACAGAGAAAGGGAGAAAGACAGGGGATAAGACCCAAGATATCTCTCCAGAGAGGGAGGGAGGGACATCTTTTCCCACCTCGAGCGCCCTTATTGTACACACCAGGCCTAGCATTTCCTGGACCTAATAGGCAAGCTATATGTTTTTCCAAAACACCCCTGTATGAATGTGAGTGGCCTTTTGTCCTGGAGAGCCTGGGACAATATGTCTAAAATGAACACATCTTTTTTGAGTTACTAGTTTATTGGAATATTAACTACTTTATCTAATGCTGCTGTAGGACTCAAAAGGGGGCCAGCCACTAATATAAAATATAGCAGTATTGAACTTGGCAAGTTAAAATCTATGAAAGTGTTTTTCTTAATCCTTATCATGACTGAACTAACCCAGAATAAAGCCCTATCAGACAATGTAATCTTTAACAGATAATAATTTCACAAAGTAGCCGCTTGACAGTGGATCTTTGCTTTATTTTTTTAATCTTAATTAGAGAATTAAGGACAAGTTCTGGGCCGGCATATAAGTGTGCTATGGGGGAAAGATGACGTTGAGGAACTGTTCCAGCCTCCTCCTTGACCCCCATGGTTCAACGAAAATATGCAGAGATCCTAAATCTTACAAACTTCATGAATCCTGTTACATTAAGTCCATCCCTGCAAAATAACCTTATTAATGACTATTCAACTCCACAGACATTATTGGGGCCCCCTCAGTGTAAGGCATGGCACTGTGCTGCTCTCGGGGGACAGAAGGATCAGGAAGAGATCAGGTGTTTTCCCTCAAAGAGCTCTCAGACCAGAGTGAAAGCACAGAGGTTCCCTGTGTGTCCAGATGTATCTGATGCGATCTATTCTTTTTTTTTTTTTTTTACCGAAGTATAGTTGACTTACAATGTTGTGTTAATGTCTGCTGTACAGCAAAGGGACTCGGTTATACATACATAGATTCTTTTTCATATTCTTCTCCATGATGGTTTATCACAGGATACTGATACAGTTCCCTGTGCTCTACAGTAGGACCTTGTTGTTTAGCCGTCCCGTATAGACTAGTTTGCATCTGCTCATCCCAAACTCCCCCTCCAGCCCTCCCCCACCGCCCCCTTGGCAACCACCCGTCTGTTCTCTATGTCTGTGAGACTGCTTCAGATGCGATCTGCTCTTAATAGAAGCAGAACCGTCCTGTTACCGGTGGCTACTGTTCCGTCTTCCATCACTTTCCCGGTTCTTCTACCAATACCGTGAGCATCCTGCCCCCGCCCACCCTGTCAGTGGTTTGAGTGGACACTGACACCCCCGACCTGCCCTGGCCCCATCCGGATGCCTCCTGCCCCCAGCCCCAGTGAGGATCCCAGGGTTCTCCCCGGGACTTGCTGAGCTGCTGCTGAGAGGACAGAGCCATTCCTTCCTGGGTGTGAGGCTGTGGGCTTGGGTCGGAACACGGCCGCCATGGGGTCTCCCGTGGACGGGGTCTGGGACACTCAGAGAGAGGCCAGGAGAGCTTCGACCTCGGCCCAGGCTCTGCTTCCTGGCACCCCTGTCCTTCCCGCAGTTTGGCTTCAAGATCGGTAAATCACCTCCTTTTGCATAAGTCAGTCGGGGTTGGGTTTCCGGGCCTAGCAGGACAATTCAGACTGATAAAAATGTGGCCAAGGAAGCAGGGGAGAGAGGGGGCTGGTTCTCCCTGGGGCATCAGGGAGACCTTCCCGGTCGGGCGTCCAGCTGAGGCTGAAGACGTAGCAGGGTGTCTCCAGGCAGAGGTGGGGGCCAGGCCAAGCGGCAGCCTGGCCCGTGCAGAGGTACGGCCGGCCGGGGCTGGGCCGGGGAAGGCCCAGGTCTGATGTGATGGGAGGTGTGGGGAGGGCCGGAGAGGACTAGGGAAAGAGAAACACTCGAAGGCAGGGTGAGGCCAGAGCATCTGTGATGAGCTTGGAATGCTCGCAGGAGAGGTGTTCCTAAAACCCGGGTCAGGAGCGCCATCCTTTTAGCCTGCCCTCGAGTAGAAGTTAATCCCAAGCAAGTGGCAATCTGTAGGGCAGCGGGGGGCTGTGCGTGGCTGGACTCTGGCTCTCATTGCGACGGCTCACGTCCTGGCCCCTCTGTGATTAGGGCTTGCTTTCCTCTGCCGATGACCAGTGTCAGCCACGAACTCTCGGGAAGGAATAAGCCACCTGACACACATTCTACTCTGAAAATACAGTATTTTGGTTGGGTTTTAATTTGCCTGTAGCTTCTGCTAAAAATTGAAACGTGCATGTTATGGGTCTGGCCCTTGGAATCTAGAAGCTAAGCTTGAAGAGAGCAGTTGTGTGTGCGGTTCACAAATAAACATACGTTCGTGGCTAAATGTGAAAACCCCTCAGGTTTCTTGCAGGAGCTCAGTAATTCTCTCTGTCTTTGTTGACAGGAGACCTTAGGTTACAAGCAACGCATAATTCTTAAAGGCAGTTTCCAAAAGTCTCGGAGTCCAACAGATTGCTGCAACAAAAAATAAAAGCTGGGAGCAAAGCCAGGACCTCTTTGGACTATTTCTGCAGCTTGCTGAGAGCCTGAAATCATTTCCAAGTGAAGATTTTTGAAATGGGCCAGGGTCTGTGGTTAAATGCACTTGGGAAAGGCTGGCTACGCCATCCTTCTGTTGGGGATGCATCAAACTCATGGTTTTCTGAAGGTTCTGAGAAGTCCCGCAGCAGAGGAACAAGAGTCATTCGGGGGGCCTGGGGCGGCTTGGGACCTACTTCCATATGGCATAGCCACACAGGACATGGGTTGAGTTGTCGGTTTTCTTAAGGGGTCCAAAACAAAGCTTGGAGAGGCCACTGCTGGAGAAGAGAATTCGAAAGGGTCCATGGCCACCTCTGCCGAGAAGCACATTGTGAGCCAGCCTGTCCTGTGACGTGCTGGGCAGAGACCGTCCCCAGACTCAGACACCTGGCCTTCTGACCCGTCACGAACGTGCCACCAGGATGGTGGCACTGAGGACACTGCGGCCCTCTGTCGCCCCTGAGGACACGAGCAGGAGTGAGCACGGCACGTGCGGGGCAGCGAGGAGGCCGGAATGACCAGAGCAGAGAGGGCGATGCTCTCACACGTCAGGCCAGCAGGGAGTGACGTGTGTAGATCGGAAGGTATTGCCGTCAAGTAGGATAGCTCCCAGCTTTAAGAAGCCCAACGTCTAATGGATTGGGAATACCGGGATCGATTAAACCAGAGCACAGTTAACTGTATTACAGAGAAGAATATGGCTGTCTCTGGGATGTGGGGTGGAACATAAAATGCCATAAGGATTCAAAACAGAGGAATCGTAACTGTTTGGGAGCAGAGGTATCGTGAACGTCTCCCCGGGGAGGAAGTCACGTTAAGGAGGACCTCAAACAATGAGTGGAATTTCCAAAGTGGTGTCCAATGCTGTTATCAGTGAAGAGCAATGCCGACCCCAAGGCATGGAAAACCCAAGTGACAGCAGCTGAAGCATTAAACACGGTTCATTATCTCATGTGAAGTACGGAGGCCAATGGATGAATCTCAAGAAACTGCTAAGAGAACAGAAGCCGCGTCCAAAAGATTACGTTCCGTGTCATCCCACGTGGGTGACACTCTAGGAAAGGCAGAACTATGGCAACAGAAGACAGAGCGGCAGTTTCCAAGAGCTGGGACGGGGCTTGACTGCAAAGGAGCCAGCGGGAGCTTGCTGGGGGTGGGAAGGTCCTACTTCTTGACTGGGAGTGTGGTTACACTACGTCTACATCTATCAAAACTCAAAGAACTGCACACTTAAAGTGGGCTACGTTGTCTGCATAGGCCTTAGTCAAGCTGATTCGTTCTATTTTTTATTACAAAAGGATATAGCTATTCATTGTAGAAAACATGAATAATACAGAAAAGCCCAAAGGAGGACTTTAGACTCACTCTTTGTATTGAAGCACATCCTTTCGGTGTTTGTTGTAATAGACCTGGGATTACTCTGGCAGTGTTTCATAACCTTTGTTCAAAACTTAAATTTTAACGCCTCAGGAGTATTTCATCGTACGGATGTACCAAAAGATACTGAACAGTCCCCATTTCAGGGGAATGTGTAGTTTCCGCTCGTTTCTGATCATAAATAATCCTCTGCCGTGTCAGTGCCCTTACGAGGACCCGTGACATCCCCTCAGTGGCGTGTTTGGTGAAAGGGTCTGAACATTTTTTAGCCCTTGTGACACCTACCCAGGGGCACATTCTTTTGATTAGCCATTATCGTGGATACAAGTCATCAGCCTGGGCAGGTAGATTTTATTTTTAAGGAATTGAAACCCAGATTGAGCCACCTGTCAGGAATGAGGAGACAGGCATGCTGTGGAAAGTCAACTGAGTAAAACGACCAGACCTCTCGAAAGTCCCCTCAGCTGTTCGTAGGGGCGGCTTCGGAAGGAGGGGCTCCGGCGCCGCTCTGAACAAGCAACAGGCCGAGTGCGCAGCTGCACCGGACAGCCGGCGAAGAGCAGCTCTCGTCGGGGGAGAGAAGCCCCACACAGCCTCGTGCTCGCATCCTGGACACCAGTGTCCTGCGATTTCTTCATGTGCCTGTGTGCTCTCTGTTTATTTACGTAACTGCTCTAACCCCCATCCTCAGCTCCGTGGAGAAGGATTCGCCGCCAGCTCTCATCATGACTCAGCACCGGGACTCCGACCCCAGGCCGGGCTTTGAATCCAGGGACCTCGCCACCCAGGATGAGTAACCTTCGGGTTTACACCCGTGAATGTCCGCCCTCAGGTGAGCCGCTCCAGGGCTGTGCTGTCTCCTCTCCCAGATCCAGTTGTCTGGACCGGGGGCCCCGCCTACTTCTGTGTGACCTCGTCTTAATTACACCTGCAGAAACCCTGTTTCCAGATGAGCTCACACTCGCAGGTAGCCAGATTAGGACGCCAACCCACCTTTCTGGGGATGCAATTCAACACAAATTTCATATTTTGTGTTCACAGCCAAAAACTTTATTATAAACACACACAAGTGTCAACCTCCTGATGGATTATGTAAACCCTTGGTTCCCCTTAGGGGGGAAAATCGGGAGACATCTTTGGTTGTCATGACTGTGGGTGGTGCTCCGGGCACCCAGTGGGCAGAGGCCAGGGATGCTGCTAGACACCCCACAAGGCACAGGACAGCACCCGCTAGAGAGGTGTGTCGTCTGGTGTAAAACAAACATCCCATGTGGTGAGGCTTCAGCCTAGGTTTTCGGGGGACCCAGTGGTACCCACAGCACCTCCCGCAGACTTCCATCCTGCCGTCCCCCCACATCAGACACCTGGGTCTTTACCACCATAGTGGATGGGGCTCGAGGCAAGTTCGTTTGACTTCAGGGAGGGGGTGAAAACTGGGTGTAACAGGAAGTGAGAGACATCTGTTCTAAGTCATGACAATGGATCACTCACCTCTACGAATGAACACCTGACACAAACAAAAACTAACAGCGGGCTTCCCTGGTGGCACAGTGATTGAGAGTCCGCCTGCCGATGCAGGGGACGCGGGTTCGTGCCCCGGTCCGGGAAGATCCCACATGCCGCGGAGCGGCTGGGCCCGTGAGCCATGGCCGCTGAGCCTGCGCGTCCGGAGCCTGTGCTCCGCAAGGGGAGAGGCCACAACAGTGAGAGGCCCTCGTACCACACACACACAAAAAAACTAACAGGGCTGGGAGCCGACGCAAAGAAAAGGTACAACAGCAAGTTGTGTAATTCTGGAAATGCCACGTCACCTGGAATGAGGCCAGGTTCCGTGAAACTGGGGATGACCCAGTGGATGCTTCATGCTTACCCGTGGGCGAAATAAGTAGTGTTGCAGGGAGGAGCTTTGAGAAAGAGCCTCACCTCAGAGGCCTCGCCCGTTATCACTCAAAACCCTTCGACGTGACGCCAACCCCATTTCCGGAACATCGTGGAAACAGTGTTTATGAGTGTGAATTGCTGTGTGCAGACGGTAGGGTAGAAGTGCGCGCATGTATGAAAGAATATGGAGTATTAGGACGCATAAATCTACACAGATGAGGACGTGAGGCTGAGCTCTGTCAACCACATGAGACAGCAGAGCTTCGCTGAAACGTACGGCTGGGGCTGAGGGCTGAGATGGGGTCGGAGGAAGACCACCTGGGAGGCAAGACCAGGTGCAGGAGCCCGAGCTGGACCCCCGCACTGGGGGCCTGGTGACGTGCTCCTGACCCCCCTTCCAGCCCCCCTTCCGGCCCCCGTGGGGCGCAGCCCTGCCCCCCGGCCCCTCGGGCCCTGGTCCTGAGATGCCTCGCCCCCCGGGATGCCAGGGCCCCCCATTCCCATCCCCACACGAGTCCTTGGTGCTCTGTGACTCAGAGGCCCTGGAAGGGATGCTCAGGAGGCCAGGGGCTCAGGAACCCGGAAGCCTGGCCTCTGTATCAGCCACTTGGTGGCCTTGGGCAGAGGCGTTTGCCACAAAGTGCAACCTGCAGAGATGAAGACTCTTCCACAGACGGGTCGGGGACATCTTAGTCGAGGGTCTTGTAAGGCAGGACAGGGCTCCTGGGCCAACTCGGGGGACAGTCCCCTTCCAGGTGCCCCAGTGGCTCCCAGACTCACACCTGTGCTCAGAGCCCATCCTGCTACAGCTCTCACCCACACCCCTGCACCCTCCTGTCATAGAGCATCCTGTCCTCGACCTCGCTAGTTCCGGGCCCAGCGCCGGGGACGCAGCCAACCACTGGCCCCTGGCAGAGCAGCTGCCTCCATCGCATCCTCTCAGCTGCGTTTCCTCCCCAGCACTGCCGTGGGACCCCAGGTGGGAGTGCAGCCCCCAGCCCTCACCTCTGAGGGCTCCACCCTGGGCCCTGAGCCCCCCCAGGGGTATATATATATATACCTACACATAGGTATACATATACCCACATAAGGTACATATACACCTATACCTAGTTATGTGCCAGTCACTGTTCCAAGTACTTTACAGCTAGAAACCCGTGGACTCCTCCCAGCGACCCTCTGAGACAGGACCCCTGGCTTCGCAGATGGGCAGACACGCACCAACGCCCTATGGGACACAGCCAGCGAGGCCCACGTGGATTAAATGCATTTGTGTGGATGTGTTTGAAAAGTGAATCCTCCACTGATGGTATTGTTTCCACAGAAAAATGCTTTCCCAGTTCCACACTATTCCTCACAAACTTTTAAACATAATCCACCAGGACATGTGGACATTTTAGCAGCGGTGTTTCAGGGTCCCTGGGACCCGGTGGGCAGGACCCTTCCTCCTGCCCCTCAGTGCCCAGCTCACAGGCGCCCCTCCTCTCACCTGCTCCCCTCGCCCCCCCCCGCCCCCGTGACGGGACACTTCTCACAAGGAAGAAAAACATGAATTTTTCTTCTCGTTCAGATACATTTTTGTGAGAGCAGATCTTTCTTCTTGGAAGAAATCACCACGGAGATTACCCCTAAAGTTTGCCCAAATGATGATGTACGGCAGGGTGACTATAGCTAATAAATAATACTTATGGCACTTTTGAAAGCTTCTCGTCCCAAGAAAAGAATGTGTGATTAAGTAAGGTGGAGAATGCTAACTAGACTTATCGTGGTGATCATTTCACAATATATACAAATACCAAATACATACAAATGTCGAATAAAAAGAAATACATCTTTACACGGACAAACATAAAAATAATAGCATTGAAATCATGCTAGATAAAAATATTTTCCTACAACTTGAATTTTCATCTCACAAGATGTCCTGGAGAAGGTTCCAAGTCTCTGTCATCTATAATCTACACTGTTGTTTTTAACTGTTCCATTAAAAAAAGAAAAGAAAAGAAAAAAGAATTCCTCCAATTGTTTACAATAATAAGAAAGTCTGGAAACAGCAGCACCTCTGAGGGGTGTATTAGTGAAAGAAAAACATTTCCAGAGGGCAGCCACGCGGAAGCCAGGCGGGTGCGAGACAGGTGGAGCAAAGCTGACTGCAAACGTGTCACAGCAGGACGGGTGGCTGGAGGTCAGAGTCTAAGGCAGGGAGTGGGCCGGGGAGGGCCTCCTTGGCCTGACTGCCTCCACAAGCCCTTAGAGCTGCCCTTGACATCCCCTGCAGGTCTGAGCCTGAGGTCTGACCTCGGGCTGGGGGACTGCAGGAGCCGTAGGTCAGGAGCTCAGTGACTCAGGACAGGGCAGCCCTGAGGCTGGGCCCTTTCAGAACCTGGGCCCCGATGTGCATAGCTGAGTCCTGCCCGGTTCTTACACCGGTTCTATTGACTGAGCCCTGATGACGTTTGCCCCTTTCTGCGGCCCCAGGGTGGAAAGTGTTCCCCTCTGCTTGTCCGGCCCTCCCGAGCAGCCTTCCCGGGACCGGCTTCGCCAGGGCCAGGCTTTCCCGGGTCCCTCCAGCCCCCTGCTGCCTCTACTCGTCCCCGGCCCTGGCTCTCTCTTATGGCCTGTGGGGCTGCCTGTTCTCCTGAATTCTCACCATCTGCCCCCTTGGGTCAGCCGCCCTCCACGGGGACCAGACTCATCACACCCTCCCGGCGGCCCCAGGCCAGGGCTGTCCGCACTGCAGCCTCTGTTGCAGGCCACACCGTCAGCACCAAGGGGGCTGGCCCTCAACTTGGCTCCGTCTGGGTCCCCCGCAAGCCAGTTCGGGACCTGAGGATGTGGCAGGAGCCTAAGGGGACAGGGAGGCGGTAACTTCTGCCAGGCCGGATGCCCGGCCCTCGCTGGTGGCACGGGCGCTCGGCCGGGCAGGCTCCTTCGAGCTTGGGCTGGAGCTGTCAGGTGAGCGGAAGCCCCTCTGCCCGGCCTCCCTCGACCGTCCAGCGCGTCCGCCCGCCAAGGAGATCTGCTCTGCCCAGGCCCCCGCCCCACGCCCACCCCGCCAGGCTGAGCACTCCTCACGTGATGCTCTGCTCCCGGCCAGGCTGAGTCACTGCCTGGGGCGGGGCTTCTGCTGAACCACTCTGTCCCTCAGGGCACTTGGTTTCTTTAGGTTTCTTTATCTTTAAAATAAAGATACCAGCGATACTTACTTCCTAGGGCTAGAAGGGGGATTAAGTGTTCGTATTCGTTCATCCTGGGGTAATACCCGTACAAAGTCAGCCACGTGACAGACCCACCGCCCACCCCCCGAGGGAACAGTGCCAGACCTGCCTCGTGGGATCACTTGTCTCAGCACAGCTTGGCTCTCGAGACGCTGCCCTGCTGGTCACACACCCTCCTGGGGCCACAACAGCGTGAACAGTAAGGCCTTCTTTCACCTGGTCCCCTTGCCTCACCGGCGCTCAGCCCGCCCCCCGCCTCTTCGCCCACCGCGGCAGGCGGTGTGCGAGGGGCTCCGGGACGGGGGGCACAGCCGGCACATTAACGCATTTCCGAAATACTTCCCCGCCGAGCCCGGATTCACAGTGAGATTCTCCACGAGCAGCTTTGGGTCGCTGCACACCGAGGCCCTGTGCTTTCCTTCCTCGCTGGTGAGTACCTCCCTTCAGGTACGCCTGCCTAGGGCGTGCTGACGGAGGCTCCATCGCGGCTCCCATCCCCGGGAATCTACACACACCCTTCCTCCTCTCCCTTAACCGGGACGGCTTAGGCAGAAACCAATCTTTCAAGGCCTGAAGGACAGACAGGAGCACAAAGGGGACCCGGAGGGCCCTGCAGGGCTGGCGAAGGACGGAGAGGCTCCTGTGGCCCGGAGCGGGGGTTGGGTGCAAACAGGGGCATCCGAGCAGAGTCCAGGGCCGGCAAAGGCTGCCCTGCCCTCCCCACGCCTCAATCTGTGCCCTTACTTTCAGAACCATTTGCAACGTGGCATCACTGAGGAACAGTCCAGAATTCAAGGTGACCACGAGGCAGGCAGCCGAGTGGCAGGGCCCCGGCGGGTGGGACACAGACCCCGACTGAGACCGGCTCCACCCTCCCCAGGGTTTGACCTTAGTCCAGTGGCTGAGCTCCTGGGACCCTCCACACCCCCATCTGTAAGACGGAGGAAGGGTTTGCAGACCTCTGCTCAGCCGCTGTGACAAGCACCGCGACCCGGGGGCTTCAACAGCAGAAATGTTTCTTTGCACAGTCCTGGAGGCGGGAAGTCTGAGCTCAGGGTCCAGCCAGGCCGAGTTCCGTGCGAGCTCCGCTCTCAGCTCGCGGACAGCCGCCTTCCCAGTGCGTCCCCACGCGGCCTTTCCTCTGGGTGCCCTTGTGTGGGGAGGGAGGGAGAGAGAGAGAGGGAGAGAAAGAAATAGAGCACTTTGCCCATCGTGAGGGTCCACCCTCATGACCTCATGTCACCCTGATTACCTCCCAAAGGCCCCATCTCCGAACACCATGGGGGGTTAGGGCTTCAACACAGGAATCTGGGGAGGATATAAACATTCCGTCTATAACAGATGTCTACCTTCCAGAGCTGGCGTGAGGGTTGAAGAGATAATCCCTGGACTATAGCACGCACTCAAATGCTATCCCTTGGATAGATTACAGATAGATAGATAGTAGATATAATAGACAGATATTGATAGACGGATGGATGGTTGGATGGAAGGTAGGTACAAACTGCAGTGCGGAGAAGAGGGCGGGGGATGAACAAAAGAAAATGGGAGACAGACACAGAGAGAGAAAGAGAGGGGAGAGACAGAGGTAATTTTCCGGCCTGTCTTCACCTCCAGCTCTGACCTTGGGGACTTGCCCAAGCATCCAGCTCTGAGGGCCTCGTGCTGGGCCCAGCCTCCCCGATCCCAGCACGCAGGCAGCGAGGCTCTGCTCAAACACAAACCAACAAGGAGCCACCCAGTGTCTGCTGTGCTCCTCCTGGTGGGATGAGACTGCAGGGGGCCTCGGGCTGGGTGAGTGCACTTTGCACGTGGGAATGATGGAAATAATTGTGGCCGAAGGATAAGATGGGGTGGATTAAAAATAGCTGCAAAATCTCTGCAGTTGCCCCCATCAGGAGATGTAGCTTCTTTCCCTATTCCTGGAATCTGGTCTGGCCTTGCAACCTGCTTTAACTGATAGGATGTGCTGGAAGTGACGTGCAAATTCTGAGCGAGGCCAGCAGAGATCTTTCAGCGTCCACGTCCTGCTCTCCTACTGCTGCCGACACCGTGTCACAAGCCCAGGCTCACCTGGCCATGTGCAGGAGAACCAAGGCCCCCAGGCAACAGTGCGGCTCACAGCCCACTGTGTCTGTCTCAGAACATCCCCGGCTCGGCTCTCGTTGATGCACCAGGTGGCCACAGCTGTGAGAGTGACCCCAGGCGAGATCGGCAGGGGAACCTCCCAGCTGCCTCAGCCCACATCGCTGAACCAAATAAACAGTTGAATTTGAACAAATAAACAGTTACTTATTTGAGCAGCAGTTGTTATTTGAGCAAATAGTTGCTGTTTTAAGCTACTAAGTTACGGGATGCTTTGTTTCACGATAAAGGTCATTAAGACACAAGAAAATAACCCATTATCATCGCAGTGGGGACGATTTCACTGACACCCGCTCCTGCGCTATGGCTGTCAGAGCCCCAAGGCTCCTCGAGGGAGTCACCACCTCCCACCGTGTTGCTGATGGGAGCTCAAGGCGAGACCCCTCCCCAGGTCAGGATGCCGGCATGTCTGCCGAGGTTCTCAAATGCTGGGGCATCTGAGGTAGTCATCTGAAGCCGAACTTCTGGGCCTGTAACACACAAGCGAATCACCCAGGGGCCTTGTTAAAACGCAGGTTCCTACTGAGAGGTCCAGGCTGGGCCTGTCTGACGCCCCGGGTGACCCAGGGCTGCAGGCCCACAACCAACCATGCGAGGGAGCAGTAGGGGAGCCAGGCTGACCGGCCTGGAGCCCAGGGGTCTCCACCTCAGCTGTGCATCCCTGTGGAACTTCACAGATAGTTCCAGAAATTCTGATCTCCTTGGTCTGGGTGTAGCCTGGGATGGGATCTCCTGACCTCAGTTCGTCAGTGATTCCAACGTGTGGCCTGGGTCGAGGATGTCCTGCAGGAACGGACTGGTCCACTGGCTGTGGCTCTTCCACCCACGCCGCAGGCTCCTGCCTACCTGGTGAAGACCTGGCCTCACCCCCATAAAGAGCCCCATTACCGCTTCCTTCCGCATGGTTGGAGCCAGGGCGAGGGCTGCTGTGAGGCCCCAGGCACCGCCAAGTGTAGCAGAGAGCAGGGTTCATGCACAGACGTGCCGGCAGCTGTGGACCTGGGTCGGAGCCCCAGGCGGCTCTCACCCTCCCCTCCCCCGCACAGCGGGTCTCAGGCCACCCTGCGGGTTGGCAGGCCGATCGGGGGCAGCTTATGTCAAGTACCCGGTTCGGTGAGAGACCCGGTAACTGGTTGCTCTTATTCACAAGCACAGTGGCAAGAGGCCTGCACAGCCAGCGGCAGAGGACTCGAGGGGCTGAGAGTTCAGGTCAGTGTTTGCCAACGTGCGGCACCCAGGCTGGAAGGCCTCTGCGGTGAGCGCAGGCCCTTTGCACTGCCTGCCCTTGGTGCAGCGTATGACTTACACCTGCCAGGACCTGCCGGGGAGCCAGGCCCTGAATGGCTTCCCTTTAAAGACTCCAACAGTGAAAAACTAAAAATTTTAGAATTGAAGGTGCTCTTTGGAATGGACTTTTTCTGCATTTTGAAGTGAAAGAAACTCATTTTCAAAAACTGAACTCAAACAGCCTTCATTTTATAACCGAGTGTGTGGAATAAACCCCACGTCAACGGGAAGCCAGGAGATGGTGGGTGTATTTGCTCATGATGAGAAGGCAACTTTGTAAGCCATTCTTGGGTGGCTTGTCTCTGCTGTACAGCTCAGGAAATAGTGACGCTGGTCCCTTGGGCAGGACAAGCAATTCCAGCAGCCGCCACCTTGCAGATACTAGTTCGGGGCTGTTTGGGGGCTTTCTGGGAGGGGGTGTTGTAGTGGTATTTGCTTGGTGGGGAGTGACAGTGTCTGAGAGGGAGAGAAACAGCGAGAGAGAAAGAGAGAGAGAGAGAAGGAAAAGCAGAGAAGAGGGGACAGTGTGACGGCAGATTGTAAACGGCGCGGTCCAGAATCCAGTGTCTGGGAGACAGGGTTCCTACATCCAAGCCCCACCCCAAAGTATGCTGCCTTCTTTCTGTTCTCCTTCCTTTTCTTGCTTCCCTCAAACCTGTATTTTTTTTAAATTACAAAAGTATCAAATACTGCACACATCTAAGAGGAGAAAGTGGACATCCGTCTTGCTGCCCAATCCCTCCAACAGTGGTTCTCATCTTTCAGTATAAGAACCGCCTAGGAAACATGTTAAAAAGCAAGTATAACCGGGACCCAGCCCCAGAGCAGGTGATTTACCGGGTCTGGAGCGGGTCTGAGAAGCTCCCCTGCCGGGGATTCTGCCCCAGGCCCAGCTGCTGGGTGGGGCTGGTCACAGGCACGTGCCCCTCCTTCACCGATGCACACACACGCATACAACACATAAGCGTGCTATGTGACGTGGAAAACACGCACAGAACACACACACACACACAGAGGCAGGACCACACCACAGACTGTGTGCAGCGCTCCCAGCCTGCCCACGGAGGCATCCATCACAAACCCAGCATCTCCTGCAAGAACATGCTCGCGGGCTGCTTTCTGCAGTCCCGGACTTCGACCCCTCTCTACCTCACAAAATCTGCCCACATAGAATCAAATAAAGCCACACCTCGTGGCAGTGACACGCTGGAAGTTCCGGCTGGACTTTATCTGCAGTTGGCGGTAGATAAGGCGCTGCTGCCTGGTGATCAGTACTTTGTGGGCAGTGGATGCTCCAGTGGGTGCTCCAGTGGGTATTCTTTGTGCCTTGCCAGGCAGCACACAACAATGAGTTCTCTGAAAGAACCGGCTCCAGGGCTCCAGGGACCACGTGAGATTGCGGAAGGAGTACAGATCCTGAGGTCAAACAGGCCTGAGCTCAGATCAGCTGTCCCTTTCACCGGCTGTAAGTATGGGGACAAGTCTGCCTCTGAGCCTCAGTTTTCTCGCCTGTCAAATGGACACAGCAATGCTCCACCCACAGTTACGTCGTAAGGGTTCAGTAAAAGGACACAGAGGGAACTTTACCCAGAGCGATGTTTCAGCAAATTCACCTGGTTGCAGCTATTCAACGAGCACCTGTTTCTTGCACCCAACGCGCTGCCTCACTGGACCTTGCTTCCCACGGCCCGGGAACCAGCCACGCGGCAAACACACCCACCTGGGTGGGGCTCACACTTGGGCGGGAGCTGTCGTTATTATCCTTATTATTTCATGGCCGTCAGTCACCATAAGGCTGTATGTCGATTTTGCCTTCTGATGGAAGTGAGAGACGGGCCCAGGTTGGAATTAAGGTACCTGGTGTGAGATACCAGGCACCTTTTCTGGGCACCAGGCCCCCCATGTGCTCAGGCCTTCCTGGAGCCAGTCACAAATGGGGCCTTGGTTAGTGCGGGTTTCCATGGATGACTCTTTAGATAAATGGCTTGATATAAATTGGTCCTCTCCCCACCCACACGGTCCATTCCCCCAAGTGGAGAGTGAGACGAAGCCCCTTGGATTCGCTCATCTTCCCAGCCGAGTGAGTACTGAAGGTGCAGCCACTGGTCTCCAACAGCTGAGGCTCATCCCACGTCAAGCGAGGTTCTGACACCAGATAACATACTGAAGAGGGTGCTTCCCGGGACTGAGTGGTTTGTTTTACTGCACAAATTTCAGACTGTTTAGTGTGTAAACAAGAAGTTGTATTCAGAAAATTGCAAAAGAAAACCCAAGAGATAATAAAGACTCCAGAAAAATGGAAAATGTTTTTGGGGTAATGAAAGCCAAGAAAAATAAACTTAAAATCCATTTTGAATAAGGCTCTGTGTTATTCCAATTCTTTGTGTATATGAGTGACTCATTGTAATCTAGTCACAAGTGATGGAAAGAGTGAAATGAAAGACAACTCCAAATACAGTCAGTTTCGATGCTACGTTATATTCAATGTCTCTAATAAACCCCTAGGTGGAAGACATATACAATTTTCACCAAAAGAAAATTTATCTCTTCTCACTAAATAAATGTGGACTACATGGTAAAAGAATACTGGCTTGAAGTGGGGCTACATTTGTAGCTGCCCAGAAACTGTCATGTCTGGGTCCCGTCCTGCTGGATGGAGGCTGTCTGCATGCGATAAGGGCCTCAACTCATTTCTTAATTTAAAATTTTAATCCATTGTTTGCGCACTTATTAATTAAAATCAGTGTATTGAACACCTATTATATCGTAGGTACTGAGAATGCAAAATGAGTGAGCCTCGCCTGCCCTCACAGAGCACAGAGAGAGAGAAGGGAACCACATCACGGGGGTGGGAGGGACTGCAGGGCTGAAGTGAGGTCCAAAGTCCGCGGGAAAATCCGGAACAGAGGCGGGCGCGGCCAGTGCATCACTTTGCCGGACGGCCCTGAGGCGGCAAGGTCCGCAGTGTGTGTGCGGGGCGGGCTCGTACATCTGGTTCTGGGAGGCCAGAGGGGCCCTCCCTTTCCTGCAGTTCTCTTGCTTTGGACCAGGGGGTCATTAACTTGTTCTGTGAAGGTGAAATACTGTCCCTTTATGGGCCAGGTGGAAGAGCCTTAGGTATAGTCACCGTGTGGGTACGGCTCGGACCCTGTACCCTTGGTCCTCCTCGGGGAAAGGAGATGAAAATCCCATCTCCTCCTCCCATCACCACCTCCCCCGCACTGGCCTTCCCTCCTCACTAAAAAGTCTCTTAGAGGACATAGGATTAAATATATACGTGTCTGTGTGCGTGTATGTGTTGGTACATATGTATATACACATAGGATTAGATATATATGTATATGTGTATGTGCAGATATATGTGTATATATGTGTGTATTCCACCGGTGTTTTAAGTAAAGGGTTTTGTTTCTTCTTTGGTTTCTCCTGGAGTTCTTGGCGGCCGTCCACATACTGACATTTCACCCTTCATGCGCTCTGCGGGATAAGACTTCCAAAATCCAGTTCCTTGCTCTCAGGAGTTGGCCAAGCAACCGAATAGCTTCTGTCTCCTGTGTCTCAAAATCGTCAGGGTGGTGCAGGCTGCATTTTTCCAGGACGGGACGGGATGCCAAAGTGATGATGTCACAGCCCTGGCACCAGCCCCTCAGTTTCCTGTTCCTTCCCTCCCGACAAACTCATGAATCATATCAGCTTTATCATTCGACTCAGGGCTCACTTCCCCGTTCCACAGACGTTTGGACTTATAGGAGGTGGGAGCCAAGTGTCATCAAAACACGAAGGCTGAGTAGTTTTTTTCTTACAAAGCTCGAACACATGTTCTCCCGCCTCAAAAAAAAAAAAAAAAAAAAAAAAAAGCACAGTGTCTGGCTTAATTTGGAACATTCTGGCCAAGCGCTCTGCTCCCGGGTTCAGACAGTGGTGATCTCATCCGAAAAGCTGGAGGCTCCCAGGGCCGAGGCAGGCAGGGTCCCAGCCAAAGTGGCGGCAGCGCCCTTGAGCACATCCCGTCTTGGCTCTCGAGGGGCAGGCACACTACGGGGGTCGTAACAGTGAACCCAGTCGAGTGTTCCAGACTTTGAGGCACTCAGATGCAGGCTGTGATTGTGTTTAGAGATCACGTCTCCCCGTCCCACTCGACGTTTCCCCAGTGTCTCTCCCTCTGCATCTCACATCTCTGCCCTCGGGGAACAGTGTTGACGGAAAAGTGTCACAAGGTCTACTGTACAGCACAGGGAACTATATTCAATTTCCCGGGATAAACCATAATGGAAAAGAACATTAAAAAGAATGTATATATATGCATAACTGAGTCACTTTGCTGTACAGCAGACATTAACACAACATTGTAAATCAACTACACTTCAATAAAATAAATTTTAAAAAAAAGAAAAAAATTTCAACTGGTGAGTTTGAAACTAAAACATCAATGACCCATACATACGAGGAGGGTCTCAGGGTCAGAGGCAGGAGTTACCCAGATGCTCTGCTACCTGGAAGGTGAGCTTACCTTACCTCACAAACACCCACTGCTGGACCGATCAGGCACTTACTGCCCGACCCTCTGAGGTAAATACTAACTGTTGTCCCCATTTTACAGATGAGGAAGCTGAGAGCTGGGAGGCACCTTGGCTAAGGTCGCATGGCTGGCGAGTGTCCAAGCCTGGGGAGATGGGGAGAGGATTCTGAGTGCCTGTGGGCACATGGGTGCTGTGTGACATGAGTATAATATTACAGCTGAGAATCTCAGTTTGTAAAACTCACGTACACGTTTCAGAAATTCCGGTATATTTTAGTGTAATACATTTGGTGTAATGAGATGTGACGTTCGTATTTACTGAGACACGTTGCTGTGGGGTGAAAACATACAATCTAGTACACGCACAGGGGGAACAGCAATACCATCGGACACTCGGGAGCCTGTGCGTCCCAGGCTCAGGTCTGTGTCCTGCCTGGCTGGTTCCACAGGCACCTCTGCAGCCACCGGGGCTGCACGTAGGGAGCAGGCGAGGTCCTGTATGCCTGGTTTGATTCCAAACGTGGGTCCTCTTGGGCTGCAAGGCTACTTTGACTGGGTGATAAACCTTTTTCTGGAGACCTTAGGCTGGGCTTGTCCACATTTAATTGGCTTTCCTGCATCTTCTTTGGATAACAGTTATTTTGAAAAAAAGCTGTGACTGCTGAGCTCTGATCCCCCCAGCACTTGTCTAACGAGGTGTTTGCTGGCCGGGAAGCTGTGGGGTTCGGACGGTGACCTCCTTTAGCCCAGGACCGCGAGGCCCCTCCACTGGCCCATTGGGCTCGTGAGACCTGCTTCATGCTCTGCTCTGGCCGCCTCTCTGACAGCTGTTCTGCACCCTCTCGGGGGAAGCAAGCTGAACCTAATTTTGACTTCAGAAGAGGAGCTGACGATCACAAGTGTATCTTTTGTGTTTACCATTTTAACGGTATTTAAATTTACAGTCAGTGACATTAAGTACATTCGCATTGTTGTGTGACCCCCATCCATCCACAGAACTTTTTCATCTTCCCAAACAGAAACTCTGTCCCCACTAAACACTAACTCCCTATGCCCCCCTTCAGCCCCTTGAGACCATCGTCCTACTTTCTGTCTCTGATCTTGACGAGTCTAGGGACCTCTTTAGAATCACACGGTATATGGCTTTTAGTCACTGGCTTTTTTTACTGAGTATAATGTCTTCGAGGTTCATCCATATTACAGCATGTGTCAGAATTCCTTCCTTTTTAAGGCTGAATCGTATTCCATTTTACACGTGGACCACATTTTGCTTACCCATTTATTCTCTGATGGACACGGGCTGCTTCCACCTCTTGGCTATTGTAAATGATGCTGCTGTGAACATGGGTTCACGGATGTCTCTTCAAGACTATTTTCACGTCTTTTGGGTGCATATGCAGAAGTGAGATTGCTAGATTATATGGTAATTCTATGTTAATCTTTTGAGGAACTGCCATACTGTTGTGTTTTTTTTTTAAAGGGCTACATAAGATGGGCAGGTAATTTTTTTTAATTAAATTTTTTTAAAGTAAGAGCATGATAAACTTAGGTTCACAACAGATTTGAAGCAGTTCACTGATGGGGCTGCAATGTAGCCTTTTGTTTTGGTTTATCCACTTTGAGAAGTGTTACAAGCTTCCTTCTCTTTAAGGATCGGATTGAATTAGAATCTATTATTAGTAACATATAGTCAGTGTTATAGCATAAAATCAATAACCCTAGCGCTACTAGATTTACCCATTAAAGGGGACTGGACACAGTTAAGTTTTTGTGGGGTTTTTTTGTTTTTTTTTTGCGGTACGCGGGCCTCTCGCTGCTGTGGCCTCTCCCGTTGCGGAGCACAGGCTCCGGACGCGCAGGCTCAGCAGCCATGGCTCACGGGCCCAGCCGCTCTGCGGCATGTGGGATCCTCCCGGACCGGGGCACGAACCCGTGTCCCCTGCATCGGCAGGCGGACCTTCAACCACTGAGCCACCAGGGAAGCCCACAGTTAAGATTCTTGTTTTGCTCTCTTTCCTCCTGAATGTGTTTACTAACCTTTCACTTTTCCAGACGTTTACTCATTCAGCAGACGTTAAGCCCTTTGCCATCTGCAGGGCCATCCATCAGCAGGTACCATCTTCTGCAGGTGTCTGTGTCCAGCTGCTCTAACCCACGCACTGGACACGCAAACGCCCCAGGAAGTAGACCCAGACAGAGACCAGTGTGGTGGTGAGGCCTGGAGACCCCAGGAGCCTGTGTCCTACCTAAGGGGTGGCTGCTTGTTGCTCTGGGGGAATGCAGGCCCCGTGTTCCAGATCATTCTAATTTCTAGGAAAAGCAAGAAATCGAGAATTTCATGTGATATCTTCCAGTTTTTAAAGGCTAACCCCTTATTCAGAAAAACATTTAAAACACTGTACAGGCCAAATAAAAACACATTCGCAGGTCAAATGTAGCCCGAGGGTCACTAACGTCAACCTCTGCTTCAGCTGAAATTCTTTCCCGGGTCTCAGAGGCCAAATGTGACGTACATCTTGGTTTCCGCAGGGCGTCTTTCAAGAGGGCATGAGCGAGCCAAGAAATGGGATGGAGCTGGGTTTCCATGAAGCGAATGGAGCTATAGCTTCCCAGTCCCTTGCTTGCCTGGGCCTCTTCTCTGGGCCCCATGCTCCTGGAGTGTTTTCCAAAGTGAGAAGCTCCGACCACAAGTGACAGTATGGCTGTCTCTTTCCACAATGACTTGCCCTCCGTCATACTTCCCCTCCTCTCAGGTGGCACTGAACTGGCTGGGGATATTCTTGGGAAATGGCAAAGGGGAAGTCAAATTGAAGATTGAGGTCTGAGTTGAGAGAGATTCTTTTTTTTTTTTTTTTTTTTGCGTTACACGGGCCTCTCACTGTTGCGGCCTCTCCCGCTGCGGAGCACAGGCTCCGGACGCGCAGGCCCAGCGGCCATGGCTCACAGGCCCAGCCGCTCCACGGCATGTGGGATCCTCCCAGAACGGGGCACGAACCCACGTCCCCTGCATCGGCAGGCGGACTCCCAACCACTGCGCCACCAGGGAAGCCCGAGAGAGATTCATTTTTGTAGTTGGCACAAGTAATGCCTTTGGGCTGTACAAGACCGACTCCGCCCCGACCGCTGGTGAGAAGTTTGCGGGTCCACGTTGTTGGATGCACCCCAGAGCCCATCCCCCAGACTCTACACCAGACCTGGGATCCTGCAACATCCTGCCCTGATGTTCATCCTGCCTAGATGTGGTCTCATCTGAACCCACCCTCATGTGGATGACAAGCCCCACTGCTGGCTGTGCCCCTGTAGGGCCAAGAAAGGCTATGATGGGGCTGTTTTCAGGGGGTATAGGTGGAGCGTGGGGTGCGTATGCCACAGGTGCTGGGTGGAGTTGGGGGGATCTGAAGAAGGGGAGGGGGCTCCGATGGGAATTCTAAATCCAAACCTGGCCTTCCCGGTCACCGTGAAGGATACTTTTCAGTGAAGGAGGAGACAGCACCTTTATTTAATAGTTTATTAGCATGATTTATAATATTTAATTTAGAAAACTTCAGATATTTACACGTGTGATATACAGACCTCCATTTGTGCTCAAGCCTGGCACCCCGCAACCTTAGGAGTGTACCTAGGTCACAGTTACTTTTGTCCACGGTTATTTTGGTTACTAGCACTGTGTTACCTAGTGCTATAAACAACCATCTTATTACTCTCATAGATTCTCTGGGACCGAAATTCGGACAGGGCACAGCATGTCTCTGCCCCACAATGCCCAGGGCCTCGGCTGGAAGACCCCGTGGAAGGGGCGACTCTATTGCTGGGGCCAGAATCACGTCTGCTGGTTGGTGCTGGCCGTCAGCTGGGACCTCAGCTCCTAAATGTGGCCCAGGCTTCCTTCCCAAGGATGGCAGCCTTGGAAGAACTCAACTTCTTACATGATGGATTGGGGCTCCAAAGGCGAGAATCCCAGAGAACAAAGTAGCATCTGTGTTGCTTTTCCTGGTCTAGCTATCTGTTGTTTACAACCAAATCACAAGTCTACCTAGATTCAAGGGGGAGGAGACATAGATCCCAACTCTCAATGAGAGAAGTGTCCAAGAACTTGGGGGCCACGTCTTGAAGCCATCACACAGGTAAAATACCGTTGGCTATCCTGGTGCCGGAATGGCTTTCAGGAATTTATCCAAAGGCAATTCAAAGGCCATCCCACAGAAATCTAAATCTCCTGAAATTTTACAGCTCAGAGATGAAGGAAGCTTAGTAGAGGTTTCCTCATATATGACAAAAATTCTAAGAGTGTGTGTCATCAGTCATAAATTTTTGAAGCTGAAACTTTTCTAAAATATCAATAACTATTTTTGATCAGCTATGTTATGGGAAAGACTGAATTATATCTTTCTATTCTCTCTACAGAAAATATCATGAAATTGTCCCCATATGGAAAGGCAGTAAAGTGTTGCCCACAAGTGCAGGTGTTTTAGGCTGTTATGTCATCACATGAACAGCTTTAAGAATACTCAGGACACAAGGCAGGAAGAAGGAAAGAACAACGTAAGTAACAGCAATCCAGGAAACCTTCACGGTGGACAGGGAGAGATGGGGTCCAACAAACACAGGAGAATGGCAGCTGAGCCAACTGGTCGACCCGTTTGTCAGTTACACCTGCCATCAGTTCTGACTGGCTCAGACCCCATGCCGATTGGCCGGTGCCTGCCTTGGCGGTTGGCAAATCTTTTGCATGTCATCCCTGTCCTTAGAGGGAACAATATTAACAAAGGCACAGAGAAGAAATAATCTTGGCCTGCTTACCAAACGGTAAGGAAATTAGACTGGCTTGAGCCCAGCTGGGGCAGTGACGGGGGGAGTACAGCTGTTTAATGATGGTAAAACCGATGGTGAAGAAGACTGAATGCCAAGCAAAAACATTTGTACATAATCCTGCAAGCAGTGCAGAGGAATGAACCCTTTCAGTAAAGTAGTGACAAAATGGAAATTTTTAGTGTGTTTTAGGAAGATTACTGCAGTAGTCGAACAGAGAAAAGCCAGGAAGAGCTTTTCAGGAGGTGGTTGTAATACTCCAGGCATGAACTTATCAGATGTTAGCTAGGGAAACAGGAACTCAGGCTTGTTTGTGTATCATCTCGTTAACTCAAGCTTTGTTTTATTGGCTTATAATGGATCACGTGTTGAAGACCCCTGGTGCCCCACTTAAAATCCTCTTGTCCCATCTCCTTCTGGCCACTGCAGTGACCGGCTGGGATGTCCAACCAACCCACTGGGCACTCACTTATGCACAGCTCAGAAATGCAGGGCTTTTTGACACCCTGAGAAAAACCAGGGATGACTGGGGACGTGAGCTGTAGGATAAATGCTTCCCCTTTTCTCCCCACCCCGTGATGACCCACTTCTAGAGCTTCCAAAAGTTCCTGTGGGGTCAGGAAGTCCCCTACAGAGGTGGCTGCCTTGACTGTCCCGGCTGTCCTCCTCAGCCTCCCGTCTCAGCCGGACTCTCCCTCCTGTCCCCTGTGGCCACATTGCCAAATAAACCACCCACGCATAAGCCTTTGTACCATATGCTCCTCTTTGGGGGAACCCGGCCGAGGCAGACCAGGATCCTCATGTCCAGTTCTTCTGAAGCCACCACGGTGGAACCTCACATAATGCTCTGCCCCTATTAGGAGCAGCGACTCAGCCAACAGCTAAGATCTCCTTTTGACCTTTTAATTCTTTAAACTCATTTGTAGAACTGATGCAGTCCCATGTACTAAATGGTGATGTTAAG
Organism: Phocoena sinus; assembly: GCF_008692025.1. Lineage (NCBI taxonomy): Eukaryota > Metazoa > Chordata > Mammalia > Artiodactyla > Phocoenidae > Phocoena > Phocoena sinus. Next base: position 101,597,812 of record NC_045773.1, on the reverse strand, counting down.
CTTGAAGGGAGGTCATTTGAGTACTGGGCAGAGCGGAGAGTTTAGGGTCATATGATTTGAGCGGAGAGTTTAGAGTCATATGATTTGAGCTTTGCCGCCATCTAGGCGAGCGATCGAGGCAAATCACGTCACTCTTCTAGCCTTTGGTATTCTCATGCATAAAATAGGGAAGTTAGTAACCACCTGCCTGAACAGGGTTCTTATAAGTAACAAACAGGATGGCGTATGCATGGTAGGCGTTTGCTAATTTGAGCGCTCAGCTTCCATCCTCCCAGCCTCTCAGTGACGTGACCCCAATTTTTGCTTGGACGGGTAGTCACCTTTCCCCAGCACATCCCACCGCTGCCCCCCACCACCCCACCCCCTGCTCTACAGAAGGCTCTGACTGACTAAATCAAAAGAGACCATTTATCGTTTTTCTGGACACCATGGCTGGACAGAGCAAGAAGAAATTTATTCTGGGATCTGGGAAAGAAACTCTCTCACTCTTCCGAGAGCGATCAAAAGAACAATCTCTCTCTGCCCTGGATGTGGGTGAGACAGCAGGTAATTCCTGGAAATTGCTGGACATTATCTTATGACCCTAACAAGTGTCAGCGTAAGAATGAAGCAGAAAGGAGGGTGAGCTTACTGACCTTCTGAATCCAGCTACATCCAAAGCCCACACGAGGCCTGGTCTTTCCAGATAAGTGGGTCATTGAATCTCTTATTTAAGCCAGTTTGAGTCAGGCTTCCCTTACCTGGAACAGAAAGATTCCTAGCTGATACGGTATGTAAACAAGCTTTTTACACTGCAAATTGCTATGAAAAAATTCATTTTTATTGTTTTTCTTACTACTAGTAAGAAAAACTACCTACGGTCCATGGAGCAGGTTGAGAAATATTCCTAAGTTTTCATTTTAATTTAGTACCTTTCGGGAAAAAATCTAAATCACTGCCTTACAGTATGTTCAGAAATAAGATCCCAGATCATAAAACAATGCTACAAAACTGATTGAGTTTTAAAACATATATTAAACTCACAAGTCAAAAAAAAAAGACTGACTTTTGGCTACGTAAAAATGAAAATACAAAACAATGCTATGTGGCAAGAAAAAAACAAAAACAAAACCCTAAACAAAGTTAAAATGCAAAGAACAAACTGGTAGAAATGTTTGGAACTTATATGACAGACAAAGGGTTGGTGTTCTCAATATATAAAGAGTTCTTATAAATCAATAAGAAAAGAAGAAATCTCCTCAATAGAAAAGTAGGTTAAAAATTTTGTCATGAAATTTAAAGAACACAAGATGCTCAACTTAAAATCAAAGAACGTCAAGGGCTATCAGATTAAAAAGGATTACTAATAATTATAATAACAATAGATATGAAATGCCAGGCACTATAAGAGTTCTCTCACAGATATGTGGCTTTAAGAATGATCATTGTAGAGTTAAAACAACTTAAATGTCAAGCAATAGAAAATTGGTAAACTGTAATACTTTCCTGTATTGAAATACACTGGGGCCACTGAAAAGTACCTGATAGGCCTTTAAGTGTTAGAATGGAAAGAAGTATGACATATCATTTGAAGTTATCAATGTACACAATGATCTCATTTATATTAAAATACATATTTACATATACATTTGAAGTCTGGAAGTAAATGCCAGCTACGAATAATGATTCTCTCTCAGGCTTGGGTTACATAAAGACCATTTTATATAAAGTTTTTACAAAATTCATGTAGTATAAAAACATTTTTATTTCAAAAAATTAAATGAACAGAAATCAGAGAGCAATCTGGGTTGGGTAATCTGGGGCCACCTTGACAGTGCAATTCATCCCTCTTGTCCCCGGCTTCTGAGCATTGATGAAGCATGTGGCAGGTGACAGTGCTGTTACGTCTGTGAAGGATGGAAGGAAGGAGAAGGGGCCGAGTGAGACCTACACACTCCACCCTCTCAAAGTAGTGCATGGAGTGAGTTTGCAGGGTTGGCAAGGGCATAGGGAAGGGCTTCTCAGGGAAGTGAAGAACTTCCCCCACCAGGAAACTAGCAATGGAAAAATCTCACAATCAATCAGCTCCAAGGGAACGAAAGGGATCTGGTTCCTTATGTTCATTCCCCTAGACTAAGCTACTAGTGAAGATGTTCACAACTGGGTCCTTGAAAAGTCTGAGAAGCACCCATTTGCCAGGCTCTGGCCATGAAGGCCAGAGGCTGCCCCAACTCCTCTGCCACCAAATCAGTAGTTTCTTGGACTTAATCTATTCCTTTCCCAGCCCTTTGGATTTACCTTTGGACTAATGTGATAACACGGTCAGCCCAGCTGTGGCCAACCAAAGTCTGATATGGTCTATGAGCTAATGCCTTTGGCTGAGCTGGCATCTGCCCACCCCACCCAGAGAAATTTGGATTTCTAGATAACCAGCAGCCAGTAGGAATTATCCAAGCAAAGAAGCTCCAGGCTCCCTGAGCCGTGGCTTGTGATCAACTTAGACGAGCTATGAGCAGGTTCTCTTGATTGAACCCTACACCTGTACAACTCAAAAGGACCCGATAATCCAGTTTGTAATTCTTCATATGAGAAAACTGGAGTGTGGAGAATTCCACAAAACTAAAAGGAAAACTAAATGTTCATTGCAGCTCTATTCACAATAGCCCAGAGATGAAAACACCTAGGTGCCCGTCATCGGATGAATGGATAAAGAAGATGTGGCACATGTATACAATGGAATTTTACTCAGCCATAAAAAGAAACAAAATTGAGCTATTTGTAATGAGGTGGATAGACCTAGAGTCTGTCATACAGAGTGAAGTAAGTCAGAAAGAGAGAGACAAATACCGTATGCTAACACATATATATGGAATTTAAGGGAAAAAATGTCATGAAGAACCTAGGGGTGAAACAGGAATAAAGACACAGACCTACTAGAGAATGGACTTGATGATATGGGGAGGGGGAAGGGTAAGCTGTGACAAAACGAGAGAGTGGCATGGACATATATACGCTACCAAACGTAAAATAGATAGCTAGTGGGAAGCAGCCGCATAGCACAGGGAGATCAGCTCGGTGCTTTGTGACCACCTAGAGGGGTGGGATACGGAGGGTGGGAGGGAGGGAGACGCAAGCGGGAAGAGATATGGGGACATATGTAAAATTTTAAAAAAATAAAATAAAAAAATTACTACTGTTCGTTTGCATGTTTGTTTCACCTTGTAACTAAGCCTGGAGCAGATTACTTTTCTCTAAATTAAAATTTGCTTATTTAATCGGCATTTCAGATTCACTGAAGCAGACTGCTGCCCCAGCCCCTCTTCTGTCACTGTTATCTGTAGATAAAGTTGAAAAGAGTTTAAAGCAGTAGCGTTTTGCTTTTCATTGAGGATTGAGGTCACAAGCGGTTAGCGTCTGGGAACGTGTGGGGAATATTCTTAAGATCAGGATTTGAGACTCTTAAGATAGGTCTGCCTCCTCCTGCCAACCTTTTCGAGGGGTTTGAGAGTAACCTTGTTCATTCTGGGGGCCGGCTGGCTATGGTGTACGGAGACTGTGATTGAGTTGAGAGGACGGATGCCGGCTCATCGGAAGCGGGGATGATGAGGTCTGCGGACGACACTGACATTCAGACTGTGATTAGATGGGAGGAAGGGCAGTCAGTGGCTGTGGCCATACTGGAATTGATTGGATTAAAGTGTGACTGGTTGGCGTATCTAATTGAGAAAGGGGGACGCCAAGCAGTCCGATTTGTATTATGTCTAAGAAAGGTTATGATTTGGGGAGCCTGGAGACAGGAGGGAGTTGGTAGCTTTGTACATCTGGGAGGGGCTGTGCTGGGAGCTGCAGGTTTTCTGTGGGAGGTCCTGAGGGACCCCCAGCGGGAGCAGGACTTGTAGGAAGAGTGTCCCCAAAGGGAACAGCTCTGTTCAAGAACAGTGGAAAGTTCCGGGTGGCTGCCGGATGCCGGGTGGTGTGAGGCGTTGGGAGATGGAGTGTGGGGGGCGTTATTAGAGACCTGGGAGGACAAGGAAGGATTCCCATGTGATCTTAAAGGGAGAGTTGGAGGAGATTTTCAAGGAGCAGAGCGACATTACTAGGTTCCCTTCTTACGAGGATCCCTGGACAGTGTACACAAGATGGACGAGATTGAGAATATGCCGACAGGGCACCTGTGGGCTTTAGGTGGGGAAAAAGCAGAGCTCCTGGGTTAAGGCAAGTGGTGGGAAAGGAGAGAAAAGGAAAACCTATCAACGATCTGGGGGGGCGGGCGGTCACTGGCTATGTGTGAAGGATAGCAGTCCAGGAAATCACCCAGATTTCTTGTTTGGCCAATTTGGTGGGCGGTACCACCACCCTACTTGCTTCTGTGCACGTAGGTGCCATGTCCTACCCTCATGTGATAAAGGGTTCTCGTTGAGGCTGAAGGAAGGCAATGGGAGGCTTCCCAGAGGCAGCCGAGGGTTCAGGAGTCTCTGCCTGATGAGATGCTGCATTCCAGGGGGTCACAGTGGGGCAGGATGGCTGGATGAGTCAACGTCCAGAGCTTACAGGGGTGGAGCTGTGGGGCCCGAGGCAGGACAGGTCTGGTCCCAAGGGAAGACGGTTGGCTCAGGTTGAGATCAATGAATTAGGGGGGCCTCACTCTGCTTTGGTTAAAACGCCAAGAAGTCAGTTTTGTGCTCAGATCCCCTCTGTCCCCTACGGCTCCCCCAGCAAGGGCTGTGCCCACACTGCTTCTGGGAACTTGCGCGCCGGGCACCAGGGGGACAGACAGATACTGCAGTGATGACTCTTAAGGGAGGGGTAGGGACAGCAACTAGCACGGTCCTGCCCCGCCCCTAACATACTGACGGGAACTCAGCTGACATTAACACCCTCCACGGAGGTACGGGAAGATGCTTCTGTCTGACCCTTCTCCCCTCACTGGCTTGTGTGCCCGAGAGGAGCCATGTACCTGACTGAGGAGAGAGGTGCTTTTCACTCACACTGTTTTCCTGCGGTCAGCACACACGAAGCCAGGCTCAGGTCCAGTGCAGGTCGGCTCTCTGGCGGCTCTGACTCTTGCATGTCCGTGCTTGAGTGGGTACCTGGACAGGTAAGAGTTTGCTGGGCAGACCAACCCTGTCCATGTGCAGCTCCCAGGCTTGCACCGTCCAGTACGGGAGCCACAGTCACATGTAGTTACTGAAATTCAGATTAATTGAAATAAAGTGCAAAACCGGCGCCTCGTGCCCAATAAGCCCCATACGGCTGCACGTGGGTCAGCGCAGCTACAGAACGTTCCATTCTGTTGGAACGCGTCCATCTAGACCGTTCGCCGAGCTGTCACTCTGGCCCCTCCGTAACTCCCTGCCTCTGTTCCCCGCTATAGAGTCCACGCGGTGGCTCCGAGCTCCCAGGCCGGGGTCGAGAGCACGCGGCGCGCGTGGCCCGGGGGAGCCGGCGGGCGGCACGGCTCGGTACAAGGGCACCATATGCGCGGGCCGGCCGGGCCCTGCGCAACCAGCGCGAGAAGCAGAAGGCGCACACGGGGGTCCTGAAGCAGCGCATCGCCGAGGAGACCATCAGCAAGCCCAAGGTGGGCCGGAAGTTCGCGCCCACTGCGACGCGATGGAGGCCGAGCTGAAGCGGAGCACCGCGGGGCTGCTGACCCTGCACGACGTGAAGGCGCGGCTGGAGGCCCTGGCGCGCCAGCGCGAGATGCAGCGGGTGCGGCGGGAGCGGCGGCGGCGCTGGCAGCTGGACGCGCGGCGCGGGCGGGAGTGCCAGCGGGAGCAGCGGCGCCGGATCTGCGGTCTGTCCTTCTCGCCCGACGACGGCGACGAGGACCCCGAGGGGGGCGACCCCGAGGGCAAGGACGCGGCCGGGGACACGAGCTTCCTGCCGGGCCGCGAGCGCGAGGAGGTGGTGGCGACGTCCAGCTCCTGGGCCGGCTGCGGGCACCGGCGCGCCGCGCGCATCCACAGGGGCGGCCCGTGGGGCAGGTCCTCAGCGAGGCGCTGATGGCGCGGCGCCCCGCCTTCCGCGAGCTGCGCGCGGCCGGCGCGGAGCGGCCGCTGTAGGCCGCGGAGGCCCGGTCCCGGCCGCACGACCACCCCTTCTACGACCTGAGGGTGGCGCCGACGCGCGGCAAGAGCGGGCCGCGCTTCACCTTAGACGTGCACGACGACGTGCGGCTGCGCAGCGACGCCGCTGGAGAAGAACGAGTCGCCCGCTGACAAGGCGGCGCGCGCAGCAGGCGCGGGAAGAACCAGCGCCTCTTCCCCACCCGCCGCCAGGAGCCCTACGAGCCCGAGAAGCGCTGGGACGGCTGCACTGTCCGGCGACGCCAAGTCCGCTCCCCCGCCAGCGCGCTCCGGTGGCCTTGGCCTCTGCCCTGGAATTCAGTCAAGACCGACCGAGGCTTGGCGCTGTGCGGATGTGGTCCTTCTGTGGCTGGCGTTCTTCTCGGTCGTTGGGTGGGTTTCGGAGTGCTTCTAAGGTTGCCTGGCTCTGCTGGGCCGGGTGGAAGCCTCGCCGGGCACGCGGTGGACGGCAGTGAGGGTCAAGGCTGCTCTGACCTGGGTCACAGCGTTGTGGCCAGGGGTCGTGGTCGTGGACTTGGTCCCCAAGCCCCCAGACTGTCGGGGTTCGGGTCCCAGCCCGGCTTCTTACTTGCTGTGTGATTTGAGGCAAACTGATGGAAACTCCGTGCGTCAGTTCCCTCTCCTATAAATAGGGGTAACCATAGCACTGGAGATCAAAGCGAGGATGAAATGAGTCTGTATTTGTCAAACACTTAGACCTCAATAAATACCTGCTCTTATTCTTATGTTCTTGGTTAATTTATTTGAAGCAGTTTATATGGCCCATTTCAGAACCATCTGAGGGCAAAGGCGGACCTGCCCATCACTTTTTCCCGGTATCAGGGGAGCAGCCCTGCCCTGGGTGTTCCTCAGCTGGACCGTTTAGCCCCAGGGGTCAGGGGACCAGAAAGTTGGTGCGTGTGTGCGTGCGCGTGCGTGTGCGTGCACGTGCGTGTGCGTGTGTGTGTGGTGGAAGGTTTGGGATGACTTTTTCCTTTGGCCTCAAGCTCCATATGGCTTTTGCACTTTGCTCACATCTTTCCTCAGCCGGGGCCAGTCTACCAATAAGCGCATCAAAGGCATTCTTCATGTCGGGTACAGAGTTTTTGATCTCCAGCATTTCTTTTTGGGTCTTTCTTAGGATTTCTGTCTGTCTGCTTACGTTGCCCATCTGTTCTCACATGCTGTTTACTTTATCCATTAAGCCCTTAGCATATTTAGTTCCTAGTCTAATGAATTATCTAATGGTTGTTCTAACATCCCTGCCATGTCTGGTTCCGATGTTTTCGCTGTCTCTTCAAATTGTGTTTTTTGCCTTTTGCTCTGCCCTATAATATTTTTCTCAATAGCTGGCCGTGATACACCAGGTAAAAGTCTTTTAGAACCTCTGCCCCTGGCCTGAGAGCTGCAGAGGTGTTTCTCAGGTTTTTTCCCTCCCCGCTTATGTGGGACAGGATGGCTAGAGGGGGCTGGAGTTGGGGTGTCCCTTCCCTCGGGTCAGCTTGGCTCTGATAACGGCCCAGCAGGTTGGGCTCTGGTTAACTAGTGTCTTCTGAGAGCAGAACTTGTTGAGAGGAACAGAGTGCTCTGGTGTATTCGAGATGGTCTCCTTTCCCCTCCCCCTGCTGGAAGTGGGAAGGGATTTTTCTTTGATATTTACAGCGGGAACCTGATTGAGCTCCTGGAGGTAAAACTCACAAAAGTGTGCGCCCTGAAACCCCCCGCCAATGACTGAGTCCTCTGGAGCTTTGGGATCTCAGAGTGGCCCACACTGAGCTGAAGTCATTCACTAGTTACAGCCCAGGTATCCGCTTTCTGCAGTAAGTTGTGACGCTCCGTATCCAGCTGTCTGTCTCTCCAGTTTGGGGGGGCAACAGTTTGCGCTATGACCTTACTTCTCTGGCCGTTCTAAGAAGAGCTGTTGATTTTTTCAGTTTGTTTGACATTTTACTTGTTGTTAGTGTGGAGTGGTGACTTCCAAGCTCCTTACATGCCTAAACCAGAAGCCAGAACACACATCCCAAATGTTCAGAAGCGTTCTAATAATTCCAGCCGCTTGAATACACACATCCTGCAGCCATCGACCTGGCCAGGTCGGGCTTGGTGTCTCGCTGTCACACGTGGCTGACGCCCTGCGAATCCCCTCCACCTGCCTCGTAGGTTCCACTCCATGCTTCCTGTGTCTTGGGTTTTCTTCTTTCTGAGTTGCTTCCTCTTTTTGATGGAGCACATCCTCCTTGGCTTTACGATCAAGGGTTTTAGAGAAGTATTTGCTTTTAGAGCTTGAATATCTAAAACTTCTTCATTTTACCCTCCTACGCGACCGGAAGTGTGGCAGATGGAAATCGCTGTCAAGACGTCAAAGGCATCGCTCCGTCGTCTCGTAGTTTGCTGTCTTGACTATTCCACTTAGTACCGTGAGCAGAAACTCGTGTGTAGGAGGGGTCGCATCAAAGCTGGGAAGACCATCCCAGACCCTCCAGCGAGCAGAGGCTGAGAGCAGCTTCCCCTGACCACTCACCGCCCCTTCCTTTGTGTGTCCAGGCTGCACTGTCCACCTGTCCGGTACTCCATCGAAGAGGCCTCTTCTCAGAGGGAGAAGCCCTCCTCGGCCTAGTCATCTGATTTCATAGTCCCTTCCCAGCGCTTTGCACTTGTCTTACTTTCTGTGTTGTGTGAAGCTTTTTCCTCACGTCTGTGTGTTAAAGTCCTTACGCCCAGGAGTCAAGGCTTTACGAATCCTGTCTCCCCAGACTGCCTGGACCACAGAACTCTTGGTTTAACTGACTTGGATGAAGATGGTATTTACTCCGGGATATCCCAAACACAGCACCAAGTGTACGTGCCCAGACCTCAGCTGGCCCCAAATCTTTCTGGGTGGAATTCAAGGCTGAAACAGACAGCATGCCTGGGCTACTGTTTCAGAGGCTGCCGTCCAAATGAATTCGGCCGGGGTGGGCTGGGGGTGTGTGCGGGGAGCTGCTGCCTCCTCTGGTGGTACTGATGGCGCCACAGAGCGCAAGACACAGCCCATCCCCCTCCCACCCCGCTCCTGACCCTCAGCGGAGACTCCAGGGACGCAGTCGACACGGCGTGACCTCTAAGGTGAAGTCTGTTCTGAGCAAAGTGTCGCCTCTCAGCACGCCCTCTTACTGGACTGTTTCTATCGGCCAGCTGCCCGTTCTTGGGCTTTGCAGACCTCGTAAAGGACCATCCACAGTGAGGGCCAACATTTAGTCAGTGCCGGGAACTGACTAAGCACTTCTGCTGCTTTAACTAAGAGGATCCTGTGAGACCGGTTCTGTTATTCCCATTTTACAGACGAGGGGCAGAGAGGCTACAGTTACAGAGCCACGAGGGTAGAGCTGGGGTTCGAAGCGCTACACTTCGCTGGTGCCATCTTTTGCAAAGCCCTGGACTTGGCTGTGGTCCAACCACCTTGGTGACCCTGGGTAACTTTCTGGAGTGGACATACTGTTTTCCCACCAGGCGTATATTCCCTCAGTGTCCTTTTGGGGGACCACAGTGTCACCCCTGCTCTGACCCCGTGTGGCTCAGGTAGAGCTGTACCGTCCCCCGGGCCCAGCGGTCTGCTTTGTCATCTTCTGGCCACTACGGTTGGTTCAGGGCTGAGAACGACCTGGGCCAGGAGGAGCGGATGCCCCCGGCACAGTCGTGGGAGTGACGGGCAATAGCTCTCCTCTGGGGCCACGGCATACAGGGCGATGTGTGTCCCCCGCGCCAGGAGGCCCTACGCGGAGACGGACTGCCTGACGTGAGGCTGACACAGGAAAGCCGGGCGGAGAAGCAGGCAGGGGACACCGCTCCTGCGGACGAGGCTCAGGGCCCTGGGTCTCCCCGTGCCGGGGGTCCTGGGCTTCACCCCTCGCTGTTCTAATGGACCACCAGGGGCCACAGAGGAGGGGCACGTCCCCCAAGTTCGGGCCGACACACAGCCTGAACCGGGCTGGCTGTCACCGTTCCCATTCCCGGTGCGCAGAGAGGCTCGGCCACCATGTGCCTCGGGTCCCCGTTCAGGTCGTCGAAAGTCCTCCCTTCCGGGGAAGTAGAAGTGGCCTCCCCTTTGTTTTAACCTGCCGTGCTAGCTCTGGCTTCTGTGAAGCAGAATCTCTGCTCCAACTGCCACAAATCAGAATTCAGAATTTGGGGAGATCATTTTCACGCTCACCCCCTCGAGCAGCCTCAAAATCCCTAGTTCCTTCTGCTGCTCAGCAGGCAAAGGACCCCATCTGCAGACCTCCCGGCTGCCCCCAAACCCCTGCTCAGGAGTGTCTGAGAGGCTCCAAGCCGGGAAGGAGAAAACAGCACCCAACAGCATTACCCCTCCTTTCAAACCCCCAAACCCCACCTCAGGACGCTGCTTTGCTTAGATCTGCACATGCATTTACTCACTCAATTTCCTATTTGAAGACACGAGAATACCTTTTAACTTGATGTTATGAGGAACAATTTTTAAATAGCCAAGTCTCCAGGAATATCTACGACTATGCATTTCAAACTAATTTTCAGAAGCAGGATTTGTTGGGACAAAGGACGTACAGACACTAGGGACTTATAATAAATATTGCCTAATTGCCTTCTGCGGGATACTGAATTTTCCAGAGATAGTGGCAGCATCTCTCACCCTACACGCTCTTCTGTAACGTATCTCCCCCACCAAAAGGTGAAGTTTATTCCTCCACCACCGTGGGTGGGCCCTGGGCCTGCTTTGACTAATGCAATATGGTAGAAGCGATGCTGGGCCCGTAGACAGGGCTTTTAGCTGGTCTGGTGGCTTCTCTTCCTGCCTCTCGTAAACACTTGCCTCCGAGACACCCTCTCTTAAAACCTAACTGCCGGTCTCCCCACAGAGGCACGTGGAGGTGCTTCCGTTGGCATTCCAAACTGAGCTTCCAGCCAGCTCCACGGCCAGCCGTGTACGTGAGCACCCTGGCATGCTCCAGCCCAGCAGGAGCCCCCAGGTGACTCTAGGTCCAGCATCAGGACCACCCAGCTAAGCCCAGGAGATCCACAAAACCCCTTGAGGTAATAAAATAGCTGTGAAGCCACCCAGTTTGGTGGTCTTTTGTTACATAGCAATAGAACTGAAATCCCCTCCAAAGACTGCCCCGATGTACGTACGTTCTCATCAGTAGTTTATATAAGTGCCTCTTTCCCCAAACCCATATCCACACCTGGTATTTTTTTTCACCTTTGCAATGTGATAGGTGAAGATTGCATTTCAACGTTGACTTGAATTTCTTTAGCTGCTAGTGAGACAGTCTTTCTCCTTGTTTTTCTTAGTCACATGTAGTTTATCTGCAAGCTGCCCTTTTACGATTTGCTTTCCTTTCTATTTTGTTTTGAATTCTTTACAACTTGTTTATTACCTTTGTTCTTTCATATGGCAATATTTTATCCCGTGTTTCATCTATGTTTAACGTGTTTATAACTTTTCCTAGGTACAGGAGTTCTTCATTTTTATGCAGATAAAATCCATCCATCATTTAATGCTTTTGCTGTAACCCCACTTCACAGACTTTTACGCAGTATCCCAGCCACGTATTTCCTTACCTAATTTGCCTTTGCCGATGGGTCCCTCGGTCCGTGCTCTTCAGCTCTTTTCAAGCGTGTTTTGTCTCTGCGTTAGGCTTCAGGTGAGGACGTTAGCCTCACGTGGTCTCTCTCCATCTGCGCCCTGCCTGAGTTATTGACCACCTGCAGTTCTCACCCTACCCTCACTGCCTTCCTTGACCTCCTAACTCCGATGACTTTTCTTTCCTCTCCCTTCAGCCGTTTCACAGCACATCCAGAGGTCAGCATCACTGGTATTGTTCTTCTTTCAGGACCTCTGGCTCCGAGCCACCGATGACCTTCTCACGTTGCCCTTCGTTGAACTTCTGCAGAACCGCTCCCTTCACACTCAGGGTGGTCCCTGCCACATCAGCCTCTCCTTGCTGTGTTTCCTCTTCCAGGCAGTCTGGGCATCTTAGGTCACCACTCCACGGTCCCCCTCCACCATCCAAGGAGCCCTTCCCTTTGCATCAGAAACGCCATGCCCGTGGTGGCCATGCACAGAGGGGCAGCACAGCAAGGTGACCGCGGGCCCAGGCCCAGGTCAAGGCTGTCTAGATATGAATCGTGGCTCTGCCTCTTATAAGCTGGGTAGCCTTGGGAGAGTGGCTTAATCTCTCTGTGTGCTAGACAACGTAGAGCTGCATTAACTGGATAGCCACTCACCACACTTAGCTAGTGAGTACCTGAAATACGGCCAATTCTGAACTGAGGTGTGCTGTGAGTGTGAAATATACACAAGAATCAAAAAGGGAGCAGCGGGCTTCCCTGGTGGCGCAGTGGTTGAGAGTCCGCCTGCCGATGTAGGGGACACGGGTTCGTGCCCCGGTCCGGGAGGATCCCACATGCCACAGAGCAGCTGGGCCCGTGAGCCATGGCCGCTGAGCCTGCGCGTCCGGAGCCTGTGCTCCGCAACGGGAGAGGCTGCAACAGTGAGAAGCCCGCGTACCGCAAAAAAAAAAAAAAGGGAGCAGCACAGAGGAATGTAAAATATCTCAGCAATAATCTTTTTGTGTTAGTTACATGTTGAAATGGTATTTTGGATATATTGGATTGCCTAAAATAAATTATTAGAATTAGTTTCCGCTCATTTCTTTTTGCGTTTTCATAGTGGTCATTAGAAAATGTAACGTTACCTCTGTGGCTTTCTGTGGGACAGTGGTAGAGAAAATCAGGACAGGCAGGACAGCTTTTGCCTCATTTTGCTAACATCTCCCATTATTCAGGAGTTGAGGAGTCCACCGAGAAAGCAGGAATGAGTTTTATGGCAGTGTCTCGTCAACTGCTAAACAAACAATAGACCGCATGTGCCTTACCTTAGCCAGAGGAGACAGACTCCACAGCAGGTCCAGCAGGAAAACGCCTGGACTTTGCCCCTCAGGGGGCTGGAGAGTAAAGTTGCTCGCCGTTGGGGACAGGCGCCTGGTTGCTGCCCACCTGCTGCGGGCGACACGGAGCAGATCACAGTGGAACCGCGTTCCTCCTCTGAGCCCCTGTGTGGTCCTTTTTCTGACCCCAAATGCATGGGGCTCTTCACACCACGACCAGCTCTCCAACACCCACTGGGTGTCCTGCAACTCAATTCAGTTCTGACACTGTCACCCGGGGTGAACGCAGACCCCACAAGACTGTCCTCACTTCAGGCTCAAACCACGAATGAGGTGCCCAGGCCACCACCCCCTTTTGTCCGGCCGACTACAAGCCTGGGGCTTCCTGTGACCCACCCCCCTCGGGTTTGATGATTCACTAGAATGACTCACAGAACCTGGAAAAGCACGTTACTTACATATATTGGTTTGTTACAAAGGGTACAATTCAGGAACAACCCAATGGAAGAGAGGCACAGGGCCACAGGTGGGGAGGGATGCAGAGCCCCCGCGCCTTCTGGGGGGGGCATGCCCCTCAGGCCCTCAGTGTGTTCACCAACCTGAAGCTCCCTGAACCCCACTTGTTGTATAGGCATGACTGCTGACATTGGCCATTGGTGATTAGAAATCTGCAGCCCCTCTCCCCTCCCCAGAGGCCAGAGCTGGGGCTGCAAGTGCCAACCCTCCAATCACCCGCTGGCTCCTCCGACTACCAGTCTCTGTCCGTCCCAAAGCTGCCCAGGGGCCACCAAGAGGCACCTCATTAACATAAGCTCAGGTTCAGTGGAAGGGCTTGTCGTGACTAACACACTCTCATCACTCCGGAAATTCCAGGGCTGGTGGGAGGTCTGCGCCTGGAAGCAGGGGCGAAGACCAAATACAGGTTCCTCTGCGCAGCCCCATGGAGGCAACACCTACCTGAGCCGGTGGCTTCCAAACCCGTTGGGCCACGGCCCGGACACAAGTCTCCCATCCTAACCAAGAACACAAACACGACGCACACAGATGCGCGTGTGTAGATGTTACTGTGAACAAAAGGTTCATACAGACTCCAGGAAATGACACTCACCCTGACTCTGTGCCGGGTACTCTGGTGGCTCCAGTTCAATTCAGTTCATTCCTGTTTCCTTCTGTGTCTCCTTCTGTTTTGTTTTGTTTGTTTGTTTTTCATGCCGCCTCCAACTCATGAAGTGGATTTCTCGTCGCACTAGTGTGTCTCAGGCCACAGTGTGAAAGACACTCAGTAGCCAAGCCTCTTTGCGTCTCCTCTCTGAGATGTTATAAAAAGGAAGGAGGCCTGAAAACACTCTCTGCGAAGCAGAGTTGCCTCCTGGACCAGCCAGTAGAGACACAAGCTTGCAGAGGAAGAGACAGAGCGCAGGGATCCTCAATCGTCCAGATGCAAAGAACGAACAGCAGGGGAAAGACTACGTCCTCTCAGACGGGTCTCCCTTCCAAGAAGTGCCCAACGCGGGGTTTTCAGGCAGTGACTTGTTTCGAGGACCCAGAGCGGTGCTCCAGGACCCTCTTATCCCCATACCTGGCCCCCCACCTCTGGTCATACCTCTGCCTTGAACCCTCTGACTTTCTCAAGAAGGCCGGCTTCCTGGAGTCTAGACGGCCTCACCACCAGACACCCAGAGCTGGCACGGGGACCGCTATAGAGATGTCCATCCAGAGATGGGGAGGCGGAAACAGGGTCCCACCCCAGCCCTGGAAAGGGATTCCGGCCAGAAGCAGCAAGTATGCTCCAGGGAGGGTGGCAAGGTCTTAGAGCCGTCCTCCCAGCCCTGTGAGTCTGCGACAGATGTTCTCCGTTATCCCAGAGAAGCACATGGCTTTTACACTCTTTCTTCCTCCCTGGGCTAGATTGTTGTGGCTCCGTCTCACTCCTCCTAATGGACCGTGTCTGACATCTGTGCAGTTCCTCAGTTGTGGGTGTATGGAGTGTGGAGAGCTTCAAGATGGGCAGGGACCAGCTATCCCACACGGGACAAAGAGAAACATTTATTTATATGCAATTTTGTAATATGCTCTTAAAATTTACCATTTTAAGAAGCATTTTCTTTTTGCTTCTTAAAGCATTTTGAAGCATTTCCCCCACGTTGTCTTCAAAAACACCCCACAAAATATTTTCATCTCCATTTATCCCTTTTCATGCTTTTAAAAAATATATGTATACTCCATATATGTCTTCAAAATGTACAGATTTAGAAGATGCAATTTTCAGTGTTCTAGATTTTTTGAATTGTTGTCTGCAGTAATGACAGGCCAAAGTAAAGAGAACACAGGCCTCACTTCTATTTTTCCACAATTGCTTTCAAGCTAGGCTTTCTCTCTACAGTGGCAGCATCTCCTATGCGTTCTTTGTGGTAATTTACATGTGCATTCGTATATCGTGGGAAAGACGCCTAGAATCTTTTCCTGTTTTTAAAAAGTTGAAAGTCTACTAACCTAAACACAGAATATTTTAGAAGATAGCAAAGCCTCTTTTCAAATCAAGTAACTGTGGGGTTAAGTTTCTCCCTCGGACCAATAGGACACGGTCTGTCACAGCACCGAACCGAGGCACTGCCTTCCAAACTTGCAAATGGAGGTTCTGGAACCCGCCTCCCTCCTAACTGTGAATCCTTCTGGACTCAACTGGTTTCATTTCAGTTTAGGGGTGGGAAGCAGGAGGAGGGAGAAAACTTTTTGAAAATTGTAAAACTGCCCCCTCTACCCTGCCCAGCTCATCCAACCACACCTCCTTTGCTTTTTCCAAGAGCCCATTAGAACCCCGGCCAAGACCTGGTCCCAGTCTACCTGCCAAGGACAGAGCCCTTCCCTGCTCAGAAACTGCATCCCTCATTTCCCCCTGTTGGTGACATAATAACCTGCCAACTTCTCCTTTATAACCTCCCTCCTTTTCTTCATCACTCCAGCCACCTTTAATGCCTCTAAATGCCTAAATGCCGGCTTTAGCCCAGCCTCTCCAACTCAAGGCTGCCTGCGAGAAAGAGGAAATAAGGACGCTAAGGTCCTCTGAGCCACATCCGGCTCCTGTCACACCAGCATGCCGCTCACACTGGACCTCTGGGTGGCCTTGAACGAGTGTGTTCAACAAGGCAGTCAGCGGGCTGCTTTGGGGCTGTTACCTGGTGAGCTAAGGGGATATAGGTCATTTCCTTCTGTGTTTCCATGGATGCCCAGGAACTGAGACCCGGGACTGCCTTGGAAAAAGCCAGTGCAAAGCAGTGTCCTCCCCAGAAAGGATGTTCTGATCTGATGGGACTGTCAGATGGAGACTTTCCTGTCTCCTGTCACCAGAGGGCCGGGCTGTGGGGTCAGTGCTGGGGCATTGAGATGAGAAGGGAATTAGCCGAGGCAGGCTGTTCTCAGGCAGTGGCAGGGGCCCCGAACCTCCACCTTGTGCACGCAGGACCCTGTCCGCTCGGAAGCAGGGGGACACGGAGGGGCTGTCCTGGCAGGGTTACCAGGAATTCCTCCCTGGGGAACAGGGACCCCAGGAGCCTGCGCTTTCCTCCTGATGTTGGCGGGCCTTTGCCATCTCCTGCAAGTCTCCACCACAGCTGCATCCCAGGGCTCCGCCAGCCGCCAGTCCGCGACCTTCAGGTTTCAGAAATGCAAATATTTAACCAATAGATTAGGGCATTGGTTTGGTTTGACACGTTAGTTTAGTTTTGTCTTTTTAGAGAAGTTAGGGTTTTCAAGACAGCACATTGCTAACCCTATCACCCACCTAAAGTCACGGATAAAATCTGCTGCTGTAGGGGATGAGGTGACAGAGTTCAAGGTAAACACTTTGATCTTCCAAACCCACTTCCACGTTTACACAGTCATTCCCTCCCTGGTGGATTAGATGGGTCATTCTGAGATGTGCTGCTGGGTAGAGATTCAAATCTCCTCCACCTCCGCCTTCACACCGAAACACCAAGACTAATCTCAATTTCTATGGTAAGTAGGTATTGAAAAAAGAATACGGAAGTGAGACCGAACTCTAAAAATGTTCTTCAGGACCAAAATGTGTGTTTGTAGGCTGTGTTTTTCCTTCTCGTTATATGATTTCACATCACAAGAATTTCTGCTGAAAGTCAGACCCAGTTCTGCCTTTGAAAGCAGCATCGACATGACAGTTTGTGGGAAGAAGGTCTCTCACCTATGAGGCCAGATGATGGTTCTTAGACTTTGGGGACCGTGAGTCCCGAGAGCTCCTCAAAACTGCAAAGTTCAGCCCAACCCCTACCCAAGAGGTTCAGCTCAGTCGACCTCCAGGTGACTCTATTGCAAGTGAGTGGGGCCGGTCTTTGAGAAACACGGGCAAATACAAGCAAAAAATCTCTGCCTTGGCTCCGTGTTGACCTTGGGGAGGACAAGAAAGGTCTGGGGGTGAAGAAGTGAAAGCGGGGAGTATAGGCATCTCTGTAGGAAGTTGGGGAAGAGAAGAAATTGGACACTAGCCAGTGGCGGATGTGGGAGAGAAGGAAGACGTGTACCATTTTATCATTATTATTTTAATGAATGGAAAGATTTAAGTGCATTTATGTGCTGAGAAGAACTGGCCAATAGTGAGGGAGAAGTTGATGATAACCCGAGAACGGGAGTGACCGATGGAGCAGGGCCCCAGATGAGGGAAGAAGGATTAAACCCAGCGCACCCCGCTGGACCACCAACCAGCCTTGCGGAGGAGGAAGGGAATTTACCCTTTGAGTCAGAGGCAATCTGAATAATAACTTGTTCAGATAAGAGAAAAGGGAAGGACAGTGTCAGCTAAAGTTTCTATAACAGTGTTGCCTGGTGCTTTGGCTTTACTTGAAGTTTTGAAACAGGAAAATAGGACTTAGAGAGAAAATGGACACCAAGGAAAGCTCTCATCAGAGCCCAGATGGTACTAGGCTTCCAGGAAGCAGTGGCCTCTAGATGCTCAGAAATAATGGCTCTGTCTTCTCACCAAAAGGGGACAATAGTAATCCCAACCACCCCTCCTGGCTACTGTCTGACCTTCTTATTAGAAACAGCCTGTAATGTCAGATTATCATTTACGTGTGGCCAATGACCCAATGATCCTCAGCGGATAATATCTCACAAAACACTAGGTAGTGTTACAGGGATTTAATGCAGTGTTTTTGATGTTTATTTTGCATTATGTAATGTTACAGGTATATGTTATTATATAAATGTACATTCTTATTCCATAAATTCAGAAAATACACACAAGCAGAGAGAGGGAAATAAGTCCCACTGCAGAAAGACGACCACTCTCAAGACTTGGTGCTGTGTTAACGAACCTCCAGGATGAACCCGCAATAATCCTTGTCTCCCAGTATCTGCACCCCTGTGTAGCCCCTCCCACACGGCATCAGGGCCGGCCCTGTGTGCCCAAGAGAATACGGTGAAGTGACAGTGTAGGCCTTCTGAGGCCAGGCCGTGAAAGACATTGCCGCTTCCACCTACAGCCCGGATTTCTCAACAGTGGCACCATGAACACTTTGGACCACATAATTCTTTATTGTGGGGGGATGTTCTGTGCATTATAAGATGTTTGGTAGCATCCCTAGCCTCTACCCATTAGATTCCAGTAGCACCTCCTACTCGGTTGTAAAAATCAGAAATGTCTCCAGACATTGCTGAATGTCCCTGGGGTGAGGGGGCAAAACGGCCCCCAGTTGAGGGCCATTGACCTAGACTCTTGCCCTGCCAGCTCTGGGGGGAACGGGTCACCAGGGGTTGTGAGAGCAGTACTGCAGAGGGGAGCACGTGGGGAGGAGCTGAGGCCCCCCGGCCAACAGCCGGCACCATCTTGCCATCCACTGGGGGTAGCCACCTGGAGAGTGGTTGACTCAAGCCACCGGATGACTGTGGGCCTGGCCAAAAGCTGATGGCAAACCTCATGGGAGCCAGAGGTCTGTAGAAGAATTAACAATGCACGCGCGGGTCTCAGTCCCTGGCTCAGCCTCGGGTCACCGAGTGAACTCAGGAGTAATGACACCCCAAGAATTATGCTAATTCAGACTGATTGTACCTGGGTCTAACCTACCTCCACGGCTTATGAAGGACGTGAATATCCCTCACCGTTAAACACACCAGATCTATGTGTCGTTCCTAAACAGGTGAATGCACTGCTCCCGCAGGTAGGAAATCAAATGTGTGAGTCCCTGGGCAGCGAATCTGAGGTCCCTGCCCTTGCCAGTCCCGTTGCTCTGGTTTGAAGATCTGTTTGCCCTGAGATTGTGGCAAGGTAGCTTGGGGGTTTTGTTTTTGTTGTGTGTTTTACGTACTATTATCATCTGACAACGAATTAAACCCCCTATGTTTCCCTCTTTTAGCTACAATGGGCTTGAAAGCGTTATTCAGCTTTAGTTTTTAATACAGTCAACAGAAATGTATCAATATTATTCCACCTTTTTCTATTGTCAACAGATATATATCATTCCATTTTTTACTACAGTCAATGAACATGTATATTATTCCATTAGCATAATTGTCTGCTGATTTTTAGAGTAACTAAATCCAGTTATCCAGTTCTAGAAATATCAATGTCCTAACAGTGATTTTCCTAGAAATTTATTAGGGGAGAGAAAACTGAAAACTAGGGAGCAAAGAACTGTAGATTCTTATTCCTTGGTTTGGTTCTAGAGATCTACCAGCCAACAGATCATGGAGTATTTATTTGAGGGAACAGAACGAAAAGGAATGAAAGACGAATAAGAAAACCGCTTAGGCCCTAGAATGAGCCAGGCGCCATTTCTGCATATTATCTTTAACTCTTTCTCTGATATATAAATATTTAACATAGCTATAATCAAAGTGTACATAAACTTTATGTATTATTTTTTCCATAAGCTATTATATGGTTCTATGTTTCAAAATAGATCTTATAACTTTAATGGCAGTGTAATATTCCATGATCCTGAAGTACTGCCATTTACTAAGCTATTTCCATGTCGTTGGACATCTGGTTTGTATGAATCGCTCTTGTAACAAGATATGACTTCCAAGAAGATCTAGAACATTGTCGACAGATGGCTTATGGGAGTGATTTTGAAATTACAGTACCTCAGTAAATAAAATGTAACTAAAGATTGCTCACAAGTTGGTTGGAAACGTGGGTATTACATAAACAAACAGAAGGTAAGGTGAACTAAAGAGATACGCGAACTTCAATAAAATGACACAAATTAGATGTAGGTGAGAAGGAAAAGGCCAAATACACAAAATGGAGCCAGATACATAAATAAAGATATTTTAGTCACATTACTCCTCCACGTGTTAGAATGTTCAGGTCCAGGAGTTTCTCTACCTGAATCCATGATTCTATTTAATCTTGAAATACTGAGGGTGTTCTCCAGGTTTTATGTCCCTGTACAGCTAAATCCTTTCTCAGTTTCTAAGATTATTTTAAATCCGTATTCCTAGATTAAAGCAACAGTTTTAAAGTGAAAGGCAGGAGCGGAAAGTGGCGGAGTAAGGCATTTCCCTAGTTAGAGGAAAAGAAAATAGGGAATCTTGGGAGTGGCTTTGACTTGTGGGCTGTGGAGGTTTAGGAAGGTACCCTGAAGAGGAGTAGAGGAAAAAGGAAAGAATTATTAGTGTTTTTTTTTTTTTTTTTTTCGGTACACGGGCCTCTCACTGTTGTGGCCTCTCCCGTCGCGGAGCACAGGCTCCGGACGCGCAGGATCAGCGGCCATGGCTCACGGGCCCAGCCGCTCCGCGGCATGTGGGATCTTCCCAGACCAGGGCACGAACCCGCGTCCCCTGCATTGGCAGGCGGACCCTCAACCGCTGCACCACCAGGGAAGCCCTGTAGTGTGTATTTTTATTAAGAAAGAGTGAAGGAGCTATACAGTGCTCTTGTATCCGACACTCTTGTGTCTTCACACTACATCTTAGGACTTTAGGGGCTGAAGTTGTCCTTTTAAAAGGACCAGATTCTCCCAGTTGAGCAATGGGGCAGATTCCAACTCCCTGGAAAGTTCTAGCAGTTGGAGTAATAAACTGGAAAATCCTTCACGTTGATTTGGCTCCGAGAGGAACCAATGTTTCTTTGTTCTTCTTCCCTCCCTCACTGGTCCAGCTGTGACTCTGCACCAACCTTGAAAATTCAACCAAACTCTTATACAACGAGAGGATCTGTCTGCTAGAAAATGGTCTCCGTAGATCACTTCTTTACTCTGAGACTCACAGTGGTGGCTCGTGCGATGGCACAAAACCCAAGGCCTAGTTCTGAGCAGGGCGATACCCTGGCATCCTCGGGCCTTGTCCGTGTCCCTTGGGGGGGGGGTGTCTATAGTAGAAAATGCACACTTACTCCTCAGGTTTTATCCGCTCTGTTTAACTGGCAGTTATCTTCAACCCCTGTGTTAAGGGAGATCAAACTCTGTCACACAAATGAATATACCTAATTACACACCAGTATCTACATAGTCACGTATCAGTAATTATTTGAGTAGGAGATCAATAGACTATTAGATTATAAAGGTTTCTAAGAGAAAATCGATTACATTTTCCCTTTATTAACATATACACCATGGTACTGTCATGATGACGAGTGAAAATTTGAGCTAATTTCTGTGATTCGCTTATGTGTTCTACACATATTTGTTGTGTTTTAGGCATGGAGGGGAAACAACAGGAAATAAGAGGACAAGGGCCCTGATCTCATGTGGAGCAGACATTCTGTTCAGGAAAATGGGTAATAAACAAATAGGCAGATATATTATCGAGATATTACATATTTTTGCATTAAAACACCTTTAATAGAGATTTAACATGATTTCGTCTGGCCTTTTCAAAAACCCTGGAAGGTGGATAGAGAAGGCATTACCATATCCATTTTTAGTATTATTTTGAAGTAGTTTCCAATGCACAGAAAAGTAAGAATAGTACAAAGAATTACCTTCACCTAGATTTCCAAATTTTTAATATGGTTATCAATTATGTAATTAATTGTTAATAATCATTAATGTTACTGCATTGTTTCATCACCTTCTTTCTCTGATAGATGGATAGATGATAGATGGATAGACAGATGGATAGATAGATAGATAGATAGATGATAGATAGGGAGATAATAGATGGATGGATAGATGATGGATGGATAGAGGATAGATAGATGGATAGATAGATAGAGATATGTAGATTGATAGTCTTCCTGACCTCATGTCCCATCACCCCTAAATATTCTCCCTGGTACCTCCTAGCAACAAGTGCCCTCCCCTCCACTGCCACACATGAGTCTCCACGGCAGAAAGCCCACATAGCACAGCCATCCCACCTGCCGGCCTTGCCCACATCTCACCGGCTGGCTCAGCAGGCTCTCCTTCCCTTCCCCATGTAGGCTCCTACATGGAGCACACACTGCAGTGGGTCTTCGGCCCCACTAGGCTCTTTCCATCTGGACCAGTTCCCAGCCTTCCCGCCTCTAGGATCCTTGACTGTCTTCAAGGGCACAGGCCCCTCCACCAGCAGGAACACCACCGCAGAGGTGCTGTGTTCACAGTGTCCTCCTGTCCCAGCTGCCGTGCTGTGACCTTGATCACCGTCAGGCTGTGTCTGCCCCCTCCCTCCTTGCATCTGATTAATCATTTTGTGGGGAGATGGTCCAATATTTTGCCAATATCCTGTTTCTCATCACACCTCCACCCACCAGTGACACACACGTGTCAACCATTACTCTTATTGTTGCCCAGTTGTACTTATTTATTTCCATTGTTCCTTCTACACCTCTTGGTTGGCATTCTGCTATAAGAACAGCTTTCCCGGGCTTCCCTGGTGGCGCAGTGGTTGAGAGTCCGCCTGCCGGTGCGGGGGACACAGGTTCGTGCCCCGGTACGGGAGGATCCCACATGCCGTGGAGCGGCTGTGCCCGTGAACCACGGCCGCTGAGCCTGTGCTCCTCAACGGGAGAGGCCACAACAGTGAGAGGCCCGCGTATCGCCACAAAAAAAAAAAAAAAAAAAAAAAGAACAGCTTTCCCTTCTCTTCATGTGTTTATTTATTTACTTACTTATTTTTATCAGTATGGACTCACAGATTCCTATCTCATACAGTGGGTTGTAATCCGATTATTTCTTTTGATGCTTAAACTATTCTAAAAATCAGCCAGTGGGAGCCCCTTCAAGCTGGTTCTTGTGTCCTTTTGATACATTCCCATCGTTCTTGCGTGCTTCCTTATTTTTTGGCACGAAAAGATGTTTCAGGCTTATCTTGTAGTTTTCCTACCCCAGCCCTGGAAGCAGCCCTAGCTCCCACTAAGATCTGAGTGCCGGTGTGCCTATTTCTACTGAGGTGTCATTGCTTCTAGGCCCTTCCAGCTGACAGAGGTTGGAAATATGTGTAGGTATATGTACGTGTGTACATACACACGTGTGTGAAAAGATATATGCACACATACACAGATATACATATATATATATATATATATATATATATATATATATATATACCACGTTCACACACACAGACGTCTGTAAAAATTTCCATGTCTAATTCTGTGCGCATACACACACACACACACACACACACACACACTCTGCATGAGTTCATACCGATATTTCTAGTTTCAGTCCAACCCCTCGAGGTTCTTTCCAGCTTTCCTTCTCCCCTGGTTGGTAAACCCTGCTCAGCTGTACGTGATGGAGAACCCTGGGGGGCGGGAGGAGCACTTAGTTTGGCCGGGGAAGGGCTCTCTGAGGATAAGCCTGGATGACAAGAGAGGGTGGGAAAGGGTTCCAGCGGAGGGATGCGACAGCCAGGCCGCAGGAGCCGGCTCAGATCACCCGGGACCCCACGCGGAGAGGCGGGCGGTTGCCGGCGACACACACAGGTAAGGGGTGCGTGGGTTACGCTGGGGAGGTGGCAAGACCTTGGAAGATTTTAAGTAGGGGTGCGACATGGTCTGATTTGACGTCCAAGACAGCGCTCGGGCTCCCATGGGGGGCGGACCATGGGAGGACCGGAGTGGAAGCAGACTGGGCGGGGGCGGGGTGCTGTGTGCGGGCCCGGTGGTCCCGGAGCAGCTACCGCGCACCTTGATTTCAAGGCTGCCTTCCAGCTCCAGAGACCAGGATGCCTGGTTAAACCTACACTCGTTTGTTCGTTCACTCACTCAGCTTCTGTCCCACACGAGGGGCCGCTGGGACTCAATGGCCTTGACTTCACAGGGGTTGCAGGTCCAGCATCTTCCTGCCGGCTCCCGGTCCAGTACACGCCTGCTTAGTCAAGAACAACTTGGAGCTGGCGCGAAGTCCACAGGATAGAAGTGCTGATGCGAGGACCTCGGCTCCCCGGATGCATCGCATTCCCCGCAGCCTGGATGAGACCCGCTGATGCGCCACTCTGATTATACCACTGTGTGGATGCAGAGATGAGGAACCAGGTGACTTGCCTGTGGCCACAGACGGCGTCCACGTCCTCTTGCTACTGTTTCCACCTTCCCTTTCAATGCTTCCGAGCTCCAAGCACGCACAACTCAGCTCTCTCCTCATCCTGGGCACGGCCACACGAGAAGAGAGCTGTCCCCAAGGTCAGATCCACACTTGGGAGAGCGGATGTAAAGTATTGAAGTGTGTTTATTGAGACCCACGCCTTTGTCTCGTCTGAGAGGCCAATGTGTTTGTAGGACAGGAGCTCGGCTGGGCTCTTCCTCTGGGTTCTTTCAGCTCCACATTTACTTAATCAAAATAAAGCAAGGTCGTCTGCACCTGTCTCCCACGCAATGCTTCCCTCTTGCTGGGTGGGCATCTTTGGCCGTGGGATTCCAGGGAGAGGCCGTACCCGGCGAGTGTACCGCAGCAGAGGCCCGGTGAGGTGACCACAAGGTCACATTCATCTCCTGCTGCTGCTGCCAGAGCACCGCAGACCCAGCCACTCACAGCACAAACACGGTAACCCACAGGTCCTGTGGTCAGGAGTCCACACGCAAGGTAGCGGGGCCCCTGCAGGGTCTCCTCTGGCTGGAATCGAGGGTCCCCTTCCAAGCGCTCAACTTGAGTGCCAAGTTGGTGGCACTCAGGTCCCTGTGACTGTGTGGGTGTGGCTCTAGAGCTCCTACAGGACCCCCCTTCCCTGCCGCTCAGCAGACAAGAGAGCCCGCTGCCCTCAAATCTCTCTTCTCAGAAAGTCCTCTGTTAAAGGGCTCCCTCCCCTGGTTAGGTCAGGCCCACCCAGGAAGATCTTCCTTTTAATGACCTCAAAGTCAACTGATTAGGGGCCTGAATTACATCCATAAAATCCCTTTATCTTTACCATATAAGCAACTTAAAGACAGGAGTGAAATTCCATTGTATTCACAAGTCTGCCTGCCAGGCCAGAACTGTGCGTGGGGCAGGAGACGGAATCCTGATTCCTTGAGTTAGACTTACGCCCTAGCTTTTTTTTTTTTTTTATGTCATCTAGCGGTTTTATTTTTTTATTTCTTTTTAATTTTTATTTATTTAGTTTTTTGGCCGGGCCATGCGGCATGCAGGGTCTTAGTTCCCTGACCAAGGATTGAACCTGTGCCCACTGCAGTGGAAGCGTGAAGTCTTAACCACTGGACCGCCAGGGAAGTCCCCCCACTAGCTTCTTTTTAAATGTATTTTTTAATTATGGTAAAACACACAGAACATAAAATGTATCATCTTAAACCATTTATAAGCGTCCCGTGAGTTCAGTGGCATTAGGTACCCCCACGTTGTTGGGCTCCCATCACCACCCTCCATCCCCAGAACTCTTTCCATCCTTCAAAACAGAAACTGTACAGATCAGACAGTAACTCCCCAGCCCCCTTCCCCCAGCCCCTGGCTTCCCCACCCCTCTCCCCGTGCACCTGTGTTCTCAGACACAGCTGAGGCAGCGGCAGGAGCCGGGTACACCTACACGTTTTCCCATCTCCCTTCTAAGGGCGCAATCTTATCAGAGCCTAGTTCGTCGTGCAACTCAACACTGGATGCGTGTCTGGCTTGTTCTTTACAGGACTCGTGTAGCTCACCCCCTGGGCTGGGACTGTGAACCCCGTTGTCCCTCTGTGGGCAGAATACGGAGGAAGAGACGTGTCAGGGCATGGAAGCAGGACACGCTGCCCCATCCCACGTTTCCCACAGCCCCGGACGCAGCGTGCGTTAGCCACAAACCTGCCCACGTGGTCAGCAGGACGGGACAGTTTCTTCGATTTGGGAAAGGAACTGAGTCCAGACCGAATGAGGAAACTCATGCCTCTTTTGTGTATCAGTTTCCCAACTGATGAATGGGGTCTGCAAAGTCTACATATTTTTTAATCACATGACCCTTGTGTAGACAGAAGGAACATACTAGAAGAATCTGGAATGGTTTTAGTGCTACGAGAATCCCGGTCTCAAACTGAGCAATAAAAATGATTTTTCAGTTTATTGGAAGCTTCCCTCCTCATGTATACATCATTATTTAACAGGGTAATGAACGTGACTTTGATTGTTTCTTTTTTTTTTTTTTTTTTTTTAATTTTATCTGATTCTGTTTCTAATTGAAGCTGTGGGCAAAACCTGCTTTTTCCACCCCGAGGGTCTGAGGCCCAGCTGGTCCAAAGCATAAGGGAATGTTGTCGCCTTCGTTGGGGTCTGGATGTTGTATTCTGTGCACTGCAGATTTCCTTAGCTTTCCTCGTGAGGCATAATTATTTCCAGACAAGATGCTGGTTCAGATGATGGCCACGTCCCTGATGTGGCTTTTGCATTTTGCAAGCAGTGAACACAGAGCTTTCCTCTCTCCGAGCCTTCTGTGCATCTGGTGATGTGGCAAAGAAAGAAGTTGTAATTTTCAGCTATGATAAAGCGTTTCCAGGACAAAGCCACTTCTTGTTCAAATTCCAAACCCACATGCATAGAAACTATAATTTTCTGTGTGGATGGCAACTCTCTTCTGCAAACAGAGTAAGAGCCATTGCGCCAAAGGCTTCTGCTTTCGAAATATCCCTGCGTCCACAAGCCCATCGTCCATGTGGTGAGCCCGGCAGGGGGGTGCAGGACACGGCAACACGGCAGAATATGGGCTTCCCATCTGGACACACTGCAGGGCTGTGGCACCAGCTCTGTTCCCCACTGTCTGCAGAGCTGACGGCAGGGGTCCAGGGGGCTGCCTGTACCCTGGGGGACCCCGGGGAAGCCGCTGTCTCTGCTGGGGACCACAGAGGTGCGTGGAGCACTGAGGAACTTGTGTGTGCTTGGGCTTTCCTTGGGGGTTTGGTTTTAAATAGAAATACAAATTCAAGAGACTTCTTGCTTTAAAAACAAGAATAGAGGTTATTTATATTGCCACGTCAGTATTTCTAATGTACTTTAAGGTAAAAGAAAATTCCATAAACATGGAGAATTACAGCTACCAGACCCTAAAGAATCGTGCGCAGCTGTTTCCACGTCTTCCAGAGTGAAAGGAATTCCAGTGTCATGATGTCACTGCGTCGTGGCCAGATCTTTCTGAGGATGCGGCCACTCAGATGGACACACATCCTGGTCAGACCATTTCCTCTGTGTCCCAAAGGCAAGTAGGAGGACGAGCCACGGCAGCTTCAGCAAAAGCTGTGCCCGACCCAGGACTGGGAGTACATGCACACTCACACACAGACACACACTCACACACACACACACACAACACACCGATATGCACACTCACACACACACGTACATGCACAGACACACACACATAGGTGCGCGCGCACACACATAACACACAGACACACACACATGTACACGCACACACACACAGATATGCACACTCACACACACAGGCGCGCACACACACACGCTCACACACGCATAACCCAGACACAGGCACGCACACTCACACACACATGTACACGCAGACACACACACGCACACACATGACCACTTCTGCAGCACCGTCCGGCCCAGCCTGCCTCACTGAGGGCGCTGAGCCCCATCCTCGTCCCTCGCAGCCCCTCGTGTGCTCAGCGCCTGACCTCTCACTCTCCCCACCGTTTGCCTCTGGTCACTGTTTTCTTCCCGGTTCCCTGGCTGCGCCCTCACTCCTCCCTCCCCCCGGGGGTCCCAGGACCTCGGCTCAGAGACGCGCACACAGCCACCCTGCTGGCTCCTGTGTCCCCCCGTCATCTCAGGAACCTGCGGCCCCGGCCCCGGCTCTCTGCAGCTCCAGCCCAGCCAGTACATACCTCACAGACCTTCCCCACGTCCCGCTCCTCTGCCTGCCTCAAGGTCACTCAGGGTCACTCAGATTTGCTTTCTCCTTCCTCATTGTCACTGTCTGCCACACACACCCTGGTCTCCCCATTGGCCTGACTCCAAACTGTGGTCACAGTCACACCAAGCCTTGGAGAGAGAGAGAGCCCCGTCCAGCATCATCTAAATGCCTGTACATTATGGCTGCAGCAAACATGCAAAAGATGAAAAGAAGCTAGAATTCAGCCAGAAGTAACATTGTGAAGTCCATTCACGTGGGGTAGAGAAATGGCAGGAAGGAGATGACATACAACTGAATGTAGGGGACAAGTGGGTAAACCAAGCTGTTCGCAAGACATGGACATGGCAAGTACAGAACCAGACACAGCAAGTACAGAATCAGACACAGTAAGTACGGAACCAGCACAGCAAGTACAGAACCAGACACAGCAAGTACGGAACCAGCACAGCGAGTACAGAACCAGACACAGTAAGTACGGAACCAGACACAATAAGTACAGAACCAGACACAGTAAGTACAGAACCAGCACAGCAAGTACAGAACCAGACACAGCAAGTACGGAACCAGCACAGCGAGTACAGAACCAGACACAGCAAGTATGGAACCAGGTGCAGCTTGGCCGTCAAGAAGACTCTCCCTGGACGTCCTACCCCTGGCCCACACTTCCTAACTAATTCTCCTGCACATCATGTGACCTCAGCCAGTGGTAAGGGGTCTCCAGAATTCACTTGGGAATTCAACCCCAAATTTATTTGGAATGATATCATCATTTCCTTAGTGGGCACGTGACATTTAGTCTTGAAAAGATACAGAATTAAGTGTAAAAATGATGACGATAAATCAAACCTATCTTTGAAATATTGGGGTTAAGAAAAAGTCTGTGAATATTTGGTTTTTTTCCGATTTGTTATGTTTCAGAGAATTTTGTGCTGGAGTGCCAGGTCAATCCTGAAATTCTAATTTAAAGCGTGCAGTTAAATAGTTGTCTCAGATTCTCATTTTATGTTCACATTTTAAGAAAATGTAAAATTCATCATGTGTTCAGATTTTGTTTGTTATTTTTCCAGGGATAATTACTTAAGTGCTTGGCACGATTTGCTTGTTAATCAGATAATTAAGAAAATCAAATTATCATATTTGCAAATGCTGTTTAAATGTTTTTGGTTTTCTTAATAGGACCAAAGATTAATCAGAGGCCCTCTGTTAAAAATTATTACGTATTACTAGGTTCACTGTTGAAAATAAGATTTGCAGGTTGAATGGCACATACAAATGTCATGAAGGGACACTGCCATTGTGTTAATAAAACACTTAAAATATTCGCCAGTTTTTATTGTAAGTGTATTTCTTTTTTTTTATATAAAGCCTCTTGTGATTTCTTTTTAAATTAATTAATTAATTATGGCTGTGTTGGGTCTTCGTTTCTGTGCGAGGGCTTTTCTCTAGTTGCGGCAAGCGGGGGCCACTCTTCATCGCGGTGCGCGGGCCCCTCACTGTCGCGGCCTCTCTTGTTGCGGAGCACAGGCTCCAGACGCGCAGGCTCAGTAGTTGTGGCTCACGGGCCTAGTTGCTCCGTGGCATGTGGGATCTTCCCAGACCAGGGCTCGAACTCGTGTCCCCTGCATTGGCAGGCGGACTCCCAACCACTGTGCCACCAGGGAAGCCCGTAAGTGTATTTCTTATGAGGCACTTGGGCAAGGATCACCTTTTCTTCCACTGCAAAGATTATTTCAGCCATTAATGAGCACATGTTCACAAGAGGGACAACTGAGTCTAGTCTGAGCTCAAGGGATGTCGCTGGTCACCTGCAGACTCGGGTCACTCAGCCTCTCTGAGCCTCAGTCTCTTCATCTGCAAAATGGTGTAATAGCCATTACATCGTGTGGCTGATTGTAAGGGTAGAATGAGAGCAGGTGGGTGAAGAGAGCCCCTTACCAGGGACCCCCATAGCAGGCACCCATCCGTGTCCCATTTAGGAGGACTACAATGAAAGTAAGCCTAGCAACATTTACCTGGACCACTGCTTTCTTGGATTTCACTGGAAATTTATGTTGTAAGGGAAACTTCCAGAGTGACCCTGTTAGAATGGAAGCAATGTATCACACGTCGGCTTGAAACCCTGTAAGGGCTCCATCTCCAAGCCGAGACCAGGACGGTGGCCCCCTACCCGCGCCCTCCTCAGGCCGCTTCCATCCCCCCTCTGACCTCACCAGCCCGCCTGCGCTGCCACCAGCCCTGCCCGGGTGAGCACCGTTCCCCGGCCTGGGAGTGTTTCCTGCAGGTTCCGTGTGACCCATTCCCTCCCACTTTCAGGCTTCTGTTCAAAGGTCGCCTGAGCCCCCTTAAAACTGCACCAGACCCCCTCCCCCTCCAGGTGCCCCACTGCCTTGCTTTCTTTTTCTCCAAAGCCCCCATCACCACTTAATAAAACACCTACGTTGTGACTCATTTGTTCATCCACATTCCCCCACTAAGATGTCCACAAAAGCAGAGATTTTGTGCATCTTGTTCACAGCTGTGTCCCTGACACCTAGGAAGGTGCCTGGCTCCTGGAAACAGCAAAGGACATGAAGCAAGAGGGGCCGGGACTGGGGCAAGGTGGCTTAGTCCGGATTCTGAGACTCACCTGTTCGGTGACGTTATACAAGTCACTTGACCTCCTGACTCTTCATTTCCTCCTGTCCGCGGTGGGACAGTAATCTATCTGCGGGACCCCTCACAGGGTGCCACAGGGTTACTCGGGGTGTAAGGGCGCATGGACTGTAAGGCAGGGCAGAAACGTGACAGATTATTTTCATCAGCTGGTGACATTTCAGAAGATTGCCCACAGGCGCACTGTTTTAAATGTTTTCGGGCTGGGAATTGTTTCCCCTTTTATGGAGATTTCTACACCAAATAGGACACACAATGCTCGGCCCTGTCACACGACGTGGGGAAGGATGGTCACTGCAAATTTTCTCAAAACTAGTGAAAACTGGGTTCAACCTGAAGAATCTGGAGATTCGTCAAGAGGCCGGGTTAGCATCTGGGGAATTTGTCTCATTGTTCTGTGAGATGCCTGGTCAACGTTCTTGCGGGGGAGTTTGAAAGATCGTTTGAAGGGAAGAAACTTGATGAAGCTCATTCTCTCTGACAATGGAACAATTGTATAGGCGCACCCCTTGTGTCCACAGGGATGGTATGAAAGTTTAAGGCAAAGAAGGAGGATTTTCCTCATTGTTTATACTGGGTCGTTCAGTCTGCATTTTAAAAACTCCTCTCATGTAATTCAGAGACCAAGACTCTTTCTCTTGTAAATTGACACTTTTGCACGGAAAAAGCCCAGGCATGTTTGCAGTGACAGGGTCAGTGTGACAGGTCACCTCAGCGGCAGTACAGACTAAGGACAACGGTCCCACTAGCTAAGGCCACAGGTTCCAATACAGCAAGTTACTCAAAGCAGACACCCTGTCACCACCCAAACACCTGTGCGTGAGCTAACCCGGGCCGGTTCTGGGCCAGGTTCCTGGGGACACGAGAGTGTCTGAAATCTTCTAGAGCAGGTGGGGGGTGGTGCCTGAAACCAGATACGGACACAGCAGTGTCATCCTAATTGTCCTGCAGCGATTTAAGGACAGACTGTTGGTGGATGGGAACTGAGAACGAGAGGTGAGCGCCACCTTGTGGACAGACCCGAGGCTCCTCCTGGCACCCACCTTGCACCCCTTCCCAGCCCGCGTCTCTGCCAAACTCACCAACCTTCGCCATCATCTGATTCGAGCGCATCGGAGCGTATATTTGACAACATTCTTTCAATTTGTTCAAAAGAATAATCATTTAAAAGCAAATAACTCTAATTTCGCCTGCGGGGGCCCCCCAGGTACTGTGTGCCTACCCGCTCTCCAGGGAGGTCACACTGGGACACTCCCCCCGGTCCTGGGTCGTGCCGACCGTCCCCCACGTCAATCTCACACCATTTGGTTTCATGCAAGGAGCGCTGATTACATATAAATGCCACGTAGGCCCCCGAGATGCCCAGTGAACAGGGCTGGCCTCTGGCTCTGAGTCGGGAGAACAGATGTGTTAAGTGATAAGTGCTGGGACTGTGTACAAAGAGCAACAAGTATGAAAGGGCTGGAGAGAGCAGAGGGGAGGGCCTGGGGCCAATGTCAACGGCCCCCGGGATCCACCTCGCTCCGTGCCGCTGTCCAGACGCCCCCGAGTTCCAGCTGGAGCTGCAGCTGTGGCCACGTCGACGAAGCTGGTCCCCAGGGCCTCTGCCCTGCCTGGCTGGGCTGGCCTGGGTGTGGACACATTTCTTTTCCTCTTAGTTCATCCAAGGCAAGGTTGGAATTTTCCAGTAGAAGTGTTTACTAGGCAACTCTAGGGAAAAACAAAAACATGAAGTACTAGCTTGCTGAGTGGAGATGCCTCATCCCGACGGGACAGACACCTAAACTCCCGCAAAGGCGCGCCTGACTAGAGCGCACGAGCCTCAGGGCACAAGCCCCTGGGCCTCTCCAGGCTGCGAGGCCAGCAAGGCAGAACGTGGCTCGCGCGGCTGGGCTCTGCAGCACATTCCAGAAGCTGCTTCCTAAACTCTGCTCTGGGATGGGCTCATGGCATCACGTCCCCAGCCTCCACTGCAGCCCCCTCCATCCTGGCCCTGGAAAATGGAAGCCCTTTCCTCCTCCCCTCCCCCCTCCCCCCTTCTTCTTTAAGACTAATGAACATTTACATAAAGTAAAAATATGAATTCACTGATCATAAGCGTTTGGGTACGGAACATGGAGGATGCATAAACAAGTGTGATTTCATAGTCATGAGAATAAATAATACACAAAAATATAATGTACATTTGCTGCAAAAAATGAATTCCAATTATTCAAGTATTAAATTGTAAAATGTAAAAAAAAAGAAAGACTAATGAACATTTGAGTTACCTCTGAGCTTGGCAAAGATTTATTTTGGTTACTCTGGAATAAAATCTGCCATCTAACTTACTGCATTTCTCAATTTCACCTTGAGATGAGATTAAATGCCTCCCTTTTCTAGAGAGTTCATTGGGACAAGTACGTTTAATCTGGGCAAACTGGAAATACTGCGAAACAAGGCTGAATCTAGAAGTTAATCTTGAGATTGTATTCACTTAGCAGAAACAGAGGCCAGATCTGGAAGTGGATTCTCCATGTAATGACTAATCCGCCAGCCATATAGACAAGGGTTCCCAGTCTTGGTCCTGGACAAGGCCTGAGTCTGAATCTCAGCCCTGCTGTTTGCTGTTTACTCTCCAGAGCAAGACCTTCACCACGCTGAGCCTTGGCTTCCTTCTCTGTGAAACCGCAGAGAGTGAGATAGAAATGCAGCACCCGGCATAGCAGGTGCTCAGAAAAAGGCAACACATCCTCAGAGGTGCTGTTCTCTGAGCCCCACCAGCTTCTAGGCACCTGACAGGCCACTTGACAAGTTCTCATTTACACCTCAGAACACTCCCATGAGGCTGTCACTTACACTCCACATTTTACACCTAAAGAGATTGGGTTTTGAAAAAGATGAACTTTCTTGAGGGCACGTTTCCAAGCAGCAGAGCTGGGCCTCAAACCCTAGTTTGTTAATTGCCAAAGCCTTTAAATGACTTTTTTTTTTTTAAGGCAAAACATATAAAGAGAAAAGTACTCAAATCATGAGTCCATCTCAGTGGATCTCCACCAAGTAAACACACTGTGTAACCAGCAGCAGATCAAGAAATAGACCATTACCTCCGCCCAGAGGCCCCTTGCTGAGTCAGCACCTCTAGCTGGAGAAGCACCTCTGCCTCCAGACCACCTCCCCGGTTTCTGGCTCCTGGCTTCGATGTCCTCTTAGCTCCCTGATGTCTTTTTTTTTTTCTTTCTTTCTTTGAATTTTTAAATTTAATTTATTTTTTATACAGCAGGTTCTTATTAGTTATCCATTTTATACACATCAGTGTATACGTGTCAATCCCAATCTCCCAGTTCATCCCATCACCATCACCACCACCACCACCACCACCGCCGCTTTCCCCCCTTGGTGTCCATACGTTTGTTCTCTACGTCTGTGTCTCTATTTCTGCCTTGCAAACCAGTTCATCTGTACCATTTTTATAGATTCTACCTATATACATTAACATACGATATTTGTTCTTCTCTTTCTGACTTACTTCACTCTGTATGACAAACTCTAGGTCCATCCACGTCTCTACAGATGACCCAATTTCGTTCTTTTTTATGGCTGAGTAATATTCCATTGTATATATGTACCACATCTTCTTTAACCATTCATCTGTCGATGGGCATTTACGTCGCTTCCATGACCTGGCTATTGTAAATAGTGCTGCAATGAACATTGGGGTGCATGTGTTTTTTTCAGTTATGGTTTTCTCTGGGTATATGCTCAGTAGTGGGATTGCTGGGTTGTACGGTAATTCTATTTTTAGTTTTTTAAGGAACCTCCATACTGTTCTCCATAGTGGCTGTATCAATTTACATTCCCACCAGCAGTGCAAGAGGGTTCCCTTTTCTCCACACCCTCTCCAGCATTTATTGTTTGTGGATTTTCTGATGATGCCCATTCTAACTGGTGTGAGGTGATACCTCATTATAGTTTTGATTTGCATTTCTCTAATAATTAGTGATGTTGAGCATCCTTTCATGTGCCTCTTGGCCATCTGTACGTCTTCTTTGGAGAAATGTCTATTTAGGTCTTCTGCCCATTTTTGGATTGGGTTGTTTGTTTCCTTGGTACTGAGCGGCATGAGTTGCTTGTATATTTAGGAGATTAATCCTTTGTCAGTTGCTTCATTTGCAAGTATTTTCTCCCATTCTGAGGGTTGTCTTTTCGTCTTGTTTATGGTTTCCTTTGCTGTGCAAAAGCTTTTAAGTTTCATTAGGTCCCATTTGTTTATTTTTGTTTTTATTTCCATTTCTCTAGGAGGTGGGTCAAAAAGGATCTTGCTGTGATTTATGTCATAGAGTGTTTTGCTTATGTTTTCCTCTAAGAGTTTTATAGTCTCTGGTCTTACATTTAGGTCTTTAATCCATTTTGAGTTTATTTTTATGTATGGTGTTAGGGAATGTTCTAATTTCATTCTTTTACATGTAGCTGTCCAGTTTTCCCAGCACCACTTATTGAAGAGACTGTGTTTTCTCCACTGTATATCCTTGCCTCCTTTGTCATAGATTAGTTGACCATATGTGCATGGGTTTATCTCTGGGCTTTCTATCCTGTTCCATTGATCTATGTTTCTGTTTTTGTGCCAGTACCATATTGTCTTGGTTACTGTAGCTTTGTAGTATAGTCTGAAGTCAGGGAGCCTGATTCCTCCAGCTCCATTTTTTCCCCTCAAGACCGCTTTGGCTATTCTGGGTCTTTTGTGTCTCCATACAAATTTTAAGGTTTTTTGTTCTAGTTCTGTGGAAAATGACATTGGTAATTTGATAGGGATTGCACTGAATCTGTAGATTGCTTTGGGTAGTATAGTCACTTTCACAATATTGATTCTTCCAGTCCAAGAACATGGTATATCTCTCCATTGTGTCATCTTTGATTTCTTTCATCAGTGTCTTAAAGTTTTCTGAGTACAGGTCTTTTACCTCCTTAGGTAGGTTCATTCCTAGGTATTTTAGTCTTTTTGTTGCAATGGTGAATGCGATTATTTCCTTAATTTCTTTTTCTGATCTTTCATTGTTAGCGTATAGGAATGCAAGAGATTTCTGTGCATAATTTTGTATCCTGCAACTTTACCAAATTCATTGATTAGCTCTAGGAGTTTTCTGGTGGCATCTTTAGGATTCTCTATGTATAGGGTCATGTCATCTGCAAACAGTGACAGTTTTACTTCTTCTTTTCCAATTTGTATTCCTTTTATTTCTTGTTCTTCTCTGACTGCCGTGGCTAGGACTTCCAAAACTATGTTGAATAATAGTGGCGAGAGTGGACATCCTTGTCTTGTTCCTAATCTTAGAGGAAATGCTTTCAGTTTTTCACCATTGAGAGCTACAGGCTAAAAGATACCAGGGGAATGCAATTAGGAAAACCCAGACCTACAGGACAAATAATTTGGTTTCTTCAACAAATACAAAGGGTGGGGAGAGAAAGGGAGAAATTAGAGATTAGATTAAAAGAGACTTAAGCGGCATGTCAGTCAATTACAGTGATTTGACCTTCTTTGGATCCTGATTTGAAAGAACTATAAAAAAATATGAGACAATCTGAAAAATATTTTAAATGAATGGATATTTGATGATGCTAAGTAATTGTTAATTATTTTAGGGGTGGTATTGTTATAATGGTTATTTTTTTAAAGAATTTTACTATTTTAGAGGGCCATAGTGAAGTGCTTATAGACAAAATGTGATAGCTGAGATTTGCTTCAAAATAATCCACAGGGAGTGTATACATGTAAAAAGGTTGGGTATGTGTTGATAATTGGGTTTTTTTTTTTTTGAGTTGATAATTGTTAAGCCGGGTGCTGAATACATGAAGATTTATTATACTATTTTTCTTCTCAATATTTATGAAAATTTTATGAAATTTTCGGTAATAAATTGTATCTCCCCCAATTTTTATCTCTAGGATAATTACTGTATATATTCCACCCAGTAAATATTTTACTTAGTGCAAACCTGTATCAGTGATGTACGTAGGCCTAGCCAACCTGTCTGGACTCAGTTTCCAATCCTGGGTCAGTGATTTACCGGCTCCTGCTGGGGCAGGTGTGGCGAAGGTCCACAAAACAAGCAATTTCAATTCAGTACTCCAT
Source organism: Phocoena sinus (assembly GCF_008692025.1). NCBI lineage: Eukaryota > Metazoa > Chordata > Mammalia > Artiodactyla > Phocoenidae > Phocoena > Phocoena sinus. The sequence continues at coordinate 101,560,892 of NC_045773.1, read as the reverse complement.
TAAGCATGAAAGATGTGTAACAAGTATCTTACCACCCAGTTTATAGGCAAGAGACAAGAGGTGTGCGTACATGTAAGTGGGGATATTCACCCACATTACATCAAGAATACCAAGCGGGGGCCACCTCCGTCACTCGGGGGTGACACACACCCTCTGCATCATAACCAAGTCGCGAGAAGCTCTTCTGAGCACATCGGGCATCTTCCCTGTCATACTCCCCCTCACGGTCTAGTTAATTCTGAAAGCAGGCTTGTTTTAGGTTAAAGTTCACTGCAGATTGACTAGAAAATGATTCCTCCAGCTGGGATGCTGGACCGCACGTCTTGTTCCTGGGGTGCATCCGTAGTTATTCAGCAGCCCTCTGTCTCCTTGAGGGGTTAGCACAAGTGAAAGGGACGCAGACACCTCACAGGAAAGACAGTGGGAGGCGCTGTCCCCAAGTACAATCGTGCCAGCATCACACACGCTGGTACTGGCACCTTTACTGAAAAACCACGTGCCCAACGCCAAATGGTTCATTCAGTCAAGTCCCACATCCACTTCACCTTGTTTTATGGGCAGAGGATGCAAGTAGGAGCTGAGGCAACAGCCGTAGAAGAGGCGGCAGTGGAAACGCAAGGTGAAGCTTTTTCAGAAGTAAAAATAAGTAGACACTCGGTGTCCTTGAGCCCACGTTCTCTTCTCAAGCACTCACTACCCTTCCAGCTGCCAGGCGATCAGTGCTTGCAACGATGCTCAGCCCAGCTGTGAGGCGTCAGCCCCCATTGCTGCCATTTTCAGGGAAAGCTGCTGTGCAGTGGCCACGTGTGCACTCGGGTCTTGGGGTCTCTCTCGGGCAGGACAGATTCTGAGGACTTGCAAGTGATGACCAAGCGCCACCTCAGCCGTGGGTGAAGCGAGGAGCTCAGAGCTGCAGTTGACTGTGTCGTGCTTTGTTCTCTCGATTCCTGGGCTTGGATCCTGTTTCTCCACACCGACCCCCAGTCACTGCGTGGGGCCGTGTCCGCTCACAGCTGGTTCATTTCCAAAACAGACTTAGGGCTGCACTGCCCTCGTGGGAAGGACTCTGCTTCCTTCAGGTCTGGTTTTTCAACTTTTTCTTAATCTAGGAGGTCATTACGGCACAGGTGGCTCTTGTTATAGCTCCACTTTCAGAAATGAGCTCCCTGCTCAGCTGGACCAGGACTCCAGGGCTTGTCCTAGTTGCACTGTTCTTTTACTCCCAACTTCAGGCAGGAAAATGCAGGCCTCCCTCGTCCATGGCAATCAGACCAGAGCAGAGACCCCTCCGCCCCTACCCCCAGGAAGTGGCGGATAGCTCGGAGCCCACGGCATCTTCTGGACAGAGGGAACAGCCCCCAGCCTGCAAAACAGCCTGAGGACACAAGAAGCCGGTCTCAGAGACGTTATTGAAAATTCTGTCTCTGTTTCCATCATTTCAGTAATTCAGACAATCTCTTACAGGTCATCTAATGCCTTAGCTTTCTCCCCCATGCCACACCCACAGCTACAAAACTTTCTGCTTTCACCATTTGTTTGACACTTAGAACTATATGGTCAGCTTGGCTCCAGATACATTCTGATTCTGGAGCTACGTTGTGAAGGGGTGAGCCCCGCCCGTAGCAGGACTGTGGGGCGGAATGGTGGCCATTTAACCTCTGCCGGCAGCATCTCACCTTGCGTGGAGAATTCTTTTTTGACAAAACCCTTTGAGGTACTATTCTGTTGTGGGGGGGGTGGGGGGTGGACAGCCCTTGGGGCAAAGCCAAGATGGATGGGAGTAAAACTGTAAGAACAAAATTGTTCTGGTTAATATATTTACTCAGAGCAGCGCAAGACTGAATGGCTAGGAGACCCTAGACCAGAAAACAAAAACAGTAGATAGAGGAGTAGGAAACAGCGGAGAGCAGCAGGGCTTTATCAGCAGGGGCTTTATGGGGGGGCGTTGTTCACTTGGGGGAAGTTTTGTGGGGCAGTAGCTCAGCCCCTCCATCACCCCCTCGTGCACCCCACCTCCTCAAACCTGGGGGGAGAGGGAGCCCCCAGTGGGGGGCTGCAGGTTCAAGAGGAACAATCTGGGGAAAGGATTTCAGAACAAGAGGCTAGAGGCGACTGCGAGAACCTGGAAACTCCCCCACCTCCCTGCAAACACGGAGAGGATGCTGGTTGTCCCAGCGTTTGTGAACTGGGGGTTTGAGGAACTTTATCTACATTTCTACACTTCTGTGTAGTGACCCCGGCGGCGAGAGGACTGGGCCCATCTACGCAGCTGACCATCGATGCACCCCCCTCCTGCAGGCCCAGGATCCGATTCAGCAAAATTCGTGCTGGATTAATTTTGGTTACTATGAAGATGCTGGTTTTAAATTGGGCAAAAGAGCCTGCATACAGATCTGTCTGTCCCTTTCGGGCCTAGAGTCTGGCTGGTGAACAAGACCTTTTTCATTCGGTGCCATAAATAACACATTCAGAAAGATTCTATCAATTCAGTCCTGCGGAAATATTGGTGTCAGAATTAGCAACACTGCACCCTTTGTATGACATGAGCCCTGTAATAAAGAGCCCGCTAATACCCTCCCCAGCGGATTTTATTAATCACACCTTACAAAGGAGCCCTGTTTGCTGAGAGGTTGATACAAAGAGGTTGATACATAGTCTGCTATTCATTTTTCTTTTCCATATAGTTACTTTTTAAACAAATTAAAAGAATCATCTGTAAGTGTTTCCTTATAAAAAATACTATAGTCACAGAACTTGGAAAACCAAGGGGAGAAAAGGATCACACACTTCTTCCATGCTGGCACAAGCCATGTGAGCACAGTAATATATTTCTAGGAACATTTTGATATATTTCTTTGCAGTTTTTCATTGTTTAATTTTTTTGAAAATTATAAAAACTTGCAAACATACAGAAAATAATATAATTGGCACCTCCGTGCTGACCACTAAAATAAAAACCTGCTAGCATTTTACTATGTAATTGTATACATGCGATCACTGTATCCCTCTCTTTTAAATAGATAAAGGATGACAGATATAGCAAAGGTGCCTGGGATTCCATCCACCCACACACACCTGGGATTCCATCCACCCATACACACCCACATGTTGGTGGCTGTGTGATTCTTCATTTTTTACTGCATATCACGTGTTCCATAAACATCTACTGTTTTTTTTGTCTTTGAAATATACATAAGTGATAACCTCATATCTTTTTGCTCTTTATTTTTCCTTCCAACGTGATGTTATTGCAACTCACACTGTCTGCGTTCACCTGGGGTGTCAGTGCAGCGGCCCATCCCCCCCCACCCCCCCAGCACACCGTCCTGCTGCAGCCATAAAGCCGGTCATGGCTCAGGACTGTCCCCAGCTTCACCCTTCTCCAGGGGCTGCACCATCAGAGCTCATCCTGGTCAGCTCAGGTGACGGGGACGGCACACCGTTCCTTTACCAGGACCGTCCATCAGTTCCAGACAGGACTCCAAACCGCGCCCCCTCCCCATCCCTTCTCACATCCCCTTCCTTCTTTGCAGGCCATGTTTGCGTCCGCCTCCCAGCCTTTGCTCATACCCTTTCCACAGCCTGGAATATTCTCCCCTCTTGACTTGTTCAATCCTTCACAACCAGGCTCAAGACCTCTCCCGCACGAAGCCTCCCCTGCCAGCCCAGGCTTCCCGCTGTTACTTTCATTGTGCTCTCTGGCCAGAGTTACTGGGACTCCAGGGTACCTACTCATAAATACAGAGAGGTGGGACACGATACCCAGTGGTGACTACCGTTTATTGAACTTATTATATACTAGGCAGTGTGTATGTTTCCACATCAATCTCCACCACAAGTCGGAGAAGTAGGTGTTATTAGCAAACGTCATGTATTCCCATTCTAAGATCCTGAAATTTGAGATTGATGGCATCTCACAACTGCAGTTCCCTGGAGGAAGTCTGCCTTCTCCAGGGAAGATCCGCATTTGCTTCTGCCAGAATCAGGGAGCAACACAGAGGCCACTTTAAAACGGATGCTACGCTCGCCGGTGCGAATTCAGTCCACTGACGGATCTCGATAGGCTTTGGCTTCAAATCTTCATGCGACTTTTATTTCCTTGCTTCCCCACGTGCCCAGGTGGAGGCAGGTGTGCTTCCTCACTCACGTGTCTGCCTGGCTGAGTCATCTCTCTCTACCCCGCACAGTGAATGATTTTTGTGTCTCAGCTTTGCACACGGGTCTCCACTAGACTCTCCATCTCGGGCATTTTTTATCTCTTAGTGGTGTAAAATATAATGCTCTATGAAATCATGGCTTGCATCTTCAGCTCTGTGATACAGGAATCTAATTCACAAATGAAAAAAGAAATGAAGGACTTAGTTCAGAGCCTGTGGATGTAGGTGAGTGAAGGAAAAGCGCAGCGGCACTTACGGACGCCTGTTGATTTATTCATCGGTGGCTGTGTCTGATTCCACATTCCTGGAAATTAGTCTAGATTCTCAGTTGATCCACTTGGCTCTGAATCCCAAGCTCAGGTGAGCAGTCTTTCCAGGAGGTACACACAGCTTGGTATACAAACTCACTTAGGCAAACAAGAGACACTCAATTTGTCCTCATTTTGACCATCAATCTGGGGTGAAGAGAGAGGTAGCTGGAGCACATCTCAGAGCAGAGCAGGGGGCTGGGGGGCAGGGCGCGGGCTCTTAGCTCACCTTCCACCTCCAGCTCAGACACTCTGAAGGCCAAGTTCTCTGGGATCTCCCATCCACACTCAAGCTGGCTTTAAAATTCCTGTCCGAACTCATTTTCTTCCACTTGTTATTGGCTAAGCGTTCTTTCAGAGCAAACAAGTTCGAGGACTCTTCAGCAATTCCACACCCGACAACACAGGTGAATCTCAGAGACGTACTGTCGCCTGAGTCCACTTAAGTAAAGTTCAAAATAAGCAAAGTCAACTCCCAGTGACAAAGCAGAGGGCTCCCCTGTGGGCGGGCAGGGATGGAAGGGGCTCATAGGGGGCTCCTGGGACGCTGCTGATTCTGTTTCCATATCTGTTTGCTTTACTACATTAGCGTGTTCATTTCGTGGGCATTCTTGGAGCTCAATCCTCAGACATTGTGCACTTCTCTGTATGAATTATGCTCAACTAAAAGGGTTACTTTAAAAAGGTAAATCAAAAGTATTCTGCATATATAACTGTATAAGTGAATCACTTTGCTGTACACCTGAAACTAACAACATTGTTACAATCAACCATGCCCCAATATAAAATTTAAAAAATTTTTTTAAGTATTCTGAAAACAACTGAGGTTTTTGGAGATTACTCCCAAAGGGGAACAAACTCATAAGGAGAGGAAGGCAGTGAGGAAAACAGAAAGGAGATGAGGTGATTGGCATAATGGGACCAGTTGGAGCTGCTGGGAATCAGATCTCCGGGGACGACAATACTGATTCCCAGCTGGGCTTCATTTGAAAGCAGCATTCATGCCCCTGTCTACGCTGCTAGGATGGCAGCGGCCTTAACACACTTCTAAGTTGCTGTTCTAGCAAGCACTCAAAGGGAGACCTGAAAAACAGGCTGGCCATTTCCAGAGACATCCGGTGGCTTTTCCCCGGCCTCAGGCCTCCCCCGCAAGTGCAAGGGCTGGGCTGCCACGGGCGCCCGAGGTGTCTACCCTGCCCTGCGCTGTGAATCTCTTACTGGTTGACTGCTTCAGTGCTCAGAGGGGTCCTGGGCAGGACAGGTGGCTCAGGAAAGCATTTCAGGGTGCCATCCGCCCACCCTATGGAAGGCAGTGGTGCAGCTGCGCTGTGACCTCACCTGGGACCCTGTGCTCCCTCCAGGAATAAGGGAGACATTTCAGGCTGTCAGGGCAGCGAACTGAAGCTTTATGAAGCTGACAGCGTTGCTGGCAAGAAGTTTTATGCATCGCCTAGGTCCCCGTCTCTCTGGGTTGGTTTGTGATACGTACAGGTTTGTGTGCAAACACACCACCCATCTGTTCCCACGGAAATTTATATCCAGTTCTGTGGACCCTTTCTCCCACTTGCAAAGCAGCCTGTGTGCAGAGGGGGAGTGACCCCGAGATGTGGAGATTTATGCTGGGACCAGCCCAGGGGAGGGGACAGAGATCCACGGAACCGGCGGCAGAAAGCAGAGCTGTGTCTGCAGAGCTCGGGGACGTGTGTGCATCTTTGTTTGCCAGACGAGGAGAGAAGGGGACTTCCTGCACAAGCCCTGTTGCCTGAGGCTTAGGGAGAAAGCTGAGACTCTATTTCCTGTTTCCAGGGAAAGAAAAAAATCCATCAAGCAAATGACTCAAGGTTCAGCTCCAACTGCAGGATGGGGCCTTATGTGCCGTCCTGGGTCTGGTTCCTGAGCCCCTTGGAATCGTTTACTCAGTGAACTGTCTTGTAAATGACAACCTGACAGCCAATCACTGACACCTGCCGCATCCAGAGGCCTCCGAAATTGCTTCCAGACACACCAGCGTTTTTCTTTTTAATGTTGTTAGGAACCAAAGGGAAGTTGTGAGACTGCAGAGTCCCAGCACATTCCCGTTACATGGAACAGCCGCAGGAAGATGGCGCTTTGCTCTATGTATGGCAGAACGTGGTGAGATGCCATCTCTGGCTTGGAGCCTGTGGCCTCTCTAGGCAGCGAGGCCCCAGAAGGACCAGCAGAAGAGCAGCCCGTGATGCAGGGCAGGTGCACTCGCCCAGTTTTCTCATCTGTGCTGAGGCAGGGCCCCCCTGTTTTCTCCGAGGACTGTCCTGCCCCGGAGACAGAGCTTCTTGCTTCTTCACAGCTCAGCAGCTGGAGAAAAACCAACTATTTCTTCCTTTACAGCGGTACGCGTTCTCTGGGAAATACGAGGCATGATTCTTGCCAACTGTCCTGGAAACCCTACCTCCTGCCTCGCCCCGCGGTGATGCGGATGTAGACGCGGCTTCCCGAAGGCGAGCAGCCCGGCTCAAATCGCATCCTCCCACCACGGTGGGTGGCCGGCAGCTTAAGAGTCAACATCTCGACCATTTTTGCAGAAGCGACAGCTGTGTCTGGAATACGCACGTGAGTTGAACACGGCTCCCCAAGGCAGCAGCCTCTTCCGTCCTTCCGGGCGTGCTGAATACACGTGGGCAGGAGACAAGGAGTCCGAAGCCCACAGCTCCCAGCCCAGCCTCGCCACGAACATGCTGGCGATGCCCTGCACCGTCGCTTCCATGTTTGCAAAATGGGGGTCCAAAATACGTCTCCTTCACAGAAGTCAAGGAATCTTACTTTTTTTTTTTTAATTTTATTGAGGTATAGTTGATTAGGAATTTTAAATATATGAAAAAAGGTATGGGAGGGCTCCGGAGAAACTCCACAACCAAAATGTTCTATCACTAAGCTATGAAACATGGCCAATGTAACTTGTTATGATGAATTGAACAAAACGGCTGCTGTGATTTTCACTGATCTGTTCATACCGTTTCCATGAAGAATAACTAGAGAGCAGAAGTGGACGCATCAGGGATTCAAAACTATTGACTGGCTGGGCAGAGAACTGGGGGAAGGAGCTGGCAAACTTTGTGTTAACATAAAAAATTTAAAGAGGAAAAAATGGAGATATATGTGCTTAAGACACACATAAGAGGGTGACAAAAAGAACAAGCACAACTCGGACTAGAAGAAGGAGCCGGGCAGCGGAGGACAGGACGGAAGTCGCTTCCTGAATTCCCGTCTGGCGCAGTGGAGAGGATCAGTCATCCGTCTCCACTTTCCCTCCCCAGCTGGATGACAGGTGCTTGAAGGCAAGAACTTTCATGGCTGGGGCCTGGCGCCTGAGCCCGTGGCTGGCAGGGTGGTCCCCACTCTATGGATTGGTGCAGATGTTTCTGTCCAAGTTCACCCTGTAGAGGGAAGAGGAAAGTCCTGGCAGCCGCTGGTCAATGTCTGGTCCACCGAGCTGGGCTGCTGTCACTAGAAAGAAAATGACTCAGGGTCGGCTGACCATGGAGTCCCGGCCCGTCTAGCTGAAGCCCACTTCACGGGACTGCTGTTTGGAGATTCCTCCCCCTCTGCTGTCACTCTCTCCCCGTCCTTACTCTACACTCTCCTGGGTCTCTTCTACCCCTCAGCTCTCCTGGAGGGTCCTGGCTCCACCAGGGGGTCCACAGCAAGGTCCTGGAGGTCATGTCGAACATGGCGCTCAAGTCCTTCCATCGCAGAAAGACATTGGGAAGAAGAGCTCGTATGGTTACAAGCTGCACTGATGCCTCCTTTGGGTTTCATACAAACAAAAGTCCACTTCATCTCACCACACACCACCTCTCGCTCTAGACCAGGGAGGGGGAAGGGGAGCCAGTCCTGCCTTTGCTCCTTAAATATTTCCAGTAATTGTAGCATCAGACTCTGCCCCTTTCAGGTCCTGACAAGTCACCTGGCTAGGAGGGTGGCCTTTCTAATGTCCACAGAATCCTGAAACATAGATGCTGCTAAATTCACCTCTCCTCATGGCCCATTGCCGAGGAAAAACAGGCTCTATTTTCATTTAGAGGTCTCTGGAGACAGGAGGGTGGATGAAGTGACCTCCGGAACTCCAGGCTAGGCTCAGGAAATTCTGACAAACTCAGAAATGCAGGTTTAAGATACCAGCAGGCTTCACACAATGAGACCCTTGTGCCGCTGCAGGCTGATGGGCTGAATTAATCACTGTTCTTTGCAATCAGCTAAGGAAAATGGCTGTTCCTTCAAAAAACAGCTGTCGGCAATGACTATAAATTGGTTCATTTTATGTGCAAAGATGCCCCGTGATAGGTTGTCAGCTCAATGAATTCTTACTCCGATGTGACTCGAAACAGAATGTTGGAAGTGACAAGCTGTGAATGAACAAGACGGGATAATAAACAGCAGTGTCTCAGTCACACTGAGGCAGCACGAAGAGATACAAGGGGTGAATTTTCAAGTTGACGGCTAAAAGTCATAATCCTAACTATGATGCCTAAGGTCTATTGAACACTCATTATGTCCTCGGCACTGTGCTAAGTACATCACTTGCCTTATCTCAACCACCATTAAAGTATATCCAAGAGATCTGTTTGCTACTGAGACCTGCCAGGGCTTCATCAAAATCACAGGCCCATGTCAATGGTCTAAATGTACCAATTAACAGACAGAGATTATCAAGGTGGATCAAACTGTACGTTGGCTACAGGAAATTCACTTTAAATATAAAGTCACATACAGATTAAAAGTAAATGGATGGAGAAAAGTATACCATGCTAACCTAATCAAAAGAAAGCAGGAGTAGCTACATCAATTTCAGGCAAAACAGACTTCAAAAGTAAGAAAAGTTTCAGGGATAACGAAGGGCATTACATTTGGATAAACGGGCTGATTCTCCAGGAAGACATAACAGTTCTGAAAGAGTATGTGCCGGGACTTCCCTGGTGGCACAGTGGTTGGGAGTCCACCTGCCGATGCAAGGGACACGGGTTTGTGCCCCGGTCTGGGAAGATCCCACATGCCGCTGAGCGGCTGGGCCTGTGAGCCATGGCCACTGGGCCTGCACGTCAGGAGCCTGTGCTCCGCAACGGGAGAGGCCACAACAGTGAGAGGCCCGCGTATCGAAAAAAAAAAAAGAATCCACCTGCCAATGCAGGGTACATGGGTTTGAGCCCTGGTCCAGGAAGATCCCACATGCCGTGAGCAACTAAGCCTATGCACCACAACTACTGAAGCCCGCGTGCCTAGAGCCTGTGCTCTGCAACAAGAGAACCGCAATGAGACGCCCGGGCACCTCAGTGAGAGAGCCCACGTGCCCTGGACCCCGAGGGCCACAACTAGAAAGAGAAAAAAAAAAATCTGCTCACCACAACTAGAGAGAAGCCCGTGCGCTGCAACAAAAGATCCTGCATGCCTCGATGAAGATCCTGCATGCCACAACTAAGACCCAACGCAGCCAAAAAATAAATAAATAAAATTTAAAAAAAAGAAGAAAGGTCTAAAATCAGCAATATAACTTTCACCTTAGGAAACTAGAAAAAGGAGAGCACATAAAATCCACAGTAAGCAGAAGAAAAGAACACGTATTAGAGCAGAAATCAATGAAATTTAAAATAGGAAATCAGTACAGAAAATCAACGAAACCAAAAGGTGGTTCTTTAAAAAGATCAATAAAATTGACAAGCCTCTAGCCAGGCTAACTAAGAAAAAAGAGAGAGAATACAAATTACTGATACCAGAAATGAAAGAGGGATATCATTTGCGTATTCCAGTATGAAAAACTCTGTGCCCACAAATTTGATAAACCTAGGTGAAATGGACCAATTCCTTAAAAGATACAATCTGCCAAAACTCACACAAGAAGAAATAGACTATCTAAACTGGCCCGTATCTATTAAACATCTTGAGTCAATAATTAATAACCTTTCAAAACAGAAAGCACCAGACCCAGATGGGTTCACTTGTGAATTCTACCAAACATTGAAAGAAGAAATGATATCAATTCTCTACAGCCTCTTTCAGAAGACAGAAGTGGAGAGAATACTTCCTAACTCATTCTATGAGGCAAGTATTATACCAAAATCAGACAAAGACATGGGAAGTAAGGAAATCTACAGACCAATATCTCTCATGAACATAGATACAAAAAATTCTCAACAAAATATTAGCAATGTATGAAATGAATTATACACCATGACCAAGTGGGATTTGTTCCAGGCATGCAAGGCTAGTTCAACATTAGAAAATCAATAAATATAATCAATCACATCAACTAACTAAAAATTAAGTTACATGATTATGTCAACAGATGCACAAAAAGCATTTGATAAAATCCAACAGCCACCCATGATAGAAATTCTCAGTAAACTAGGAATAGAGAGAAGCTTTGTCAACTTGATAAAGATTACCAAAAAACTGACATACTTAATGTTTAACGTGAAGCTTTCCCATTTATATAAGTTACAAGGCAAGGACATCCCCTCTCACCACTCCTTTCCAAAGAGTGGAAGTCTTTCCTAATGCACTAAGACAAGAAAAGGAAATAAAAAGCTTACAGATTGGGAAGGAAGACATAAACCTATCTTTGTTGACAGGTGATATGATGACTATGTAGAAAATCTAAAAGAATTGACAAAAAACCTCCTGGAGCTAATTGATTATAGTAAGGCTGCAGGATATATTGTGTTAATATACAAAAGTCAATTGCTTTCCTTTATATTAGCAATGAACAAGTGGAGTCTGAAATTAAAAGCACAATACCATTTACATTAGCACCCCCAAAATGAAATACTTAGTTATAAATTTAACAAAATACGTGGGACTTCCCTGGTGGCACAGTGGTTAAGAATCCGCCTACCAATGCAGGGGACATGGGTTCGAGCCCTGGTCCGGGAAGATCCCACATGCCACAGAGCAACAAATCCCATGTGCCATGACTACTGAGCCTGTGCTCTAGAGCCTGCGAGCCACAACTGCTGAGCCTGCGCACCACAACTATTGAAGCCCATGCACCTAGAGCCCATGCTCCACAACAAGAGAAGCCACTGCGATGAGAAGCCCACACACCGCAACGAAGAGTAGCCCCTGCTCGATGCAACTAGAGGAAGCCCACACGCAGCAATGAAGACCCAACGCAGCCCAAAAAAAAAAAATACAAGATCTACATGAAGAAAACTACCAAACTCTGATGAATGAAATCAAAGAACTAAATAAATGGAGAGCTATTCCATGTTCATGAGCAGCAAGATTCAATACTGTCAAGATGTCAGTTCTTCCCAGTAAAATATACAAATTCAATACAATCCCAGTCAAAATCCTAGAAAACCGATTCTAAAGTTTATGTGACAGGCAAAAGACCTAGACTAGCCAACACAACGTTGAAGAAGAACAAAGTCAGAGGCCTGATATTACCTGACTTCAAGACTTACTATAAAGCTACAGTAACCAAGGTAGTGTGATAGTTGGTTAAACACTAGACAAATAGATCAATGGAACAGAATAGAGAACCCAGAAATACACCACATAAATATAGTCAACTGGTCTTTGACAAAGGAGCAAAGGTAATACAATGGAACAAAGATAGCTTTTTTAACAAATGGTGCTTGAACAACTGAACACTCACATGCAAAGAAATGAATCTAGACAGACCACATACCCTTCACAAAAATTAATTCAAAACAGATCATGGACCAACATGTAAAACACAAAATAACAAAACTCCTAAAAGATAATATAGGAGAAAATCTAGGTGACCTTTGGTATGGTGATGACTTTTTCCATTCAACACCAAAGGCATGAACCATGAAAGAAAAAATTGATAAGCTGGACTTCATTAAAATTAAAAACTTTTGCTCTGCAGGAGACACTGTCAAGAGGATGAGAAGACAAAACCACAGACTGGGAGGAAATATTTGCCAAACACATATCTAATAAAGGACCGTTATCCAAAATATACAAAGAGCTCTTAAAATTCAACAACAAGGAAACAAAAACCTGATTAAAAAACGGGCCAAAGATCTTGACACCTCACCAAAGAAGACATACAGTTGGCAAATAAGCACATGAAAAGATGCACTATATCATATGCCATCAGAGAAATGCAAATTAAAATAACAATGAGATACAGGTACACTTCTATTAGAATGGCCAAAGTCCTAAACACCAAATGCTAGCAAGCGTGTGGAACAACAGGAATTCTCATTTATTGCAGGTGAGAATGCAAAAGTGTACAGCCACTTTGGAAGACAGTTTGGTGGTTTCTTACAAAACTAAACATACTTCTTTTTTTTTTTTTTTTTTGCGGTACGCGGGCCTCTCACTGTTGTGGCCTCTCCCGCTGCAGAGCACAGCCTCCGGACGCACAGGTTCAGTGGCCATGGCTCATGAGCCCAGCCGCTCCGCGGCATGTGGGATCTTCCCGGGCCAGGGCACGAACCCGTGTCCCCTGCATCGGCAGGCGGACTCTCAACCACTGCGCCCCCAGGGAAGCCCTAAACATACTTCTTACCATTAAATGCACTAATTATGTCCCTCGGATTTACCCAAAGGAGTTGAAAACTTATGTGCACACAAAAACCTATGCGTGAACATTTATAACAGCTTTATTCGTAATTGCCCAAACTTAGAAACCACCAAGATATGTTTTCAGGAGGTGAATGGTTAAATAAATGTGGCTCTTGAAAAAAGCATTCAGTAGAAGTTTCATGTCCCTGATAAACTCCAGATATAGCCACTTTGAGAGACATAATGGTCTCCTTGAAGTACTCCTTTCTATTTATTTATTTATAATTTTAAAAAATTTTTGCCACACTGCCCGGCTTTGCAGGATCTTAGTTCCCCGACCAGTGATTGAATCCAGGCCCCTCGCGGTGGAAGCACAGAGTCCTAACCACTGCAAAGACAGGGAAGTCCCTTATTTATTTATTTGTTTATTTATTTATTATTTTTTTAGGTTGTGCATTTTTTTAAGTTGACGATTAGTAATCTCCTTTCCCTGCTTCCCCCTCCTCCCCCTCTATCTCCGACTCATCTTCGTTAGACAGTTGTACGCATTGAGGTTTAATGGACACATGATACGTGGAACATATGTAAATCATATAATGTGTTTTGACACGTGAAGTCATCATGGAACTGTGACCTCATCATGACAATCAAGACAGTGAACACGGCCATCGCCTCCAAAGGTTTCCTCACGCCCCTTTGTAATCCTTCCCACTGCCCTCTCTTCAGCCAGTCACCGATCTGCTTTCCGTCACTCAGTCAACTCCTCTGTAAATTCCAGTCTGGCAAATAGGTCTCTGTCTTGCTCCAGGCCTTAATTTCTCTTAATTCAAGGTCCTTGGCAGACTCACACCTCACACCAACTTTTAAAAGTCTTTCCCATCACCCCTTCTTATATTTAAAGAGGGATATTTCTCCCCTCCATGTATCTAAGGACTCACATTTGAGGCCCTTTAATTAATGCTTTATAATTAAAGCATAAATTAATATGCCTTATAAATTACAAATTTTCAATTTTGAAAATTTTTCAGCTTTATAAATGTTCAATCTTGCCCTCATCCCATAAGGGCCGGAGGCTAGCTGGAGGGCACATACACTCCTGGGATCTACTAACCATAGAGTGTTCCATGGACCAGGCAGCTTCTCGTCTGCTATGGGTCATTGGCGTGCCAAACTTCCACCACCCCCAGCGCAGAAACAAAAAAATCTATTTAGTGCGGCTGTACACCATTCTGTGCTGTTGGTCTTATGACTATTGGTCTGGGTGCTTTTATTGGTTTCAACCAGACATGACACGTGCTGAGGTCCACACGCCACCATGTTTGAGTAACAGAAGCCCCCCAAAAAAAAAAAAAAAAAAAAAAAAAAAACAGAAGCCCCACAACCCAAAGACCTCACTGGCTTGCCCATCACCACCTAAACCTACAGCTGAGGGGAAGGGCCCATGGTAATCGGCCGACTCAGAGGGCCTGCCTGCAGGCTCACGCTGGAGCTGCAACCGTAGCCACAGATATTTTAATTGGCAAATCACCTTACACCCTATCGACATCATAGACCCCGATCAGGACATATGGTTTAAAACCCATTGCAGTAGAACCCTTCTTATCACCCATCTGGGCAAAGCCTCAGATCGCTGGAAACTTTTAGATTCAGCCACACCCTTAACTGGGGCTTTAACAGACAGCTGGGCTCTGGCATGGATGGCAGCATCACCTGTACTCGCTGTGCACCCATGAGCACCTTGACAGAAAAGTTCTTTCCAAGTTAAGCTCCAAGGCCCAAGGTTGCCCTCAGATTACACAAGTGGCTTAGCCTCATTACAATAACAGAAAGAGCCATGAAAGCAAGATCCTCAGCAACTTGAGGGCGTATCCAACTGGAAAGGATTCCCCAGTCCCACGTCCCAGTTGATATCACCGTGGCCCAGGAGCTTGCTCTGGAGATGACTTCGCCCTCTGCACCAGAGGTGACCTTACCCCAGACTCTAAAACCTCCCCCCAGTGACGCCTGCAGGCTGCCTCCCCTAAGGTGCTGACGACTTGGACACAGGACATTACTGCTTTTTTGTTCCTTTGATATTAGGAATTTAATTATGTTTCTTGAGCTTTCTACTTTCTGCTTAGCCCGTGATCCTGGTATATTCCTTGCTCTCTGCCAAAGGTACAGCACAGGCTTCCGTGCCCAAAGGGAATCTGGGAGAGGTTACTGCTATCACTGTCATTCTAAAATGAATGGAGATTACTGCTTTCCCCAGTAGGCACCTACCTCATACCAGGCAACTCCTCGACCCCTTGAAGAGAGGACCACCCATCCCCCAGAGCCTTCCCCCACTCCCTTCTCCAGTTTTCCACCAAAACCTCCATATGTTGTCCAAGTACCATGAGGCCAATTGTATTAGCTATGTCTCTTCTTTTCTGTGTTCTGATTCTTTGGCATCTGGAGGTTTGCCGACCCTGAAGGGACTGTACTTCCCAAGGTCCTAGAGATAGTACACAGCTCACCCCCAAGAGCACAGCTTTTAGATGCAAACCAACCAATCCACAGCCCACAGCCCAGCCACCTCCTTTATCAGCTCTCACACTCCGGACCACTGTCAACCTATCCCAATCACCCCAGAGCCAGGTACCAGACAACCAGACAGCCCCTATGCCCCAGAACCTGCTGAAATTATTCAGTCTACCCAATCCTAAGCCCGCCTACCCATTCCTTCAAGCAGAAACCACAATAAAGGCTCTTACCACTTTCCGCTTCTCCCTCTGCCCCATGACCAGCCCCTGTGCATTCCTGTGTGGCCCCTCTGGATGAGGCATGCCCCCTTCTTTTGGGATCTGTGAGTGTAGTAAGCTTCCTTTTTTTTTTTTTTTTTTTTAAGCTTCCTTTTAAATGGCAGTCATCTCCCGATCTGCTGGCCTCACCGTCTATGGCCCTGTGTCCCCAGCCACCCCAGTAGTGCTCAGCAGTGCTGAGATTGAGGAATCCTGACTTAGAGCAACATTTCCTCTGGATACACCATGATCAAGTGGGATTTATCCCTGGGACGCAAGGATGGTTCAACATACAAAAATCAATAAATGTGATACACAGCATTAATAGATTGAAAGGCAAAAATCATTAGGTCATCTCAATAGATACAGAAAAAGCATTTGACAAAATGCAACATCCCTTCATGATAAAAACCCTCAACAAATTGGTTAGAGAAGGAATATACCTCAACCTACTAAAGGCCATATACAACAAACCCACAACTAACATGAAATTCAACAGTGAAAGTTTGAGAGCTTTTCCTCCAAGACCAGGAACAAGCCAAGGGTGCCCACTCTCAACACTCCTATCTGACATAGGACTGGACGTCCTAGCCAGAGCAATCAGGCAAGATAAAGAAATGAAAGGCATCCAAATTAGAAAGAAGTAAAATTATCATTTTTTTGCAGAGGGTATGATCTTATATACAGAAAATCTAAAGACTCTATTGAAACTAATCAATGAATTCAGTAAAGTTGCAGGACATAAAATCACAAGCTTTTCTAAACATTAACAATGAAATAGCTGAAAAAGAAATAAAGAAAACTATCCCATTCACGACAGCATCAAAAACAATAAAATAATTGGGAATAAGGAGGAGGAAAACACCCTCAACAAATAATTAGCTGTAGGTATTTTAACTATTGGGTTGATACTGAGCTTTCATAAGCCCAGTGATTATGAGGCTTCGGGTCCTACAGCCACTGGTTTCCATCATAAAAGACTCGTTGCCTCCGCCAGCGTCCCCTGAGTTACTCAGCCCCAGGCCAGCACGGAAGGCCCTGCTCGATTTCCAGCTCTGATTTATCGGTACTTCTGCCCCAGATGCATCACTGTTCACAAAGCAGTTCCTTTAAAACAGCTCCATGAAAACCCCCGAAGCACAGCCCGTGAATGGGGCTCTTTCCTGCTGCTGCTCTCAGCCCTCTCATCCCCTAGAACCGGGAAAGGCCTAGATTCCTGGGGAGACACTGTTACCTGGAGCATCGACCCCGGATCAGGGCAAACCAAAGGGTTCTGAGCCCAAAGTCAAACCTCGGGCTGTGCCCGGACATTGCACTCATTGGTATCACTTCGTTTAAAGTGGGCAGATTCACACCTCGGAGCTGTCGCTGACTCTGCTTCTGTATGTGACCCAGTTTGTTTACTCTGCTTCCTCATCCAGTCTCCCCCATCCTTGGCCCCTGACGCTTCTCTGTGTAATTAGGAGATACAGCCCCTCCCCACTCCCACCCCAACTGCTCCCAGTGTAGACGGGTCGTGATCCCCACAGTGAGGGTGGGCACCCGGCTATTGGGCCACAGGGCAGCTCCATGGGGAGAAGAGGCGTCTGACCCCCTGTCCCCCTGGAACTGAACCAGCAGGCAGAGTCTCCAGGAGGCCACTCCTATGTCCAGCTCAACCTTGGACCCTGATGGGCTCACAGGCCGAGTGCAGTGTGTGGGCAGCTTCACGCCTGCTCTGGTAGGACGGTTGTGGCGGTCTCAGGAAACACATTTATTATGAAGAAATTAAAATATTTGTCATGCTTGTACATTTGTGAGACTGGAAGCCATATTTTCTCTTATATTGCGGTAATCTACCCTCGTATTTAAAATAATGATAATGTCAACCACTATTAAAGTCTGGTAGGTGGTTCTGCAGCTCACTGATACAGAAAACACTGGGAGACTTGAAGCCCCATCCAGTGGTTATCTCAGGTCAGCCAGGTGAAGTGAGGTTCACAGGATTTTGGTGAATCTGTGACTCTTGATAGGGAAACATCAAAACCTTTACATATGGATTTCTGGATTTCCTTGTTATAATTTTGGGCATAGAAATTACACGACTTGGTTATGAAAATAAAGGTCACCTAAAAGATCCAGAATATATATATATCTCAATTTTTTTAGATTATCATCTAAAATAAGACATTTAAAAGTATTTTTGAGGAACCTGGGCTCATTGAGAACATGTCTACAGGCCTCTGGGAGTTTGAGAATCCTGCTATCATTATTTCAGTGGAAATAATCAAGAGCTCCATCTCTCCCTCCCAGGATTTGGAGATTCCTGTAAAATGCCAGATTGACCCACCAATCTTGATTGGATGGTTAGCCTAACAAATCTATTGTAATGACCAGTTATAAATGTTATCTGAAAGGACTTTCTTCTTGTAGGACACGTTTAACACTTAAAAGATTATACAAAATACTGTCCCTGCTTTCTGATAGTTACCAATCCTGCGTCATCACTGTAAAACATCATAATAATATAATTATAATTTAAAAAATCAGAAACAGAAAAAGACCATTCTGAAAATAAAATCTAGTTTAAAATTAACACGAAATAAATCAAAATCCCAGCAGGGTCTTAAAAATGCAAACTGACAATCTGATTCTAAAATTTGTATGAGATGCAAAAGGCCAAGAAAATCCAAGACATCCTTTAAGTAGAACAACAAGATAAAAGAAACTACTCTGTAGACACAAAGGCCATATAAATCTACAGGAATTATGACTAATACTGAAACAAGAATAGAACCAAACCGACTGAAAAGAGCAGAGCCCCCAAACTGACCCACACATAGGCAGGCATGTGCTCTATGACAAAGGAAGTACTGTAGATTTGTGAAAAATTAATGGTGCTAGGTCATTTGGTAGCCAAGTAGGCAAGTCTTCTCAAAACTGGGGAGGTGATGTGCTCCAGAGACCTGGACCGCAGGGGCTTTGAAAGGACGCTCCTTGGAACGATCCACCTAACCTTCCAGGTGTCAGCGCTGCCTCTGTGGCCTCAGAGAGGAGCGTCGCATGCCCACAGGCCGTCTGAGGAAGCAGCCGTGCCTTCCCACCACTCTGGCTCACAGGGGAGGTGCTGGGCCCACGGGCAGCTAACTTACAGGATGACCTCCGTCTTAGGAGGTGGACTGGGGCGAGGTCTCTGCCCAGTAGGAAGGAGAGAAACTATGTGAAGCAATCACATCCCTTCTTTGTGGGGACCTGAATGTGAGATGAAGGGGATCAGAGTGTACCACCCCAAAACACACAGCTGTGGCATTGTGACGAGCAACCCCCTATGAGACCTTCCCAGAACAGAACCCCACCCATGTCCCCTGCCTGCCTTTTGTCTGTAGAAAAACTTTAGTCAAAGAATAAACTTAATCAGAGAAGTGAGAAAATGCAGAAAGAAAGGTAAAATCACCTTTACCTGGGTGACCGGCTGACCAGGTGCCCAACTAAAGGTTGTGTTTCTACATGTGAAGGGAAGAGTGAATGCTGGGGACAATGACAGTCTCTGGCAGAATAATAAAAGCTCACGTGAGGAAAGATAGTCTGGAAAGGTCCATAGGATGGATTTGGAGGAGGAAGTCTTAGCACACTGTGGACAGTTCGTGTTTGCTGACTGTTAAGTCCGTGGACATACTTAGGACGTTAAATAACAATAAATACATGTGTGAAAGGATGAAGATCTGAACAGGGTGGTAGCCATAAAAATGGACAGGATTGGTAAAGTCCAAGAGGAAGTTTGAAAAGCAAAAACAACGGATACTTCTTGGTGAACGCAGAATGTTACAAGAGTCAAAGCTCCTTGAGCCTGTCACCCAAAAGAGGGAGGCGCTCCTGGAAATGGGGGTCAAGGGGGGTCTGCCTTCAGGAAGCAAAGATGATGAGTTCAGTTTGGGACATTTTTGAGTTA
This sequence comes from Phocoena sinus, assembly GCF_008692025.1. NCBI lineage: Eukaryota > Metazoa > Chordata > Mammalia > Artiodactyla > Phocoenidae > Phocoena > Phocoena sinus. The sequence goes on along the minus strand of NC_045773.1, from coordinate 101,541,226 downwards.
ATTGAGGGGAAAAGCTCTGGCAGAGAATGAGGCTCTCTTCAAAGAACATTCATGTAAAATTGACTAGTAAAGTAATCTCCGAGGAGCCCTCATTATCTCAAACAAAAGAACATTCTCTAGTTGTTTTTTTAATGGATAAAACTTACCTCTGAGCAAATGTAACCTATTAATACCGACCAGGCCACATCAGACAGATGAAAGAGAGACCATTAACATAAAAGTGACACAGACTTGGCATTTGAAAGCTCAGGTGGGAAAAGTTAAACTGCAAATTTGTTCTGAGCTCAGACTGCCCATGGCTTCAGCGTCAGGAGGGAGGTTTAGGCTTCGATCACGGACAGCAGAGCCTCTAGCCATTCTGAGATACCGTTCAGGTTGGGGTGTGGCCAGGAGGGAAGGGAGGTGGTGGCGGGGCTGTAAATGAACCAAGAAAGTGAGACCCATTTCTCTGGGTCATTCAGGCGACCCTCCACCCCTCGGGTAGAGGGATTCAGTTCCAAAGGTGGGACCGGGCTTCTACATGTCAGTGGAGGACTGTTCCCTTTGCCTAGTTGTTGATGTTTTGCGTTAATCCTATTTTCTTTCTTTCTTTTTTGCGGTACGCAGGCCTCTCACTGTTGTGGCCTCTCCCCTTGCGGAGCACAGGCTCCGGACACACAGGTTCAGCGGCCACGGCTCATGGGCCCAGCCGCTCCGCGGCATGTGGGATCTTCCCGGACCGGGGCACAAACCCGTGTCGCCTGCAACGGCAGGCAGACTCTCAACCACTGCGCCACCAGGGAAGCCCAATCCTATTTTCTTTTGGTCCCATAACTTTATAAGAACAGACTGGGAGAACACTGTTGGAAACTATTTCAATACAAATGTCAAGCCCTGACAGGTGTAATATTTCCCCAGGGTTTCAGTGTTAAGCTTCCACAAGAAGAGAAGGGAAGAGCTGAGGTCATCTGTGTGACACATTATTAGTAAGACATATGTTAATTCCAAAGAACTCTTGGCTAAGCATGACTTGTACCGTCTTTGGGTATCTAAATAGTTTACTTCACAACTTCTCCTTAAAAAAAAGATCACAGGGACTTCCCTGTGGTCCAGTGGTAAAGAATCCGGCTTACGATGCAGGGGATGCAGGTTCGATCCCTGGTCAGGGAACTAAGATCCCACATGCCACGGGGCAACTAAGCCCGCGTTCCACAACTACTGAGCTATCACACCTCAACTAGAGAGCCCACGCACTCTGGAACATGTGCGCCACTAGAGAGAGAAAACCCGCACACCACAACTAGAGAGAAGCCTGCGCACCACAACGAAAGATTCCAAGTGCAGCAACTAAGACCCACCACCGCCAAAAATAAATAAATAAATAATAAAATAAATATTAAAAAAGAAAAAGATCACAAAACTAATAAACCAAACACAGGAAAGCATACCCAAGTGCGGGCAACTGAGATCTTTCCCAGGAACTACAGCAGAAGTAAGCAGTGTGTCTACCGATATAATTGGAGACTAACAAACAGGCAGGGTTAGTTGTCCACTGGAATCGTGGCAGCTGTTCCAAGAAAGTGCAAGGTCATCCTGAAGTAGGAGAAAACGGATAAAGCTAGTCAGACTGAATGTGGCACAGTTCCATAAACTAGAACAGTCAGCCCTGTTCTCCGTGTGGCCTGAATCACCCCTCTCCTGCAGCACACCGGCCTGTAAGGAGGCAGAGGGGGGCAAAGTTATCAAATGAATCCCTTACTTTTCTGTACTCTTTCAATTTCTCCACAATATTATTTCATAAAAACAGGGAGGACTTCCCTGGTGGCGAGGTGGTTAAGAAGCTGCCTGCCAATGCAGAGGACGCAGGTTTGATCCCTGGTCCAGGAAGATCCCACATGCCGCAGAGCAACTAAGCCCATGTGCCACAACTACTGAGCCCGCGTGCCACAACTACTGAAGCCTGAGTGCCTAGAGCCTGTGCTCAACAAGAGAAGCCACCACAATGAGAAGCCCGTGCACCACAACGAAGAGTAGCCCCCGCTCGCCGCAACTAGAGAAAGCCCACGGCAGCAACAAAGACACAATGCAGCAGCCAAAAAAATAATTAATTTTTTTTAAAAAAGGGAGGGAAAGATGGGGGGGCAAGCAAGTGGCTTACTGTCACAGCTGACTTGGCTGTGACAGCCATGAAGTCCTGTCCTTTCCTGGGCAGTAGAGGGAGAGAGGCAGATGGATGGGAGTAGGGGAGGTGCTGCCAGCATGACCAGAGGGATTGCACGTGTGTGCAGGCATCAGAGGCCACCCCCAAGTGTCCTACAGTGGAAATCATCGCTCACATCTTAACAAATATATTCCCAACTTTTCAAAAGAAATTCCACATTTGAAACTCTTCCCCTGGATTTTATAAATAGAAATCAAGGTTAACTGAAGAACAAGGAAGGCTTTCCCACACATCACAGCTTCCTGTTGACTCGCTTTATTTCATTTCTTGGTGTTGCAATTCCTTGCTACCCCTCAAAACTAACGGCCCCTTGGTCACTTGCAGAAAGAAAACTAAGCTGGAGCTTGAGCACCAGGCTGTGGTCTGGGAGCTGAAACACTGTTTGAAATCATTTTGAGCAGAAGTTCTGGAATGCCTACTCCATTCCTTAAGGGCTAAGAATTGTTATTAGATTCATTTTGTTTGTTTGTCTCTCAATCTCAGTGTCAAATATAAACTATTTCACATTCCTGTATGAGTTTTACATATGGACTCACAGATCATCTTCTGCATGTTTTTCTGTAAATTTCTACAGTTTTTCTGTAAATTTTCTTTCTTTGACTTTTTGAGGAGTTGAAGAAAGTGCCCAAATGATAAGCGTTGAACAAAAATCATGGGTGAAAAATATGGTCTCTGCATTGGAAGGGACACATCTAAAGGCATCCCTCCATACTTCTAGGTCAGAAAGCTCAGAAAGCCATAATAAAAATGTTTCATTATATTAAGAATAGAATTTAGCAAGCTGAGTAACAAAAATTATTGAATAGTGCTCTAATGTTCCAGGGTTAGTACACCTTCTATCAGAAATTTTCCCCAAAGTCAGATGGAAATAAAGCTAATAGAATCCAATGCCCAGTGCAATGTCTGGCACATAATAGGTAGGTAATAACTATTTTAAAATAAATAAACAAACAAATGAATATGAGATAAAATACAAAAAGAAAGAGAGATGAATGATCCACACAGTAACGGGGGCTGTATGTGCCCCCAAGTAGCTATAGTCACTTTTAAGAACAGGTCTGTATCAGGGGAATAATAATAAAGAACCGTCCATCAGTTCTAAGGATATTAAAAACAACAAAAAATAAATTAAACAACTCCAAGTTTTTTTTTTTTTTTTTTTTTTTTTTTTTTTTTTATGCGTTACGCGGGCCTCTCACTGTTGTGGCCTCTCCCGTTGCGGAGGACAGGCTCCGGACGCGCAGGCTCAGCGGCCATGGCTCACGGGCCCAGCCGCTCCGCGGCATGTGGGATCCTCCCAGACCGGGGCACGAACCCGTGTCCCCTGCATCGGCAGGCGGACTCTCAACCACTGCGCCACCAGGGAAGCCCCAACTCCAAGTTTTATAATTGAAATATTCGTCTAGTAGAACACTATTCTCAGAGTATTCTTAGTGTTATGGGTTGCCTCATGTCCTCCAAAAAAAGATACGCTGAAGTCTGAACTCTTAGTAGCTCAGGATGTGACTTTATTTGAAAATAGGGTATTTACAGAGGTAGTCAAGTTAAAATGAGGATTTGGGTGGGCCCTAATCCAAAAGGACGTGTGTCCGTAGGAAAAGGGGAAATTTGGAAACAAAGATAGACATGCACAGAAGGAAGACTATGTTAAGAGACTCAAGGAGAACTCCATGTGAAGATTGGAGATAAACTACCACAAGTCAAAGAACACGTAGGACTACAGGAAGCTGGAAGAGTCAAGAAAGTACTCTTCCCCTACAGCTTTCAGAGGAAACACGGCCCTGCAGACACTTTGGTTTTGGACTTCCAGCCTCCAGAACTGTGAGACAATAAGTTCCTGTTGTTCTAAGTCACCCAGTTGTGGCACTCTGTTATGGTGGCCCCAGGAAACTGTAAGCTCAGCATAATCATGTTATATTTGCAGCTAGAGCAATGAGGGTGTTAAAAGGTAATCTGAGGCCTCAAACTATACAGATGTGAATCCTAGAAATGGGGGCTGGGGTACAGTTACAGCAACTCTGTTTCCCTCCTCAGATGCATCTGTGTTCTCCCCTTAAATTAAAGATATTGTCACCTCTGTATATTCTCTGAGCTAGTCTCGTAATAAGCAAACACCCACAGGGAGTTTGTTGAATTTGACTAAGTTAATAAAACAATCACAGAATTTTTTATCAGCTTTTGTGATTCTATAGTGGTTCATGTGTTTTTAAACATTCATTGCTATTCAATGGAACTTGTGTTAATCCTTAGTGGTTATCATGTGAAGTTGGCTTCGTAAAGCTGACTGACTTTGTAATATTTGTAACACTCTCCCCACTCTGCCCTTTTAAATAACATTGACGGTATTCCCTTACAGAGTCTCTGAAGTTAGCCGATGATTCAGGGGGGAAAAGAAACACCCTCATTTGACAAATGACTACACTAAGTCCCAAAGAGGTGAAATAAACTGACCTTAAATCACACAGCTAGTTAAGGACACAGGCAGGACTATCTAATGCCCTTCACTTACACTCCATTTTCCCCCTGCAAGGTGTTCCCATGTAAACTACCCTTTGAAACATAGGGTTTCGAGTCAGAGAACCTACGTTCTTTCCCCAGTTTTAACACTTATTGCTGTATGATCTTGAGCAAGGTGATTTACCTCTATGAAACTCTCCTCTTTAAATGGGTTTAGTGATATCTATCTTATTGTTATAAAAAAAGATATGACAAATACCATATACCATAAAAGCATTAAACAGGTTTAAAAAAATAAAGTTTATTAAAAAGGTAATTTGGGGCATTTTTCTTTTTTTAATTTATTTTTTATTTTATTTATTTGTTTATTTATTTATTTATTTATGGCTGCGTTGGGTCTTCATTGCTGCATGCGGGCTTTCTCTAGTTGCGGCAGGCAGGGGCTACTCTGTTGCGGTGCGTGGCTTCTCATTGTGGTGGCTTCTCTTGTTGCGGAGCACGGGCTGTAGGTGCACAGGCTCAGTAGTTGTGGCACGCAGGCTTCAGTAGTTGTGGCATGCGGGCTCAGTAGTTGTGGCTTGTGAGCTCTGGAGCACAGGCTCAGTAGTCGTGTGCAGGCTTCAATAGTTGTGGCACATGGGCTCAGTAGTTGTGGCTTGTGAGCTCTAGAGCACAGGCTCAGTAGTCGTGGCGTGCAGGCTTCAATAGTTGTGGCACATGGGCTCAGTAGTTGTGGTGCGTGGGCTCAGTAATTGTGGCTCATGGGCTCTAGAGTGCAGGCTCAGTAGTTGTGGTGCACGGGTTTAGTTGCTCCGCAGCATGTGGCATCTTCCCGACCAGGGTTTGAACCCATGTCCCCTGCACTGGCAGGTGGATTCTTAACCACTGTGCCACCAGGGAAGTCCCATTTTTCTTTTATGTTATTTTAAAATGATTATTTCTCTATAATTTGACTAAAATATACGAATTTTAAAATTTGTTTATATTTACATCCTTCGCCTCTCACTATTCTAATGTTGCTTGAAGTTTACATAATTTAATTTAGAATCAGCATTCCTGGGAAAAAGACAACGTTCCTAAGTAAATCCTACTGCTGATAATAAAATAATAACAATAAATACTATATTTGCTACACAGTATCTACGAAAGGGGTCAGTGAGGTAAAGGAATTTTCAAAAAATTTATAAACACACACAACAGCAGAACGTATTACATTCATTGTTCAATAATCCTTATGATGACAATGCTTTTATGTAAAGTAATCCGCCGGAGCAGATTACAAGTGAATTTATCCACCACAAACCAAAATCTAGTCACTTATGTTATAGCCACATCTCTTTCTTAAAAATAAAAAGTTGGCATTACCTAGCTTAATCACTTGCATTATACATCAGCGTTAACTGTGAATGACTTTTTGACTATTCGCAATAATCAAATCCAATGTTGGTGGATGAAGATCTATCACCATTGACAATATTTGTAAAAATATGCTTAAAGTTCTGAAGGCAATTCTTAAAAAAGAAGCACTAAATGTTTCAGAAATTTCAGAATGTTTTTTAAAAAAGTTAATTTCCAGTCGGCATTTTTTTAGTATTAATATGTTGGCCAATGTCTTCCTGAGGCAAAAGATTCCTTCCAGGTATATAAACGTTATTACATTCATTTAAAAAGTAGACTGACAGTTTTAGAAAATGTGAATACAGATAAATTTAAAGGGCATATGTCCCTCATCTTTTGGTTCTAAAGTAAAGACAGCATGATGTTAGGTTAGCTTATACAGTAAGGAAATTGCCCGCGAGTGGACAAGGCACATAGTTCAGCAGGGTCGTCCCACTCTGTACAACCCAAGTGTGGTCGGTGAGGAAAGCACTAAACAGTTAATCCAGGCAGCTCTCTTTTACAAACTTCCCCTTGATTTTGTGCCAGCCCTGCTGGTGCCACGCTTTGTTGGGTTCAGCCCTGCATAGAGATTCTTTCCTGAGCCTAAAAGAAGCAGGCTATACGAGAACAAAATAACAGGATAGATGTACGGGAAAAGAGGAAGCAGGAGCACGAAAGAAGGGCCCTGTCGCTCGCTCGCTGGATAATGTCCATGGATGTGGAAGTTAGTCATGAAGCAAACATGTTTTAGTTGCATCCAGCTTAGGACCTGACATAATTTAACAACTTCATCAAGGGATTATTACCTACCAGCTGGAACATTAACACATAAGAATTAGAACATGTTATATACCGGTAATTGTCCCTAATGTGCCAGTAATCTAACCTGGAGACAGTCTGCAAGTGAGAAGCTGAACGATGCACTCCTTTAGCCAATAACTTTATCCCTGGTGTCTTTACGAAAAGAAGCCGTGTTTTCCTTCGCTGATTGATTCAGATGAGGTGAAACTTGTTCTTGTCTCTTTGGCCCCTTTGCCCATCGTTTAATCAAATGTTTGTTGTTGTTGTTAGTCTGTATGCATTCTCCATGGAGTTCTCTAAGCCCTCTCAAGCATCCCCGTTCAAATTCACGGGGTCTTGATTTTCTCTAATTCTGTGTTCTAACTTTTACTTACATGAATGGTGACTGTAACTGACAGAGTAATTCAGCAACCCTAAGTTTCAAATTTTGAGTTTAGTTTTCAGCTACTTTAGCCTTAAAACATAGAAGAGGATTATTTTTGGTTTTGGGTGTTTTTACATTTATTTATTTTGTGTGTGTGTTTTAAAATTTTCTTAAAAAAATTAAAAAGTGAACAACATTGACTTGAAGGACCTAATAGTTCATAAGAAAGATAAGTTGAATCAAAGGATTAGGAAGATGATTGAAGGTGATCTTACAGAATGCCATGATAACTTCAAAAGAAAATCACAAAGAATCCACAGACACGGTGTTAGAAATAGTAAGATAGTTTAATGAGGCAGACGGGTGTAAAATTTTCATACAAAAGTCGACTGCACTTCTTTACACCAGAAGAGAGAGTCCAGATACAGACTCAGATATATAGGCCATGTTGTCTATGATAAAAGTGAACCATGGGGGAAAGATTATGGGGGATCATGGGGGAAAGATTAGTCAATAAAGGTGCTGGGAAAGAGAAAGACAAATACCATTTGCTATCACTTATATGTGGAATCTAAAATAGGACACAAATGAACGTAGCTATGAAACAGAAACAGACTCACAGACATAGAGAACAGCCTTGTGGTTGCCAAGGGGGAGGGCGGGGAGAGGGCTGGACTGGGAGTTTGGGGTTAGCAGATTGAAACTATTATCTATAGAGCAGATAAACAACAAGGTCCTACTGTATAGCACAGTGATTAACTATATTCAATATCCTGTGAGAAACCATAATGGGAAAGAATATGAAAAAACATATATGTATGTATAACCGAGTCACTTTGCTGTACAGCAGAAATTAACACAACATTGTAAATCAACTACACTTCAATACATAAATTTTTTAAAAAGGTGTTGGGACAAAAGGTCTGTCCTTCAGCTTAAAATATTCAATATGCCAAGATGCCATACCATGGGGTAGTATGTCCTGAACCCCATCAGTACATATCAGACTAGCAAAGATTTTTTTTTTTAAAAAGATAATGTCCTGAGCTAGTAAGAATGTAGTAAAAAAAAAAAAAAAACACTCTCTTACGTTTTATTGGGAGTATAAATTGGTGTACTTTTTAAGGTAATTCACTGGTGTTTATTGAATTTAAATATTCATACCTGTCTGCCCTCTCACAGTCCCACTTCCAGGAATTTAGCTACTGAAACACTTATTCAAGGAAGCAAAACATACGTTATCTACAAAAACAGCTACAAGTAATGAAGAATATCTATAAATACTAGCACTGTAAGTTCAAGATGTAGACAAAAAATTACACAATAGTTTATATAGCATGATCCCCATTTAGTAAGAAAAAAGCAATTATAACATATATGTTAATATACTCATAAAATATCTCCAGAGGTTAAGACAATAGAGTTTTCCCTTTTAGTGTTATGTTTATGTTTAAAGCAAAAGCATTTATAAATTAATAATAATTATATATTAGTAATAATTTATAATTGAAATAGGTCACGGGAGGAGAGTAGACACCAAAGTATAAGAGGAAGTCTCTCAGGAGGGAAAGATAGGCTCCAAGGGTCAGGCAAAATGGGGGCGACACCAGATGGTAAAAGTCACTAAATGCTTCATAATGAACCACCAGCCAAGCAGTCTGCACACGACAGTTAATATTCAAATTAAATCTCTCATCTATTCATTGAGAAATACAGTATAAGTTAACCACCACTTTAACATTAAAAAAAGCTGCACTAGTTTTCCACAATTTAGATTTTGCATTAATTCTGAGAAGGTCTTTCTCTTGCTCCCTCATCTCACTTGAAATTATCTCATGAGTGTAGATTCAAACGCATCTGTGCAAACAAACGCTTTCAATGCTCGGAAAAGTGCTGGATTCTGTGCATCTGGACCAGGCTTGAGCGGAATAGCAACAAGCATACAGATTGCTCTGAGGAAAAGTGAGTTTTACTGCTCCATGTCAGTAAAAGTGCATAGGTTTATTATAGTATTTTGACGTGAAACATTATATTTAAAAAAACTGAACACTATTTCTGAACACAAAGTCTTTCTGAATGCAGTATTGATTCTTCACACGTGTGTGATACCGCCTGACGCTGCTCTTTAGTTTTGCCTCTGAAACAATCTCTCCCTTCATATACTTACCTTTAAATTCATCTTACATTGAGTTTAGACCATTAACATAACATAGGCCATCCTTGTTTAACTTGCCAATCCAAGCCATTTATTCCTAATCTTAAAGCACGCTTCATTTAAAAAAAGCGTTCAAGGGAATGAATGCACGGAAATGGAAGTTGCCCAAGAGCTTCATATGTAGGCAGATACAAAAGACATCTGTGTAGTAATCCAGGAATCAGATCACTCTACTTGTCACCGTTTTTTTTTCAAGGATGGTAAAGGAACGGGTGTAACCATGGAAATGTTCCATCCTAAAACACAAATCTTAAACAAAAGCCCAAAGCCTAGGAACATCAAGGAAACCAAAAGCCCTGGCCTTCCAACAGAGAATTCAACATTACCATGACACAGAGAAACTAAAAAAATCCTTTCCACAACAGAAAGGAAAGTGCTACAAAGAAGGGGCCCTTTGCTTTTACCCTAGGCAAGATGCCTTTTATTCTGTAAAATAAAACGCTTGTCAGCAACTACAGAAATAAAGTACGTGTCTAAACTTTTTTCCTAAGAAGGACCATTATTCAGTAGCTAGATTCAGCCACTTTCTATAGATAATTGTGGTGTGGCATTTAGATCCCAAAGTAAGGCTGGATATTCCTCATGTACTGGTTGAAATGAGGTAGTACTTGGGGGCACATGGATCCCTCTTGGTATAAACTTAACTGGAAACAACTAAACCTTGGACAAATTCATATAAAGATAATAAACCCTCTTTTGCCAAAGAGGCTAGAGTATGGACTACCAACACGTATTTGTCATACGTATATCATACGGTAAACACTGTCTGTGCTGGGCAAACAGCTGCCAACAAAACAGACAGGGTCCCGAATCTGATAGAACTTACATCTCACTTAGTGAACAATTATTGAATAAAGTAGAAGGGACAATTGCACATAGTCTTAAATCGTGAGAAGGAAATAAAAGTGGTGAGTTAGGGTGAGAGGCTACTTGAGGTTGAGAAATATTGAAAACATGACCTTTCAGCCAAGACTGAGAAGCCAGGAAGAGTGAACACGTCCAGAGGAAGAGGAAAAGCGGTCTCAGCAGAGGAACGACACCCGGAAAAAGCTCAGAGAGTTAAAATAGAGGAAAAGAAGGTGTGCCTGGACCTTAAAGAGCTCAAGGGGAACTTTAGGGAGGGCCGAATGCATAGGGGCTTACAGACCACGGTGAGCAGAATGAATTTTATTTGATGCACAAGGAGAAAACACTGATGGATTTTTGCTCTGATTAATGTTCTGAAACATCACCCTGCTGCTTCGGGGAAGAAGGAATAGAAGCAGAGACCAGGTGAGACACTTCCGTGGCTTCGATGAGGGTGACAGAAATGGAGATGAAGACAAGACAAAATCTTGTGACACCTTTCACAGTAAGGCCAATGGGCAGGCTCTTGCCTTCCCCTTACCTAAATTAATTAATCAAGGAAAAGAATGTCATTGCAGGAGCAGGTGTGGGCTGACCTCAAACAGGTCTCATCATCTGAGAATTAAGGAAAAATTCTCCTCCTAGGGCCAAAAAGAGACAACTTGGAAATTTGCCATGAAAAGTTATAGCCATTTCATAAATGGCTTAAAACACAAACAAAAAAATCAAAAACACATTCTGAAGATTTGGGTAAATAAAAATTTGCAAGTTTCTTTCTTTTTTAAAATAAGCCTGATAACAAAGTTGCTTATTTAAAACAGATGAAAGCTGGTAACTTACTGTTATCAGTATGAGGACAAATGCAGAGGTCAGATTATAAAAAATTAACCAAATAATATGAAACGTGAAATTCTAATCAAGACTGGGAAAATATAAAAGATATCTGAAAAAAATATGTATGAGTGTGTTAAGAATGGATAAGTGAGGAAAGAAAATAAAGAAGAATAAGCTAGAACAGTATTGGAGGATGCTGGAGTGTAATATATTATCACAGTAAAAAAAATCATGCTCAAAAGAGAAATGCATTGAATGTGTGAATTTAAAGTAACATAAAAACAATGAATCCACTCAGATGCCGTGGTTTCTGCTCTATAGAGAAGGAAATAAAGTCTAGGCTCAGGTATACTCTGTGTGTAAATTGGATTTTTATATGCCCAAACCTCTGTTCCAATCAGTTATATATTATTACATTAATTGTGATAATAATAACTGTGATAATTTTAGACACCAATTTCCCATGAAAATCCATGGATTCCTCAAGATATCATAACATTTCAATGAAATCTGTCAGAAGACTTTAAAAATATATATTTAAGGGAAAAATACTTTCCTAAAAACAGGTTAAATATTACCAACAATAGGGTACATCATGATACATTCAAGGAGGATACCCAAGACCACTGGTGTGGGCGTTTACTATTCAGAAATCGGGCTGGCCAAGCACCAGAGCAGGACCCAGGAGGTCCCTAATGGGTCATCCATTTGCCCTCTCGCTGCTGGAGAGATTCAGTGGGAAGCCACACCGAGGACTCAGGGCAGCACCCCTTACCCACCAGTAAGGAGGTCTTTTCATATTTTAACAACCAGTATGGCTGTCCCTGCTGTGAGGTAAGTCCCAGTAGAGCATCATTCCCGAGCAGTCTACATAACACGGTCCTCTGCAGCCACTACACACATCAGCGTTTCATGACATTGAGAGCCGTGCCATGATACCTTACTACATGAATAAGGTAGGTTACACACAGTGAGCGTGTTCTGATCCTTCATGTAAGTGGGCATGTGTGTGTGGGGATGGACAGACAGGACCAAAAAGATTTATAGACTCAAGTAGGACTGTGGGTGATTTTTTTCTTCGTGCTTATTCTTATTTTGTAAATGTCCTATGATAAAAATAAATACAAGTTAAAATAGTATGCTTAGAATATAAAATTACACTATTTTGAAAGTTATAATGATTGGTAAAGAAAAATGGAAAGGCAGAGTATGTATGAGTGAAGAAGCTCTGATCCAATCAAAGAAAGCTGCAATCCACAATTGTTCTCCCTATTCCTTCCTTTTACTATTACCAAGAATGACACCGTCTTATACATAAAATAAACAACAAGGACCTACTGTATAGCACAGGGAGCTATGGTCAATATCTTGTGATAGGGTTTCCCTGGTGGTGCAGTGGTTAAGAATCCACCTGCCAATGCAGCGGACATGGGTTCAAGCCCTGGTCCGGGAAGATCCCACGTGCCACAGAGCAATTAAGCCCGAGCACCACAACTACTGAACCTGTGCTCTAGAGCCCGCGAGCCACAACTACTGAGCCCTCGTGCTACAACTACTGAAGCCCACGCGCCTAGAGCCTGTGCTCCGCAACGAGAGAAGCCACCGCAGTGAGAAGCCCGCACACCGCAACGAAGAGTAGCCCCCGCTCGCCGCAACTAGAGAAAGCCGGCGTGCGGCAATGAAGATCCAACACAACCAAAACTAAATAAATTAATTAATTAAAAATTTAAAATATCTTGTGATAACCTATAATGGAAAAGAATCTGAAAAAGAATTTATATATATATATATATAAATAACTGAATCACTTTGCTGTACACCTGAAACTAACACAACATTGTAAATTAACTATACTTCAATTAAAAAAAAAGAATAACACGGCATTAGAAATATAACACTGTACTCGTAAATCAATTGATTAAGACTCTAGGATCTGAAAACTGGAATTCTATTTACCTGAAGCTTTATTTCACTTCCATAGAATCATGGGATTTTATAGCAAAAAGTATCCTTAGAAGATCACATCCTCTGTGTTGAGGTCGGGCAGACTTGGAAACATATTAATCCTACTCTCTGCTGGGTTGGTTAAAATCCAAGGATGTACCTTGACAACATAATATATCCACTCTACGTTCCTGAAGGAAAGGATAAAATCAAATTCTTTGCTATTCTATGCTTATCAAAAGTTTAGCCTCGAAACACACATTTCTGAAGGGTTGCTCAGAAGACATGGGATCCACGTGTTCACTAATCAGTGTGTCATACATCCTCGGATCATGCCACACGACTGAAGAGTCACACGTCAGGATCATAAGATAGTGGTCCCTCCTTGATTTGTCACGATAAAAGAAAAAGCCTCACACTGTTACTGTGGGAGTGTTACCAAAAATCTTGTTCACAACATCCTATGGCATCAACTTCATAAATATCCAAAGAAGAAATCTTTCCCAGGCCCCACTACCTGGGAAAGTTGCGCTTCCTCTGAGCCATTGCTTTGTGTTTATCATATCCGGAAGTCTTGCCAATAACCTGGCTTCCTCTTTTCTTTGACATCTGGGAAGCTCTGAGGCTACCTCATGATCTGTATTTTGTGTACTAACCTTAGTTGGTGCCTTTGGTAAGAGCACATTGGATCAGAGCATGAAAACTGCAGCTCTGCTATTCACCAACCATGTGGCCGTGGGCAGTCGGCTCTCAACTATAAAATGAGGGCAATAATAATACCCACTTCCTAGACCGTTTTGAGGACTAAATGTACATAAATCACTTTGAACAGTGCCTAGGACACAGTAACCACTATTATTAATTCAGACCTTTTCCCCTGTGAAGAAATGGATCCTGACCACACAGATCCTCTCTTTCTTTCCAATGAAAAGAAGGTAGTTTTCCTACTTATCCAATGTTGACTCATATTTTTGAAAAGCAAAAGGAAGGAAGTAACTACTTATAGTCAATGCATTTAGAGATGAGCTTCATATCTGTTTCAGGACTTCCTTGTAATGGGGTGGGGCTGGTGGCAGCGCTGAGACGCAATTACACAAATAAAAACAAAGAAGCTGCTCAGAAAAGTGCAGAAATTGGAGAGTTCATTTCTCCCTCCCTCTCTCTCCCTCCCTCCCCCCTACTTTTTCTTTCCTGCCCAGCATACGTAGCAGATACAAAGGAAGGCAACAGGTCTATTCCATGAGCCCCAAAGAACACAAAAATGATCAGAGGAAAAGAATCTTTTCTTCTTATTTTATTACTTTCTGTTCTTGAGAGAGCTGGTTGAATCAACTGATTTTACCACCTTACAAATATAAAATAAACAGATGTTTTAGAATACAAAGAAATAACCATCATAACTGAAGTGGCCATCTGTAACGGTTAATGGCTTTTCCCCTTTGGAAAGCTTGAAGGCAAAGAAAGATATACTAGATCCAGTTTGTTTAAAGTATGGATTACAGCATTGAGAGTAATCGAATGAAAAGTTCTGTCTCTAAATTTCAAATCGACAGCCAAATTCAAACTGAGTTTGAGACAACAGAGCTTGACAACTTCTGGTATGTTCAATGTGCTGATAAACACACGAGTGGAGATCCCTGGGGAGAAACTCTGTGACCACCAGTTTGCATAATCATTTTTATACAAGTAATCAAAATCCAGAAATCACTGGCTATTTAAAAAACCTCATTTGGGGGCTTCCCTGGTGGTGCAGTGGTTGAGAGTCCGCCTGCCGATGCAGGGGACACGGGTTCATGCCCCGGTCTGGGAAGATCCCACATGCCGCGGAGCGGCTGGGCCCGTGAGCCATGGCCGCTGAGCTTGCGCGTCCGGAGCCTGTGCTCCGCAACGGGAGAGGCCACAACAGTGAGAGGCCCGCGTACCGCAAAAAAAAAAAAAAAAAACAAAAAAACCTCATTTGTCAAACATAGAAGTTACAACAAAAGAGTTCTTAATCTGCAAACCTCTTTAAAATTAGTAATGTATTCTTAATATTACTATAAAATTAAAATAGACTATAATTTGGAGGGTTAGTTTTTTTAGTTATAGACTGTGACTTGTTTTATAGTTATGACCTTTTTATGGTTATGATGGTTTAAAGAACTAACCATTTTTATGTACTCTTCGAGGCCCTGCAAGTACACAAATAAACAAAAGAGATGAAATCCCTGCCACCTCTGAGGAGCACGATAAAGGCAGGCAGACAAGCTGAAAACAAATGGCTTCCAAGATGCTGACACACTGGAAGCAGAGGTGCTGCTGGGCAACGCAGGGCACCGGGTCTCCCATCTTCCTTTGAACTGAGAAGTCCTGGGACTTCCCTGGCGGTCCAAGGGTTAAGACTTCAGTGCAGGGGGTGTGGGTTCAATCCCTCCTCTGGGAGGTAAGATCCCACATGCCTCGGGGGCCAAAAAACATAAAACAGAAGCAATATTGTAACAAATGCAATAAAGACTTTAAAAACAGTCCACATCAAAAAAATCTTAAAAAAAAAAAAGGAAGAACTAGAGAAGTGTTAGAGAAGAGGCTGACTAGGCTCATATCCATTCCATGGGACTCTAAATTGGTACATCTTAGTCTGTTCAGGCTGCTGTAGCAGAATACCATAGACTGGGTGGCTTATCAACAATGGAAATTGATTTCTTCTAGTTCTGGAGGCTGGGGACCCTAAGATCAGGGTGTCAGCATGCTCGACTTCTGGCGAGAACCCTCTTCCAGGTTGCAGAAGGCGAGTGTATCCTCACAAGGCAGAGAGAGGAGAGAGCGTTCTAGAGTCCCTTTGACAAGGACACAAATTCCACACAAATTCCACACAAAAGAGGACCTAATCACCTCTTAACGGCCCCACCTCCTAAGACCGTCACACTGGAGGTTAGGATCTCAACATATGAATTTCAGGGGGACACAAACATTCGGTCTATTGCATACAACCACTTTGGAAAGTGCTTGGTGCTATTTGTTGAGCTAAACATTAACAGAAATTCTACCCTTTGGTTTAAGCCCCAAAGAAGTTATTGCTTAAGTACAATAAAAAGTAGGAAAAACCTTGAAACAACCTATCAATAGAAGAGTGGAAAACAAGCTCTGGTATATACATATAGTGGGATGGTGTCAGAAGACTCCATATAATTTTGAAAAATTCCATATAGTATGGATATAATTCTTTTCTTAGTTAAAAACAAGTGTATTAGATAATATTTTAAGGAAATATATAGATAAAGCCATGTAAAGCAAAGGACTAACAGGCAAAAAGACAAGGGAATGATAAATACCTCAAATGCAGGGAGACCCGGAACAAGAGGGGGGTGTACTACAGAGCTAGTTGTAGGTTAATATCAAGGTTCTGGCTGTTGAACTGGATGGCAGCTTTATGGATGCTTAATCAATATTAAAAATAAGTAAAAAATAAATGAGGACCTTGCGTGGATCAGTAGTGAGAACATGTCATGAACCAGAAATTATTATTCATCTATTTCTGTGCACCATTTGAGGTCCATTTGAAAAGACACAAAATGAAACAAACAAAATAATAATATTCTCAGATTAAAATTTTAGATTACTTCTCAAAATATAGGCATGTCACAAGGGAGAAATGGAAAAAGGAATCAGGCTAAATGTCTTTTATTTGAAAGTTGGAGGTTAGATACTGATTAATTCTCCACATTGATAGAAAGATATTTCAAATACAGCTAGTAAAAATTTAAACACAAGAGATAAAAAAACAAAACCATCATCAATGAAGTTTTACAGGCAAAGGAGAAAAAAGAAATAATCAGGAAATATTAACAAATGAAAGCCGTTAAAAATGTCAGAAATAAGAAGAAACATAATTATTACAATAAATTTGTGAGAATTAAGTGAGGATGAAACAAGCTCAGTGCCTCAAATCTTATTTTATTTACTTACTTAGAAGATAAAAAACTGGAGTTACCGAATTAAGATAGGCCATTTGAGGAATTTCACTGCTGGGGCCCAGGTTTGATCCCTGGTCAGGGAACTAAGATCCCTGCAAGCTGCATGGAGCAGCCAGAAAAAAAAAAAAGATAAGCCATTTGAGATAGTGAAATATTTTAACATAATATTCACATGCATTTAATTGGCTTTACAAGTTACATAAGTATTATGTTCATTAATTTAAAAATATAAAAGTAGCTACCTCTGTAATGGCCTATACTTTCCTTTTTCAGACCCTTAACAGGATTTTCTTTAGGTAAATACTGCCAAGACAGTAGGCTATTGGGTTAGTCTTTTCTAGCTCTATCTTTTAATTGTTCTCAGCCTCTCCAGGATATAGAAATTCTCCTGTTTATTAAAACCAGGCGAAGGAGGCATTGCCATTCTACCCACCCCCTTTTTTTATTAGATGGGGAAACAGCCTCGGAAAGGTTAAGTAGTCTCTCCAGGCCACACAGCTGGGAAGTCATGCTTCCAGCATTCAGACCCCAGTGGCTGACCCCACGGCCAGCATTCAATTACAAAGCTGTCACTGAAACCACAGGCCGCGTGTGATAATCCACTCTGCAGTATAAAAACCACAAGAGACCATATAGAAGATAACCTAGAAACAAAGTGAAGCTATAACCATGCCCTCTGTTTTCCCTTACTCTTGGAAGATTCCTGATATTTCAGTTTTCAATGTGTAAGGTCTAAGACTTCGTACATAAGAACAAAATGAGAATGGTCCTTTGCTGCCCTCTCATGGAAGATGTCCACAGACACACAAAAATTCCCAGCCAGTAACTGCAGTGTCACTTTGTCATAACTAAATTATTTCAGGTGTACCCTGCTTTAAATGATAGATGAGTTTCTAGTACAATGCAACTAGTACATAAGAGGTACCCGATGAATATTTGTGGAATTGAACTGAAAGTTTTATCCACTGAATCTCTGGTATGTACTAGGAGTTAGATTTTATAAGAATCCTATGATAAATTATTTATTTAGTTAAATGACTAAACACCTTCCAATATAATCTTTATGGTATACAGACTGGAATATATTATGTTTATTTAAAATTATAAAATTGCATCATGTAGCCAATTTATTCACAATAAATAAATAAAATCATAAAATTTACAAAATAAATAAAAATCATAATCTAAAAATATTTGTTTCAAGCACCTTTGCTTCCTTTCTTAATATTGAAGTATATTTGATTTACATTATTAATTTTAGTTTCAGTTGTAAAACACAGTGATTCAATATTTTTATAGATCATACCCCATTTAAAGTTATTATAAAACAATGGCTATATTCCCTGTTCTGTATAATACATCCTTGTTGCTTGTCTATTTTATATGTAGTATTTTTTCTCTTAATCCCCTGCTCCTAACTTGCCCCTCCCCCCTTTCCTCTTCCCGCTGGTAACCACTAGTTTGTTCTTATATCTGTAAGTCTGTTTCTGGTTTCATTACATACATTTGTTTGTTTTATTTTTTAGATTCCACATATAAGTCATGATATAGAATATTTGCCTTTGTCAGACTTATTTCACTAAGCGTAATACTCTCTAGGTCCATCCATGTTTTTGCAAATGACAGAATTTCATTATTTTTTATGGCTGAGTAATATTCCATTGTATATATGTACCACATCTTCTTTATCCGTTTGTCTGTTGATGGATACTTAGGTTGCTTCCGTATCTCTGCAATTGTAAATCATGCTGCTATGAGCATTGGGGTGCATGTATCTTTTTGAATTAGTGTTTTTGCTTTCTTCAGATAAATAACCCAGAGTGAAATTGCTGAATCATGTGAATCATGGTAGTTCTATTTTTAGCTTTTCGAGGGAACTCCATACTGTTTTCCAGAGTGGCTGCACCACTTTAATGTCATTTGGAGAAGAGCCCTCTATGGAACTGACATTTAAGCCAACACCTGAAGGATAAATTGTAGTAGTCTAGGTGAAGAGTGAGAAAGGAGAAATCCAGGCAGAAGAAATAGCAAAAACCCTAAGCCTTAGGAAAGAGCATGGCATGCTTTAGGGTTAACATAAGGCCAGTGAGGCTCAGAGATGAGACTGGAAAATAGAGCCTAAATTATCAAGGCTTTACAGGCCACGTGAAGGAGTTTGATTTCATTCAAAGAACCACAGTACCATTGAATGGTTTGGAGCAGGAAAGCAATGAGAACCTAATTCACGCTTTTAAAAGCTTACTCCAGTTTCTGGTTAGAGGATGGTTTGGAGCACAGCAAAGGCAAGAGTGGAGAAATCACAGAGAAATAAAGGAGACAACTGCAGGAGTTCCAACAAGATGGAAGCTTGGACTAAGGTGGTGACAACAGAATTAGAAAGAACACAGAGAATTTAATAGATGTTTTAAAGGTAAAATTAATAGAACTTGATGATGGACTAGATGTAGACTGGTTTGAATGGAGGTATCTCATATACTGAGGTAAGGAAGACCAAGGAGCCAGTTTAGGCGGGTGGGGGAAGATTTCTGAGAGATATCCAAGTAAATCTGTCAAGTAGCCAGTCCATAAATGACAAATAATGGAAATGGATGAGCTCACTTAAGCAGATAGTAGGGTGAGAAGAAAAGAGACTCAAGACTAAGCCACAGGGGAGGATAAAGAGGAAGAGCCCCAAAGACCCAGAGAGGAGGAAAGTCTGGAGACTGCTATGCCACCTAACTTTAAGTTTAGTAATTGGAGCTGTTAAAAGAACATATGAATAGCAGGTTAGTCCATTTGACCAATTTCTTTAAAAAAAAAATAAATTTATTTATTTATTTTATTTATTTATTTTTGGCTGTGTTGGGTCTTCGTTGCCGCGCGCGGGCTTTCTCTAGTTGCCGCGAGCGGGGGCTGCTCTCCGTCACGGTGAGCAGACTTCTCATTGCAGCGGCTTTTCTTGTTGTGGAACACAGGCTCTAGGCGCGCGGGCTTCAGTAGTTGTGGCACCTGGGCTCAGTAGTTGTGGCCTGTGGGCTCTAAAGCGCAGGCTCAGTAGTTGTGGCGCATGGGCTTAGTTGCTCCGCGGCATGTGGGATATTCCCAGACCAGAGCTCGAACCCGTGTCCCCTTCATTGGCAATCGGATTCTTAACCACTGCACCACGAGGGAAGTCCAATTTGACCAATTGCTTACAAAGGTCTTATAGAAGAATTAAACGCTCAAAACCAGCATATTGTAGAAGTTCACCCCCTAGCATCGTGATCGCATCATAAAATGGGGTAAATGGTTTTCAGTGGGAACGTGGGCCTCCTTCCTGTATTTTGAACACATCAAATGTATTCCTATCTCAGGGTCTTCACACTTGCTGCTGTTTGGAACACTCTTCCCCCAATGGCTCCCCTTTCATATTATTCAAGTCTCAGTTCAAATGTCACTTCCTCAGAGAAGCTTTGATGACCATCCTCTAAGTAGCCTTCTTCTACCCTGTCATTCTGCTTTATTTTTTCACTGCACTTACTATTATATGTTTCCTACCTATAAGAATGTAAGAGTGAGGGCCTTATACATCCTGAGTTCACCATAATTTCCCCAACGCCCAGAATAGTGCTTAAAACACAGTAGGGACTCCACAAATGTGGGGAATAAAAAAAGAAATATATAATAATTTTCCAGTAAGCCTAGGGAATCACTGCTATTCATGGCTTGGAAAATATAATATTAAAGATAGATCTGAATCAGATAAAAGCAATATGTATTCTAGAATTCTGAATCGTTGTTGGTGTCTTATCTTTCTTCTAGTCCTGAGGACACACTGAGCTTTCACGCTGCACTGCTACTTTCTTCCCTTAGGTCACACTTGGCAATATCACTCTGCTCCTAATGAGGAAGCCTAGCTCAATAAGTGAATGGATAAACTGCGGTACATTCAGACAAAGGGATTTTATTCAGCAACAAAAATAAATGAATTATCAAGCACCCCCTCCCCCTAAAAAGACACATAGGAAATGTAAATACATATTGCTAAACAAAGGAAGCAAATCTGAAAAGACTACAAACTGTATGATTCCAGGTATACGATATTCAGAAAAGACAAAATTATGGAGACAGTAAAAAGATCAGTGGTTGCCAGGGATTCAGGGGGAGGAAAGGAGGGATGAATGGGTGGAGCACGGGAGATTTTTAGGGCAACGAAACCATTCTGTATGATACTGTAATAGTGGATATATGACATTATATTATACATTTGTCAAAACCCATAGAACTGTAAGATGCAAATAGTGAATCTTGGGACTTTCCTGATGGTCCAGTGGTTAAGACTTCCACTGCAGGGGGCATGGATTCAATCCCTGGTTGGGGAGCTAAGATCCCACATTACTTGTGGTGCAGCCACAAAAAAAAAAAGTGTATTTTAGAGAGTGAACCTTAATTGAACTATGGACCTCAGTTAATAATAATGTATCGATATTGATTTATTAATTATAACAGATGTACCACACTAATGCAAGATGTTAACAGCAGAAATTGCAGGGGTGGAGGGAGGAGAAGAATATGGAAACCCTTTGTACTGCCTATTCAATTTTTCTGTAAATCTAAAACTGTTCTAAAAATTAACATCTATTGGATTTCCCTGGTGGTCCAATGGTTAAGACGCCATGCTTCCACTGCAGGGGCATGGGTTTGACCCCCGGTCAGTGAACTAAGATCACGCATGCCATGCAGCCAAAAGAAAAAGAAAAAAAAAGGCTAAGGGAAAATAACATCTATTAATTTTAAGAAATCATATGACTTGGAAAGGAAGAAGTTAAAGTGTCTTTATTTGCAAACAAGTGATTAATATATAAGAAATCTTAACAGATCTGCACAAAACCCACTAGAAATAGTGAGTTTAACAAAGTTATGAGATACACAGTCAATATACAAAAATTATTTATATTCTCTATATAGCAGTAAACAAATGACAATTGACATTGAACAGATACCATGGCACCAAGAAATGTGAAACATGTAAGGATAAATTTAACAAAATATGTGTTAAGACCTATATACTGAAAACTAGAAAATACTGCTCAGAGAAATTTTTAAATAGCTAAATAAATGGAGATGTATACAATGTTCATGGATCAAAAGACTCAATATTGTTAACATGTCAATTCTTTCTAAACTGAACTACAGATTCAGCACAAATGTCAATCAATATCATAGCAGGATCTTTTGAAAAATCAACAAGCACACTTCTGTGGTTTCTGGGCTGACATGTAAAATGGTTTTACATTGTCACTTCCATTCTTACAAGAGAAAATCTAAACAAACTGAAAATCACTAATTCTTCTTTGACACATCAGAGAATTGAGGTCACAGGGAAAACTGCTGCCCCCAAAGCTGGGGAAACAGACAGGATAGGAAGAATCTGAGATACAAAGAATCACAGCTTACTGGGAACAAATACCTAGGAGCACAAGCTGGCAGCTGGTGCCAGTAATGGAAAGAACACTTTAAACCGTAATTGACGAATTGCTGGAGGCTTAGTGTGCAGAAGCTTGAGAGTTAAAATATCCTAAGAGAGCCCATTCTTGGGGGGGGGATCCCATACTTAATGAGTTTTACCTCCTGGAATCCTACCACTGTAAAGGTCAGACAAAAATCCTTTTGTGCTTCCAGGAGGGGATTGGGAAATGAACCACATAAAAGTGCACCCAGAGTATTTTGTTCTTGTTAACAAGGGAAACTATTTTACCAGAGCCTACTGGCTGGGGTTTTACCTTCGCCTAACTGGCCAAAGGGCAGGGAAACAGCTCAGTCCTCCTGTAGCCTTCAAAGTAGGCAAAGGCAAATACGGACAATAGATTGCTTCTCCTCCCACATACCTTACCACAAAATCAATAGAGCTCCTCTATAATCACAGGGGATTACAGCTAAATTAACAGCAAGCCTCAGAACTTATTTAAGGAGTCTCTAGGAATACCCGGAGACAATAGGGGACACAAAAACAAGGGCACTAGAGGAGATTTTAACCTCTGACACCACAGCTACAGCCAACAGTAAACACAGCCTAACTCTAAGCCAGATAAACATAAAATCTCATTAAAGGCATATCTACCTCATTTTATCATATATAGCTTTCAACAAAAAATTTTAAGCCATGCTGAAAGGAAACAATGCAGTCTGAGGAGGTAAAGCACACATCAGAAGCCAACTCAGATACGGCAGGAAATTTGGAATTATTAGATCAAGAATTTTAAATAACTATGATTCATACGCTAATAATGAGAAAAGCAGACAACATGTAAGGAATGGTAGTGGATGTAGGAAGATGGAAACACTAAGAAAGAATTAGAAAGAAAAGTCTAGAAATCAAAAACACTGTAACAGAAGTGAAGAACGGATGGGCCTGTAGACAGAATGGACAAGGAAAGAATCAGAGGTTGAAAACCAATCAACAGAAACTTAAAAAACTAAAATGCAAGGAGAAAAAAGAATGGAAAAAAATGAAATAGAATATCCACAAAATATGAGACCACTGCAAAAGGTATAACGTAGTGTAATGGAACTGCCAGGAAGAAAAGAAAGAGAAGAAGGAACAGAAGAAATATTGGAAGTCATAACAGCTGACACTTTTCCAAAATCAATGACATACACCAAACCACAGATCCAGGAATCGCAGACAACAGGAAGCAGGATAAATACCAAAACACCTCGGCATATCATATTCAAACTGCAGAAGATCAAAGACAAAGAAAATATCTTGAAAGAAGCCAGAGAAAAAGAACACTTTACCCATAGCAAAATAAGGATATGAATTATATCAGATTTCTCACCAGAAACCATGGAAGCATGAAAACAGTGGAATGAAATATTTTAAGTGTTGCAGGAAAAAAAGCACCAACCCAGAATGTAACTACCAGGGATGGTAATTACAAAGTTTCTTCTGGGTGAGGATTTTAGGAGACGGGAGCTGGGAAAGACAGAGAGAAAAGGGATAGGCCCACATAATCAAGAAAGAGCAGATGAAATAATGTAACATGGAATCTACACCAGGCAGGAGAGGAGCAAAAAGAAAAGAGGAAACGGAGAAGTCAGTGGTTTCTCCCACTGATCACACTGAGACTGAAAATGCTCATAGCGGTTGTGGTTGGGAGAGGGTGTTTGAATTACTGAGTTTGGGAGAGAAGCAGGTCCAGTGTGTGCCCTTGGGTGTGGTTGCCAAGCTAAGTAAGTAAAAAGACACTGGAGAAGACAGAGCATTAAGGTTAGAATTTGGGGTGACAAGACCTTGTTTTGTTTTATTTTCCCTTTCTTCTTTTTTCCAAATTTCTTTAAAGGAATAGTTAGAAAAATTAAATTAGCTTCTTATGTCCACTGTAATTACCCACCCTTTCAAACCTAAAATAATCTGACTTTTCTCTGTTCTATTTACTTTTATGCTAGAATTTAATTTTGCTTAATATGCCAAGTTATCCTACAACTAAGTGGAGTTTGCTAGGTTTAAACAAGAAAGACATGCAAGGGAATTCCCTGGAGGTCCAGTGGTTAGGACTCCGAGCTTCCACTGCAGGCGTCGCGGGTTCGATCCCAGATAGCCGGGGAACTAAGATCCCGCAAGCCTCAGAGAGAGAAAGGAAGGGAGGGAGGGAGGGCGGGAGAGAGAAAGAAAGAAAGACATGCGATACACTACCAAACGTAAAATAGATAGCTAGTGGGAAGCAGCCGCATAGCACAGGGAGATCAGCTCGGTGCTTTGTGACCACCTAGAGGGGTGGGATAGGGAGGGTGGGAGGGAGGAAGACGCAAGAGGGAAGAGATATGGGAACATATGTATATGTATAACTGATTCTCTTTGTTATAAAGCAGAAACTAACACACAATTGTAAAGCAATTATACTCCAATAAAGATGTAAAAAAAATTAAAAATAAAATAAGAAGTACAGAATATAATAAAGGATAGTATTTAAAATAGAATAAATCTAGTTTTAAGAAAAAAAAAGTGAAGGACGTGCTGCAACTAAGGAGTCTGCCTCTTGCAACTAAGATGCGGTGCTACCAAAAAAAAAAAAAAAATGGAGGAAAAAGGTGCAGTCATTGTGGAAAATTGCTTGGCAGTTCCACAAAAAATTAAATATAGAATTACCATATGACCTAGGAATTCTGCTCCTAGGTATACAGTTGACCCTTGAACAACACAGGTTTGAACTGCAAGCGTCCACTTACTTGTGGAGTATAATAAATTGAAATTTATTTTTTTCGATAAATACATACTACAGTACTACACGATCCATCGTTGGTCGAATTCAAGGATATAGAATCACTGATATGGAGAGCTGACTATAAAGTTAGAAGCTGGGACTTCCCTGGTGGTCCAGTGGTTAAGAATCCGCCTTCCAATGCAGGGGACGCAGGTTTGATCCCTGGTTGGGGAACTAAGATCCCACGTGCCGCTGGGCAACTAAGCCCATGTGCTCTAGAGCCCGCGAGCCACAACTAGCGAGAAGCCCGCACGCCCCAACAAAGAGCCCGCATGTCGCAACTAAGACCCAACGCAGCGAAATAAATAAATAAATATTTTTAAAAAAATAGATGGGAGGGGAGTTTGGGGGAGAACGGATACACATATATGTATGTCTGGGTCCCTTGGCTGTGCACCTGAAACTATCACAACATTGTTAATCGGCTACACTCCAAAATAAAATAAAATATTAAAAAAATAATATATTGAAAAATATAAAATAAACTTTGCACCTATTTAAAAAATAAAATAAAATAAAGTTAGATGCTGATTTTCAACTGTAGGAGGGTCAGCACCCCTAACTCCTGCATTCAAGGGTCAACTGTATATCCAAAACGCTTGAAAGCAGGGATTTAAACAGGCATCTCCACACCCATGTTCACAGCAGCACTATTCTCAATGGTGGAAACAACCGTGTCCATCAATAAATGAATGGATAAACAAAGTGTGGTGTATATATTACACAAAGGGATACTATTCAGCCATAAAAAGGAATTAAATGCTTATATATGCTACAACATGGATGGACCTTGAAGATATCCATGAGGTCTCACTAAGTGATATAAGCCAGACACAGAAGGACAGATATTGTATGATTCCATTGAGACGAGGTAGCTAGAATAGGCAATTCACAGACACAGATCAGAAAAGAGGTTGTGGAGGGGGTGGGGAGGAGAAAAGGAAGAGTTGGTATTTCCCGGGAATAGAGTCTATGTTGGGTGCAGATAGTGGTGATGAGTACACAGCATTGTGGATGTAAGTGATGCCACTGAATTTACACTTATGAATAGTTAAGATGATAAAAATTATGTATATTTTACCACAATTTTTAAAAACTATTTTAAAAAAGGGAAGGAGAAGTAAACAGTTTCTCAGACAAGTAAAAATTGACAGATTCTAAAATTTATGTGGGAGTGGAAATGGAAAGGACCTAGAATAGCCAAGCAATTTTGAAAAATAACAAAGTTGGACATCTTATACCACCTAATGTCAAAACTTGCTGCAAAGATACAGTAATTAAGGCAGTGCAGAATTGGTGTAGGAATAGAAATGTTGACCGATGGAAAAGAACAGGCAGTTCAAAACTATACCCATGCATATACAGCCATTTGATTTCTCAGCACAAAGACAAAGGTAACTTAATGGTGTTGGAACAACTGGAAATCCATGTGATAGACTTAAAAAAAAAAAAAAAAAGGACTCTTGACTCTTATCTCACACCATAATGAAAAAAATCACCTGGACAAGCTAAAACCACACAATGTCTAAAACAAAACATCAAAGAAAAAAACTGTTCCCTTTACTGAAAGTACATTTCCTATGCAAGAAATTGTTTTATAACAGATTCAAGAAAAAATGCAATGAGTCGCATATAGTTAATATTGACTTTAGAAGGGCATTGAAATAAAAAATGTTTCAAAGCAGCCTGAAGAGTTAAAATAAGATGCTCTCCTAAAAGCAGTCAGCTGTATTCAGTAATACTTTTTAAGTTCTCAAAGCACTTCCTGATTAGATTTATTTTTATACAAAGTTTAGAAAAGTTAAATTATTATTTTAAAAGTCTCTACTAGATATGTATTTACCTAAAAACTATTATCAACCACCTTTCTAACCAAATATTATATCTTAAGTCACAGAGATAAAAGTAACAAACTTCCCACGAGTGATATTTAGATAGCAATTAGCTAAACATTTAAAAGAGCAGAAAAAAGATCGTTAAGGAGATTAGTGAGAAAAAAATCACATCACTAAGAAGATAAAAGTCTGTACCAGTTTTTTCCTCCATAAATTACCAACTCAAGGACAGTACAAATTAATTAAAGATATGGGCAGTTGTATTCCCTCTTTCATGTCTTCTGAAATCTAATTCTATTAAAAAAATAGAGAGATGTGTATAATATCCTAACACAATGAAAAAGGGACAAAATTATAACTGTGCGGGATCATTTAGTAGGAATGGTATGTCCCTAAGTTTTTAAATTAAAGAAGCAGAAATACATGTTCCCTTGGAAGAGCATTTCCCGGGACCCAAAAT
Source organism: Phocoena sinus (assembly GCF_008692025.1). Lineage (NCBI taxonomy): Eukaryota > Metazoa > Chordata > Mammalia > Artiodactyla > Phocoenidae > Phocoena > Phocoena sinus. The sequence continues at coordinate 101,513,715 of NC_045773.1, read as the reverse complement.
TTGCTCTAATTCACACAGACAAATTGGAAGTGATTCAAAGTTCATTATTCTTAAAATCTTTTTAATTAACATGGAATATTGGAGGCCAGTGCAAACAATCAGAAAGAAAAAAAGAATTAAAGGTAATTTGTCTTTACTTGTTTTCAAATCCCGTCTCTGCCACTCACTAGCTATGTGAGCTTAGGAAAATTACCTAACCTCTCTGTTTGCAGATTTTTCATCTGTAGAATGAAGATACTATTGCCTACTGCATAGACTGATTATAAGATTAAATGAACTAATATGTGTAAAGCAGTCTTTACAGTGTCTGGCACACAGTAAGTATACATGTCAGCTACCATCATTGTAACATTGTAACATTACATTGTTATCATTCTCCTAAACTATGCTACAGAAAATAGATTCCTCAAAACTATTTACACAAACGGTCAGGAAGGTAGATTTGGCATACACAGTCTGATTCCAATTTCCATGTTTGACTACAGTGTCCAAGCCCCCCTCCCATATCCCTCCCCTGTGCCCCACATCTGAGCAAGCTGATGAGAGCATCGAATGCTCCTACTTTGGTGCAAGTTCAAACCACACAAGCCCAGGCTGGGTCGTGGGAACCCTACGCCAAACCAAGGCAGTCGCCCTCCCCTGCTCTCTTGAGCCACTTTCAAACCAGGCTGGGAGCCAGTGGCTGCTCGCCCCAGAAAACCTGACTATGTAAATAAACTTTTTTTTAATTTATTTTTTACTGAAGTATAGTTACAATGTTGTGTTAATTACTGCTGTATAGCAAAGTGACTCAGTTATGCATATATATATACATCCTTTCTCATAGTCTTTTCCATTATGGTTTATCGCAGGATATTGAATATAGTTGCTTGTGCTATACAGTAGGACCTTGTTTATCCATTCTATATATACCAGTTTGCATCTGCTAATCCCAAACTCCCACTCCTACCCTCCCCCACCCCCTCCGCCTTGGCAACCACCAGTCTATTTTCTATGTCCCTGATTTTCTGTTTTATAGACAGTTTCAGTAAATAAGCTTTTCCATACTCACTTGGTGTGATGGTGGCGTCATCCGTCTCAACATCAGAACCAGTTTCTGGGTGGGGTCCATCCTCCTTCTATTGCAAGGTTTTCCAAAGAGAGGAGCTAATCCAAACAAAAAATTATATAGAAAGGGTTGAAGAATGTTATGAGAACACCAAGAAGTAAACTGAAAGCTTCTGTGAAAGACACATATTATGGTGTAAAATATGTTTATGAATACCTGAAAAACAACTATTATAGTATTTCAAAACCTTCTAAAATATGTTAGTAGCAATAAAGTGAAAAATAATTATAACCATCCCTTGGTATCTACAGGGGATTGGTTCCAGGGCCCCCTCAGATACCAAAATCCATGGAAGCTCAAGTAACTTATATAAAATGGCATGATATTTGCATATAACCTACGCACATCCTCCAGTATACTTTAAATCGTCTCTAAATTACTTATAATACCTAATACAATGTAAAGGCTTTGTAAATAGCTGCCAATGTGCAGCAAATTCGAGTATGGCTTTTTGGAACATTCTGGAATTTCCCCCCCAAATGTTGTTGAATCTTCATGGATGCAGAACCTGCAGACACAGAGGATCAACTGTAGCAGGGTCTGAGTTTCTGTATTTTCATACACCTCAGGATGTTGTCAGTATATTCATAAAATATACTGATTAAAAGGCAAGAAAGTATACGGTTGGGGGCAGTGTGGTTCTGTACTTCTATGTCTAAATTCAAGGTGTGTTTTCTAAATAGTAATACAGAATATTTTAATTAAAAAGTTTTAAAGCTTTTTTATTTCATCCATTAAGTTTTGCCCTCCTTCACTGGTTCTACCTAAATCTTAACTGACTAAAAATAACCTACGTGTCACTTTAGATCTAAAAAACCCAAAAAACTGTTTTTAAGGAAAACGCCAGAAAAAGAGGGACTGGAAGGAAATATCAAAATGTTAATATAGGGACTATTTCTTGGTGGTAGGATCATAGATAACTTATTTTTCACTTTATAGTTTTCCATGGTTTCTAGTTTACCTATTAACAGCAAGTCACTTGCATATTGATGCAATCTTGTTGCTGTCGTTATTTTGTTTTGTTTTCTTCACATTCATTGGACAAATGTGAGTAGCAATTGTGGGTATGGGCATTGAGATGCTTGGGAATCTCAGGCAAATTTTTATCTGTCAAAAAAAAAAAGCTCAGGAATATATATAGTATATTTAGATGATCTGTAATCTTCAAAATGATAATGAAGACCAATCAGAAATACTCATTTTAACTCTATGAATTGTAGTTAGTACAGATACAATATAAATCTGTACCTATATATTTACAGATTCATATATATCCTATCAAAACTAAGTCCTGTATGGATGAAAAAAGCACAAGAACCAAGTTACAGCTTATAAAAGGGAGCAACACAGAAAGACGGAAATCCTGTCTTGAAGATCAAAGTCCCCTTGCACAGTCACATCACCCTCATGTCTGTGTGTTAGGCAGCCTCCTCTTTCTTGCAAGTGTTTTACCCTTGTTCTCATGTCTTCCTCTTTCTCTTATGTTTTCCTCTTTCCTCTCATGTCTTCCTCTTACTTTATTACCTTCCAGTAACTATTATTTGTACATACACTTACAGATTGCAAAGTACTTTTCACATGACTTGTGTGTTTAGGGAAACCGCTCATGTTACCCAAATAAGATGAGTAAGGCACAGCAGAATGTTTCAGATAGTCTAGAGGTGGTTTCTTGTCGCAGTAATATTTATAATCTGACATCTGTAAGTTTCGTCCCTGGCAAGATGAATGAACTCACGTGTAGTTAAAAATTAGAAATCATCTCACTGGCACCTCTCCAGTGTATACCACTTCAGAGTCTACCAGCCATCCTTACACATTAGGACAGTTAGTCCAAAGCAATTCAAATTCTCCCCAGAATACTACCTAGAACTTATAACTTGAGGCAGTGCCCACTGACCAGAGGAAACAGGTGACTTCCTTCTAGCAGGGTACACCAGAGGTGCCCTCAAGAGAGGTGAGAACGTCCCTCCAGTGAAGTGAAAAGGGCGAGTCTAGTAGCCGTTGTCTCTTGCAAGAATGAGAAAAACACAGGAATACTCCCCATGTAGAACTAGTGGAGAAAGAATCCCATTCTGTAGCGGATCTCTCTGCCTTTTGCATTCTCCATTGATAAGCCTATCGACAACAGGAAGTCGGTCACCAGTTTAACAAGCACCCAAAGTAGGCAGGATTCAGCATTATTTACTCCAAATAGTTTGTGAAAGTGGCGAAAGGCTCTAAGTAGGCAGAAAATAAGAGGAGGGGGCAGTGACTGGAAGCGACGACATGCCCCCCAGATACAAAGATGGCATGAGTCCTGGAAGTTTTGATTTTATCCTTTCTTCAGTCTTGAGGACACCTGTAATAGGTAGCTATCCAGCACTTACTTACTACTTTGGATTGACTGCTAGTTGGTTATAATTTTTAAATGAGGCCTCATTTCCTCCACTATTAATTTTTAAAAGCAAACATCTATATGATTAATTTTTTTTTTTTTGGTACGCGGGCCTCTCACTGTTGTGACCTCTCCCGTTGCGGAGCACAGGCTCCGGACGCACAGGCTCAGCGGCCATGGCTCACGGGCCCAGCCGCTCCGCGGCATGTGGGATCCTCCCGGACCGGGGCACGAACCCGTGTCCCCTGCATCGGCAGGCGGACTCTCAACCACTGTGCCACCAGGGAAGCCCACGATTAAATTTTATAATAATTTTCAAGTGAGAAAACATTACAGAACACATGAAGGCAAAATAATTTGACCAAAAAAAAGGAAGGAAAGCAACTGGATGAGGTTAGATAAAGAGAAGCAGTAGGTAAGACTGGTGTGGGAACAGATCACACATAATTGCCGGGAAAGGCTATCTCCTGCCCACGGCCCTTCGACCTCGCTCGCTCCCTGGATACTTCCTCACCAAGGGAAAGAGCCCACACAGCCTGGTCTTTTACGGCCTTGTGTGGGATGTATTTCCCTGTTTCAGGCTCACTGTGGGCTCCTTTGCTCCGCTCCAGTGGGTGTCTGGATAACCCGCAGACTTTCAGTATTTCAGACTCCTCGGGGAGGGACCGGGTCCTTCTGCTGCAGCCCAAGAGAGATGCGTGCAGGCCGTTTGTCCTGCCTCGGCTGGGGTGGGGAACTGCTGGCTGTGGGAGAGCAACACACACTGTTTACTGGAGCTGATCTTCCTCTGTCTCTTCTCCACACCAGTAAAAGTGTTGGTCCATCCAGCACTAGAGCGCACTGTGTTTTCCTTGGAGACTCTGATACCAGTGATGAGTTTCGCTGCCCTCCGGGGGCTGGAACCCTCCCCTGGCAGTGTCAGCCAATGCACGGTGTCATCCCTCCCTATTCTATTCTGTCTAGTTAACTAACTTTTCTAACTACCGTCGCAGTTCTCCAAGTGTGGTCCGCAAATCATTGGGGGTTTCCAGATGCCTTTCATAGGGTCTACAATGTCAAAACTACTTTCATAACAACACTGAGATGCTGTCTGCGTTTTTGGCTGTGTCGATGCTGTACTGATGGTACAAAATCAAAGGTGGTAAAACTGCTGGCACCCTAATACCCATCAAGGCAGTGGCACCAAACTGTATTCTTCACCACTGTGCCCTAATGGCTAATAGACTGCAGGCTTGTCAAGATACGTAGAAAAGTTTTTAACTCTTCAAAATTATGGACATATATTCAAACAGACATTAAGAGGAGACAATATAATGCATATACTAGAAAATCATTTTCTATTCCAACACTCTTTGATTATACTGAATTATATCAAACTGCCTGAAATTTTGCAAGCTGCAAAAGGCTAATAGTAACCAGCTACACTAGGAAACACAGGCGCCGCGACTGTTCACATCCAAAATACGATTTTCTGAATTTCATCTGAGTGAATAAGAACAGCAACAACCAAAATGAAATGCTCTAAACTTTCCATAAAAATGACTGTTCAGAGACTTAAGTTTTCATAGCGAGAAGTCTCCTGAGATTTCTAACGTGTTCAGCTTCACAGAAAGCCAAACACTGTGGACAATTTAAAAAACACTGATGACTGACTCCTTTCTGTGATGACTGATTCCTATGTTTCCCCCAATCACTTTGTGTCAAGAAAACCTTTTCCCTATCAAGCACTGATGATTACTTTTCGTAGCATGCGAAAAACTGTGAAAACTGTCTTCCCATTAAGTTCTACTTAGATCTCAGTTACAACAGAAACGCGTAAATCCAAAAGGTCTCTTTTGACATTTACAACGTAAGTTAGGACAACTGTGGTCTAAAATAGGCTACATAGAAGGCTTCTTTCATCACAACATTTTAAGAGGTAAGCTCGATTGTCATTTCTTCCTTCTTTTCTGACTTTTATCAGTTCTCATTTTGAAACAACTTTGGACACTGAATTCTCCCAAGGTTCTGAGATTGTATAGTAGAACTTCAGCATAAGCCAACAGCTATAAAGCACTCAGGCCAGGTCTTTCTATCTTACCTACCTGATTTTAGCTCAGAGGACATTAGCCACAGGAGAGAAAGGCCCATTAGCAGGAACTGTCCAGCTTCTTCAGCATGCTTGATTAATGGGCCCACGAAGACTGTCGCTGTGACCACCCGGGGTTAGGATCTGACACAGAATTTAGGCCTGGGAGCACGTACGTTGGTAACAGAAAAGGTATCGTTTCCAGATTTTGTTTGTTTTCTGACTAATCTGCATTCTAAAATTTGAAGTTTTCATCTGAGTCGATTTTCATTTCTGGTTCAAAACCGTACTGGCACCTATCATTCAACAGGAAATTAAGATGTGGCTCCAGAGGCATCCTTTGTGTTGCTTGTGACCTGGCAAAGCTTGCACCCACACGTCTCTAAGGAAAGTATTTCTCCCAAGCTTGCAACTTGAGCTTCAAAGTCTTCCCCTAGGAACCCTAGGAAAAAGGCTTTGGACATAATGCTTTCCTCTGGTAAATGTCAGGATCACAGGAAATGTACCGGAATGTAAATTCAGATTCATTAATTTAACAACACAGACTTACCTATGAATAGAAAAAAAAAGAGAAAAGAACGTATAAGAAGGTATTTTAAAAGGCTGGTGTTAAATCCTTTTTTTCCCCAGTTTTATTGAGATATGATTGACATACAGTTGGGTGTTAAATTTTCACTACAAGGCACACAACTTTAAAAACAATCTACTGTAGGGCTTCCCTGGTGGCGCAGTGGTTGAGAGTCCGCCTGCCGATGCAGGGGACGCGGGTTCGTGCCCCGGTCCGGGAAGATCCCACGTGCCGCGGAGCGGCTAGGCCCGTGAGCCATGGCCGCTGAGCCTGTGCGTCCGGAGCCTGTGCTCCGCAACGGGAGAGGCCACAGCAGTGAGAGGCCCGCGTACCGCAAAGAAAAAAAAACCCAATCTATTGTAAATGTGGAGGGGAAAATGTTGCTGAAATGACACCTAGTTATCTGTGACTCCACCCTGTATACAAAGACACCTCCCCCACACACTCAAAACATACAGAGGTCTACCTCACAAATTTGACAGCTGAGCTTTTTAAAAACTAGACTTTATTTATGAGAGTTTTAGGTTTACATACAACGGAGCAGAGAGTACAGAATGTTGTCGTACACTCCCTCTCTCCCCATCTCAGTTTCCCCTACTGTTAACGTCCTAAATAGGTGTGCTACATTCATTACAATTAATGGACCAAGGTTGATACATTATTAACTAAAGTGCATAGTTTACTTTAGGGTTCACTTTTGGTGTTGTGTGTTCTATGGGTTCGGACAAATGTACAATGACATGTGTCCACCATTATAGTATCACTCTTGTAAAATCCTCTGTGTTCAGCCTATTCATCTCTCCCTCCCCTTGGGCCCCTGGCAACCACTGTCTCCATAGTTTTGCCTTTTACAGAGCGTCATATAGTTGGAATCATACACTATTCAGCCTTTTCAGACTTCTTTTACTCAGCTACGTGCATTTAAGATCCCTCCATGTCTTTTTGTGGCACGATAATTCATTTCTCACTATCCTGGAATAGTATTCTGTTGTACTGATGTACAACGGTTTGTTTATCCATTCACTTACTGAAGAACATAGCATACAGAGATCTACTGCACAAATTGCTGTGTTCGCAACTGCAACATAAAAAGGATTTTTTAATACAAAATGCTTTGCCTTCTAGGCAGACCTTACCTAGATCTTAGAAGGTAATTTTATCTGAAAAATTAAATCATCTTTCCCTAAACTTCAAAAAGGTTCTGAAGTCACTGAGAAGTGACATATACATCAAAATTCTAGTTTGATCAGTCACGTAAAGACCTACAGTGAATATTAAAAAGTCTGGAGTACTTCTTAGTTGTGGCACGTGGGATCTAATTCTCTGACCAAGGATCGAACCTGGGCCCCCTGCATTGGGAGCGCCGAGCCTTAGCCACTGGACCACCAGGGAAGCCCTGAAAGAGGAGTTACTGGGGCAAATGGCATTGACATTTGTAAGGATCTTGAAGCACATTACTTAAATTCATTCCTACCAGCAGTGTATAAGCCCATTTTACCAAACTCTCGCCAGCACTGAGTACAGGAATTTATATAAGTACCTGGAATTTGAGAAAGCAAGAATGTGTAGTTATCCAATTTTAAAGAATAATAGGCTGCAGTTGGAAGGTACAATGAGGCTCTCGTCATCACCTAGCTCCACTCCTTCATTTTAGTCGAGGAAACTGAGATTAAACAACTCACTCGAGGCCACACGCTATTACTTAGCTGCAGAGCAGTTAAGGAAATTGTTAAATGTCTCCTAACTCTTTATGTGACTTTAACGTTTTTTCTCTAATGGCACCTAAGTGATAACGCTTACTGCCAATCACCCTAAATAAGCATGGCCTTTAAAACCTTGCCTACACTCTTCTCCATCTACCTTCTTGTCCAGAACCTAAGTGAGCTTGGTCAATCTCATTCTTAAAATGCATGCACACGCCATGTCTCCAGAACGTCTATCTCCAGCTCTACTTTCACCCTTGAACTCCAGACCTGTCTATCCACTGCCTACTTCACATCTACAATTAGACATTTAACTGGCATTGCAGTGTGAGGAGTTCCATGAACCCACTCCCCAGCAAACCTGATAAAAGGTATTTAAAACAATCACTTATAGTCTCTGGAAATTATCCTAAGGGCATGCAGCAAATGAAGAAACATTCATTCAAGAAAATCTACTAGGGGCTTCCCTGGTGGCGCTGTGGTTGAGAATCTGCCTGCCGATGCAGGGGACACGGGTTCGAGCCCTGGTCTGGGAGGATCCCACATGCCACGGAGCAACTAGGCCCGTGAGCCACAACTACTGAGCCCGCGCATCTGGAGCCTGTGCTCCACAACAAGAGAGGCCGCGATAGTGAGAAGCCCGCGCACCGCGATGAAGAGTGGCCCCTGCTCGCCGCAACTAGAGAAAGCCCTCGCACAGAAACAAAGACCCAACACAGCAAAAATAAATAAATAAATAAATAAACTCCTACCCCCAACATCTTTAAAAAAAAGAAAAAGAAAATCTACTATAATTTGGTAAAATCAGCAAGAGTTTGTGGTATTTGAACCAACACCTGCTCCCTCCTTCACACCCTCCCAAATCAGAGAGACAGAAACTCCACCCCAGCCTGGTGTCACCCAAAACACGGGGCTCCCTGTCCCCCAGCTCCCAGGCAGAGGGCCATCTTCTGGAGCTGTCAGCCTTTCTCATTCTGCCCCCAGCTCCCTGTTCCTCAGGCTAAGTTCCAGGAGGATGCAGCCAAGAGGAGAGGACTTTCTTCTGCCCAGCTCCCGTTTGTGAACCGAAGGCTTTACGCCTCAAGTGTGGCACCACTGAGAATACTGGGGCCCTGACTGCCTTTGCCATGGTCCCAAGGCAGAGGTACTGGGAGGAGAGCACCTGTGGCTACCATTGTCCCCTTCCGCCGAGCGCCCAGCCCCTAACACAGTGTCACTCAGAGAGAGGCGTGTCACTGCCCCACTCCCAGCTCCAGAGTCCTGGATCAGAGACTTTGCCAGGAGGCTACAGGAGGCTGTAAAACAGACAGCTTCTCATCTCCTCCCAAAAGAACTGGCTTCATCTGCAACAGAGGAGAGGAAGTTCGAGCTTCCAGATACTCTCAGAAACAGCGGAGGATGTGGGGAAAGACAACCCGGAGGAGATCGGTAGAATCATTGCATATGGAGGTTAAACTGTAGGCCAGCCGTTTGTAAGAGAACCAGGGATAGAGACTGGTGGTAGGAACCCACCTTGAGTCAGATCTCAGTCAAATCTCAGACAGTGACCTTAGAAAGTATCCTGTTAAATGTCCCTGAATTTGATTGGTTTAGTCTGTGGACCAATTTATGCCCCAGGGTAATGTTGAAAACAATACAGCAGTCAGCCAGCACCTAGTGGAGCTTAACACACCGGGGTATGGCCAGTACAAGAAACAGGCAAAGGGAAACTTTCCAAAACCACTGTCATCCCAGAGCGACTGTAGGAATCCGCAAGGCTGCACTCCCTCAGGAGCAACACCAGAGGCTTCACACAGCATGGGGTGAGGAAGGAATAGACTTCACTAGAATAACTGAGTCACTAAACAAACGAACAAGCATATAATAATAACAAGACTGGAGATGGGTGGAAACCAGTAACCAGAGTTGCTAAAACATGCCAACTTCCAGCAAAAGATTACAAGGCATGCAAAGAAACAGGAAAGTATGACCCCACACCATGGGAAGAAAGCAGGCAATAGAAACTGTGAGAGTAACTAGATGTTGGACTTAACAACGGTTTTCAAAGTTGCCACTGTAAACATGTTCGAAGAACTAAAGGAAACGTGGTTAAAGAAGTAAGGTCTGATGACAATGTCACATCGAAGACAGAATATCAATAAAGAGGAATTATTTTTAAAAAACAAGTGGGAAGGGACTTCCCTGGTGGTCCAGTGGCTAAGACTCCACGCTCCCAATGCAGGGGGCTCTGGGTTCGATCCCTGGTCAGGGAACTAAGATCCCACATGCTGCAACTAAGAGTTCGCATGCCACAACTAAGACCCGGCACAGCCAAATAAATACATAAATAAAAATCTCTTTAAAAATATATTTAAAAAAAAAAAAAACAAGTGGGAATTCCGGAGTTGAAAAATACAATAATTGAAATGAAAACTTCATTAGAGGGGCTCAACAGTAGATTGGAACTGGCAGAAAAAAAAAATTAGTAAACTTGACAATAGATCAATAGAAATTATGCAATCAGAAAACAGAGAGAAAAAAGAATTTTTGAAAGAATGAACAGAGCCTTAGGATTGTGTGACACTCTAAAGCACACCAACATACATGTAAGGAGATGGCCAGAGAGAGAAGAAAAAGGAGCAGAAAAATATTGGAAGAAATAATGGCTGGAAGCTTCCCAAATTTATTGAAAAGCCATAGAACAAAGAACTCCAAGTAGAATAAATGCAAAAGAGATCCACATATTAACACATCACAGTAAAATTGCTGAAAGCCAAACACAAGGAGAAAACCTTCAAAGCAGCAAGAGAAAAACAATTCATCATTTAAAGGGGACACTGGGACTTCCCTGGTGGTTCAGTGGTTAGGACTCCAAGCTTCCATTGCAGGGGGCATGGGTTTGATCCCTGGTTGGGGAACTAAGATGCGGTGTGGCCCAAAAAAAGTTAACCTCAATGAGATTAACAGCAGGTTTCTCAGCAGAAACAATGGAAGGCAGGAGGCAGAGTAATAACATATTCAAAAGGGTCAAACAGGCTTCCCTGGTGGTGCAGTGGTTAAGAATCCACCTGCCAATGCAGGGGACACGGGTTCGAGCCCTGGTCCGGGAGGATCCCACATGCCGCAGAGCAACTGGGCCTGTGCGTCGTAACTACTGAGCCTGCGCTCTAGAGCCCACGAGCCCCAACTACTGAGCCTGCGAGCCACAACTACTGAGCCCAAGTGCCACAGCTATTGAGACCCATGCGCCTAGAGCCCGTGCTCCGCAACGGGAGAGGCCACCACGGTGAGAAGCCTGCGCACTGCAATGAAGAGTAGCCCCCCTTCACCACAACTAGAGAAAGCCTGTGCGCAGCAATGAAGACCCAACACAGCCAAAAATAAAATAAACAATTTTTTTTAAAAAAAGGGTCAAATAAAAACCTGTCAACCAATAATAGTATATCCAAAAAGTTATCTTTCAAAAATGAAGATGAAATAAAGAAACTTCCAGATAAACAAGAACTGAGAATTTGCTGCTGGCAGTCCCACCCTACAAGAAATACTAAAGGAAGTTCTTTAGGCTAAAAGAAAGTGACCACAGACAGTAATCTGAATCAACACATAAAAACAAACAGCACTGGTAATTAGGTAATTACAAAAGACAGCATAAATGCATTTTTGTTTCTTCTCTTAAGAGATTTAAAAAACAATTGTATATATTCATACAATCGAATATTATTCCTCCATAGAAAGAAATGAAGTACTGATACATACTACAATGTGAATCAACCTCTAAAACAAGTAAAAGAAGACAGATACAACTGGTCACATAATCTATTATTCCATATAGATAAAATATCCAAAATAGATGAATCCATAGCAACAGGATGCTGACTGGTGGTTGCCAGGGGCTGGGTGGATAGGGGAATGGGGACAAACAGCTTATTGGGGACAGGTTTTATTCTGGAGTGATGAAAATATTTGGGACTAGACAGAGGTAGTAGTTGTACAAAATTGAGAATGTACTATAAAATTGAAAAAGAAAAAGACAATGATTGCCGAGAAAAGACAAATCCATAGAGAAAGAAAGTATATTAATGGTCGCTTGGGACCAGGGGTGGGAATGGCGAGTGACTGCCAGTGGGCATGAGGAGATATCACAGGGGTGATGAAAATGCTCTGAAACTGGCTTATGCTGATGGGTCACAATTATGTAAATTCGCTAAGAATCACTGAAGTGTGCACTTAAAATGGGTGACTTTATGATATGCAAATTATACCTCAATAAAGTTGTTTTTAAGATGCACACATAAAAAAAGCAATTGTATAAAACAATACATTTTATGTATATAAATAATAAAATGCATCGTTGGGTCTATAACATATAGAATAGAAATGTGACATATTTGCTCACAGCAGTACAAAGGAGGTGGGTAGAAGCAAGGCTGTACTGAGCTAAAGAAATTACTCCAGGTGTTAACTTGGATCCACAAAAACAAGAAATAAAGAGAACCAGAAATGATAAATAAGAAGGTCATGCATAATAAAAGCTATACAGTCGACCCTTGAGCAATGTGGTGTTAAGGGCACTGACCCCCCTCGCAGTTGAAAACGTGTTATAACTTTACAGTTTGCCCTCCATATCCAAGGTTCTGCATCCATGAATTCAACCAAGCACGGATCATGTAGTACTGTAGTATTTATTGAAAACAATCCACGTATAAGTGGATCCACAGTGTTGTTCAAGGGTCAATTGTAAATATGTATTGCTTTCCTTTCTTCTCTCAGTTTCCTTAAAAGATATAAAGTAATCATCATAACAATGTACTGTTGGGTTTGTAACATTTATAGATACAATATATATATAATAATTATACCACAAAAAATAGGCAAATAGAACAAACCTATACTGGAGTAAGGTTTTTAATCTCATTGGAATTACGTTAGTACAAATTTGGAGCTAATTCTGGTAAGTTAAGATGTATGTGGTAAGCCCTAGAGCAACCACAAAGGAAATAACTAAAATAGTGGGGAAAAAAATCACTTAGAGATTAAACTGCTACATTAGAAAATATTCACTTGATTCAAAAGAAGACAGTAAAGGAGGGACAAAGGAACAATAAGACATGAGACATACAGAAAAGTAAAATCATAGACATAAATCCAACTATGTCAATAACATTGAATGCGAGTGGATTAAACAAGCTCTAATCAAAAGGTAGAGATTAGAATAGATTTTAAAAAACAAGACCCAACTACATGCTGTCTACAGAGATATACTTGATTTCATAGTAAAAATCATGCAGGCAGCAACCACAGAAAGTGGGAATGACTGTGCTAATGTCAGACAAAACACTACAGAAAAAGAGGGACATTTTGTACTGATAAAAGTGTCAATCCAATAGGATATAATGTTTATAAACATGTGTGAACCTAATAACAAAGAACCAAAATACATGTAGCAAAAACTGACAGAAATGAAAGGGAAAATGGACAATAATAATTGAAGTCTTTAAGACCCCACTTACAATTAGACATCTAATAGACTCTGAAATCATAATAGGACTGAAACAGAACTCTTCATTTGCCCCCAATCCCCACCAATTAAATCTGCTCTAAGTGGCAATTGCATTATATCTGCTCAAGCCAAAATACCTTTAAGTCACCGTCTCTCACACCCCACATCCAATCCATCAGTGAATTCTACAGCTTGTCCTTTCAAAATATATCCAGAATCCAACCACTTTTTCCCACTTTCACCCTGTTCTAAGCCACCACCTCCACTCACCAGGATTACTGAGTTACACTCCTAACTGGATTCCACCTTTCCTCCCCAGGTCCCCGGCTGTCTAGCTCCTTGGAGCAGCCAAGAAAACATTCTAAAATAAATTATGCCATCCTTCAACCCTGCACTTACTCTGTCCAATAAATTTTAAGTGAAATCCAAATCCTACAAACTCCCTTTCCAGCTTTACTTCCTACTCCTGTAATCACTGCACTCTCTCCACACTGGCCTCTTCGCTATCCTTGGCCCGTTATGAGACTGCGTTCATAATGCAATTGCAGTTTTTAAAATGTCATTAATATACGAATACAAGTATAAAAAAGTAAGAAAGGCTAGGTAGCCCTATTATAAAATGTGAATAATAATTATCTACAGGGAGTAGGATTACAGTTTTCATTTTTTCTTACTGCAAAAAGTGCTTCTAATTTATGTATTATTTATGTGTTAATTATGTAATAAAATTATGAAAAGCTGTGTATAAAACCCCTTACACCCAATGTAGCAATTGTATGTAACCACATACAAAATCTGGAACTAAACAAAAAAATCAGAACAAAAGAAACAAACTAAAAAAAAAAAAAAAAACCTTGCCTATAGAAATAGCTAGTATTTATCAATACATGCTCCAGGGACTTTCACTCATTATTTCATTTAATTCTTGTAATAATCCGACATAATGGGAACTATTACCCCCACGTTACTGAGGTGTAAAGTGAGGCTCCAAAGGTTAAACACGTGGTGAAGCCCAGGTCTTCCTGACCTGAATGGTCACGTTCTGAACACCACTGGAGTCACTGCCTCATCAGTCACACACAACAGAGCAACACTGACCCTACTGGACACCCAGTAACAAAGGAAAGGGCCATCGTGTAGTTACGAAGACATTTACTAAAGCTAGAATTATGTAAAACTTGATCGGCATGGGGCTTCCCTGGTGGCGCAGCGGTTGAGAGTCCGCCTGCCGATGCAGGGGACGCGGGTTCGTGCCCCGGTCCGGGAGGATCCCACATGCCGCGGAGCGGCCGGGCCCGTGAGCCATGGCCGCTGAGCCTGCGCGTCCGGAGCCTGTGCTCCGCAATGGGAGAGGCCACAACAGTGAGAGGCCCGCCTACCGCAAAAAAAAAAAAAAAAAAAAAAAAATTGATAGGCATGTTACGTGGAAAAGCAAACTATCACATTCCATACAGAAGTACAAGAAATATTTCACGTGGAAATAGGCCCCAATAGGCCCATACATGAATTTTGGTTCAGTTTGGGTAATGGAACTCTGGATGGTTTTCGTTTCGTTTTCTTTTGCTCTCTTGTATTTTCCAGATATTCGTGAATGCATTGGAGCTGCTTTAAAACAAAGAACAAAAAACTATTTTCATGGAACAAAGGGAAAAGTTTTTGTTTTGTAATAAAGGAAAAACTCAACCCAGTGTCTTCCCAAGCATCTACAAATCCCGTCTAGATCTAAACTGAGTCAAACCTTACGTGTTACCTAAAAGGTCGTCGACATTCTTTGAATTGACATCTGGGGAGTCTGCGCGGGCCAGTTTTCCTCAAAGGACTTAGGATAGCTGTTTGTTTGTCTGCTAACAAGCCACGCTATAACGAGCCTATGAAGAGCTTGGCGCGATCAAGAACGGGGTAGCTTAGAAGGTCCAAGTTTAATACATCGCTTGGCACGGAAGGAACGTCACGCTAAAGCACCGCACTATTTCGGGAAGGTGCGTCTTGCAGGAAACCACTAATACTTGGAAAACGGTAAGAAAAAGTCCAGTGTGCGAAAATGCGTGCTTGTCCCCCAAACCTTGTCCTCGGGCCGGAGAGTGTGTCCGGCGTCCGGGCGCGGCGGTCCCCGACATCCGTCAGCTGCACCGAGCAACCCTCACGGGTCCGCTCGCAGGCGCGAGGCTGGCTGGGCTCCGAAGGGCGGGGCGGGGCGGGGCTGCAGCTCTCCTCAGCTCCGCCCACCCTTGCACAGGCGCACGCACGCAAGGACGCACGCACGCACGCACGCACGCGCCTCCCTGGGCCGAGAAACGCGCGCTCGCCGAGGCCCCGCCCCTCCAGGGACTTCCGGTGGGCGGGGTCACCCCCAGAGCTCGCTCCAGGCGCGGGATCGACCCAGCGGCAATTACTGCGGCTGCTTTCCGGTGCAAAGGTTCCCGAACTAGGACAGGAAAAAGTAGCGAGGCTGAGAGGATGGGCTTCAAGTTTAAGAATGAAAAGTTGGGCTTAAGTTTGTCGCCTAGTAAACGTTTGCTGAATGATTAAAGTAATAAGTGGATATTTGCTTTAACTCCGCCTTCAAAGAACCCCGTTTTTCCCAAAACTTCAACGGCAGTATAGTTCGGACTGAGTCCTTGACAAATCCTGTCCTAGTGCACCCTCCGAGAGTAGTACCGAGCGAGAGAAATGTGTTTGCCAGCATCATTTTCTGAAACTTGATTTTTACTATGCTCTTGTTGAAAAACTTGAATGGTTTGTCCAAGTTTAAACTTGAGCCAGTCATAATCAAGCCTGATAATCAAGCCTTCAAGCCTGAACTTTACTTCCTGTGTTCCCCACCTATCCTTCGCCACACTCGGTATGCTTAGTTTAATGTCCACATGAAAGCTGCTGCAAAGAAACGCGGAGCGGGGGCGGGGGGGGGGCGAGGGAGATCACGTTATGACTGAGGAAAGATTGGTTTATGAGCGTTCCACGAATCAGCAACAAGGAAGAGACTACTGCTTACGGACACAGAGAAAATAAGGAATTTCTGGGTGCCAATCCAGTGCTCTTTCCGTTACCTTTATTCGAAAGGAGTTTGAAAACCAAAGAGCTGTGTGGGTGGGTGCTCAATAAGAGGATGCTAAACCAATGACATTTCTGTGGGAAGCAGCACAGTAAGAAGGAAGAGCACAGACTTGAGAAATTTCAGTTCAAACCGTGTCTTGGCACCTAGGAACTGAGTCATCACAAGCAAGTCACCTTACCTCTGAGTGCCAGTTTGCTAGGCTTCTTTGCCTTAAAGTATATTATTCTACTTTATATCCAAGGTGAGATCTCTTACAGGCTTGCCCTCAATTCCAAGAAGAGATCTGTAATAAGTCTGTTACACTCTATTTTCATTTTAAAATTATTTATTTAAAAATAATGTACTAATTTTCTGTTATTTTAATAACATATTTGAGCTATTCTTAACACAATGACACATGGCCTTGCCTTCGTGGGACAGAGAATATAATCTGTAAATACAAGGCTGCCATATACAAAATACCTTTGAAAAGATATACAGGGATGAGAATCCAGAGGTAGGAACAATTAGTGGAACTCTGAAATCCCAACCTACACACTATTCGTACATAGATAAATATATGGTTGAAAATATAAACCATTCTTAACATATTTCTGAAAATTATTTCCTTTGAAAGAAACCTTCTAAGTTATTATACCTGGATTTGATTATTAAGGAGAAAGAGAAATCCTTCATAAGTAAAACAATATAATTAAGGACCATATAAAGAAATGCAACAATGGGTATGTGTGGGGGGAACCCACAAAAATCAATAAATATCCAGGGATTGATTTAGTGTTCCATGTTAATAAAAGTCTATGAGGGGAAAATGCTTAACATTTTAACACATTTGGAATTCCAGCCAACGAGGGACTTACTTTGTAAGAGTATTTGTAACTCTTCCTCTCTGAAAATCAAGAGATATATATAAGAAGCTCAGATATTCCGAACTCAAATTTCTAGGTCAAACCCAAACTCAGTGGATTATAAGAATAAAAGTGATCATCACCCTGCTTTCAGGTTCCAGAGTATGGAGAAAGATATGTCTCTTTTAAGAGACAGAGAATGTAAAAACTTCCATGGTATTGAAAGCTCTCCAAGAGACAGTAAATGTTTTCTCATACGTTTCATTTAATCTCGTTACTGTAAATTCATTATAGAAAAACAAAGTTACAAAGTTATTCGGACCAATTACAGAACCAGCGAAACTAAACAGGAGTAACGGATTCCTGAATCGTTACCCCTGTACTTAGCAAAAGCTGAAACAAAGTTCAAAAGTTTCAAAGAAATGTATTAATAAAAATAGTTCCCTATGTTCTAGGTACAGCCCTACGTTTCCAGTACTCCTGCCTTTCTACAAAGTTTCCTTTAATGCCGCTTCACATTGACTTATCTAGACAGTAAAAGGCATTTAAAAGCAGTCATCTTGGGCTTCCCTGGTGGCGCAGTGGTTGAGAGTCCGCCTGCCGATGCAGGGGACACGGGTTCGTGCCCCGGTCTGGGAGGATCCCACATGCCGCGGAGCGGCTGGGCCCGTGAGCCATGGCCGCTGAGCCTGCGCGTCCGGAGCCTGTCCTCCGCAACGGGAGAGGCCACAACAGTGAGAGGCCCGCGTAACGCATAAAAAAAAAAAAAAAAAAAAAAAGCAGTCATCTTGTTTGCCCCAGTTTGAGAATTTTAACCCAACTGTGGGCCCCACAATGTAACCAGTTCTCGGAACCGCGCCCGCAAGGCGGACACCCCCTTTTTCCACCGGGGTCCTAGAACGTAACGTCGGTTCTAACCCAATCAACGCGCGCCATTAAAGCCCCAGCCCTCGCCGCCGCAGCCCCGCCCCGTCGCGGAAGTGCGTCATGACGCTAGTGCGCCCTGTCCCCGGATGCATTTTATATCCGGATTCTCCGAGCAATTCTGAGTTCCACGGTTCCCGACGCTGTCGGCACATGCGCGACGGCCCTGCTCCGGCTTCCTCCTCCTCCAGTGGCTTCCACCGTCCGGGCAACCACCGCCACCGCCGCCCAGGAGTCAGGAAGTTCAAGATGGCCGCCGCAGAGGCTCAGTCGCTGCGGGAACAGCCAGAGTAAGTAGTCTAGGAGCGCGGAAGGCCGGCGCCCGGGGTCGGCCGAGGGGGAACGGGCGGAGAGCTGCCCGGGCGGGCGGGCGGGAAAGTTCGGGCCCTGGGGCCGTGGCCAAACTTTGCCTCCCGCGAGGCGTCGTGGGGCGCGGGCGGGCGGCCTGCGCGCTCCGCTCGCCGGGAGGCCGCGGCTGCTGGGTGGAGGGCGGCCGGGCCTGCCGCGTCGTTGCCCCGGGAGGCGTGGGCGCGAGCGGCCTCTACAGGTCCCGAGCGCGCGGCTCCAGCGGGGGCGCGCCTGCCCGCCTGCAGTCCGCGGGGACGAGCGGGGCTCCCGGCGGCCTCGGTGCTGGCCCCCGAGCAGCAGGGCGGCGCGGGCAAGCCCTGAGACCTTCCCTTCGCAGGCGGTTCCCCCGGTGCTTCTGCTGCCCTTGTCAGTCTTAGGACCTGAAAGCAGGGAGGAGAAGGGGTGCCGGGGCCATGCTCCTTGACCACCCCAGAGCTGTAGTTTGCGGCTGGCGGGGTGCTTTTTCCTGCCACCCTGTACTCTACTCTAGCATCCACCCGATATCTCCCCTCCCCCTCCCCCTCCCCCCCCCCCCCCCGGCCTATTACTGCAATTTGCCAACTTGCAAACTTGAGACAAAGTAAGATCAAGTCCTCGGTTTTGAGGCCTAGCATTTTTGGCCTGCGTTTATAGTGCTTCTTTGGGAGTACGAGTGGAAGAAGTGGAAATTGTTAGCTACTTCCAAACCCAAGCACTTCATGTCTGTAATTAAGCTGATATAAGGATCGATGCGGTCGAGCGAAAACAGACTTGTACATGCTGCAAGGGTGACCGTTGCTTAACTAAAAGCAGTATCTTGTTTTTCGTGTGTTTGTTAGGAAAACTCAAGAACCTAGAAGAGAATGGATTTTAAAACCGTATTCCTATAGCGACCTTTTTTTTTTTGCATCCGCATTATCTGATTTGTTTCCTGACATCTTAGGAAAGAGGTAGATACATTCTCCCAGCAACTTTGGACTGAGAGAGAGGAGAAATCTTTGCCACCAGCCAGCCCATCGCTTCATTGCTGTGCGTCCAGTTCTGGACTGCTCAGTCATTTGTTTTACTCAGCTAGACAGAGATATTTACGAAGTTTTTCGTTAAAGGCCTCTGAAAGCTGCTTTATTATCTTCACTTCAATTTGACTTAAAAGAGGGCAAATGGATTCCAAAGTTCTGGGTAGACTTTGCCTCTTTTTGTTTCTCCTCGAGTTCACAGTGAGGCCCAGTTCCAGTCTTCATGACAAGATGGTCCAAACCTTAGGCAGCGTGGCTCATTTTTCTAGTAATCTGTTTAAAGTTCTATAGTAAGTCCATTTATTTGATTTCAGGGACAGTTCAGATTCCTTTTGAGGAGTGGCTCAGCCATATTTATTTACATATTCAAATAACACTAGATTTAATAATAATACTTATTTTGGCCCCTGCAGGATGAATGACCCTGAGATAGTCTTTAATTCCACCTCCCCCCTCCTCGACACTTGTTTTGCATGGAATGTGTGGTCTGTGTGTGTCCCACTTTCACTTATCTGAAGATGTTTTGCCATAGAAAATGACAGCTTGCTAAGAAAGCAGGTACCCTGTTGGCTGCCCGCAGTGAATGCTGGAATGTAGTGTCTTAATAGTTTTTTCTGAGGACACACTGAGGAGTTCCCAGTTGCATGGAGTCTATTCCAAGTGGAACATTTAGAAAAGGTAAACGTATAAAATAGTTTAAGCTCCCTGAAGGCCTTTTAGCGGCGTTTACATTTGTCAGTCACTTTAGCTCAGCCTTTTTCGATGGTTTTAAGCATTTAAATTTTTATATGCACTGACTTACTTGCACTTACCAAGACCAGGTACTGAACAAATCTCACCTCAGTCAATCCTTCTAACACCCCGACGGAGGTGGATACTGTTATTTCCCCCAGTTTACAGATGAGGCAACGGAAGTATGGAGAAACTAAGTTAGCTTGCCCAAGGTCACACTAAGTGACAGATGCAGGATTGAAACCCAGGCAGTCTAGTTCTAGAGCCCTGCTCCTGACTTTGGTACTGTGTGGTCCCTCGCTATACAGTGTGGCTCCTTTTAAAAATAGCCTTTAACCTTTGAAATCATTTTTATTTATTTCCAGTGTCCTAGAAAGGTCCGTTTTCATGATATGACAGTTCTAACTCTTTGAAACTTAATACCCCACTTGGAAAAGGTGGGGGGCAGAGGAAGGTTCGTTTTAAGACTAGTTGGTCTTTTGAATCCATTTTTATTTTTACATCTACATAGTGAGAGAAACAGGCTTAATTATTTTCCTTATAAAATGCAGTGGCGTTCATTTTGCTCCCCTTGCCCCCAACTGCAAAGCATGAATTGGGTGCTTCCCGAATAAGATGTTATTAAGAATATTCTTTGAAAAAAATATGTGAAAGAGGAAGTTAAAATACCGCTAGAGGTTGGTAACTGGTCACTCTTTTAAAGTTGTTCCATGGCTATTTTCATTGTGCCAGATGCCCCAAGACCCTGGGCTGTTTGAAGGGTGAAACTTGTACAATGTATTTAACCAAACACGTGAGTGAATACTGTTGAACACTTCCATACTGTCTGCACTTTGAATTCAGCTTTGTTTCCAGGTGAGATTTGAAGGATGTCACTCAGCTCTCAGTGAGTACTGGTTTATGACAAGCCTGTTGTAGACCAGTTTAGTGTAGACATGTACCTGCTAAATGTGTAGTGTTCGGTTGCAAGATGTGAATCTTAGAGTATAAATTTATGTATATGGGATTTATATATGTGTGTTTATTGTTAATATGAACCATCCAGGAAGATGACCAGGTTTCTTTACAAGAAGCCTTTTCCTAAAGTTTTAGAAGAACGTTGTTGATAATGAACCTAGATTAACTGACCTAGCACAAGCTCGTGCATTATATGTGATATGTTACGAGTGTCACTTACTCCTTGAGTTCAAGTTTCCCTGATTTACCTAGCCAGACTTCACTCGTTATTTTCTTTGAAATTTGCCTTGAGAGATCAGCGGAAGAGGCTGAAGGTCTGCTCTCTGCCTAACCCCAGTATAGGAGAACTCTGGGGTTAGTTATTAAGGTTAACCTAGCTGGCCCTAAGGCACTGGTAGCGTTTCATTAGCAGCCTAGTCATTATTTCTTGAATTACATTCATTAAGTTACAAAGAAAACTGGGGTCACTCAAACTGGGACCCAAAACTGGGAATGACTGTTTAGTAACATTGGGTACCGCGATGTCAGTCTTCATTCTCAGAGGCTTTAGGAACTTGATTTTCTTTTGAAGGAAATTACTTCCTCTGTGGGTAAACTCTTTTTTTTTTTTTTGCGGTACGTGGGCCTCTCCCGTTGCGGAGCACAGGCTCCGGACGCGCAGGCTCAGCGGCCATGGCTCACGGGCCCAGCCGCTCCGAGGCATGTGGGATCTTCCCGGACCGGGGCACGAACCCGTGTCCCCTGCATCGGCAGGCGGACTCTCAACCACTGCGCCACCAGGGAAGCCCCCTGTGGGTAAACGCTTAAGAATTTTGATTTGAAACTCCTTGGAAGACTTGTAAATTATAGGAAGCATTGGAAAAAGGTTAAAAGAGCAGATTTTTCTGCGGGAGGTGGTTAAATTTAAATCGTTTGAGGGTATTGCCGTCAAGAACTAGGCATGGGCACTGTGTGGGGCACTGGGGGTGTAAGTGAGCGAAAGAGGTCACCGTCAGGAGCTGCGAGTGGGTGCAGACAGTGTAAACCAGCTGTAGCCAGTGATACCGTCTCTGTATGTTACTCTATGTAGATCGTTTCTTTGACACAACAAATACTTACTGAGTACCTGCTCTAGCTTAGATCATCTTATGGGCCTCAGGGGTAGAGCATGGAGCTAAACAGATTCAGATCCTGCTCTCAGGGCTTGTGTTACAATAGGGAGAGTGAATAAGAATTCTATTAAGTGGAGGGCAGTTAAGCAGAGAAAGCGCATCTATGTGGGCTAGGTTGGGGTAGCAGTTAAAAGGAACTGGCCCCAGGCCTGGCTGAGGAAGTGTAATTTGAGCAAAGGCCTGAGGTGGGCAAGGGGCAGCAGCGCTGTGTCTGGGGGAAGCGTGCCAGGCCCTTTGGTGGGAGAGCCCCTGCTGTGGGAGGAGAGCAGTGAGGGTGGGAGGGAACGAGGGGTTCAGGGTGGTGGACGGGTTGGGCTGATAGTATAGGACTCATAGAGAGTTTGAGTTTTTGCTCTGAATAAGGTAGGAAACAGTAGTTTTCACTCAGAGTGGTGACATGACCTGACATTTTAAAAGCATCTTTGAGCAAATGCAAGAGCTCTGACTTTGAATGTAATACCAGCCTTCTCACCAGCCTGAGATACATCTGCCCTTAGGCGAGTCCCGTCCACCTCCTTGAATGTGAAGTCTCATCTGTCCTGGGGACATAGGCAGAGGCAGTACTTCTTGAGCACTTTGTGCGACAGTTTAATTTGTATGAACTCATTGCTGCGACTCATTGCTGCGACAAACCTGTGATTTGCCAGTACTGTTATGTCCCCCGTTTTTACAGTGGAGGAAACTGAGGCACAGGGGAGTAGCTTGTCTAGGGTCACATTAGAGGTGTCCCATTGCAGGCGGCATTGGAACAAGGCCGTTTGACTCGAGGATCCTTGCTCCCGCCAGGATTCCTTAAAATAACATTCTTAGTGTCCGTCCACAGCTGCACAGTATCCACAGTGGGGAGCACATTTATCCAGTGTCTGAACAATAAGAACAACTTACTTTTGGGGCCCTAGGGTTGTGCTAGGCCTCGCTGTCCTTGATGTCTGTTAGCCAGCACTGTGCTGTCCTTACCGCGTGCCTTGAGGTGGGCACTGCTCCTTTCTCCATCAAGCTTAAACTCACCTAAGGCCACACAACTAGTAAGTAGTGAGACCAGGAACTGAGCCCAGGTAGTCTGGCTCTGGAGACTTTACCACCCAACTCTCCTTTTCCTTGAGGATACTTAGAGGGTCTTCAGATGGTTTGAGTTTGTTTTTTTGCTGTATTGTGCAGCTTGTGGGATTTCAGGTCCCCAACCAGGGGTTGAACCCAGGCCCTTGGCCGTGAGAGCATGGAGTCCTAACCACTGGACCACCAGGGAATTCCCTAGATCAGGGGTCCCCAACTCCCCGGCTGCGGACCGTTACTGGTGCGCCGGCGTGTGGCCTGCTAGGAACCGGGCCGCACAGCAGGAGGTGAGCGAGCGAAGCTTCATCTGCCGCTCCCCATGGCTCCCCGTGGCTCCCCATCGCTCATGTTTCTGCCTGAACCATCCCCCGCTACCCCGTCCGTGGAAAAACTGTCTTCCATGAAACCGGTCCCTGGTGCCAAAAAGGTTGGGGACCGCTGCCCTACATTGTTTGGGTTTTAGCTTATTGACTAGAATTTTGTACTTCGGACACTGAGATTTTATATACCTGAAAACCCTTCCCGACCTCAAAAAGGTTCTCCGTACCTACTTCTGTATCTTGAATTAGCCTAGTTCTGTTTTTCTCAAGCTTTTCTCTCTGTAGCCCAAGGTTCAGAAAAACCGACACATAGCTCACCTTCTAGACTGTGGGCTGGGAGATTCTAGGGAAGGGAGGTGGTTACCTGTATGAGGTTGTAGTCTATACAAGGATCAAAGTTGAAATGTCTTTGTATCTTCACCCTAAATCTGTGATTTTTTTCCCCCCTCCTTGATAAAGCCATGTTGGTTTTTTCTTTTTTAGACACAAAAATTACACTTTCCTTTTCCAAATCTCTGAGAAAATTTGATGATCCCAGAACACTACTTCATCTATCCTGTGTCTTCTTATACCACATTTGAGAGAAGTCAGGCCAGACTAAAACCTGACTCAGCTGAAGACACGGCTTCCTCTGCAGCATTGTTTAATACTTTCTCCTTTCCCACAGTGCGTAGTGCCAGAAATGGACATTGGCAGTCTGGCGCCCCACATTCAAAGTTCGTGCCATGTGGTAGTTGTATGTTCTCCATGTTCTCCACACCCCCTCATTGTTGTGAGCGAGTAACTTCACAAGCATGCTGTGCTGTGTTGTGCTGCTTGCCCCGCCCCTCATCCCCCAAGCGTATCGAAGACTGAGACCTGGCTGGAGGACCATAACAGCAGTATCATTACAGACCATCCATCCAGTAGCTTAACCTTGCAGTTCCTGAGCCTCTGACTGTCTCAGCCGTGTGCTTCCAGAATCCCATACTATATCTTTCCATCTGGAATTGGTCTGCTTGAGATCTTAACCTCCGTTAGACCAGTCTCTTCCACAAGTTTGACGTCCCGGTAACACTGATCTTTTTTCCTATATTTAAAGTACCCCTTAACCCTTGTGGTTAATTTCTTACTCATTCTTTAGGACAGTGTTACTCACCCTTTTTTTTTTTTTTTGCGGTACGCGGGCCTCTCACTGCTGTGGCCTCTCCCGTTGCGGAGCACAGGCTCCAAACGCACAGGCTCAGCGGCCATGGCTCACGGGCCCAGCCGCTCCGCAGCATGTGGGATCTTCCCGGACCGGGGCACGAACCCGTGTCCCCTGCATCGGCAGGCGGACTCTCAACCACTGCGCCACCAGGGAAGCCCAACTTTGAAGTTTTTAACCCTCGGGATGTGTTTACAATATCAACATCAGCCATCAGCCGCCTGTGCACATCGAAGGGACTGCTGCTTTTGGGTGTAGCTCTGTATTGGCTTTAGAGATTTAAATATATATATATTTCTGAATCCAAGTGGAGAAGGAGATGTGTGTCCCAATATATGTCATTACTAATGTTTTACGGAAAAAGAAAATGGGAGGGGAGGTCCTTTGATGTTGAGTTGTGTGGGAAATGCTGGTTTAAAAACCAGGTTACTTGAGTGACTGTTTAAGGAAGTCAGCATTAACAATTTGTTGCACCTGGTTTGGATTCCCTTCCTTATTCTATTAAGTATAATTATGTTAACCTCCCCCATTATGTATTTCCTGTAATACTTTTGGTATTTGAGTTCAACCATTAGAAACAAATTAAAGTTAAATCACTCTTCAACTCAGTTCTTGCCATATACCTTTGAAATAAAATATTTCAGTGACTAACTTCATGTATCCCATTGAGATGTACTTTATCATTGCTATTATTTTGTTATGATTCTGAATGCTTGATAAATGATGTGACTTTTAAATGTGTTTGATACATTTATAGGATGGAAGATGCTGATAATTCTGAAAAGAGTGTAAATGAAGAAAATGGAGAAGTATCAGAAGACCAATCTCAAAATAAGCACAGTCGTCACAAAAAAAAGAAGCATAAACACAGAAGTAAACATAAGAAACATAAACATTCTTCAGAAGAAGACAAGGATAAAAAACATAAACATAAGCATAAACATAAGAAACACAAAAGAAAAGAGGTTATTGATGCTTCTGACAAAGAAGGTATGTCTCCAGCAAAAAGAACTAAACTTGATGATTTGGCTTTGCTGGAAGACTTGGAGAAACAGAGGGCTTTGATTAAAGCTGAACTTGATAATGAGTTAATGGAAGGAAAGGTCCAGTCTGGCATGGGGCTCATATTACAAGGTTATGAGTCTGGCTCTGAAGAGGAGGGGGAGATTCATGAAAAGGCACGAAATGGAAATAGGTCTAGTACTAGATCTTCGAGTACGAAGGGGAAACTTGAACTTATGGACAATAAAAATAGTACAAAAAAACGAAGTAAAAGCAGATCCAAAGAACGGACTAGACATAGGTCTGATAAAAAGAAAAGTAAGGGAGGTGTTGAAATAGTTAAAGAGAAGGCGACGAGGAGCAAATCAAAGGAGAGGAAAAAGTCCAAAAGTCCCTCCAAACGAAGCAAGTCTCAAGATCAGGCAAGAAAGTCCAAGTCTCCTACCCTTAGAAGGCGCTCTCAAGAGAAGATTGGGAAGGCCAGATCTCCTGCCGATGACAAGGTGAAAATTGAAGATAAAAGTAAGTCAAAAGATAGGAAAAAATCCCCAATTATAAATGAAAGTAGAAGTCGTGATCGAGGCAAAAAATCTAGATCCCCAATTGACTTGAGAGGTAAATCCAAAGACAGAAGGTCACGGTCCAAAGAGAGAAAATCGAAACGGTCTGAAACTGATAAAGAGAAGAAGCCAATTAAATCTCCCTCTAAAGATGCTTCCTCTGGGAAAGAAAATAGGTCACCCAGTAGAAGACCTGGTCGTAGTCCCAAAAGAAGAAGTTTGTCTCCGAAACAACGTGATAAGTCAAGAAGAAGTCGATCTCCACTCTTAAATGATAGAAGGTCTAAGCAAAGCAAGTCACCTTCTCGAACTCTGTCTCCTGGTAGGAGAGCCAAGAGCCGATCCTTGGAAAGAAAACGCAGGGAGCCTGAACGGAGACGCCTTTCTTCGCCAAGGTAACTTGACTGCAAAGCTGTATTGCAGCAGATTTCAGAGGAGAAACTAGAACTTGTGGACAATAAAAATGAGATGGTAATGAGTTTTATAGTGTTATGTATAACCCTGTCCACTAACTATATTAATGTTTGCACTTTCTTGTCAGTATCTTGACTCTAGGTGATTTTTAATTTTATTGACATTTTTAAAGTTCTTAATTTAGTATTTGATGTGCAGAATCACTCCTTTAAATCCAAGTAATTTGGCTGATGAGTCTATGTATGCCCATTTTATTTATTTATTTATTTTTTATGTATGCCCATTTTATGGGAAAGGAGATTGTATAGTTCCAGAGTAGGGATTGTTCTTTGAACAGTATGGGCTGACAATTTAAAAAATGGAGGTATCAGTTTAAGGATTGTGATCTGTCCATTCTTTTGAATTGACATGATTTTGAATTCTGACAATATGATTGGAACTACAGTTGTCTTTTTTGGTCCCCAAAATATAATTAAATTAAAACTGGAAGTTTTTTTCTGTTACTAATTCATATACTTGTAATCTCATTGAAAAAAATAAATAGTACCTCTTAAGTTTAGGAAGAATAGTGTAAGACGTGATTTTATTTCTTATCAATAATAATGAAAATGTTTCATATACATCTGGTCCATCAGTTCTTTTCTCAGAAGTTCTCGTGATTGTCTCTCATGAAGTGGAGTGATCCTCATACTTAATTTTTTTGTCATCATTTTTTTTTTTCACACCTTTATTGGAGTATAATTGCTTTACAATGTTGTGTTAGTTTCTGGTGTACAACAAATTGCATCAACTATATGTACACATATATCCCCATATCCCCTCCCTCTTGAGCCTCCCTTCCACCCTCCCTATCCCACCCTTCTAGGTGGTCACAGAGCACCGAGCTGATCTCCCTGTGCTATGTGGCTGCTTCCCACTAGCTATCTATTTTACGTTTGGTAGTGTATATATGTCCACGCCACTCTCTCGCTTTGTCCCAGCTTGCCCTTCCCCTTCCCTGAGTCCTCAGGTCCGTTCTCCACATCTGCGTCTTTATTCCTATCCTGCCACTAGGTTCATCAGTACCGCTTTTTTAGTTTCCATATATAGTTGTTAGCATACGGTATTCATTTTTCTCTTTCTGACTTAATACAGAGTGAAGTAAGTCATACTTAATTTATAAATGAGAAAATAGATTGAGAGGTTATCTAACTTACCTAGGGTCATAGAACTGATGAGTAAAGGCACAGAAGGGATTTTGGCGGAGAGGGGAGGGTGTTGTTTAGATGAGTCCAAAAGCTACTTTAGAAACTGATTTTTTAATGTCTTTATATTCAGTAATTAGACATGAGAAATTACCAACCAAGTTTCCCTTAAAAGAATGTCAGCTTATACCATGCAAAGATAACTCTGAATTCCTGGCCATCTACTGTTGCATGTTAATGTTTCCTGTGTATGGGTATAAATCTGAACTGGCCTTGAAGTTTAAATAAATCATCCTATGTTTTGAGAAGCTTCAAGAATGCTATTTTCAAAGTGCTGTATCTTAAGAGATCCTGTTGACTCTTCTAAGCAGTGTAATGAAATGGCTCTGCCTGCAGCTCTGTGGAGACAGTGTTGCTGGTGTTATCTGACGTTCTTAAGGTCCTGTTCTCTTTCTGTTGCTTTCAGTTTGAAAAGGAAATTCTGAGGAGGAGTTTATCAAGGACTAGAGTTGAATATTTGAAACAAATTTTTATTTTTAGTTGCAGAAGAGATACATGCTAATTTAAGAGAAATTTAAATCGTGCTGGAAGCCTGTAAATTCACTTTTTCCATCCCTCCTCTGCTGCCACTCCAAAGAAGACTGTCTCTTTCTAGCCCCTTTACTATGCACATACAATTGTATGTATGCGTTTTTTCTTAAAAATAGGTTTCATACTATTTATGTTAACAGTGATTTTTTTTTTTCATGAAACACTTCTGTGACAATACATAAGGATCGTTTTTAATTCTTCATATATCAATAATAACAACATGGTATTTCACAGTGTAGAGGTACCATAATATATTTAACCATTCCCTTGTTGAAACTGATGAAAGTTGAGGTTGGTTCCAGTTTTTCATGATTGTTTGCAAAGACATCCATTGGTTCTGTGTTAAGTTTCTTTTAGAATAGATTCATAGAAGTGGAATTGCAGTCTGAGATTATGTACATTTACATTTTAGAAAGTTAACTGCCACATTTCCTTCCAGATAAGTTATACCAATATTTACTTTGATGACTAGGTGGACTGTCCTTTTCCCTAAACTCTTACCTGTATTTCCTCTTCTGAGGTTAATGTTGACTTTTAAGGGGGGTTTTATTCTTAATTGATACGTTAAAAATAAGGCTCTTAATTGCAAAAATTTAAAAAGAAAACAGTATTCAAACCAAGGGAATGGAATATTATTACTCACTTGGGCAAGTTTTTTTTGTTTATCTGAAATTAAAATCAGTGGCTTTAACGATATGAATAATCTTTAATAATGCTTCAAATTGTGAGACCAGAGGAAATAGACCTTCTATTGTGTGTCTGCCGTAACACCAGATGTCACTGTGATCATCTGAATTTTTGTTATAAAACTTATTAATCTGTTTACTACCTTTAGGTTAATGTGCCCTTTCCTTCAAGTGTTCTTTACATGCAGAAGAAATTCATTTATTCTGATTTGATTTATTCTTCTTTGAACTTGTATTTGGTCCCCTTAAGAACACGACCTCGAGATGACATCCTCAGTAGGCGGGAAAGGTCAAAAGATGCCAGCCCAATCAGTAGGTGGTCTCCAGCCCGAAGAAGAGCCAGTAGATCTCCTGTTAGGAGGAGGTCCCGCTCCCCCCTCAGACGGAGCCGATCTCCCAGAAGAAGAAGCCGGTCTCCTCGGAGAAGGTAAAGATACCCGTTTGATCCATCAAACTCTGACTGTTTTTGAAGCTCAGTTGGTAGGTTTTCTTAACAAGCAGTTTTCTCTGAAAAATTGTAGCCTTGACGCCATATAGTTTTCTATTACCAACATGTGATATTTCACACACACTGATTTTTCTTTAATAGAGTTTTCCTTCAAATTTATATAAATCCGTGTTCATTAAAAACACAATCTTTTTTTCTTTTTAAGTAGGGCATTTTTTCCCCTCTGTTTTAAAGAGAGATAAATACTAAATGAGCTAGGCTTATGATTTTTCTTTTAACTAGCAGGCTAGATCACAGTAATAAATAAGTATCCTGTCATTCCAGAGTTGCAGCTCTGTGTTTATTTTTCTGTGAACTTGTATTTGGTCCTCTTAAGAACACGACTTGGAGACGATGTCCTCAGTAGACGTGAAAGACTCTTTGGGTGAAGATCTCTTTTAACTCACAGCAGTAGAAACCAGTCTTTATGTATGTATCTTTGAATGTTTTTTTTTTTTTTTTTTTTTTTTTGCGGTATGTGGTCCTCTCACTGTTGTGGCCTCCTCTGTTGTGGAGCACAGGCTCTGGACGCGCAGGCTCAACAGCCATGGCTCACAGGCCCAGCTGCTCCACGGCATGTGGGATCTTCCCGGACTGGGGCACGAACCCGCGTCCCCTGCATCGGCAGGTGTACTTTCAACCACTGCGCCACCAGGGAAGCCCTCTTTGAATGTTTTTGTGTACTAGATTCTCAGAAGTGGAAATGCCTTGATAGTGTGTTTGTCTAAATTTTTTTAAGTTATTGCCATATGTTTTGGTTTCATTAGTTTTTTTAATACTGTTCCTCACACGTTTCTGTTCTGCCCAGTTTCATCACATTTCTTGCAGATGGACATGGTCGAGGTTAATGTAATCATTGTGATCGTATACATACCGTTCATTCCAGAGCAAGCAGTCGGTGGGAGAGGGGAAGAGAGGACTCTCATGCTCCCAGCCTTCTGGCTCCAAGTTGACGGTAGTTTGCGTAGGATTTGCTTCCCTTTTCCAGAGTCCCTTGTTCTTCTCTGACGTTGTGATTCCGTTTCCTGTATCCAGTTTCTTGCTTTACCTCCTTGTTTGCTAATGCATCTCCAATAGCTTTTTGAAGAAAGTGAACAGAAAGGACAATTTTGGGGAACTGTGTCTCTAAAAAATGCCTATTATTCTCATTGCTGATTTATCAAGGAATAGAATTCTAGTTTGAGATCATTTTCTAAAGAATTTTTAAATTGTTATTACACTGATTTCTAGCTTCCCTTATTGCTATTCAGAAGTCCTCTTCTGATAAGTGGGCGTTTCTTTATAGGACTTGCTTTTTTCTCTCTCTTTTTATAAGAAATGTCCTGTGTTCCGAAATTTCACTATAATAATGCCTTGATGAGCAGCTCCTTCTTTTCCATTTATTTTGCGGGGCACTAGATAGGCCCCTTAAAGCAGGGAGATTATGGCTGCCTGTACTGGCAAATTTTCTCGTGTTTTTGTTTGCTTTCTCCCCCATTATTTTCTGGATTTTTTCCAATTAGACCTTATAAATTGTTACACTGACTTCCCCCTCTCTCATCTTTTTTTTTTTAATTAATTTTATTTTATTTTTATACAGCAGGTTCTTATATGTCATTCCCAAACTCCACCACCACTGCCCCCCACCGCTTTCCGCCCTTAGTGTCCATACGTTTGTTCTCTACATATGTGTCTCTATTTCTGCCCTGCAGACCAGTTCATCGGTACCATTTTTCTAGGTTCCACATATATGCGTTAATATACGATATTTGTTTATCTCTTTCTGACTTACTTCACTCTCTATGGCAGTCTCTAGATCCATCCACGTCTCTACAAATGACCCAATTTCATTCTTTTTTATGGCTGAGTAATATTTCCATTGTATATATGTACCACATCTTCTTTATCCATTCGTCTGTTGATGGACATTTAGGTTGCTTCCATGACCTGGCTATTATTGTAGGTACTGCTGCAATGAACATTGGGGTGCATGTGTCTTTTTGAATTATGCTTTTTCTGGGTATATGCCTAGTAGTGGGATTGCTGGGTCATATGGTAATTCTATTTTTAGTTTTTTAAGGAACCTCCATACTGTTCTCCATAGTGATTGTATTAATTTACATTCCCACCAACAGTGCAAGAGGGTTCCCTTTTCTCCACACCCTCTCCAGCATTTGTTGTTTGTAGATTTTCTGATGATGCCCATTCTAACTGGTGTGAGGTGATACCTCATTGTAGTTTTGATTTGCATTTCTCTAACAATTAGTGATGTTGAGCAGCTTTTCATGTGCTTCTTGGCCATCTGTATGTCTTTGGAGAAATGTCTATTTAGGTCTTCTGCCCATTTTTGGATTGGGTTGTTTGTTTTTTTAATATTGAGCTGCATGAGCTTTTTATATATTTTGGAGATTAATCCTTTGTTGATTAGTTTGCAAATATATTCTCCCATTCTGAGGGTTGTCTTTTCGTTTTGTTTATGGTTTCCTTTGCTGTGCAAAAGCCTTGAAGTTTCATTAGGTCCCATTTGTTTATTTTTGTTTTTATTCCCATTACTGTAGGAGGTGGATCAAAAAAGATCTTGCTGTGATTTATGTCAAAGAGTGTTTTGCTTATGTTTTCCTCTAAGAGTTTTATAGTGTCTGGTCTTACATTTAGGTCTCTAACCCGTTTTGAGTTTATTTTTGTCTATGGTGTTAGGGAGTGTTCTAATTTCATTCTTTTACATGTAGCTGTCCAGTTTTCCCAGCACCACTTATTGAAGAGACTGTCTTTTCTCCATTGTATATCCTTGCCTCCTTTGCCATTGATTAGTTCACCATAGGTGTGTCGGTTTATCTCTGGGCTTTATATCCTGTTCCATTGATCTATATTTCTGTTTCTGTGCCAGTACCATATTGTCTTGATTACTGTAGCTTTGTAATATAGTCTGATTCCTCCACCTCTGTGTTTTTCCCTCAAGACTGCTTTGGCTATTCGGGGTCTTTTGTGTCTCCATACAGATTTTAAGATTTTTTGTTCTAGTTCTGTAAAAAGTGCCACTGGTAATTTGATAGGGATTGCATTGAATCTCTAGATTGCTTTGGGTAATGTAGAAATTTTCGCAATATTGATTCTTCCATCCAAGAACATGGTATATGTTTCCAGCTGTTTGTGTCATCTTTGATTTCTTTCATCAGTGTCTTATAGTTTTCTGAGTACAGGTCTTTTATCTCCTTAGGTAGGTTTATTCCTAGGTATTTTATTCTTTTTGTTGCAATGGTGAATGGAATTGTTTCCTTAATTTCTCTTTCTGATATTTCGTTGTTAGTGTATAGGAATGCAAGAGATTTCGGTGCATTAATTTTGTATCCTGCAACTTTACCAAATTCATTGATTAGCTCTAGTAGTTTTCTGGTGGCATCCTTAGGATTATCTATGTATAGTATCATGTCATCTGCAGACAGTGACAATTTTACTTCTTCTTTTCCAATTTGTATTCCTTTTATTTCTTTTTCTTCTCTGATTGCTGTGGCTAGGACTTCCAAAACTATGTTGAATAATAGTGGTGAGAGTGGACATCCTTGACTTATTCCTGATCTTAGAGGAAATGCTTTCAGTTTTTCACCATTGAGAATGATGTTTGCTGTGAGTTTGTCATATATGGCCTTTATTATGTTGAGGTTGGTTCCCTCTGTGCCCACTTTCTACAGAGTTTTTATCATAAATGGGTGTTGAACTTTGTCAAAAGCTTTTTCTGCATCTATTGAGGTGATCATATGGTTTTTCTCCTTCAGTTTGTTAGTATGGTGTATCACATTGATTGATTTGCGTACATTGAAGAATCCTTTCATCCCTGGGATAAATCCCACTTGATCATGATGTATGATCCTTTTAATGTGTTGTTGGATTCCATTTGCTAGTATTTTGTTGAGGATTTTTGCATCTGTATTCATCAGTGATATTGGTCTGTAATTTTCTTTTTTTGTAGTTTCTTTGTCTGGTTTTGGTATCAGGGTGATGGTGGCCTCATAGAATGAGTTTGGGAGTGTTCCTTCCTCTGCAGTTTTTTGGAAGAGTTTGAGAAGGATGGGTGTTAGCTCTTCTCTAAATGTTTGACAGAATTCACCTGTGAAGCCATCTGGTCCTGGACTTCTGTTTGTTGGAAGATTTTTAATCACAGTTTCAATTTCATTACTTGTGGTTGGTCTGTTCATATTTTCTATTTCTTCCTAGTTCATTCTTAGAAGGTTATACCTTTCTAAGAATTTGCCCATTTCTTCCAGGTTGTCCATTTTATTGGCATAGAGTTGCTTGTAGTAGTCTCTTATGATGCTTTGTATTTCTGTGATGTCCATTGTAACTTCTCCTTTTCATTTCTAATTTTATTGATTTGAGTTCTCTTCCTCTTTTTTTTGATGAGTCTGGCTAAAGGTTTATCAATTTTGTTTATCTTCTCAAAGAACCAGCTTTTAGTTTTATTGATCTTTGCTATTGTTTTCTTTGTTTCTATTTCATTTAGTCCTCTTCTGATCTTTATGATTTCTTTCCTTCTACTAACTTTGGGTTTTGTTTGTTCTTCTTTCTCTAGTTCCTTTAGGTGCAAGGTTAGATTGTTTATTTGAGATTTTTCTTGTTTCTTGAGGTAGGCTTGTATTGCTATAAATTTCCCTCTTAGAACTGCTTTTGCTGCATCCCATAGGTTTTGGATTGTCGTGTTTTCATTGTCATTAGTCTCCAGGTATTGTTAGATTTCCTCTTTGATTTCTTCAGTGATCTCTTGGTTATTTAGTAGCGTATTGTTTACCCTCCATGTGTTTGTGTTTTTTATGTTTTTTTCCCTGTAATTGATTTCTAATCTCATAGCATTGTGGTTGGAAATGATGCTTGTTGTGATTTCAGTTTTCTTAAATTTACTGAGGTTTGATTTGTGACCCAAGTTTTGATCAGTCCTGGAGAATGTTCTGTGTGCACTTGAGAAGAAAGTGTAATCTGCTGTTTTGGGATGGAATGTCCTTTAAATATCAATTAAATCTATCTGGTCTCTTGTGTCATTTAAAGTTTGTGTTTCCTTATTAATTTTCTGTCTGGATGATCTGTCCATTGGTGTAAGTGAGGTGTTTAAGTCCCCCACTATTGTGTTACTGTCAGTTTCCTCTTTTATAGCTATTAACAGTTGTCTTATGTATTGAGGTGCTGCTATGTTGGGTGCGTGAATATTTATAATTGTTTTCTCGGAGTGATCCCTTGACCATTATGTAGTGTCCTTCCTTGTCTCTTGTAACATTCTTTATTTTAAAGTCTGTTTTATCTGATATGAGTATTGCTACTCCAGCTTTCGTTTGATTCCATTTGCATAGAGTATCTTTTTCCATCCCCTCACTTTCAGTCTGTTTGTGTCCCTAGGTCTGAAGTGGGTCTCTTGTAGACAGCATATATATATGGGTCTTGTTTTTGTATCCATTCAGCAAGCCTGTGTCTTTTGGTGGGAGCTTTAATCCATTCACGTTTAAGGTAATTATCGATATTTGTCTTCCTATTACCGTTTTCTTAATTGTTATGGGTTTGTTTTTGTAGGTCCTTTTCTTCTCTTGTGTTTCCCACTTAGAGAAGTTCCTTTAGCATTTGTTGTAGGGCTGGTTTGATAGGCTGAATTCTCTTAGCTTTTGCTTGTCTGTAAAGCTTTTGATTTCTCCATCGAATCTGAATGAGATCTTTGCTGGGTAGAGTAATATTGGTCGTAGGTTCTTCCCTTTCATCACTTTGAATATATTGTGCTACTCCCTTCTGGCTTGTGGAGTTTCTGCTGAGAAATCAGCTGTTAACCTTATGGGAGTTCCCTTGTATGTTATTTGTCATTTTTCCCTTGTTGATTTCAATAATGTTTGTTTCTCCTTGGGTTTATCCTGCCTGGGACTCTGTGCTTCCTGGACTTGGGTGGCTATTTCCTTTCCCATGTTAGGGAAGTTTTTGACCATAACCTCTTCAGATATTTTCTCGGGTCATTTCTCTCTCTCTTCTCCTTCTGGGACCCCTATGATGCAAATGTTGTTGTGTTTAATGTTATCCCAGAGGTCTCTTAGGCTGTCTTCATTTCTTTTCATTCTTTTTTCTTTATTCTGTTCCACAGCAGTGAATTCCTCCATTCTGTCTTCCTTGTCACTTACCCGTTGTTCTGCCTCAGTTATTCTGCTATTGATTCCTTCTAGTGTATTTTTCATTTCAGTTGTTGTATTGTTCATCTGTTTGTTTGTTCTTTAATTCTTCTAGGCCTTTGTTAAACATTTCTTGCATCTTCTCGATCTTTGCCTCCATTCTTTTTCCAACGTCCTGGATCATCTTCACTATCATTATTCGGAATTCTTTTTCTGGATGGTTGCCTATCTCTCCTTCATTTAGTTGTTCTTCCGGGGTTTTATCTTGTTCCTTCATCTGGTACGAAGTCTCTGCCTTTTCATTTTGTCTCTCTTTCTGTGAATGTGTTTCTCGCTCATCTTTTATGTTTGTCCTCTTGTTCTACTTTCAGTCTTGAGAAGCTTTCTCAATCTGCCTTCTTACCTCTCTGTTTTGTTTTTCTCCCTTCTGCGCACACATAATTTTTTAAATTGCCAAGGCCTTGTTGGCTGTTTTTTAATAACATTTTACTCTCATTTTATGGAAGTAGCATCTTTATGTCGTAGATGATAATGAGTCTGCTTTGTGGAGCTTTTCTTCTCTGTAGTCTCTCCTCTTCCCTGTGTATTGTTTCTACCCAGATTTCTTTGGCTGCTTGTTGGCCTTTTCATTTGAGGACTTTCCTCCACCAGGTGGGTCCTCCCTTGCTGCCTATTCTGATTCATCTGCCTATCCTCTCCATGAGAGTAGGATCTTAGGTCTCTGACCAGGGATGGAACCTGGTCCCCCTGACGTGGAAGTACAGAGTCCTAACCACTGGACTGCCAGGAGAGTCGCAAATGACTATTTATTTATTTGTTTTTCTATTCTGGTTTAGGATGCTAAATGGAAGCTTTCTTCCATTCTGACAACCTGGAGCTTGTGGATTGGTGGCGGATTAGCGTATCAGTGACTGTAGAGCTTTCCTTTTGGGCTTGTGAGTTTTCCAGAATCTCCTCATCTGCTGGAGAGTAAGACATGGCCGCCAGTAGAGTTCTGGTCCTAAATAATGTGGGTCCCCCCTTAACCCTTCTTTTCCCAGTGCAGTGCCCTCCGGTACCGTGGGCCAGTTTTCACAACCACCACTACCTCTCTGTAAAGTGAATATTAAGTTTCCTACGGTAGTGTGGGGAGGGGCGGCTGGTGGCATTCTCCACTGAGTCAGAAAGGGGAATATACCAAGTCAAACTGTTCCTAAAGGATTTCAACCAATTCTCTTTAGCTTTTCCCTTGTATTCCATCCTTCAGAGGATACAGTATCTCCAGATCTTGAGACTTTCTGGGGCTTTGTGGCAGGCACTGACTTGTTTCTTATTTACCTTGTGTGTCCCTATTGGACTAAGATTTAGACTTGATCTGCTGCTGCTTTTCTGTCCACTTTGCATGTTTCAAGCTTTTATTGGTATCTGTTGTCCCATCTCTTCACATTGTCTTTGACTGAAGGTTTTATTTTGTCATTGTTCCTTTTAATGTTGTTTTAGTAAGTTTTCAGAAGAAATCTGAGATAAACATGGTCAGATGTGACATGAACATAGTTTATCAGCCCTTTGTAGACTCACAGCCTTCTCTGTTGGGAGTCCCACAGCACTTTCTCACACAGACTTCCACCTTCATACTTGAACTCTGAAGTCACTTTCTATTTGGTTAACAGGGCACTTATAACAATGCCTGAAGGCCATATTAATTAGACTTATAATTTCTGTCACCTTTGTCTTTCCCGTACTTTATTCAGCATAGATCTTTTTAAAAATCAAGTTTATCGTGATACATTATTTACATAAAGTAAAATTCACCCTTTTTGTTGTAAAGTTGAGTTTCAACAGATGTGTGGTCGCACAGCTGCCGTCATCGAGGTACAGAGCCCGACAGTTCCCTCGCGCCCCTTTGTAGTTGATAAGAAGAGTAGCTGTGGTTTAGTTGTCGTCAGTTAGGCTTGGTATCCATATCTCATTGATGGTGTGTTAATTTTGTTTAAAAATTTTAACTGTTTTTAAAGACTTGACTTTTAGAACGCTTTTGGATTCACAACAGAGCTGAGCTTTTGAAAGGTACAGAGAGTCCCTGTACTACCCCTACGCCCAGCAAACTCACAGCCTTCTCAACTTTAATTGACCTTTAAAGTATGTCTTCTTCTTCTCCTCAAACAGGGACAGAGGTCGAAGGAGCAGATCACGCCTGAGAAGGCGGTCTCGGTCACGGGGTGGTCGTAGACGTAGGAGCAGAAGCAAAGTAAAGGAAGATAAATTTAAAGGAAGTCTTTCTGAAGGAATGAAAGTTGAGCAGGAATCTTCATCTGATGATAAGTAAGAACGGAACTTTCCTATAATTTCCTTTTTCCAAATCAGAGAAACACTGTTTGACTTGGAAATCTTTAATTTCCTTCTGAATATTTTAAGCAAATACATTAATTTGACCCTGAATTTAAGTTCATCTTCTGTGCAGGTTTTATGGGTTATGTGACAGAGGTCATGGTTTGGCTGGGGTGAATACGGGCCGTCACTTGATCACGAGCCTTTCCTTCTGTATTTTCACTAGGAACCGTGGAGGTATCCTGCCAATCTCAGTTACCAGTTTTGGTGGGGGGATTTTTTTACTAAGTTTAGACTTCGCATTTTGTGTAAACGATACACACTTGCTATGCCTGTTATAGTGTGGAAAATGCAGAAATATTCAGTGCCTAATAAAATAGTGGGGACATTTTTTTAAATGCAGACTTCGTTGTCTAAATGGCACATCTCAGAAATAAGTGAGATGGATTTAGAGCAGTGGTTCTCAGCGGGGGGAGATTTGCCTCCCTGGCATGTTTTGGCGATGTCTGAAGACCTGTGTAGTTGTCATCTAGTAGCGGGAGGCCAGGGACACTGTTCTGCATCCTCCAGTGCATAGGATATGCCCCACCGCACAGAACTGTCCTAGTGTTAGCAGCGCTTGAGCTGAGGAGCCCTGGTTGGAGCTGGGAGAGAAGAGGGCTGAGTGGAGGGAAAGTGTCCTGTGCAGACCTGGTACCTTCCAAGTGCAGGTGCAGGTCGCTTACACCTCTGCAGTGAACACCCAGCAGGTCGTAGAAACGGCTGCGCTAGGAGCGATCATGAAGAGTGCGGGGTTCTTGGGGGACCATCTGAACCGCTCGGGGCAGTGTTTGCAGGGAGAGCCACTTTCCCTTCAGATTGTGTGCAAATGTCTACCTGTGCATTTTGGGTGGGGAAAGGATCTATAGCTCTCAAAGGCTTCTGTGACCCAGAAAAGGTAGCAGTTTACTTGTGTATCCCAGCCCCCCTCTTGTTGTATAGGTGTGGAAACGAGGGCTGCGGAGATGAAATGACTTTACTACAAGGCACAGCTAGTGATGACTTTTAAACTTAGGCATCTTTCTTTTGTTCCCAGTCTTTGTGCTATGATACAGGTGAGGAGAAAAATGAGACGTAGAAGGTTAAGTTACTTGCCAGGATTCCAAACCAGGACAGTTCGAAAGCAAGGATAGAGTGGGGTGGCTTAAGATTGTTCCTCAATGTACTGATGACCTACATTTTCCAGCTTTTATTTTTTTTAATGTATAAACGTAATGCTTTTGGAGTGTCTAAGTATGTTTGAAGTTAATTACACAGACGTGTGTTAATTTTTTCTAAGCCTTGAAGACTTCGATGTTGAGGAGGAAGATGAAGAAGCCTTGATAGAACAGAGGAGAATACAAAGGCAGGCCATTGTTCAGGTGCGTGGTTTCAGGAACGTGTTGATCGACACTCCTTCACCACTGTTGTAACAAAACTAAGGATTTTTACTTTGACAATGCAGTGACAGTAGTAGCAATTGAATAGGTCTTGAAAGGAAGGTGGTTCCTTAATAAAATTGAAACAGTTAATCTTTTTTGTTACACATGGGATTCTGATACAAACCTCTTTTATAAGACAAAATTTGGAGTTTGCTTTCTTTTTTTCCTTTAAGTTGATGAACAAGAAAACCCTCATAAGTGAGTATAAATTGGAGGAATTTCCTTTAGCTCAAACTTATAAATAGCCTGTTAATATGTGGGAAAGGTTTTTTAATGCCTAATAAAATGGCACATTTTCTAATGCAGATGTGAACATTTAAATGGAACATCTCAATAATTGTAAGACTCCTTGAGAGCCGATCGACGCAGGGATCGGGTGGGAAAGGGTGTCAAACTCAGGCCTAATGGTAAGGTGAGCTGCCTGGGAAGGCTGCCGGTTCTCCCTGCCATCCTGAGATGAGGCCTGGCTACTCCAGCCTTGGAGGACGGTGGTCCCTGTAAAGCGCCTTCTCTCACCATCATGTGATGGGGGTGAGTGATGGAGCTGAGAGGAGGAATTCTGGAACATATGAAACATACTTGGGTGCTGTTAGGAGGACAGCAGACAAGGAAAGGACAGTCGTAGCAGCTTGTGTAAACAGAGAGAGCAACCACAGCATTTCAGAGTGAGGGAAAGAATTTGAATCACCTGAGTACATAGGGCATAACTAGAATTCCAGGGAAACTTACCTTTGTGGGGCACTGATGAAACTGTTATTAAACTGATATCCC
This sequence comes from Phocoena sinus, assembly GCF_008692025.1. Lineage (NCBI taxonomy): Eukaryota > Metazoa > Chordata > Mammalia > Artiodactyla > Phocoenidae > Phocoena > Phocoena sinus. The sequence continues at coordinate 101,473,277 of NC_045773.1, read as the reverse complement.
TAAAGACTTGGTTGAATCTTTTTTTGTTCTTACCCAGGTCCACAATCCCTTATCTCCAACCTTTGGGGCCAGATGTGCTTCAGAACTCAGAAATATGTGAATGTTAGAAAGGTAATATGGTGCATATATGTGTGTCCCTTTGCCCCGTCAGTGGGGACTAGCACGGCACCCCATTACCAGCCGCTAAGAGAGTTTTGCAGTGCGTGAGGCGCATCGTGTTCACACTGGGAAAGGCGAGACTGTTGAGAACGCCACATCTCTGCAGCACAGATTTCGCCACCTAATGAACGTGCACCAGACAGAGCAAAGCTTTCAGAGTTTTGTGGATTTGGAATTATATATAAGGGATTGTGGATCTAATTCAGTCAAGACTTCAATACCTTTAAAACTTTTTTAGCATTACTTGACACTTAACTTTTCAGTTCAGGCCCTCTTAGCACCAGATGTTGTGACAGTAACACTCGGTGTCGTTACCGCAGAAATACAAATACCTTGCTGAGGACAGCAACATGTCCGCGCCGTCTGAGCCCAGCAGCCCCCAGAGCAGCACCCGTACCCGCTCTCCCTCCCCGGAGGACGTCCTGGAACGCGTTGCTGCCGACGTCAAGGAGTACGAACGGGAGAACGTTGATACGTTTGAGGCCTCAGTCAAGGCCAAGCATAATCTCATGACAGTCGAACAGAATAATGGTGAGTCAGTTACAGTTCTGTTTCAGCCATGCTTTTCTCTGAATTTGCAGCCCTGTTGCTTCCTAAGGAGGGAGGTTATTTGGGGATGGGGGTGGGAAGGGGGACAAGGAATGCTGCTTCTGCAACAAACTGCAGAGGACGGCAGGGCCCTGGGCGCCTCAGCGACTGCTCCCTGTGAGCAAGCGTGACCTGAGTGTCGCCCTGAACCCCGCGCGCGCTCACCGCCTTCGCTTTGGCTTGCTAGGCTGTTTTCAGGCAAATCCCAGCCGTGATTTGATTTCATCTGGGAACACTTCAGTTTGTATCTGCTAGATAAGGACCTTTTAAAAAACATTACTTACACTTGATAAAGTTGATAATTTTTAAATATCTGATGTCTAAAGTTGGTTGGTTTGAGTCAAAATCCAAATAAGATACACATTATGTTTGGGGTATACATCTCTGAAGTCTCTCTTTTAATAGTTTTCTCATTGTGGTGTGGTCTGTCCCCCGCCCCCCGACGCCCCCCTTTACTTGTGAAGGTGCTAGGGCCTGTGTCCTGTGAACTTTTCTACTCTGATTTTGTCTGGCCACGTTCTTGTGTCATTTATTTCCTCTCTCCTCCGTATTTCTTGAAAACTAGTAGTTAGTGTTAGAGACTTGAATAGGTGTCGGTTTAACTTTTTTTGGCAGGAATGCTTCATTAACTGGCGGTATGTACTTTATATCACATCTGGTGGCACGTAGGTGTGGTGTGGCTGTCCCTGTTTGTATTGGCACTGAGGTTGTGTGTTTAGGTAAGATATTCCACTGAAGTTTCTGTTCAGCTGTTTGCCTCGCTTTTAGCAGCCATTGATGGTTCCTACTTAGATCCATTATTTCATCGGGGGTGGCAGGGTTTCCAAAGTGGTGATTTTAAAAATCTCTATCATTCCTTTTGAATTGTTAGCTCTAATTCTGTAAAAGAAGAGGTTTCCATTCTTTGGTTACCCCAAAATATAGTTCGTACAGGAAAGGCAGGTTAAATGCTCGATTGTTTTCGCTTATTGACCAGTTTTTAGCATAGCATAGAGTGGTGCCCCAGTGCCCTCCAGAGGTGAGCAGTGAGGTTTTGGTTATTTTGTTGGGTTTTACTATTTGCTGTCATTATGCTCTTGTGTTTGGATCCACTGCTGCCATTTTCTTTTTGAAGCTTAGATTGTTCTCTCTTCACACGAGGAGGGAGCCCCTTTTAAATGGGTTTCTGGTGTCTTTTTGAGGCAAACCCTGCAGTATTTATTTAACATGGCTGTTTTACTTTCTGGGACAGGGGCTTTCTGTAAAATATCCAATGTTTTAGGCTTTTGTAATTATTTTAGACTTTTTTCTCTGTTCCAACTACTGAGCTCTGCTCTCGTGGTGCAGAGCGGCTGGGCCAGCACAGATGGATGAGCATGGCCACGTTCCCAAAACACTTGATGGACTGAAGTTCACGAGGTGTTCACGTGTCAGGGCCATACAGGAACAAGCAAGGGGCCAAATTCGGCCCAATCTGTAGTTTGCTGACTCCTGTTCCAAGGCAGTAAGACATAGGCTCACCTTGTGTGTATCTTGCCCCAGAGCAGAATCAGTTATTATTCCAGGGATCCTTGGTTCCACTTAGTAGGAAATGCCACTTGGAGACTACAGGGCACTTAGGGATGCCCATTACTGGTGGGCCTTTTCAGTGGACCAAACTAGGAAAATACATACGTTTTTGGAAAGGAGGAGTTCATACTGATTTGCCAATTCAAATTCGAGATTACAGGGTTTTTATTAACTTTCTTGACTTTGTATTTCTCTCTTGTACAGTAGAAAAACTTGGTTCCTAATAAACACAGGTACTTAGGTTATTTTGAAACTTTCATACGCAGAGTTATCACTGCGATTGTCAGTATTAAATGTACTGAATGCAGTTTGAAAATGTAATGGTTTTGTCCCTAGGATATAGTTCAAGATGTATACAAACCTGTGTTGTTTTAAAGTTTTTGAAATAGTTCTCCTCTGTACGGTTATACCACCAGTTTGATTTGGTTTAGGCTTATTTTCATTTGCTTTTGATTTTTAGGAATATTTTGAGTGTTTAAAAAACCACTAAAACATCTTTCATATATGCATGTGTTTGTATTCTGTCTACACATGCACACAAAATATTATACACACTCATCTGTATGAAATGACCTTCATTCCTTTTTACAGCTGCGTATTACCCCAGTGTGATGAGTGTACCGTAGTTTATTCAGTTAGTCTTCTAACGGTAGATGTTTGGCTGTTGATTGGAGCATTAATGATAATAGCGTTGTGCACTAAGTCGTCTTTTTCTGCTTGTTACTGTGTCTTTGGAATGGTTTCATAGAAGTGGGATTTCTGGGTCTGAATGAATATGTCATTTTGCTATATACTTCCAGATTGCCCTCTGTAAAGGTTATACAGTTTTGCAATCCCACAAGCCACGTCTGAGGGCTTTTTATCCGGGGCCTTGTTAACAGAATGTTGTCATACTTTTAGATTTTTAGCCAGTCTCATGGGATGGCATTTCATTGTGATTTTAATTTGCGTTTGAGTTGGGCGTATGAGATCGGGCATGTGTTCGTGTGATTAAAGCTGTTGCGTTCTTTTTTTCCTTACATTTATTTTTTTGCCCAGTGTTTTAATGGGGTCATTAGGCGTTTTAGGAGAGAAATACGTAGATCTGTATTCATAGTGCGGGGTGCTAACCTTCTGAGAGAAATTGCCGTTTAGAGAGGAGTGTCCCTTGTAATACCTAATCGTTGCTTAGTTTTTAGCATATTAATTCAGCGTTAGTGGAAGTACCGCTATTAGGTCTTTCAGCTTTCTCAAGTGCACTCTCAGTAAAAAGTGGATAGCTGTGTATGTCTTAGTGTCACAAGGTGATTGTAAGCTGGATGTTGGTGAAAAACGGATGTGCAAGAGGAAAAAGAAGTTAGAATTGCTGTTAGTGACTTTCCATTGATATATTATTTGTGTTTCAATTTGTATCTCTTCATTTTTCAAATATTAATGCTAATTTCCATTAAGGGTCATCTCAGAAGAAGCTGTTGGCGCCCGACATGTTCACAGAATCTGATGATATGTTTGCTGCGTATTTTGACGTGAGTAATTTTAAGTCATAAAAACACAACTGTTAATCAGAAAAGGGTATATAACAAATATGTATTTCAGTGGTATATACATATAGAGAGAGAAGGATAAAGCAAATTAATGCTAACATTTGGACAGTCTGGGTGAAGTGTATCTAGAATCTCTTTACACTAGTTGGGCAACTTTTCTCTGTCTGAAACTAAATCAAATTTTAAAACAAGTACAGCAGAACAATCTGAGGGCTTCATAAAAGTTAAATAGCAAATGACTTAAATGTGTAGTTATTTTCTTTTTAAACAACTTGCTTCTTGGATTTACAAGCCTCTGTGTATGTGTGCTGTAGTTAGGGGAGACCAGGTGATGTCAGTAATTTTCAGGCCTAAAGTCCACTTTGGGCCTCTGCATTGTAGGCGATTGGGAACTTAAGGATTTGGAGCCTAACAGTAGTCATGGAAGAGTTGGAAATGTTATAAGGAGTGGGTTGAGAAATTTTGTACCGTTAGCCACTTTATCAGTGGTTTTTCTTGAAGAGATTTTCTTGAAAAATGGTCTCAAAAGTAGCAGACCATTTCCATCATAAATTTAAAAGAACGTGAGAAATACAGAGGCTTTGGTGAAGGGAGGTGGGAGAGATAAACATGTAACAGGGAGATTAAAAATGGACTAGGATAAAGCAGTGATGTCCAGGACCCTGAAGACACCGGTGATTGGCTTAAGTAACGTGTCCCGTGTGTGGTGTGCTCCCACGGGAGCACGCAAAAAAGATGGGTTAAGAAAGCGTGAGATGATTTTGAGCCAGTTAAAGTATTGGCACCCATCATCCACCTGGATGATGTTGAAGGGCTTTCTGGGTGTCATGGAGAGTGATGTGAGTGACGTGTAGTGAAGACACTTCAGAAGTACCAGATATTCTTAAACTCATCTTCTAACACAGCCAGTGACATTTCATCCATAGAAGGGAGGAGACAGGGAGGGGGTGTTGCGTGACTAGGGCAGTAAAAGAAATGTGAAGATAACTTGTTACCTTTTTTCTTGAGCATTATTGTGATTCAGGAGACTTAGATAACCATATTTCTGCTGTGTTGCATTTACCCAAGTCATAGAGTTCATTTAAGTTGGCATAAAATGTTATCAAATTTTAGCTGGTTCTACCTGTTTTTCTTTGGAAGGAAGTGCTTTAAATGTCTGCCCGTTTGGTGGCTAAATAGCTCACGTTGCTGCCTTAATTTCAGAGTGCGCGTCTGCGGGCTGCTGGCATCGGAAAAGATTTCAAAGAGAATCCCAACCTCAGGGATAACTGGACTGATGCAGAAGGCTATTATCGTAAGTTCACAGTTTTTTGTTTCTGTTTTTTGAACTTTTTATTTTCTATTGGAGTATAGTTGTTAACAGGGTGATAGTTTCAGGCGTATGGCGGAGTGACTCGGTTATACACGTATCTATCCTTTTTCGATACAGTTCCTATTAATTTTAGAGTTCATTGTAACATCTTGTAAAAGTGCGTGGCCTAATGCCTTCACACTTGGGAGGACTCTGAAAGTCACATCCCAGTGCCGTCACTTCAAAAGTGTGGCACGTCTAGCAGCTTCATGAACCCATGTTACAGCCCAGAAGCATCACAAATTGAAGTGAGCTGAAGACTTGATGTGCAGCTTAAATCTGTTCAGAGTTATTTTCAGCCATGAGATCATCCTCCAGAGGGAAGGGGTGCCAGCCACGCAGACTGCAGCTGGAGACCCTGCAGTGAGCACAGTTCTTCCTTCCTCGGCGTTAGGACCGTCAGCAGTTGCTAGGAGAGCAGAAAGCTTTCCTGCAGCGGTTGGCAGCCGGCAGCTTTAACCGCATTACGCAAGAGGGTCACGACGGGGGCGAGGCCTTGAGTCTCCATGGTGTCCAGGAAGCCAAGCACGCAGCAGAGATTTGACACAGTTTTTAAGTGACTGCACTGTGTATCCTACTTTTCGACTTTCCGATGTGTAGCTCACAGTTTTGTGCAGTAGTCTATTATGGTCAGAATTCTGATCTTGTAGCTTACCTTTTCAGGTGTGAACATAGGTGAAGTCCTGGATAAGCGTTACAACGTGTATGGCTACACGGGTCAAGGCGTGTTCAGTAACGTGGTCCGAGCCAGGGATAATGCGAGGGCCAACCAGGAGGTGGCCGTGAAGATAATTCGGAACAACGAGCTCATGTAAGTTCAGGACACAGAACAGAACCTTCACGGACACCGTCACGGGTGTTCACAAATACGCCTGTTTTTAAATAGTGACCGCAGTCTGTGTAGGACAGGTATTGGGCTTATAAAACGACAGCAGCTCTGGGTATTTAATTGATAGTCACGTGTTGTTCTGTGCGAAGCACTCGAGCCGTAGGCTGATTGTATTTAATTCATTTCAGTGCATTTCAGCACTTGCTTTGTGCACTGATGTCAGCTCAGACTCCTTCCGTCTACCGCTTGTCTTACGACCATCCTTTGCTGTGAATAGCTTAAGCTCAAGACGAAAGGTGAGAAATCAAAAGGTCAGATTGATCAGGTGTCACTGAGCGTATGGTGGCCTGCAAAAGGCGTAAAATCAGATCGTTCTGGGAATTATCTGTATCTTGGTCTGTCACCTCCTCTCTTCATGAGCAAGGAGGTGATGGCCGTACCCGTGTGCTTTAATGCACAGTCTACGCCACACACTGAGCTGGCATTAAAGTCAACTTGGCACTGGTTTGGAAACGCAAGAAAGAAGCGTTTAGGTTTATACTGAAGTCTTAGGTTGCCTAGGCTTAGAAAGTTTGTTTGATGGAAGTCTCCAACTTCTGTATTATAGACACTAATTTTAAACTGTAGCCTATTGACAAATTATAACTAGAATTTCAGAGGATAATATTTACATCAAGACATCTTGAGATAAAATGTGCAAGATTGATTTCCGTTCAAGCAAGGTGGGTTTATTCCTCTATGTTTCTGTTTTGTTCATTGATTATTTTGGAAATTAACTCCATGAAAACAATATTTGGCTAAGAGTAAAGTATTGTGTGAATGACATAGAGACTTGTGTTCCTCAACAGTTCTATTATTAGTACTTAAAAAAAAAAACAGACTAAACACATCACCAAATAAATCCATATTATTTAGTTTTCCTAAATTCTTTTTTTTTTTAATTGGGATATCGTCGCTTTACAATGCCGTGTTAGTTTCTACTGTACAGCGAAGTGGAGTTCCCTGTGCTATACAGCAGGTTCTTATTAGTTATCTGTTTTATACATAGTAGGGCATATATGTCAATACCAATCGCCCAATTCATCCCACCCCACACACCCACCCTGGCTCTCCCCCCGGGTGTCCATACGTTTGTTCTCAATATCTATTTCTGCCTTGCAAACCGGTTCATCTGTACCATTTTTCTAGATTCCACGTATATGCGTTAACATATATTTGGTTTTCTCTTTCTGACTTGCTTCACTCTGTATGACAGTCTCTGGGTTCATCCACGTCTCTACAAATAACTCCATTTCGTTTCTTTTTATGGCTGAGTAATGCTCTATTGTATTTATGTGCCACATCTTCTGTATCCATTCATCTGTCACTGGACATTTAGGTTGCTTCCATGACCTGGCTATTGTAAATAGAGCTGCAGTGAGCATTGGGGTGCATGTGTCCTTTTGAATTATGCTCTTCTCAGGGTATATGCCCAGTAGTGGGATTGCTGGGTCATATGGTAGGTTCTATTTTTTAAAGGAACCTCCATACTGCTCTCCGTAGTGGCTGTATCAATTTACATTCCCACCAACAGTGCAAGAGGGTTCCCTTTCCTCCACACCCTCTCCAGCATTTATTGTTTGCATAGTTTTCCTAAATTCTTGATGTATCCAATTTTGACCTAATTTTCTTTTTCATTTCAGGCAAAAAACTGGTTTAAAAGAACTAGAATTCTTGAAAAAATTGAACGATGCTGATCCTGATGACAAATTTCACTGTTTGCGACTCTTCAGACACTTTTATCACAAACAGCATCTCTGCCTCGTGTTTGAGCCTCTGAGGTACAAGTGTCAAAACCTGTACATTACCCTGAAAACTCAGCTTCTTCACCTTTGCCAACCTCAGTTCAGATAAATGCCGTGATAAATGTTCTGGGTATTTGATGTGTTTTTTCCCGTTGGCTCTGGGTTTTGTTTTTTAACTATTGGTGAAGACCTAGCTTCTTGACAGTTGTTAATGTGTAAACAGTGATTGGCTGTGTACTGTGTGTCACACGCTCACCTCGTGTGTCCTTCAGCTCAGCAGAGAGTTCTCTGAAAATTAAATACTTCAAGAAAGGATTAAGCCACAGTGAAAAGAAATGGGAATAGTGGAGTAGGACTATGACGTCCCCCTTCAGAATTGTGGCTTCATGTTTATGCTTTCAAGCGGAAGCCCATTCCAAACCAGTAGGAATTTTAGCACTGCATACCTTCCCTTCTCTTCATTTTGAAAATTGTGTTGTGTACACACAGTTTCATGTGCTCTCATTTCAACGTAGGATAATTTATCAAATGTTTGGGCCGTGGGAGGGGGTTCTTGAACAGTGTTTTCATTGTAATTCATGCTTTGAACTTGATTTTACTTTATGCTTGAAAATGGTTTTGCCTTCCTTAATTTCCATTTTGCATTTTAACCCCTAATTTTATTTGTTTTTTTCTTTCCTAAAAGTATGAATTTACGAGAGGTGTTAAAAAAATATGGTAAGGATGTTGGCCTTCATATTAAGGCTGTGCGATCCTATAGTCAACAGTTGTTCTTGGCACTAAAACTCCTTAAAAGATGCAATATTCTCCATGCAGACATCAAGCCAGACAATATCTTGGTAAGTCAAGCGATCAGCTGCCTTGTTACATCCATATAACTCCTTCTGTAACGTGCTTACCACTGTGTTCTAGAAAGGACACCTCTGCAGAATAATTCAGTGCATTACCCATTACAAATGACTTTGCCAGTTTTTACTCTTCTAGAAATTGGGCCATGAAATTTTATAGTAAAGTACGAAGAGAGAGGAAGTAGGCTGCTGTCCCAATGTTTTCCTGTTGATTGATGGATTTGATGAGTGCACACAGACCCCAAGAATGCTTTGATGTAGTAACGATGGGCTTCCTCGGGTACCTGGAGAAATGCTGCAGTGTTGCTGTTTTGAAATAAGGAGTGTTCACAGTCTTTTGTTCTCTAGTTTTATAGACTGACAGAGCGAGGGACGTTTAAGGGAGTTACCCTCTCTGAAGTAGATGCACGGGGTTGAGTTCACGGTGTCCAGGAATAATTCTTTTTCATTTATTCTTCATGATGTAGAAGCTGTGGCTTCTGGCGGCCACACCCGGGAAGGCTCGGTTGTACTTGGGCCTTGTATGGAAGGGAGCCTTTCCCAGTCTTGACCTATCCTAGCTCGTGCCTTCTGGTGTGGTAGATGCAGATTTCCCAGTGCTTATGTTTTTGAAACTTAGAAACACATCTCATCACAGTGGAGTGATTGGTGTGTGCGCGCCCCTTCCCTCCCCAGCCCTTTCTCTGTCATGCTGTCAGAGTCGGGGCTGTTCACAGCTGGGGGATTCTAGCTCATCTGCCCATAACATGTTCCACATGTTTTTAAGAAAGATACAATCCCGTTAAAGTTTGTTTTGGACTCCTTGTCAGTAACTTAGCTCTTAGTTCAGATTTCCCTTTCTCTCTTTTTTTAAAATCTTAAAATATCTCTTTCCAGACCACCACATTAATGGGGCGTTCCATTTTGTACGTTTGGTCTGAGTTTCAAAGGAAGGTACTGCATCTCTGATGTTACTTGAGGTTAGAGTGGCTGAGCAACCCCAGTGAACTGGCGGCCACGGTGTCAGCTGTGGGCTGCACGGTCCACCTCATAGTTGATCTTTACCTCAATTTTTCTTTCTCTTTTTTGAATTGTGAAGTACACCATCCACATCAAAGAATGTATAAACTATGTATAAGGTAAAGGTAACGATGCACGGAACATCTGTGTAACCACCATGGAGGTTAAGTAATAAGACATTTGTTAGCATCTTAGAAGCTCTTGTTTTTAAAACTTCATTTTTCTTTGAGTTAGTGCTAAACTAGTATGGGTTTCAGACAGTTCGGCCTTCTTCCTGAGAAAGGAACAGACATCCGCAACCACGCGGCGCTGTTTGTTAATGAAAATCCAAAGCTTTTAGCCCAGGATTTCAGCCGTCAGTCTGGCGGAAGTGCTGCGTTCCCCGCGGGCGAGTGGAGGGAAGTGCCCGAGTGTGGGTCCCTGCTGCTGAGGGCATTTCACCCAGCGCGAGCACTCCCCTGGCAGACTCAGATTTTAAAGTGGCCCCCGGGTTTTCTCTGGTTACTGCAGCTGCACCCTTAAGCGGCTGAATGCAGTTTATATTTTAAAACTTTAAAAGTACTTTTCCTGTATTATCTTAATTCCGTGGATGTCGTCTGTAGTGGACCGGTCTGTAGCGCTGACCAGGCTTTATGGTATCCCAGGAGAGACCACCCAGGGCTGCTTATTTAAAGTGTTACGTTTCTTTGGGGTGCGAACGGTAGGCCAAGTTCAAGTCCCAACTCAGAATTTGTGTGTGTCTCTTTCGAAGGGGGGAAGGGACTCTGCAGTGTGGATTACCTTCACTTGTTATCCCTGAACATGCTCCAGCTCATGAGTGTGGCAGTAGCTGTGGGAGCACCGCCAGCCCCTCTCAGAAGGTGCCACTGTCGCTGTGTATGTGGAAGTGTTGGCAAAGGAGAAAAGAGACAAATGACCGATACAGTGTTCCTGTTTATCCGTCTTGCCAAACATATTTAACATTTTCCTGACTAATACTTTCTTTACATTTAAGGGATTTAATGTTTTTTAGGCTCGAAGGGAGTGCTAAATTTGGGATGGTCTAGCAGCTTCGGGTGAAGAATTGTTTTTATTCTCTTTTTGTCCAAATTGAATCTGAATCATTCTTCAGCTTTCATTGCCATCGTAATTTTCTGGCAAACGAAAGTTAACTTAAGTCAGTTGTAAGTTAATCTAAGTCTGATTTCTTCCCAGTGACCGTCTTCGTGTTCCTTAAGGCAGGAACTTGATTGGTTCGGGTTTCCTGGGGGTTTGTAGAAGACGCTTTGCTTCAGTGCCTTCTGTTACTATTCCACCCTTTCCTAAATAGCTTTGGTTAAATTTACTTGGCATTATCTCTTATTTCCTCACTGAAGAAAGCTCTTTTACTAATTTATGATCAAATATTTGAGAGCTCTTAATTCTTCACAATTAGGAAGTTGAATTATAAAATAATTAGAAAAGGAATTTTCAAGTGAGTGACTTTGTTCTCAGTATTGGGAATAACTTCTCAGAGCCATTTTTTTAAATCTGATCATGTGTCTTAATTTCTCCTGGCGTGAGTTAAACTCCAATTATAAAATGTTTTGCAGGTTAATGAATCAAAAACTATTTTAAAGCTCTGTGACTTCGGGTCGGCTTCACATGTTGCGGATAATGACATAACGCCTTACCTTGTCAGTAGATTTTATCGCGCTCCCGAAATCAGTAAGTTTCTTCCAGCGCTCTTCGACCTGGGCCGCCGTGCGCAGTGGGAGCGGCATGCTGACTGTCTAAGCAGTGTTTTCCGTCGCTGCAGCAGCTGCTTGAGTCATGCGTGAGGAAGGGAACCGTAGCCAGTCCATACTCCTCAGGTGGGATGGCCGTGGTGGTGGCAGGTGTGGAAAGCCCTCGGCTTTGGGAAACTGCTCCTACTTCCTCAGGGCCTGACTGTCACATTTGTGGATTGTCTGGGACCTGTGTTCTTCCCCTTCTTTGGCCTTGGCTGAAGCTGGTTAGCCCCTCCTCCAAAGGCGAAATGAAAAGATAGAAGAGATGCACCCTTTCTTCTGCCCCTTCAGTTCCTTCCCCACGCCCTCATTTTTTTTAAGGTATTTAAGTTGAAGAGTCCCTATTAAGAATTCATGGGAAAGAATATGAAGCTGATGTGAAAGTGAGGTACTCAGGCTGTGGTTACATAGTCCGAGCTAAATTGATTCCCCTGTTAATGGAAGTAAACAGTAGTTGATTGTTTTTATCATCATACGTTAAAATTTGTATTATGTTTTCAGTTATAGGTAAAAGCTATGACTATGGTATAGATATGTGGTCCGTAGGCTGCACCTTGTATGAACTCTACACTGGAAAGATTTTATTTCCTGGCAAAACCAATAACCATATGTTGAAGCTCGCCATGGATCTCAAAGGAAAGATGCCAAATAAGGTAGGATGTTAGTGTGAGCTTGTTTCCGAGGTCTCAGTGGCGCCTCCGGCAGATGCGTGGTTGCTGACACTCATCTCTAGTGGTTATAAAACAGTTTCTGAGAGGTGGGTACGTGGCTACTCTGATTCCTTAGCTCTTCTCATTTCTGGTGTTTAAATTAGTGGTTCTAATCAGCCAAGAGCTATCAAGAGAGAATAAGAGGATCCCATTTTCCTTTTCTTGTCTAAAATCTGTCTTTGTGCTTTTCTTTACTCTCCTGAATTAAGCAGAAGCGTAGGGCCTATAGTTTCAGTTAGAATTGGAACTGAGGGAGAGAGGATACATGCGACTGTTTTCACGTCTCTGTCCTTCCCTTGTTCCACTGGTTGTCATTCCGTGATGGGCAGAGCAGCAGCAGGGTTCCTGGGAGCACACCTGTATTGGTAACAGCTGCAGTGAGAAAAGATGCAGGTCCAGGTAGGCAGATGGTGGAGGGAAGGACTCAGTCATCAGAGAATGAGCGGGGGACTTGGCGGCAGTCTGTTTATAGAGGTTGGAAGCTGCTGGGAGAGGAAGAAGGTACCGAGAAAACTCACGGCCAATGACATCTTTTTAACGTGAAACTCGCTCGAGTTCACGCTTGAGTTTCACGTTAAAAAAAATGCTTGAGCTGTGATATTAGTTTGTTTGATGAACACAAATCAAGAACTTTATAGGCATTTATAAAAATGTCTAAAGACCGTATCTTAGGCTTTTATGATTTCAGCTTACGTGCTGACTTTCTGAGAGATTTACAGATTTTTCTCCCTGTAGGTCAGAAGCCATTATGTTTTTTAAGTTCTGTCCAAATTCTGTTATGTTGGACTCGTTTAGACAGATACACAGAAATTAGCTATGTTGGTACTTGTTTTAACGAGGCCTGACCTGCTATCACTTTAGGGCTGTTAGAACATAATTTTTTAAATGTCCTTAGGTTTCTTAACTGCCAAGAGAGAAGGCCCCACTTGTGTGGTATCTTTCCTAAGAGCCGCTGACGTAAGTCTCTGCTCACTTAGTCTTCAGTGTTGAATAGTGAAAGCACAGCATGGTACTTACCGCAGTTGGTTTAAGTCACTGCCCGGGAAAATAGAACTTCCTGTTGTTAAGCAGTCTTAGGTACAGCATTCGTCTGAGCTTTTCCAAAGGTGTTATTCTCTCGAGAACAAGCAATCGGAGATCATTCTCGAATAAGGAAGCAAACCCAGAGACACTAAACAGGAACACTTGTGTGCATTGTGTATTGGGGTCATCGGTAGACCAGACTACCAGTGTTGTCTAAGAGCTCAAAATCCAACTGTTCTGTTTTATTGCCAGATGATTCGGAAAGGCGTATTTAAAGACCAACATTTTGATCAAAACCTCAACTTCATGTACATAGAAGTTGATAAAGTAACAGAGAGGGTAAGTGTCCTTTAGGTGTGCTACATTAGATGATGATCTCATTGTTAACGGATTGCGTGCCGGGTGGTTCTAGGAGATGCGAGTATTTTAAAACAATAAAAATAATTCCTGTTGCAGTCGGCCAGTTCCTGAATAAGACACGTCAGGCTATGGAAAAGATTTTAAAATGTTTGCCTAGTATAATGAGTTTATTTTTATCGTATTTAGGCCCTTTTCTCTCTCCTTGGGTCCCTTTCTTGGTCTGGCTTCCCCTCCTGCTTCCATACTGCTGCCAGTGATCTTTTTGAAAACAAATCCGATCGTGTTACTCTCCCTGCTTAAAAATTCTTTCTTGGCGCCCTCTTACCTATAAGATAATGTATTTAACTCCTCAGAAAGACTGCCGTCCTCAGCGGTTCCCCCTCCTCACGACTCCATGGACCCCACCATCCCACACCTGGCAGTAGGCCAGCGGGCATGCTGCTTGTTCCAGACCTCCATGCCTTTGTTCACACCCCATCCTGACCTTAATCACTTAACTATGTTTTTGAATTCTCAGAATTCCTTTCTGTTGTCATTCTGATCTGTTCATAAAATTAAACTACAGAATGATGTTTAAACTATCATAGCTAACTTGGGGTTGACCCTTTCTCATTCAAGTTTTTTAGGTTATATATGTTTAGTAATTTATTTAGAGATACACATTTAAAAAATTATTTGTAGGAGAAAGTTACTGTCATGAGCACCATTAATCCAACTAAGGACCTGTTGGCTGACTTGATTGGGTGCCAGCGACTTCCTGAAGACCAACGTAAAAAAGTGCACCAGCTGAAGGACTTGTTGGACCAGATCCTAATGTTGGACCCAGCTAAACGGATTAGCATCAACCAGGCCCTACAGCATGCCTTCATCCAGGAGAAGATTTAAGCGAGATGAAGAAGCTCCAAGGGTTTGAGTAATTAAATACAAAGACTGAAGAAATTTCACAGCAGTTCATTAATGTATATAAACTTATAAATATTTCTCCTGCAAATTTGAGGAAGCATGATATATTTGAATTAACACCAAGGGTGATATTTCTTTTAGAAATGTTAGTTAATCTGTTCTGTGTCGTATGTGAAATTTCACTGTAGAAATGTTTCAGTTGCCAAGACTGCACAGAATTACGATGCTAATGTAAGTGGTTGCAGTTCACGTAAAAGACAAAAGCATCTGTTATAAAATGAGCAGTAATACTGGGTGGTTGATTTATTTTTAGCAAACTTGGCTTCGTTTTGGTCTCCAGGTAAAAAGGCCAGCGTAAATGCTGTTTATATTCACGTTTTCCTAGGTGTGTGTGTGCAGGCCACAGCAGCATGCCCTGGGTAGTCAGTGCCGAAGGGGCCTGTTCCTTCTTGAGCCTGCCTGCAGGGATGGCCTCCTCTTTTAAAGCAGGTTGTGTACAGCATTCAGTACACTGAAGGTAAGCTAAACCATCAACATCACTGGTGTTTTAAGATGTTATTTTATTGGAACAATTGACAACTGAGGGACATTAGCTTTGTGGCGGAATTCCCTGCATGTGTGATAACTGATCTCGTTTTATTTTTTGGCATTGCAACTGTGGCATAGTTACAATTTCTGTTCTGTTCATCACATTTGAAATTTGAAGAGTATGCGCTTGATGGATAGAGCGCCTTCAGTGTACTGTTTCTTATTAACTTTAATTTTTTTAAATCAACTTGCTATAGACTTTATATACATTTTGTTTAAATACAGTTCCTAGTGACATAGAAACAATGCGTAGTTTTCATTTACTAATAACAAATGTTGAGGCCTGATTCTGGAAGTCCTCATATTTAAAAGTGAGATAGACAACATAATGAAGTTTTTAACTATTTGTATGTCATTTTGAAAGTGTACTGCTTTATGGTAAAAGTGTTTTTCGTTTGTTCATTGTTTTCATTATTTGTGATCATGTTGTCTTTCAATACAGGCATAAACCTTCCACTCTTGAACAAAGCAGCTGCTTTTTAAAAGCGGTAATTGCTTCTTTACCTTTTCTTCCTTTTGTAAGTGAAGCTTTCCTTTAAGGATGTGGCGTTAAGGTGTGTCTATTGCATAAACAGCTGACGCTCACTCCCTGTACAGTGAAGGTTGTTCTGCTGCGTGTGGCGGCGGGCCACGCAGATCTCTGTACGCTCTCAGTGTGCATCACTAGGTAATAAAGTCTTTTGTGAACAAGGCATTTGTAGCCATTTTTAAAAGTTGTTGTCTTCAGTGCTGGTAAGTCAGGTAAACGATGTAGAGTTAAAAGCAACCTTGCGTTTCTTCCTTTAAGTCTTTAACTGAAAGAATTATTTGTTAAAGGGGTAAACCTAGCCAGAAGGTTATCATTTTATTAATAACTAGGGTCCTGATTATTTCATCAAAAAATTCTACCAGTATTGTCAGCTTTCAGTGTAGTGAGGTAATTCCTGTAGGTTATGGGGTATAATTCAGGATTTAACTAATGTTTCTGCTATTTTCTCACTTTTCCTTCTGATGGTGCGGAAAGAGAAAAAGGAAAACGGGGCACAGGCCACTCACCGCCTTCTCCAAGGGGTCTGATTTGCTGAGACACCAGCTTCACCTTCCTAACAAGGTTATTTCTGACAGCATGTGTAGATAAACATTTAGCAACAATTTAAAACAAAATCATGTAAATCGGTTTGGTTTTGCAGCACGAAGAAATTAGTATTTTTTAACATGATAGCAGAGAATTTTCAGAAATGTATGTAATCTTTTCTGTTTGGGTGGTAAAATTAATGCTTGTCTCCCTGAGGAATGTGGAAAATCATCAGATTTTAGGGGTTTAAATAATATTTTTAAATTGTAAATGGGATTTTTTTATTCACCCAGGCACCTAATTACAACAAGCATGCACATTTTGGTGCATCCAAGAGTGGAAATCAGAGTAGCAGCATTCTTCTGGTGGGTTGTCCTCCATTTAAAGGCATGAAATGCACTACAGCCAGGAAGGTGATAGGTGATACGATAGGCCAGCTTTGACTCTGTACCCCCGTCTCCTCGTGGTTCAGACGTAAACTGACATAAACGCCAGGTGGTTCTCATCCTCAGGTGGCGACGCCTTGTAAACAAGGCGCCACAGGTGCAGCTTTCCTACCTGAATGAACGGGTGGTGACTTTCCCACCGCTGTTTACCTTGGTGACAGTGCTGCATGGTCAGGCCTCTCCCGGTCATTTTCACTCAGAATATTGATAGTTAGCGTCCGTATGTTTCTGGTGATTTTCATGGCTTCATTTTATATACTTATTTAAGTAAGTTAACTTCCACTTAGAGACAGTTCATCTTATGCCTTCAAAACTGTTGCGTGTTCTTTAAAAAACAAAGTTGCTTGTTACTTGTTCTTTGTGTTTTAGGTGCAGCTCAGTGGAAGATGATGACACCAGAAGACATGAGCTAAGGTTTCTGTCCCATAAAAGATTAAAAAAAAAAAGAATCCTCCATTTAATTTCTGTCTAGCTTTTTAGTTTTCAGCATTATGATTTGGGGTGCATTACTGTTGGGGGCTTAGAGCGGCGCCCCTGCGCTCATTGTAAAGTTTTCGCTTTATCACGCGTCCTGCCTCTCCCCCGCTTCCCCCCCACCCCCCCAGGATGAGAACGGTGGTCAGATCTGGTGCTGTTGGCCGTGTGGGTGGTGAGGTTCCACATCACACGTGGTTGTCAAAATTGGTCCCTGAGGATAATTAGAAAGACAGTAGCCGGCGGAAGAGCCTCGGTCTGAAGGCAGCCGCTCCCGTGCGGTGCCACGTCTCCTTGGCTGGTGCAGATGGTCGGAAGGAGCCCGAGAGCGCTGCTCAGCGCCTGGGGCGCCCTCTTCTCCAGCTCACCCGCGGTGTCTGTGTTCAGCCGGTGCTCCGGGCGCGGTCTTGAAGTAGACCAGATACCCAGAGCACTGCCAGCGTTCCTTCCTAAGGGAGATGGCGAGGGCACGGTCCGTAGATCTTTGAAGTTCCCGAACTCAGCATTCCTTGATTTATCTACTTGAAAGGAGCCCTGTAAGCAGTGTCTGTCCACACACGCGTAATTGTATTGGAGTCTGTAATGTTCTGAGGCAGAGAGACGTGGAGCTCCGCAAGCCCTCTGCTAGGTGGGCCCAGGGCATGGACCGTCCTCTGCAGACGCGCGGTCAGCTGCTGTGTAGTTACTCTCACGAAGGTCTTGCTGTATTTCACTTTATGGCAAAAATGATGCCAAGTGATTGTGAGACTTCAGGGTCCAGAAGTCCTGGGACGTAACCCACAGAGATGGCATCGTTCTCTCTGTAGTTGGGGGGATAGTTGAGCGTACACATTTTAGACACCGTGCTCTGGGTAGACCTGTTCTCGAAGGTTATCATCAGAAATGAGGCTGCAATGTCAGGGTTTTGAAGGGAGTGTCTTGTCATAAATTTTAAGACCCTCCCAGCATTTGTATTCACCCTCACCTTCAAGTCCTTATTAATAGCGTCCTGTTTCTTGATTCCCCAGTGCCTGCTTCATTCCATTCTACTTTTTCTCAAAATAATTTTGTGTTTAAAAAAAACTGTTTTTTGCCATTATAATTACCACTTTCTTTTCCTGACTAAAACAAATACTCAGGACATTTTTACAGTCACAGTGTTTTGGGTATGTGGTGGAGGCAGTGAGGTGCAAAGTTCTCAGGTTTGTCCCTTTTTGCATTCTTCCCCCTCCCCTTCACCTGGACTTCTGTAGCTGGCCAGGGGAGAAGGAGAATCTCTGAAACGGGCATCACATGTCTTCAGATTTAGGCCGAGCAGTTGAGGGAATCCCCTTTTAAATGTCGAGATAGGAAAGAAGCCAGGTATCACATGCGCAGTTACCTTGTGTCAGTTATCATGACATTGTCAGAAACTGGGCCTCACAAAATAAAGTGTTTTCTTTTTCATAGAATCCTAGTTCAGGCGTATATTTAACGTGAATTTTATCATTCTTTTCTGAGACGAAATGTCCTTATAGAAATGTTCACTACAAATTCATGTGTTTTACACGTCAACTCGTGTACACTAAATTGACTTTTAAAATGCGTTCCAGTTATTTTGATAGATATCATCATGGTATCTTTAATTTTTCTTCTCCTGTGTGTAGGGTAAGGGACTGTTCTTCTGAAGAATCTTTCCATTTAGTGATCAAGATATGGAAGCTCATCTCTGAAAATACTTGACATGTACCCTAATTATTCCCAGTGTCATTTGAATTGTAAGTTGCATTTCAGCAGCAATGTTCCCAGTTGACTTATTAGGAAAATGTAATAAAATGTGCCTCTTGTTACCATACTGCCTCCTGAGTTTTCATTGCTCGAGTTTGGTATCTTGCATTTAGCTTTAGGTCAGAAGCACTCTTTCTTACCTGATCTATGATCATAGATGTGCTTTGCGAAGTGTTTTGTGCTCAGATATGACTGGGAACCGCCACGTTAGGGAAAGTTGTCGGAAGACGTCCAGCAGGCTTTGTGAGTCTCACGCAGGGGAGGGTGGGGAGGAGGTCCCGCCGAGGGAGCGGACCTGCGCTCGGAGCCTGCAGCCCGGAGACAGCCTGCAAGCCGCGGAGCGCAGAACTCACGCCAGAGGGTGCTGTGTTCTCGTTCCCGCCACACATGCTTGCTTCCCTTTTCCTAGGGAGAGAAACGATGCGTAACGGGATGACCCCTTCCCGTAATGACTTAAATCAGTCAGTTCATTGCAGGCAGGGAAGCCTGACGAGTATTGGACCCCTGTCCGCTTCTGCCCATTCTTTATTTTCTCCTAAGGAACTGTCTTCAGCTTTAAACAGAACAGTGATGAAATGCTTAAGAGGAACAGGGAGGTCGTGCGAACCTTCAGCACACGCAAAACAGGACCGGAGGGCGGAGGGCAGAGGCCCAGACTGGCTTTGTAGAGCACGTCCGACCCAGCTGGAGCCCCTGCCAGCGGTGGCTGGCCAGGCCGTCTGGTCAGGTCGTGGTGGTTGGAGCGACGGGCTGAGTGGCAGCGGCTCTGGAGAGCCTTCGTGTCAAAGCCCCGGGCGTGTTTCCTGTTCGGCCTGGTACAAGACTAAGGGCTACGTAGTCATCTATCCAAAGTGATGGGCAGGGGTCATGAGATCCTGTTTTTATTTAGGGGAAGTAGTATGCAGGGTGGATTTAGGTTGATGGCAACTTTCAGCACGGGCTTTCTTCTACGGATGAGAAACTCAGACTCTACCTCAGTTAAGACCCGGAAAGGAGCCAAGAAGAAGTGTCAGTGCCGGAGGCTAAACGTGGGATCCACGAGCAAGCCGGCAAGCCAGAGTTAACTAGAATTTCCTGAGCAGGATTACTTTGTACGTGTCTGTTGCAAACTTTGCCAAATGTTTCTGCAAAAACAGTGGTAGAAGTTGACTTCCAGCAGGTCTGGGAAGTAGCAAAATGTCTTGAATTTGTTGATAACTGCACATCAACCCCCCCCCCCCCGCCCCCCGTGGTGAGTTTTTCTCCTCACCGGTTTGCATCTGTTGCCTGTTTTCCCCCATCGTTGTACGCGGTGCCTCGTTCTGGGGCCTGGGTTTAAACACCGGAAAGAGAATCCCAGCAACTCTGTTTTAACCAAGTGCTCCAGACATGTTACATAATTACTAGTCCCTTTGCCTCATAATTGAAGTCTTAGCAGTGCTGCTAACAGCGTTTACATAACTACATTTAGAGCGATTTGGGACTCTTAACTGAAAGCTATCTGGTAGGTGTTTCAGTTGTTACTTTCTTTTTATTTTATTTTTTTAGGTCCAATGGCATCCTAAATAAAACAGTCTGGTTATGTTCCCAATGAGAAATTTGCCATTACCTACCTCTCAGACATCAAAGCCCAGAATCAGTGTTCCCGCACCCCTCACTCCAAGAGACGAAATCCTTCAGCGCGGCATTCTCGTGGAGCCCCCGGCAGACACTCCGCGCACGCCTCCTGCTTGCCGCCCCCCCCCCCCCACGCCCGGTCCCACTGCTGGTCTTTCCGGAAGCCAGGGTGTATGTGCCTCACTCCATACCAGGTCCCCAGTGCCCGGCACGTGCCTCCCGAGAAGTGGGACGCTGACGGTCTATCGTGAGCTTGTCAATCCGGTGACGGTCCAGTGCCGGGGCAGCCCACCAACCGCTCTGCCCTCCTGCGCCCTTCCTACTCTCCCTGATGACGTGCCTGAGTTTGCCAGGCACTTCATTGACTTGATCTCACGTGATTATATGAGATAAAAGGTATCCTACTCGCTTTACAAATTGGGTAAGTGAAGAACAGAGAGGTTAGGGAATCTGCCTGGGGAGTTGGGGCTGTTAGTGGCGGCGGAGCCTGGGAGCCAGTGCTCGAAGCTGCTTTGCGAACGTCACAGCCCTCTGTGACGGGTGAAGTCCACTCCAGTCAAACGCCTTAAAGGATGTCTACCACCTGCCAAGCAGTGACCGGGCTGCAGCAGTGGACAAAATGCATGTCCCTTCCTGAAGGGTTTACAAGGAAAAACTAGCTCATTCCAGCTCTACAGGTGAGGGGCTAAAAATCGAAACACGTAAAGAAAGAAGAAAATGAGAATGGATACAAAGGGCTGGTACGTAAGGTTCAGGACTCAGAATTGTAGGCAGGAGTAAAGAGAGCTGGTGGACGAAACGAGGAAGGTCATTGCAGGTTGGAACTGAGTGAAAGTACAAGTCCATGTCTGTATTACAGTCTGTGAATGGGATGTTACGCCATTTGGCTAAAGACACTAATTCTATGGGATTTAGGTAAAAGTCTATTATAATAAGGGATCCTGAACAACTAAGTTTATTTGTTACTGCTGTTGATGAGGATCCAGAACGTTCTTTGAAATTAACCTAAAAGCTAAGCATACTCTGAGCCCTGCCTCTAAATACTATTTGAGCCTTGTTCTTTTCCTGACGATAGAATAGAGGAAACAAGCTACCTCTTGTTTCAAACAAGTTGCCTCTTTGACATTTATTTCAATTGTCCCTTCAATCATCTCACCCATCCCTAACTCGAATATTCCATCTTATTTAGGGGGATGATACACAGAAGCTTAATACTGACTGCCTTAGTGCCGGGGAGGAGTTTGGGGGTGGGAAGAAGCCTTTCCCTTTTGGTAATGTTTGAGGTTTTAATCATGTGTGTATGTGTTTTAACGTTAAATGAAAACTAATTTGAACTCACTCACCATCCACCGAAACCAAAGCCCACTACCCCCCAAAGTATCCAAACTCTGATCCACGCGTGTCACACCAGGTTTTCCCCTTTACAGTGTTTTTCAAGTATGTTGTTCCAAGAACCACCTGCAGTAGGATCACCTGGGATGCCTTCTTCTGCAGAGTGGATCCCTGGGCCCGACTCCCAAAGATTCTGTTTCCGTAGGCCTCCGGGAGAAACCAGGACTCTCCTTTTTTGTTTCCCTGACTCTTAAGTACAGTGAAGTGTCATAGTTTCCCTTTCTCACCGGTTAATGAGGTAAGCTCTGGCTGTCTGAGCTTTATCTAACCAAGGTTAACACTTCCAGCAACAAAGAGCCTTGGGGGAAAATCCCATGAACTGAGAGATTTGGGCTGCTCTGTGGACAGTGGCCTTCTCCCATTTTTCTTCAATATCCTAAAACAATTGAGATCTGAGGGAAGCGGGTTGTTTCAAGCCTGAACCTGTAGCTAGGCCCCAAAGAGAAATGATCTTGCTTTCCTGTATATGACAAAGGGCCTGGGGAAGGGAAAGTTTCTAAGGATTCATGGGAGGACCTAGAGGATCTTGTATGTTAATTTAACAAAACAGCAACTTCTTTAGCTTTTAATGGCCAAGCAAATACCCAAAGTTTAGGTCAAAATGACAGACAAAGGAGATTTGTCAAGATGGGAAGGGAAAGAAGCAAAGGGTACCAGTGGAGGAAAAAAAAAATCACTGAGAGAGACAAATACTACATGATGTTACTTATATGTGGAATCTTAAAAAATGACGCAAACGAACTTATTTGCAAAACATAAACAGACTCACAGACACAGAAAACAAATTTATGGTTTACCAAAGGGGAAGGGATAAATTAGGAGTTTGGGATTAACAGATACACACTACTATATACAAAACAGATACACAACAAAGACCTAATGTATAGCACAGGGAACTATATTCAATATCTTGTAATAATGGAAAAGAATCTGAAAAAATATATACATATATATGTATAACTGAGTCACTTTCCTGTGTACCTGAGACTAACACAACACGGTAAATCAACTCTACTTCAATTCAAAAAAGAAGAAAAATCACTGACTCTCATGATTGTTTAATAGAACAGAATAAAAGAATAATTGTACCAGCGATAAATCTATCAGCCATTTATTGATGATGGAATCACACTGGGAAACAATCACAACAAGAACCACCCTGAACAGAATGGTTTTCCAAGTGAAACATTCCTTTGAAACATAACATGTAAGAGACTCAAATACGTCATCAGGGAAGCCCTTGGTTTATATGTAGACATCTCAGCTGCGACTGTCACAAAGTTCCACTCCACAGCACATTCAGGAATTGTGTGTGTGTGTGTGTGTAATACCTGTACCTCGGGATGAGGAACCATATTTTTGCCAGGCTTCTTGGAATAGACCTGCTCACGTTGAGATGCAGGAAAGAAAAGTTATTTTTGGTCGATGGGTGAGCACTTATCCTTAGCTATCAACGAAGGTGATTAACAGTTTAGCTTCTGAATACAGAATGGTCTGTTCAGTACCATGTCTTTTCGGTAAAGTTTCTTTCTGGTCCTTGGTGGTGCCTTAATTTCTTCCCTCTGATTTTCAGGAAAAGACAGAGGTGTAGGTGAAACTGGTGTAGGAGACTTTAGTGGCAGACATCTGGTTGAGACCATTTTAACCAGCACCCGAGCTGTCTCGGCAGGAGCAGGCTTGGCTGAGTTCTCGGCACGGGTTTAAAATGGAGACCTTGGGGTTCTTAAAGTCGTCGTAAGCTGCAATCACCTGTTTTGTGGTGGGTGAGGTTTTCAGAGCTGGTCTAGAATTCCACTTGTACTTCCCAGCACGGCTGCAATTCCACTTGGAAGCATTGTATTCAAGCTTGCAAGAACCAGAATTGGTTTTCCTTTCCTCGTGACTTTTCTCTACACAAGTTGTCTGAAGACCCACGGAGTCGGAAGGTTTGGGCTGTCTCATTCTAGGTATGGTTTTGGAGGAAGAGGGCTGTTCGGTGGCTAAGGGAGCACGGAAGGAGGTCTGCAGTCTCGGCCGTTCTCTTTGAATAGTCATGCGCTGCAATCTCTTTAAGTCCCGTAAACGAGCTGCCAAATGTTCCAGAGAGCTGTCTAGAGGCTCCGTTGTCATTTTCCAATTTTCAGATTTTGAGATGGCTAATTTGTGCAAGTCCAGGGTATTGAAAGGAGGGGGAAGAAAATCAGGATATGGAAATACTTCACTTGGTTCTTCTGTGAAAGAGTCTTCAACATTTTCTATTGTTTCTGGCTTTAGGTTCAGGTCCATCTTTTTAAAATAGCTGAGTAAAGTATCATTTGCTTTTTCATTTTCTGATAGATCACTTTCATCTGTTAAATTTTCTTCCACACTGCTGTTTCCATACTTCAGATTCCAATTTGGCGCAGTTAAAAGTTCGCCACTGTTGTTTCCTAGAGTTGAGCATAAATTAATATGAGGCTCATTTCTGTCCTTAAAAAAGTCTCCATCAGCATAAGGCCAGCAGTGACTTAATGGCGTCTGCAGGGCAGGGTAGGAGCCAACTGGCTTGTCCACTGAAGCACTTGTTAGTGAGTGGTTCACAGCGAAGAGCCTTATGTGATTACTGGTCACATTACAGCCAGTTTCCACTGAAGGTTTTTTGAAATCCCTTAAAAAATGATTTATTTAATGAATGGTTGGTTGCCTAGAATTAAAATGCTATTAAAATGATGATGAATAAGAAACCCTATCGAAGACTAGCTAATGTTTGGTTCCCAATGGCATATGTGTATCTATCTGTAACAGAAACATGTTAATTTTCAAACATGCTCTAATTATATACAGCTATATATATTTTTTAAAGTACAGATTAAAACAGTAATTGGGCATCCCTTTGTACATGCACAGATGACTAGATCATTATACCTACAAATGGCTAACTGGCTATGAATGGCCACTAGGCTGAAAGTGTCTAATTACAGCTATTTGCCTATGATATATTGTACGTTCAACTACGATGCCTGAAAAGGAGGCTATCCAACTCAAATTGAAATTATAGTGAAATGCTTATTTACCCAGAATTAGATAAAAGGAAACTCTCAAAGAATGTAGTTAGGTTACTTAAGAAGGGCTTCTACTTTAGCCACTGTGGTTTTTTAAAACGTATTCTAACAACAAAGGAAGCAAAACAATGTCTATCAAACAAAAATTATCCCAGATAGAGTCTATTGTAATGTTGGTGCTCTTTTATTTTAGGATCAAATGAAAACTGCAAGAAAGCCCGGCCACAGAATACTGAGTTTACAGTTAGTGCTTACTAGAAATACTGCCACGGAAAGATCTGATGCGTTAATTGACATATTTATAGCCCCATTATCTTCCTGCTGCTTTTAAAGCCAATTTACACTAAAGACAACAAAGCAGTCTTGAAGGATTTTGAAAAGTACGGAAAATAATACAAAAATTTTTACTTAGCTAATAAATACTCCAGCTTTACTGACTTGCCTCTGAAAAATCACAGGAAAATCACCTTAAATCTATAACTGATAACAGACACAATCCATGTAGTACAGTTAAAAACAAAAAAAAGCATGGCATCTGGATGCGGAAGACCTAAGCTTGAACCGCTTTGCCACCAAGGGGCAAAATGGAAATTAGAATACCCACCCTGGAGGTGGTCTATTATATGAATGTACTTTGCAAATTGTTAAACACTAAATGAAAGCTATGGTGACTTTTATTCTTTCCTTGTTGACAGCATATTGAGGAGAAACATCTCAGTAGTAAAGTGTCTCACTGACCGCAAGCTTCCAACTCTGCACCATCACCAGGCCTCCCCAGTATCAATCACGAACACCCACCAAACGCGTGATTCTGTTTCGTCCTCACGACAGCCCCATGAGGTCGGCAGCTTCATTCTCTACCTTTGACAGATGAGGGAACTGAGGCCCAGACTGGCTGAGGTCGCTCATCTCATAGGTGGTGGAGCTGGGATTAAACCCTGGCATTGGGTCCCACGTTCACGTCTCCAACCCCTGCGCTCTGCCGACTCATTTACGTCCTCTCACGTCACTTGACCTCTTCCTTTGAGTTCCTTCTCTTAAAGCAGGCTTCCTCGCCCCATCACCTCCCGCATCCCCAGGACATGAGTCACTACAATCCCCTTCGCGCCTCTTGGTTCTCCCCTCAATGTTAGCGCTAGGTGAGCTGTGTCCCGAGCCACACAGGGGAGAATCCTCAGCCGAAAAGCCAGCGGCTGTCAAGGGACCCAACCACACAGTTGTTAAAACTGTGTCGACAAAAGAGAGGAACGCAACTCAGCATCCCCTTTAAATAATACGCTATGTAAAAGCAACACCCGGCGGTGCTCGATACATGTTAATTTCGGCGGTGCTCGATACATGTTAATTTCCCAATTACAGTAACCTTCATTTTGAAGAAGGCTTCTAGCTGGTTCTCACGCACACCAAAGTTTAAGAAGCAAAAAGTAAGAATTCAAATCCCAGGAAGGGACTGAAGCAGGGAAGGGGGTGTGAGAGCATGAACCAAGCCTTCACATTCTGGTTCAACCATCTGGTACCTGTCACCTGCTTCCATGTCCTCACCCGTAAAACAGGGACAATGACAACAGCACCTCCCTTGCAGGACTGTCCTGAGGGTTAAATGAGTTAATACGCGTAAGGAACGAAAATCATTCCTGGCACGTGAATTATTACTTTCCTATTACGGTTCCTTTTCACTCGAACGGGAAGTCCAAACTCTCTCCATCTAGACCCTCCCGGTAAAGGCCCAGTCACCTCTTCACCACATACTGTGCTGTCTGCCAGCCACGTCCTATCTTAGGGAGCGTCGCTATAACTTCCGCTATAACTACTTGCACACAATACTTTTTTTCTTCTGTTTGTTTTTTGGCCTCGTACTTCAGCTGAGCAGTTAACTCATCTGTACTTAGATTTATTTCAGTAATTTAGGGGTTTACAAACATAAATATTCTCTCACCTGTTCTCCGTGGCACTTCCTTTGTTGAGAGGATAACTCCATAACTGGAATACCCCTTGTTTACTATTCTAAGAACAGGAAAACCATGGACAACATTTTAGTCAGTAACTGCATGTCTTTTTTTAAAAAAATAATACTTTCAGAGTGTGATGAATAAAACCCTACCTGTGTTCTTTTGGGAGCAGGCTCTGACAAAGTAAGTTCCAGCATGAGTTGCTCTACTGGAATTTCCAAATGGTTCTATAAAGCAGCAGAAGACTTTTAAACACATGACATCTCTGTTCCCGACTCTTGTTCTAAGAATGTACAGTTCTTGTTCTAACCAAGCAATATATAGTAAAGTCCTATAATACTCCCTCATATCCTATAAACGGTTTTTACTGACCTCAGTAGGAATTAGTATAATCTGTTTATAAACATCAACTAAACAGTGTTAACTAATAAGCCTTGACTATCATTAAGATTGTCTTTATTTTATTAAGTTAACTGTTTCATTTTTTATCAAAAAAAGTAAATGAAAGATTCATTTTTTTTCACTACTTCAAAACAAAATATAACCATTTCGGCTGCTTCAAGATACCTTAAGGGCTGAGACCACTTCCCTTTTGGCAGTGACTGGAAAGCATTATCTTCACTACAATGTTAATTTCCATTTTTAACACTGTTATGTTGAAGAAAAGTAATATAGTAAGATATTTAATGCCCAATTTGCAGCCTTGTAAAATAGTAAATAAGGGCTTTGACTTGTTTGAAGAACTCTATAGAAATAAAATTTTAAAGTTTAACTTTGAGGAAAGAAATTTTATTTAAGGAGCATACATGGTAATGTTAAAATAATGTTTTGTGAATTACTTAAAACCAAATACCTATCCTTACCTTGTTCATTTTGTCTGAAAGAATGTGTATGAAAAAAAAGACAATAGGTACATAAAACTGGTGATATTCAAAACGAGCCCCCATTTAATATGAGTGGTTGTTCATATTATAAATTAGAATATAAATTTTCATATATTTATAAGTATAAATATAAATAGACACATCGAGGATTTCTTACCACCCGTGGCACCATCCCTTCCAGGTGGGAGGTTTTTATTTTCAGGAATGGGTACTTCTGTATCCAAATTCCAGTGAGATAAGTTCTAAAACAATATTTGTTTTAGGATAAACTTAATGTAAGAAAAATTTAAAAGCTCAAATACATAATTTTACAAGTCCCTTGGTTAAAATATAACAAAAGGCACAAAGTTCCATGACCGGCCCCCTCCCTCCTGTAAAGGACACTCAGCATTTGTGAGGAGTGGGCAATGTTCTCATCAAACTATCGTCAGCTGGATAACACCTCTTAGGAAATGAAAGGCTTTTATAAGAATTTATGATTTCATTCACATTTTGTTAAAATGACGGCACACCAGTTTTCAAAACTTGTGATTTAAAAAATATGTTAAAATGTCCAGTCCACAATGGCACAGTCACCAGATTCTATACATCTGAGTACCAGATCTGAAAGAGTATAAAAATCTTTCCGTCAACCGAACAAGATTCTCACATACTCAACACTGACCAGCCCACCTCTCATTCTAGACTCCAGATGCTGAGAGACACTTAGGAAATATTTTTTAAGGCAAAAAATGAATAAGGATAGGTACAATATCTATTGAGGGTTTATGTTCCAGACACTGTGCTGAGTGGTATGCGGGAGAAGCGTGGGGTGTGTGCAGGAGAGGGATGTGATCATTTATCCTGGAAAGGGAAACTGAAGAGGTGAGCAGTTAATTTTAAAAAGTGATCTTTGAGGGATGAACTCTTTTTTTTTAAATCTCAAATGAGAAAATCCTTTGCAAACCAAACTCCAAGCAGGTAGTACTAGGTATTATCTCTGCACTAAGGAGAAACAGGGACAAATAAGCTTAAGTACAGGATGAGGATTTAATTGATCCACAGGGAAGTTATCTCTCGACAGGAAGGAGGGTTGAACATGGGAATGTGGGCTGCAGATTATCTTTCTCTGGAGGTTTTCATGAAAAATAAAATTAATAAAATTCTCTGCTCTCTGAGATAACATGCATTGGATCTAGTCTCTGCATGAGAATCACCAGGGGAGCTCTTTAAAAATAATAGTTGAAGAAAATGGCACAGATTCTGATTCAGTAAGATGAGGCCAGATATTTGTATTTTTAAAGCCTCCTGACAGATTCTCAAGCTTCTCTCAGCTCTGTAATCCTGGTTCCCTAAGGTACAAAATAACCTGTGAGAGAAATAGCCTTACCTTAACACGATAAAGGGGAGGTGATGAAAACCATGCTGGTGAGGTCAAAGAATAAAAGTAACCAAATTCGTCAGCCAGTAAGGAAGGCTGTCAGTAGTCCATGAAGTCAGCCAGACTGCAAACTGCCTACAGGGTGGGCATTGGTTCTACTATTTGATATCCACCTGCCTTACCAATATTTTTCACAAAACACGTGTGAGAAAATTTAAAAGGTGAGCACTGCCCGACGGTTCAAGGTGGCATGTTTCACCAAATCCAACTGCAATTAGAAATGCTTGGAGGACTTCCCTGGTGGCGCAGTGATTAAGAATCCACCTGCCAATGCAGGGGACACGGGTTCGAGCCCTGGGCCGGGAAGATCCCACATGCCGCGGAGCAACTAAGCCCATGTGCCACAACTACTGAACCCGTATGCCACAACTACTGAGCCCGTGTGCCACAACTACTGAAGCCTGAGCGCCTAGAGCTCGTGCTCCGCAACAAGAGAAGCCACCGCAATGAGAAGCCCGCACACCGCAACGAAGAGCAGCCCCTGCTCGCCATAACTAGAGAAAGCCCGCGCGCAGCAACGAAGACCCAACGCAGCCAAAAATAAATAAATCAATCAATAAATTAATTTTTTTAAAAAAGAGAAATGTTTGGAGATTTACAAAGAAGCTGGTTAGCTTTTCCTTTGTTAAAAGACATAAAAATTTTCAGGGAACTCTACTCAACACTCAGTAATAACATAAATGGGAAAAGAATTTGAAAAAGAATAGATGTTTATGTATAACTGAATCACTTTGCTGAAACTAACCTGAAACGAACACAACATTGTTAACCAACTATACTCCAATATAGGATAAATTTTTAAAATAAAAATAAAAGAAAAATTTCCATTCGGTATCCCCCGACGCTGCTTCCTGGGCAGCTGCCGTACCTCTCGGGAGACGGACGCGCGCAGCCTGGGGCCGCTGTCCTCACCATTTCTTCCCCCCGTCCCGCTTCTCTGTTTCCTCACAATCTTGCACAGGTGTGGGACAGGCACGCTGAGGGTACTGCACGAGGCTGATTTCAAAGAGCGCGTGAACTTGGGCTCCGCATCCAAAGGAGCTCAGGAGAAAGCCTGAAACGCGGGAGAGAGGGCGTGGGGTGAAGCGGGGTAGCAACAGGAAATTAACTGGAAGCCAGAGGCGATCAGACAAAAACGGGGGCACAGAAAAAGCAAGGCGGGAGCTCTAAATGACGGAAGAGGAGGAAGTGAAGTTCTGAAGTGAGAAGGGAGATACTTTCAGACAGGACGATAAAACACAAATTAGCAAAAGTATGGTGAATTATCTGGAATTAAAACACAGGGTCATTAACTCTGCTTTTAATGATTTAAGCCAGGTGCTCCGTTTGAAAGCAGGATTAACCTTACACACGGGCACAGCCGACACTCCCATATGCCTCAGAGGTACCAAAAGGCCCGCTCCTGTTTAAGGCATCAGTCTCCGAGAACCACAGGGTCATAAAACAAGTGAAGCAATCTTTAAGGCGTTGCTTAAACGGATTAAGGCATTGCTTAGGGCATGGGTGTCTGCAAAAAGCCACAAACTGAAGCCACCGCAGTACTCAGTGTCTTTCCAGTCGCTTACAACTGTTTGTCCCCTAGAGGAAGGGTGGGTCCTGAAGACGCAGAGAACGCAGCTCAGGGATGCTTGCTCTGCATCAGTAAGAACCGATCCACCTGCGCCACGCCCGGGCGTAAGGACCGGGAGGGAGGCGCGCGCGGGCGCTGGAGATCCGGCGCCGCGGGGTGTGCGGGGTGAGTGCGCGGCCCGGCCTCTGTGACGGGGACCCGGGGCGGGGCCGGGGGGTGGGCGTCCGGCAGGTGCGGGCGGGGCCGCCTCTTACCGCTCGGCGCCGCTGGCCACCGGCTCGTCCCCGGCGGCGTCTCCGCGGGCGCTGCCGCCCCGAGGCCCCGGCCGCTCCGCGTGCACAGCCTCCGACTCGGCCCGCCTGCAGAGAGGACTGAGGGCAGCACACGGCCGGAACGGGCCGGCGGGGCCGCGACCCCGCCCCCTGACCCCCGACCTCGACCCCACCCACGGCCACGCCCCTAGCCCGTCCCCTGACCACCCGCCCCTGGCCCCGCCCCCTCCCCCTCGCCGTACCCGGACCCTAGACTCCGGCCCTGTCCCCGACCTTGAGCCCAACCTCGCCCCCGACCCCGGCCCTGACTACGCCGGGCCACGACCCTGATCCCGATTCCGCCCCCGCGCCACCAGGCCGGGCTGTGTGTCCAGTGCTGTCCACGCTGCCAACATGCAGTGTCCCCATAACTGACGTGAGAGCAGGAAGGTGTCCCAGCTGAGTGCAAGCCCGCCTCTGGGCGGGTCCTCATGAGTCCAGATTCGATTATACGACAAAGCACTGACATTTGAGCCAGAAATGGGGGTGGTACTAATGCATTCTGTGCGTGTAACACCCAGCTCTGGACTCAACCCCCTAAAGCCTCATTAAGCAGCTAAATGCACTGGTTCTTAATATCTGGGGGGAGGGATCCTTGGAGAAAAATGCAGAGGCACCAGATGCTCACCACCATTTCAAGGGTTTCTCAGATCTCTGACTCCCGCCTCCACCCCCAGCCCCTAAGTGTGTCCCCCATTTCCATTTTCCTCTCAGAAAAGCCTTCCCTGACTCCACTTTAAAGAAGCCCTTAAGCAGTGCTCTTCAAATTTATAAATATTTGAAATAAAATTATGTGGGTAAAACACACACACAAAAATAAAGAAGCCCTTCCCATGCACTTTACTGCATTTCAGAACCCCCATCTTTCTTTCTTCCCTGGACTCCTCACCATCTTGTTTGCTTCTTTGTTGTCTGTCTCTTCCCAGCAGAATATGACTCCATGAGGGCAGGGGCCCTGCGCGTCTAGTTCACTGCTGTATCCCCGTCACTTTAAAACTGTGCTGGGCTCTTTTCCATCTTGCAAGATGGCGGGTGAAAAGGCTGAGAAGCCAGACACTAAGGAGGAAAAACCTGCGGCCAAGAAAGCTGATGCTGGTGGCAAGGTTAAAAAGATGAAGCAGGGGGCTTCTCTGGTGGCCCAGTGGTTGCGAGTCCGCCTGCCGATGCAGGGGACGTGGGTTCGTGCCCCGGTCCGGAAGATCCCACATGCCGCGGAGCGGCTGGGCCCGTGAGCCATGGCCGCTGAGCCTGCGCGTCCGGAGCCTGTGCTCCTCAACGGGAGAGGCCACGATAGTGAGAGGCCCGTGTACCGCAAAAAAAAAAAAAAAAGAAAGTTGACATTAAAATATCTGTAAAACACACTACAGAGTTTTAATAAGCTGCAGAATAAGGAACAATGATTCCATTTTTGCCAAAAGAAGACTATGTATTTGTAAATGCAAATATGTATATAAATGCATAGAAAAGAGTTCCAGAAGGAGACACAGCAAATTCAGGGTGGTGCCTACCTCTGAGGAAGGATAGAGATGGGAGGGAGGAAGATGTTCCCTTTGCTGTTGACTTGAACCAAAAGGACCGCCTGGTATTTCTCCAGCAAAGACGGGTTTATTCAGGATCAGAAGAGAACCGCAATTTGGGGTCTGCAACCTTGGGGAACCACCGGCAAGTCTCCACATGGCATGGGAAGGATAACATCTTATAGAGAGGGAAAGAAGTTAGGAGGGCAACAAAAATAGTAAACAAAGAGTCTGTGGTTGAGTCCTAGCAGGAAAGAAGGGAATCTTTCTTCTTTCTGGTTGGGCTCAGCTCTGAATGCAGGGGTGAGAGCTCCCCCTGCTGGTCTCTCGGCTCTATTTAACTGAGGCTTCTGTTCATTCATTTTTTACACTATGTATATACTTCTTTAAGTTGTTTGATTTTATTTATTCCAGTGGAAATCTTTTCATGTGTCTTTAATTTTTGTAACTAAAATGCAATTTTAAAATCGGAAATACAGTGAGCGTTTATGTCAGGTTGGAGAATTGGGTTTTGATTTCCCAGTGATATTCCAGTTAAATGTTGATTTAGTTTGTTCTCTTAGCCTCCCAGTGTAGACACGAATATTGATACATCTTTAGCAGCTGGTAGTGTTCGTGCCGTGTAGACTGCTGTCCATTTCATTAGACGTGAAGTTCTGACAACCAAAGCAAACCCTATGCTCTTCCTGTTGTTCGGGCAAGCCTGTGGGAGCTGCTGGGCGGCCCAGCTGTGTGGTCACTGAGCCTTCACCCACTGGGCAGGAGCTCCATATTCCAGGCCTGCTCTTGACTCACTTGGAGTCGTTTTACTGGCCTCTAAGGATCAATCTATTCATCAAGTCATTAAACCATTTAGTCCGAATGCCAACCTATGGTCCCTTGAGCCAATTCTTTGTCCCTTAGGTCTCTGTCAATTATCCTACCTAGGAGGGACCTTCAGGGATTCAGCCTGAGAAATAATGGGGGCCGGACAAGCACTGATCTAATTCCTAATCCAATGCAGGGTCCCCCTGAGTCTCTCTGAGGCTCAGCTTCTCTTCCTACGGTAGGTGTGTAACAGCTTATTTTCTATGCACCCAAATGGCTTGCAGAGATGCTCATAGCACAGCCTGCAAACTGGCTTCCGCTTCTCAAATCGTCACCAGTTGGCAAAGAGATAACAAGCTTACACTACAAGATAACTCAGCTATGTCACTAAACACCCTGCGTGGTTCAACCGACTCCCCTTCTCCTTCCCTCCTTCCCTCCCTCCTTCCCTTCCTATCTCCTTCTCTCTGTCTCCCTCTTTCTCCTTCCCTCCCTTCCTTCCTTCTTTTTGGAGAAGATGGTTTTAATGAAGGAAGGAAGTAGAGTACTGGATTACATTCTGGCACAAGCTCTTTGGGTCACTACGGATGGGCGATTTGGTTAGGGGCCAACTGAGGTCAGTGTGAAGCAGTGGCAGAGTGTGGTTAATATCGCTGAAGATAAAAAACGTAGTCCAGTTACTTACCATTCGTTTGAGAATCATGCAGAGATTACACCAGTGACCTTCAGTCCCTGTGGTGGTGCGAGCACACCTGAGCACACCTGCTTTGTTCGTTCATTCACTCATTTCTTGCTGTGCGTCTATTAGACGTCTAGAACCAGGCTACGGTCTAAATGTTGCTCGCTGATATTTTTGGAATGAAGAAACGGCAGAGACCTCAATAGCAGTTAAGTGGCACAAACAGTCTTTCTCAAATTAATGGCGTCTTACTCTTGCTGTGCAAAGCTGGAAAGGAACACTGAATTGTATTAATGATTGTTCTACTAGTAGGTGAGAATTCTGAATTCTCTGGCTTAGAAAGGATCTTAGAAAGACATCGATTTCCCAGAGAGATTCATCTGACCCCCAAACCAAGCAGTATGCCCCTGTGGAGAAGAAAAGTCAACAACAATGCAAATCAGGGGTGGAAGAGATGCCATTTGTGGAATAAAAACACAAAGGAGCCTCCAGTGTCAACCATAGCTGTCAGGTAGGTGCCTGACTTTTGTCCTATGCAGGCATATTTAGAGATGGATAGGGTGACCACAAACCCTCTTTATGCCTTAAAAAGCTAAAAAGTGGGCTTCCCTGGTGGCGCAGTGGTTGAGAATCTGCCTGCGAATGCAGGGGACACGGGTTCGAGCCCTGGTCTGGGAAGATCCCGCATGCCGCGGAGCAACTGGGCCCGTGAGCCACAATTACTGAGCCTGCGCGTCTGGAGCCTGTGCTCCACAGAGAAGAGAGGCAACGATAGTGAGAGGCCCACGCACGGCGATGAAGAGTGGACCCTGCTTGCCACAACTAGAGAAAGCCCTCACACAGAAACGAAGACCCAACACAGCCATAAATTAATTAATTAATTAAAAAAAAAAATTAAAAAACACATTAAAAAAAAAAAAAAAAGCTAAAAAGTGACTTAATGTTGTCTTTGGCATATACGGTGAGTGAGAAAACAAGCATTGCTCCGTATAAAAGCACGTGAGTCCCGTTTGCACACCTCCCCGTGTCTGCAGGAGCCCTCATTGGGAGAAAACTCATGGAGACTGGAGCAGGTGCGTGGGTTCCCCACGGGCCATCGCATTCCAGGTCAGTGAGCAGAGACCTAGCAGGGCTGGAGAGGGATTCTTAGGGACCCAACCACCGAGCTGTAGGGCTTTTATGCTGCATGAGTTGGGAAGCACCAGCCCACCCCAAGCATGACCAGGACCTAGGATGATATCATATGAGTGGCAGAACTTCGGCTTTACACCTAGTCTACAAGATTTCTTCTTTTAGACGTAAGCACGTACAGCTATAAAATTTCCGCTTAGCACTGATTTGACTTTATCCCACAAGTTTTGGTATGTTGTGTTTTTATTTCATTTGTTTCACGATATATTCTAATTTCCCCTTTGACTCATTGGTGGTTTAAAGGTGTGTTGTTTAATTGCCGTATATTTGTGGATTTTCCAATTTTCCTTCT
Organism: Phocoena sinus; assembly: GCF_008692025.1. Classification (NCBI taxonomy): domain Eukaryota; kingdom Metazoa; phylum Chordata; class Mammalia; order Artiodactyla; family Phocoenidae; genus Phocoena; species Phocoena sinus. The sequence goes on along the minus strand of NC_045773.1, from coordinate 101,437,968 downwards.
GCTGTTGATTTCTAGTTTAATTCCATTGTAATTAGAAAAAGATATATGATTTTACTCTTTTTAAATTTAGGGCTTCCCTGGTGGTGCAGTGGTTGAGAGTCCGCCTGCCGATGCGGGGGACACGGGTTCGTGTCCCGGTCCGGGAAGATCCCACGTGCCGCGGAGCGGCTGGTCCCGTGAGCCATGGCCGCTGAGCCTGCGCGTCCGGAGCCTGTGCTCCACAGCGGGAGAGGCCACAGCAGTGAGAGGCCCGCGTACCGCAAAAAAAAAAAAAAAAAAAATTAACACTTGTTCTGTGGCCAAACATATGATCTTTCCTGGTTAATGTTCCATGTGCACTTGAGAAAAATGTGTATTCTGTTGTAGTTGGGTGGAGTGTTCTGTACACATTGGTTAGGTCCAAGGGATCTATGGTGTTGTCCAAGTTCTCTATTTCCTTATTGATCTTCTGTCTGGTTTTCTATCCACTATTGAAAGTGGGGTATTGAAGTCTCCTACTATTATTGTAGGCTGTTTCTCCCTTCAATTCTGTCAGTTTCCTTATATATATTGGAGTTCTAATATTAGTGCGTAAATGTTTATAACTGTTATATCTTCTTGCTGTCTTGACCCTTTTATCATGGTATTATCGGTATCTTATAACAGCTTTTGAGTCTATTTTGTCTAAAATAAGATCCATCCTCCTCTCTTTTGGTTACTATTTGTATGGAATATCTTTTTTTCATCCTTTCACTTTTAACTTATGCATGTCGCTAGATCTAAAGTGAGACTCTTATAGGCAGCACACAGTTGAACCCTGATTTTTTAATCCTTTCTGTCAATCTGTGTTTTTTGATTGGAGGGTTTAATACATTTAATTATCAATAGGGCAGCACTTACTTTTGCCATCTTGTTTCCCGTATGTCTTACATCAGTTTTTTGTCCCTCATTTCCTCCATTACTACTTTCCTTTGAGCTGATATTTTTGTGTTGACACATTTTGCTGCCCTCCTCACTTCTTTTCGGGTGTTTTCTTTGTGGTCACCATGCGGGTCACAGATAACATCCGAAAATCATGATGATCTGTCTTAAACTTTTACCAACTTAACTGCGTACAAAAACTACTGATTTACAGCTCTGCATCTCCATTTGTTTTATTTTTTATTTTTGCGGTACGCGGGCCTCTCACTGTTGTGGTCTCTCCCGCTGCGGAGCACAGGCTCCGGACGCGCAGGCTCAGCGGCCATGGCTCAGGGGCCCAGCCGCTCCGCGGCATGTGGGATCTTCCCGGACCGGGGAACGAACCCGCGTCCCCTGCATCGGCAGGCGGACTCCCAACCACTGCGCCACCAGGGGAGCCCTCTCCATTTGTTATTGATGTCACAGATTACATCTTTATATATTATATACCCATTAACATAGATTTATATCTTAAGCATTTGTCTTTTAAATCCTGTAGAAAATAAAAAGTGAGGTTACAAAGCAAAATTACAATAATAGTTTTTCATTTGTGTGCATGTGTTTACCTTTGCTGGAGAACTTTATATTTTCATGTGGCTTTGACTGACTATCTAGCATCCTTTCATTTCAACTTGGACTCCCTTCAGCATTTCTTGCAGGGCACATCTAGTGGTAACGAACTCCCCCAGATTTTGCATAGGAATGTCTTAAATTTCTCCCTCATTTTTGAAGAACACTATTTGCCAGATGTAGAGTTAGCAGGTGACAATTGTTCTTGTTCTTTCAGCACTTTCAATATATCATCCCATTGCTTTCTGGCTGCTGAGAAATCTGCTCATCTCATTGGGGATCCCTTGTGTATGAAGAGTTGCTTTTCTCTTTCTGCTTTCAAGATTCATGCTTTGTCTTTGACAGGTTTGATTATAATGTGTCTCAGTGTAGGTCTCCTTGTGTTTATCCTGCTTATAGTTCATTGAGCTTTTTGCATTGTATATCAGGTCTTTCCTCAAACTGTGTTAAGTTTTTAGCCATTATTTCTTCAAATATATTGCTCTGTCCCACTGTCTCTCCTCCTCCTGGAATTCCCATTGTGTGCACACTGGTCACTTGATGGTGTCCCACAAGTCCCTTAGTCTCTGCTCACTTTTGTTCTTTCTTCTTTTTGCTCCTCAAACTCAATAATTTCAAATGGCTTTAAGTTTGCTGAGGCTTTCTTCTTCCTGTTTGAGTCTGCTGGTGAACCCCTCTAGTGAATTTTTCAATTCAGTTATTGTAATTTTCATCTTCAGAATTAATTAAAAAAATAATTTCCATCTTTGTTAATATTATGTCACACAGTGTTCTCCTGATTTCCTTTAGCTCTTTGCCCATGTTTTCCTTTAGCTCTTTTGAACATATTTGACAGTTGTTTTAAAGTCTTTTTCTAGTAAGTCTCATGCCCGTGTTTCTTCATGGACTATTTGTGGAGATCTTGTTCCTTTGAATGGGTCACATTTCCCTGTTTCTTTCCATGCCTTATGACCTTTTCTTGAAAACTGTGCATTTGAAAGAACAGCCACCTCTCCCAGTGCTTGCACACCTCTGTGCAAGGCCTTGAAATGGCGGGCCCACGAGTCTTGAGGCCAGCCCAGGCCTTTTCAGGTTTAACTGGGCATGACTCCTGTCTGAGCCTGTGTATAGGTTTAATTTTTGGTTTTGTTTTTTTTAATCCTGCCCTCCCACCCCCCAACTGCTTTTAAATGTCTTCCCAAAGAGTCTCAGTCCAGCTTCTTCTCAGGGTCTTAAATGCTGTAGTCTTCCTCTGCTTGTAATCTTTCTCTGCATCCACGGGTGTGCAATCAATTTGTACTTTTCACGTGTTTCAGTGCCTTCTGTGGCTTCTAGCCCGGGACCCAAACTATGCCAATGTTTCCATCGGAACTTTGAGTCAGGCAAGACAGCAACCAATCCCTCAGGCAACCCAGACAGGCCAGCATGTTGCAAACAAGTTCCAGTCTGTTCCTTCCATCCCAAGAGGAGGAGGTGGGAAGTAGACTAATTCCTTCCAACCACATCATGCAGTGGAGTAGGTGGGGCAAGAGTAAAAATGTCACAAAATCTCCTATCATTTTTAATGTAACTTATTTCTTGATTGGACATTCACTTGTTTGCTGTAGATGTCTGACGGGTCTCTGTAGTAATTTGATGTTTCTGTTGGGCGATGAGGACCTGAAACTTCCAACATCTTGCTGATGTCACTCTGATTATTTTTCCTAGTATTTTTTTCTCTCTGTACTTCACACTGCTTAGTTTCTGTTGATTTATCTTCTAGGTTCTTTGACTCCTTTGTCATCTACATTCCGCTAGAGTCCCTCCAGAGATTTTTTTTTTTTTCCCACATCATGCAGCTTGTGGGATCGAACCCAGGCCACCACAGTGGAAGTGCTGAACCCTAACCACTGGAATACCGTGGGATTCCCTAGAGAATTAGTTTTAAATTTCAGATTTTCAGTTCTAAATATTTTATTTGGTTCTTTTTTTTTTTTGTAGCTTGTTTCTCTGATGAGAATTCATGTAGTTTTAATCATTTCAAGTGTGTTTTTCTTTACCTTGTGGAGCACAGTTATGAGAACTGCTTTAAAGTCTTTGTGGGACAATTCCAACATCTAGGTCATCTCGGGATTGACATGTGTTGTCTTTTTTCACCTTAGTGTTCACACTTTCGTGGTCTTTTGTATGTTGATAATTTTGGATTGTGTCATGGACACTGTGAATATTATGTTGCCTGGACCCTGAGTTTTGTTGAATTATCTGGAGAATGTTGATTGTTTTGTTTTAGCAAGTAATCAACCTGCTTAGGTTGAGACTACAAGCTGTCTTGATCTTGTGTTAGTGGTGCTTAAATTCCCAGTTTACTTCCCAAAGCCTTTACCATGTTGGTTTGAGCCTGTCCCACTTGTGAACCTAAGCTGTGTAGGTTTACACCTAGAATTAGGGGAGCATCTCACTCCTTCTCTGCTCTGGGATTCTCCTCTCCAGCCCCAGGGAATCCTTTTCCTGGTTAGAGAGATGTTCTTCTTGGCCTCAAATTTTCTTTTGCCAGTCACACCATGGCAACCACTGCACCGCTGCACAGTTGGGCCTGCCTTTGGGGCATATGTCCCGTGCTCAGGACAGAGATCCCAGCAATTGTTTCCTAATGTCCCACAATCTCAGAAACTCATGGGCAGGTGCTTCTCCACATTTTGATGCCTTACCATAATCCATCTGCTTTTGTTTAATGTCAGCATCCTCAAGCCACTGTTTTTCACCTTTTTTCCAGAGATGTTAGTTGAAGTCAGTGGGAGGGATGGGTGGCTCATGGGGACACAGTGGGGCTGGGACTCTCTGACCCTTACTGGGACTCTGACTCTGGAAAAGCTACTTACATCTCCATGCCTTGGACTCCTTACTTGTGAATGGGCAGCAGCAACAGTTTACCTCATTTTAAATTCTGGGCATTGTTTTTTGAGGACAACATGTGCTTACGGGCATTAAGCACTGGAAGCACATAGTAAGTGCTCAGTAAACATGAATGGGTTATTACTATTAATGTATTTCCTGTAAGAGTGAACACTCTGGATTAGGATTACTGGAATAAAAAAATTGAGAATTAAGAGGTCCGGTGGGTTGGCTAACTAGCTGCTGATGCTTGAAGGAGGTTAAAAAGGAAGGAGGACATTTAGAAGAGCAAAATCTTCCACGCCAATCCTACAGCCACTGGAATTAAACTCGTCAAGTGATTGATATGGCAGCCATCGAAACAGAGAGTCACAAGGACAGTTAAGGCAGCTTTCAGGTGTGCTTTTTATAAAGGACCACATTAAACGAGAATGAAGGCTATACGATAAACGAGGAAATAATCACTGATACAGAACATCACTTTCCAATGAAACAATCCAATCCCTTCATCCCTTTTTATCAAATTATAGGGGGGGAGATGAAACTAAGATTCTAATTCATCCTCTAGTAATATTGCTCCCTGTTTGTTCCCCCTGCCAGACGGCTGAAAAAGAACACGCGACCCACCGAAGATCTTGACTCGGTCATCCAGAGACTGTCGGTGTTTGGGCCAATCAAGTCAGTGAGCCTGCGTGGACGGCAAAGTGCAGTAGTGGTTTTTGAACACACGGTCTCAGCCTGCAGCACTGTGAATGCCTTTCGGAGCAGGACGCCGGGCACAATGTTTCAGTGTGCCTGGCAACAGCGATTCATCGCGAAAGACGTAAGACTCCCCACTACCAAAAACCTACGTAAATTCTCAAAGCTGGTTTCACATCGTTTGTTTTTCATCAGGGCTCTAGTGAAGTATAATTATCATAACTGGTATTTTAGCACTGAAAAAAGGCACAGCGAGGTCTACTTAGTTCAGGAATTGGAAAGCAGAAATAGCAGCACATCCCTTCCTTGGAAACGTTTAGCTTTGATGTGATGGCCATCACAGCTTTGCTTTTTTGGACAGGAAGCTCACGACGGCGTTCATGCACTCATCTGACAGCCACCTCTCCCGCAGGATGTTGCTTTCTTCAGCATTAACCGCGTGCAACTTTTCTTTCTCCGTATTTCTGATGACCTGTTTTGAAATTCTCATGGCCTGAAAAAACAAAACCAACAGTGAGGTTAAGAGGAGTGAGATTATTCTAGAATTCTGATGCTTGTTTCTCTGTCGTTCATTTGATCCTGTGACACCTTAAGAAATATGTGTAGATAAGACACTGTTCCTCAAACGTTCGTGTGTGCACACATCCTCCCAGCAGGTGTGGGGCAGGGCTTGTGATCACACATTTCTAAGAAGCTGTAGATAGAAACCAAAGCTTCTGGCTCCAGGACATTTTGAGCAGTGAGAACATGAGAAAATCAGTCACCAGCTATCACATATAAAAACGAAGGTGCTGTGTGGTCAGAATCTCCTCAAAGTTAACCTGTCTGGCTGCTCACCTGGATTCAAGGATGAAAGTGCTGGCAAAGGTTGCCTATCAACCTCCTCAAAGTGGTGCCCAGAGAGAACCGCCCCTCGGTCTCCACAGCAATGGAATGCCTATTTGATAAGTTTCGTAAAAATCACTATTTCTAACGTTATTATGCTTGCTTTTAATCTCAGATTCAGATGTGCTCAGAGCCAGCTGTCTTGTTATTAAAATTGCTTATTCTCTTAAGGCAAACAGATGATTTCCATGGTTCTTACAAGCAAAACAAAACAAACAAGAAAACGAATACTAACATTTGGGGGGAGCTTTGAATATGCTTTCAGCCTGACCCAAACTTCTTTCTGAAAAGTGCTGTCGGGAAAAACTTCAGTAACAAGTCCTTGGGTACATGCTTCCCGGGCTGTTAACTTCTTCCCAAAAACGAGCATCTCTGTTGCCTGCACGAAAAGCGGGATTGAGACGTTAACGCAGTGAAACAAGGCTCAGCTAACCTCAGAATGAACTGCTTTCAGTAGACACAGGGACATCTCCTTCTGGCCTCTGAGGCTGCCAGTATTTCTCATTAAGGGAGAAACTGATGGCGCCACAGGCAATGGTTTGCCAACTTTGTGCTGAGACCATTGGGCTTTCTGGACCGTTTGTAGAGGTTGCTGCTTCTGTGTTTGTCTACGATGCGGAGCAAAACGAGCCGGGAGCCTGGGGCAGAAAGGCTGTGAGGTAGGTGTTGATTCTACGACACACAGCAGCAACGAGCTCCTGTTTTATACACTATAAACAATTATAAAACAAAAAGAAAAATCACCATCATAGGAAATGCCAACCAACATTCAGGCACACCAACTGTCCAAATTCCCTCCCCCGGGGACCTCCCTGGTGGTCCAGTGGGTAAGACTCCACGCTCCCAATGCAGGGGGTCTGGGTTTGATCCCTGGTTGGGGAACTAGATCCCGCCCGCCTCAATTAAGAGTCTGCGTGCTGCAGCTGAGGCGCGGCGCAGCCCAAATAAATAAATAAATATTTTTTAAAAATTCCTTTCCCTGGAAATTCACACAGTGGTCTGGCTCTGACAGTTTTCTTTACCTGCCCAGGTACTCCAATGAGCTCCACTTAACTGAAGGAAAGTGAGGGAGACTGATGTTCAGTTTCTAACAATACTGGGGGCACCAAGTGGGTATCCTTTCCCATGTTTGCAATTTCTCTTCCAGAAAAGGAAAGACGGTTTCAGAGTCAAATGTTCTAAGCCTTAGGGTTGGGTCTGCCCAAATTTTCAAAGTTCAAAGCTGTATAAGAATTCAGGGCACGTGACTGAAGAAAGAGACTTAAAAAGGGAATTCCTTGGTGGCCTAATGGTTAGGATTTCAGGCTCTCACTGCCGTGGCCGGGGTCGTTCAATCCCCAGTCGGGGAACTGAGATCCTGCAAGCCGCATGGCATGTCCAGAAACAAAAGAAAGGAGATTTTAAAAATATACATCTTTTTCAGAAATGAAATTGAGCTATTTGTAATGAGATGGATAGACCTAGAGTCTGTCATACAGAGTGAAGTAAGTCAGAAAGAGAGAGACAAATACCGTATGCTAACACATATATATGGAATTTAAGGGGAAAAAATGTCATGAAGAACCTAGGGATAAGACAGGAATAGAGGCGCAGACCTACTGGAGAACGGACTTGAGGATATGGGGAGGGGGAAGGGTGAGTTTTGACAGGGCGAGAGAGAGTCATGGACATATACACACTAACAAACGTAGTAAGGTAGATAGCTAGGGGGAAGCAGCCGCAAGGCACAGGGATATTAGCTCGGTGCTTTGTGACCGCCTGGAGGGGTGGGATGGGGAGAGTGGGAGGGAGGGAGACGCAAGAGGGAAGACATATGGGAACATATGTATATGTATAGCTGATTCACTTTGTTATAAAGCAGAAACTAACACACCATTGTAAAGCAATTATACCCCAATAAAGATGTTTAAAAAAAAAAAATATATACATCTTTTTCAATGAAAACCTAATAGCAACGAACAGAGGCTCAATTCCCACTCCCCCCCCTTTCAGATCCCGAAGGATGTTTGCTAAGCCTCTCCCTACCCCCGGCTCTCGGTCTTGTCATGATCCCCTTGGGGTCCTGCCCACCAAGGGTGGGCACCTAGGTTTCCGTAACTGCAGGGACAGACCTGAGCAGCCACTGGGCCCCTTGGAGCCTTGCTGCCCTGTGGGACAGTCTGGAGGAAAGGCTGTGGGGGCCGGGAACGGCGCTGGGAGCACGGGGCACCCAGCTGAGAGTCACCCCCAGTTTGCGGACAGAGCGTCTAAATTTCCCTGCGGACCAGACGCTTCCCACAGCCTGGTTCCTCTATGTTTAAAACTCTTGGAGTTGGGGAGCAAATAATTCGCTTCCGTCTGCTGCCTCTACTATAGAGGGAAAGAACAGAGAGTGTGGGGTTACTTCTGGAATGGAGATGACATGACGTTTCATTTTAAGGTTTCCAAAAATTACCTTGCTTGGGCCCATCATCTTCGGAAAAGTGTAAGAGGAGCACCCTTCTGGACTCTGGCCTAGGTGACTGAATGGAGTATGAAATGTTGCCTTTTTGAAGAGAGAGAAAAAAAAAAAAGAAAATCATCTTTTCACATGTGATTTCAAAAAAATCACTGCTTGTTTCTACCCTCCTTACAATACTTAACTGCAGAACTTTAAAATGATGGTTACTGTACTATTAGACAGGCAGCCCTCCTTTGATCGTGCTTTGCTTTATTGTGCTTCGCAGATACCACATTTTAATTTTTTTTTTACAAATGGAAGGTTTGGGGCAACCCTAAGTCGAGCAAGCCTGCTGGTGCCATTTTCCCAACAGCGTTATTTTTAAATTAAAGCTGTTTTAAAATGTCTGATTGTTTTCTTAGACATAATGCTATTGCATGTTTAACAGACTACAGTATAATGTAAACATAACGTTTACATGTACTGGGAAACCAAAAAAGTCCCGTGACTCACTTTATTGTGATATCTGCTTTACTGCGGTGGTCTGGAACCAAACCCACAATCTCTCTGAGGTCTGCCTGTATACAAAATCCACTCTTAACGTATGCGGTTTGATGAGTTTTAAACAAATGTATACAGTTATGTAGCCACTACCATGACCAAGATATAGAATAGTTCTATCACCACCCCCCACGCCAAAGTTTCCTCACGCCGCTTCTGCAGTCAGTCTGTCTCTCACCCTCAAGCAACCACTGATGTTTTGTTCCTACAGTTTTGCCCTTTCTAGAATGCATATAAATGGAATCATACGTTCTGTAGCCTCTTCTCCTTTCGTGGGCTTCTGTCCTTAGCAGCAGGATCTTGAGTCACCACGCTGTTACTGCACATATTAAGGTCTGTTCCTGCTTATTTCTGAGAAGTATTCCATTGTACGGATGTGTCATAATTCGCTTATCCATTCACCAGTTGGAGCCACTGTGGTATTTCCGGTATTCCGGATATTATGAATAAGGTTATGATGAAGGTGTATGTTCAACTCTCTTGGGTAAATGCCCAGGCACGCAATTGCTGGGCTGTGTGGTTCACGTGTGGTGTAACTTTCTGAGACGTTGCCAGACTATTTTCCGAGGTGCAGCAGGGAGTTCCAACCACTCCCCGTTCTCCTTAAACCTGTCGTTATCCTTAGTCTTTTCAATTTTACCCACTCTAGTAGGTGTGTTGTGGTGTCTCGGTGTGGGTTTTTTTTTTTTTTTTTTTTTTTTTTTGGGGTACGTGGGCCTCTCACTGTTGTGGCCTCTCCCGTTGCAGAGCACAGGCTCCGGACGTGCAGGCTCAGCGGCCATGGCTCACGGGCCCAGCCGCTCCGCGGCATGTGGGATCTTCCGGGACCGGGGCACGAACCCGTGTCCCCCGCATCGGCAGGTGGACTCTCAACCACTGTGCCACCAGGGAAGCCCTTGGTGTGGTTTTAATCTGCTGTTCCCTAATGACTAATGATGTTGAGCATCTTTTCATGTGTTTATTAGCCATTTGCATACCTTCTTTGGTGAAGTAGCTTGCAATACTTTGCCCACTATTTTTAAGTTGGATTGGTTGTCTATTTTTTAAAAATTAATTAATTTATGGCTGCATTGGGTCTTCATTGCTGCACATGGGCTTTCTCTAGTTGCAGCGAGCGGAGGTTACTCTTCTTTGCAATGTGCGGGCTTCTCATTGCCGTGGCTTCCCTTGTTGTGGAGCATGGGCTCTAGGCACACGGGCTTCAGTAGTTGTGGCATGAGGGCTCAGTAGTTGTGGCTCGCGGGCTCTAGAGCGCAGGCTCAGTAGTTGTGGCGCACGGGCTTAGTTGCTTCTCGGCATGTGGGATCTTCCCAGACCACGGCTTGAACCCGTGTCCCCTGCATCGGCAGGCAGATTCTTAACCCCTGCACCACCAGGGAAGTCCCTACAAGTCCTTTTCTTTTTGTTTTTTTTTTTTTTTTTGGTGGTACACGGACCTCTCACTCTTGTGTCCTCTTCCGTTGTGGAGCACAGGCTCCGGACACGCAGGCTCAGCGGCCACGGCTCACGGGCCCAGCCGCTCCGCGGCACGTGGGATCCTCCCGGACCGGGGCACGAACCCGCGTCCCCTGCATTGGCAGGTGGACTCCCAACCACTGCGCCACCAGGGAAGCCCCAAGTCCTTTTCTTAATGGTGTCTTTCTCACGTGGTTTTTAAGAGCCATTTATACTTTCTTTTCTGTGAGCTATTTATTCCTCTCTGTCGTGTATTTTTATATTAATTTGTTGATCCATCACTTTATAGACACATTTTAAAAAATATATTAGAAAGGTTAGCCTCTATTGTGAGTTGAAAAATTACTTCTTCAATCTGCCATTTGTCTTGATTTTGCCCCAGAGGTTTTTTGATTGGTTTTAAATACCAGAAACTACTTTAATATTGGTTATTTAGACTACAGAGTCATTTGTAGTTTTTTTCTAGATGTCAGAAATAGTTTTGTGTGTTTCTTGATGAATGAAAAGTTCTTATGAAAGGAAATTAACTTATACTCAACAATTCCGTAAACAGCATATTTAGACTTCATTTCCCATAATCAGGTATGGCGGGGGTTTTTTTTTAATGAATATTGCTAGAAGATATAAACATATAACGTACAAAGCATACAAATCAAAATAATAAAAGTAATAAAGTAAACAGTTATTAATGTCACCTGGCTTCTCTTTTCCCCCCTAAAAGAAAGCGTATTGGAGAAAATGTGCTGAGAAGTCACAGCCTAAGGAACATGACCAGAAAACTGAAAGAAGCAGCCGACCTTGGTAAGAGCCACAAACAGGTGCGTGGAAAGCTGATAATAAGCAGCATTTAATTCACTTATAAACATTATTATAAGCAATGGAGCAGCAGATGTAGTTAAGGGTTAGATGCTGGCGTCAGGCTGCCTGGTGACCCTGGAGCTTCTTAACTTCTCTGTGCCACGGTTTTCTCATCTGTAAAATGGGATGAGAGCACCTGCCTCGCAGGGCAGTTAACATGGGCATTTACTGAACACATAAAACGTGCATCAGCAGAGTGCCTCCTAGATACTGAGCGCTCAAAGATCTATTACTGTTATGGTTTCTGCCTTTTTATTAACTCGAAGAGGAAATGTACTGTTTGCTGACAGAGAAGCTAATAGGCAGAGGCACTACTTATTGCCCATAATAAAGAATAACTTGGTTATATGGGTTAAATGTTAACCCACATTTAATATGGTATCTATTCATGAAGCCAGGAATGAGAAACCCTGTAAAACGAATTCCTCTCCACAGCTTCTTTCTTCTGTGTCTTTGCCTGATTTTAAATTGAACCTTGGTTTAATTCAGTTGGGTGAACTCTTAGCAGTGGTCACTATTTGTCAAATATTTTACTTTGGGCCCAATCTTTTAGCACACATAATATATACGCATTTCCCTCTGATTTCAATTTTAATTCAAATTGTATCGTAAGATGGGAGTCCTAGAAATCTTTAAAAAGATGATGCACATGACAATCATTTGGAATCCAGTGGGAGAATCGGGACAAGATTCAAATATGATGATACTGGCCTCCAAGTACTGAAGGATGAGACCCCCAAGTTCAGGTCAGGAACTCCTGATCCCACCCTGCTCAAAGCAGGTCAATTAATTGGTCATTTAACACACAGAATGTGACCGAAGACTGTTAATTTCTGCCTTTGAGCAGAGACTTCCACCTACAAAGGTTAGGTAGCCTAGCGTCTAGACTTCCATTTGCTATTTTTATGGGAAAATTATTAGTAAAAATTAGATCCGACAATATGCCCAACCTCATTGAAAGGAATCCAGTAAAAGGTGAGCCACAGAGTTAAGGACCCTCATATACGGCCCCATCAGTGGAGAAAACACCTCCAAACAAAGCCAGGAATCTCTTCAGCGGTAAAAACCAAGTGTTCCCGGCAAGGCTGTCTGTATATTAGCAAATTGTACTGCCACAAAAGCAAAAGTCACTCCAAGAATCTGATAACCCTAAGAGGTGGTTATTAGTTCTACAGTAAACGTTCTAAGACAAACATTCATCACATTTTTGTTTATAAGGATAAAAACTGGAAATATTCTAGGGTTCCAGTGTCAGGGACTGGTTAAATTAGATAAGTTAAATAACCCAAATGTTAGCACTGCTTATCTGAGTGGTGAGATAAGGAGTGACTTTTAAATTAACTCTTTTCTTTGTACTTCTCCATATTTTCCAAAATTTTATTTTCTACTATGACATATATTATGACCGTAGTAGGAAGAAAAATTAAAATCTATATAATTCAATGGTGAACACGACTTCTCTGAGCTTTGGTTTTCTTATCTGCAAAGGAGGGAGTGAAAGTAGAATAACGCCTGAAAGTTCTTCCTTATTCTGGATTTATAAATTCCAGGATTCATTTACTTGGGAAAACTGATCAAATAACTCACCTGCATAACCTCCAAAGCAGCTATTTTTTGCCCCCTGCTAACAAGCTTTGAAGGTTCCTGACTATTTTAGAGTAAAAATGAACAAGTGTTGTGTAACGGGATTAGAGCACAGAGCCAAAAGAGCTGGGGCAAAAATGCTCACAACAATATTCGTGTTTAGGAAAACCCAAGTTAATAGTAAAGGAAAAAAAAAAGCGTCATATTAGACTAATTCTTTGGGAAAAATTTAAATTCGGTCCATTCTACCATAAACCATATGTAATCTGTTTACTACTAGCAACAATAAAGGAGGATTCAGAGGATCTCTTTTTAACTTGTATAACTTCATACATTTCTGGGAGCTGACTTACCCTGTCGGTCGCATACACGATATCAAATAGCCCGAGAATGGTGACGGAGATTCCTACAGCTGGTCCATTTACCACTGCAACCAGAGGCTTCGGAAAATCTATAAAACAGTCGACAAAATCCCTACAGACGTGGAAATATAAAAGCATGTTTAAATATGCCAAAGTAGCATCACTGAAGTATGCAGGCGAGACAGGGTGAGTCTGGAACGTGCTTTTCTGGCCAGGCTGGTGAATTTCCCATCGCCCAGCAGTGCCTCCCTGCCCTGCCACCTCCCCGGCCTCTCGCACCAGGTTCCTCCCATCTGAACGGCACTTGAGGGAAACTCGCAGAGTCCCACAGGTCAGCCTTGGTTCAAATCTTGTGTTCTAGGCATTCGGTCAGGGACGGAAGCCAGCTGTAGACTCAGAGGCGAGGGTGGCTGCCAGCACGTGCTGCAGTATCACAGCTCAGTGGGCACCAGAGACGCAGCAGGGACTAACGAGGCGGGAGGAGACGCCTTCACGCCCTCTGTGTCTTCCCAGACCATTTCAAGTCTCCTATGAGCAGCGATCATGGCAGTCACGCCTTCCTCTGGCCAGAGGAGAAGTTGCTAAACTCCTCTGCCTCAATATGGGAGAACTTAATTGGTAGCGGTAGTTGACTTGTATGCTTTCCAATCAAATGTGGTGTAGGGAGGCCAGGAGAACGGGTAACAGAAGTTACAGTGATGGAGCAAATGCCCCCTGCTGATAGAAGCTTGGAGAAATATGCTTGCCTAAAGTCACAGCCGATTACACGGAACCTAAGAAGTATTTATTTTACTTTGGCGCAGCTGAAGACCCCACACCGATAAGGATAAGCCCCCCGGGATGAGACAGACGTGCTCTCACCTCAGTAAAACGGCCCCGCTTCTGGCTTTCTCCTCCACTCCACCAGGGGGAATATCCGTGAAGTTGGTCAGATCATTCCCACTACAATAATGGTCCCCATTGCCTGTCAACAAAATCCATGGATCCAGCACTCACTCACTCTGCAGTAGTCACTGGGCATCTTGTATGTGCCAGGCTCTGTACCAAGCTCTGGAAATACACTGGTGGACCAGCTGGGGTCCTGCCCTAATTGACAGACCAGGGAGTCAGCTGGACCTTGATTTAAAGACACATGAATAACTAGGCAATGCAACTATGATGATGCAAACGGACACGAGGACAGGAGAGCAGGCAATGGGGCTCTGCTCTCACCTGGGGGTTCAGGGAGGGACTTTGCTAAGGCGGGAATGACTGGACTGAGATCTGAAGGACACGGGCAGGGGTAGATGGAAAGAGGGTGGGGGGAATACTCTCCAGCGGTGACAACATGTGCAAAGGCTCTGGGGGGGGGGAACCCAGCGTAGCGTGGGCTGAGAGAAACAGATGCCTTTAATTTTCTTTTTTCAGTTCAGACAGATAAATTAGAAAACAGAATTTAGGAAATCTATATAACATGAATTAGAGAGGCAAGTCTAATTGATATAATTGTAACTCTATACCTTAAAAATCAAGAATGAACTTTTAATTAAAAAAAATTTTTTTTATTTAAAATATTTTTTCATTACTATTATTTTTTTGGCTGCACCGTGTGGCATGTGGGATCTTAGTTCCCCGACCAGGGATCGAACCGGTGCCCCCTGCACTGGGGACACGGAATCTTAGCCACTGGACCACCAGGGAAGTCCCTGAACTTACTTTTTAAGTGTTCCTGGATGATATAAAATATTGGCCATTTTTGATTCTTAATCTTCAAGGCAGAGATTTCAATACATAGCTAATATACACGAAATTTTAATAGATTCTAAAAAAAGTAAAACCAATCATTTCTGATTATAATACAATAAACTAGGAATTGATAACAGAAATGGAAAACCCCCAAAAAAAAAAATCCTTTCTGGAAATGAAAGGACCTACTATTACAACGTTTAGATCAAACAGGAACTAGAAAACGAACGTGAAGGATATACAGAAAATCACTACAGGAAAAGTGCTATTTATCAAAACCTAACCTTTCGGTTTCCTCCCCTGTAAGATACGAGTGATAATAGGGCCTAATCTCACGGGGTTGTTGCAAGAAAGCTTAGAAAAGTGAAGAATCAAAATGCTATCAGATGAATTAAAACGCTTAGATCCGTGTCAGCAAACAGGAAGTACGATAAAAACGTTAGCCGTTATTACCATCATTAAGAAACCCAGCAACTTCACTTCTAAGAATATAGCCTTTGGATTTTGCACATTCACTGCAAGACGTATGTCCAAGGATACCCTTGCAGCATGATTTTAATAGCAAAAGACTAAGTACGGTCTACCCATTCGTCAATACAGGAATGATGAAATAAATGATGGAATCCCAAAACTTTCGGACTTTGTAGTCCTGCAGAGAAGAACTTAGATGTATACGTGCTGACAGAGAACCATTTTTCGGGATATGCTGTTAGGAGAAGGTGGGTACAGTATGTATGTACTATATGCTTCCTTTTCTGTTTACAAGAGGCGGAGTACACACACGTAGGCAGTTTCTGGAAGTCTCAAGAAAAGCTGAGTTTTTCTAGGAAGCAAGACTGGGGTTCCAAGGAGAGTGAGATTCAGTTTTGTTATATGCCATTTCACAATCTTTGGATTTTCTAAAAAACCATGTGCCTGTATTATACTTTTAGTTAAAAATTTTTTTATGTATATGTATAGCTGATTGACTTCGTTATAGAACAGAAACGAACACACCATTGTAAAGCAATTATACTCCAATAAAGATGTTAAAAAATTTTTTTTAATTAAAAAACCAGAAAACATTCTTCTCCTGTATCAAGCCAACGCCACCTCTAGACTGATTTTGTTGCCTCCGTTCTCCGAGGTGTATTTGTGAAATACAAGGGCCATGCTCAACTCTTCCCTTTCCTTCACCCCCCCTCATCAGCTGTTAGGTATCTCTCTTTCTCCTCATCTCCCTTTTTTTTACTGAAAGATCTCTGATATCTCTATATAATATTATATATTTTACAAATTTTAATGAAAATTAAAAGAAAATAAAATCACTCTGGGAATTCCCTGGTGGTCTAGTGGTTAGGACTCCGCACTTTCACTGCCAAGGGTGCAGGTTCAATCCCTAGTTGGGGAACTAAGATCCCGCAAGCTGCATGGCGTGGCCAAAAAAGAAAATAAATAAAATAAAATAAAATCAGTCCTGCTTCCACTGCGTCAACAAACGGTAACAGCTCCCGTCTCCCAAGTACCTGCTGTGAGCCTTGCCCTGCACTGTCTCGTGCCACCACCTCGACCATTCTGTGGGGTTAGGAAGATACTGTCTTCTCCATTCAGGAAGCAGAGGTCACCCACAGGTAGTGAGGAATGAAGCCCGGATTTAAACACCAGTTGATCCGAGTCCTGACCCTCAGCTTGTACCACTACACGCAGTGCCCCTTCCAGGTTCCGTGACTTCCATTCTCTGAGTTCTCATCAGCCCAGGCCCAGAAGCATCCATCATATTTTCCACTTATTATCACAGTGTTGATATAATTGCTAATGCTTTTTATTATATCTTAAACATTTGCTATACTGTCGGTTTCTAGAGTTGTAATTTTTAATACTTGTACAGTATATAGTCTACTGGATGTTCTATAATGTGCTTTATTATTCTGTCACGCAGAATATTTACAATGTTTTAACATCTTCACAATTATAAGTAATGCTGCAAAGATTATCTTTCTTGCGTGAGACCTTTCCTTTTTCTTGGATAATTTCCCTAAAATAAATTCCCATAAGTGGGATCCCTGTATCAAAGTATATGAACATTTTACATACTGTCAAATGCCCTTTCCTTAGCTACTTACACTTTTTATAGCCATCACGCTGCTGTCGGCAAGGGAGTAGAGGCATTTATTCTACCATAACCTTGTCAAAATTGGGTATAACATGAAATTTTGCTAATTCAGGTAAGTATAAAGTGGTATCTCATCATTTTGATTTCTGTTTATTAACCTGGTTGCATTTTCCTTGTTTCTTTTATGCCTGTACTTTCTCACATAAACTATCTGTTCATTTTACTCACCTGTTTATCTAATAGGTCTTAGCACTTTTCTTACCAATTTGTATCTGCTTTTTATGTGATAAAGATATCAATCCTGTGTCTATCGTATTTTTTATGTATTTAAGAATTAGAGTATCTTAGCACTAGGAAATATATTAGAGCCTATTTACTCAATTTCCTACTTAGATGAAAATCCCCCCAAATAGAAATTTAACTAGAAATCTCAGAAAATGTCTCACCTGTTAAAACAGTTATGGCTGAATCATCCTTGCCTGCGGCCTCAAGTGCAAGCATGATGTCGTGATACATCTGTGTGCAAGGGGGAAGACGAGGAAAAGAAAAAACTCTGAAAATGGTAACCATCCCCCAGGGGCTTCACTAAACATCAGTCTGCAAAGCCCACCCTCTGCAAAGTGCCAAACACTTACGCTGGCTGTATTTATAGAGCCAGAACGAAAGACTGAAAAGGACTTCCATTCCTTCTACGATTACGTGGTGCGTATTCTGTACCAAGTGCTATGTAGAAGATGCTGGGGAACATATCCACGTTTTTCCCCCAAAATGAACAAGTAAGACACAGTCCTTGAGCTTTTGGAATTAATAGACGGGGAGGGACAGCTCTAAAATGGGTGGAAAGTACAAAGCAGCAGAAAGCTCAGAGGAGCTGCCGGTTCTTTTCTAGGGTGGGTAGGACGGGGCGGAGAGCAGAGAAAGATTTCCAGGAAGCAGTTTTTTATTTGGGACGTCAAGACAGCATGAGTGTGGCAGGCAGCCTGGGAGTGTTATGGAGGGTGAAAGGCTGGACTCCGTCAAGAACAGTGGGCCCAATATTTCAAATCAGCAATGTCTCTGAATCTTGGACGTGTAGCTGTCATAGCTTTCAAGGCATTTAAAACAGGTGCAGTTTCTACCTTAGATGAGGGAGAGAATGGTGAAGAGCGCTGACGTTTACAGATACACATCCTTTACTGAAAAAACAGACGCGTGGACTTTACATAATGTATGAATGGAGGTGAAATCATTTCTACTGAGGGAGGGAATGAGGAAGTAGTTCCATTATGACTACCGGGATGATGATGAAGCATGACAGGGTATCTGGGAAGAGCCAGGCTTAAGGGATGGATAGATCATGGCTTCAACTTAGATCTTCCTGGTTATTAGTCATGTGAGTTGGAGCAAATAAGTACTTAACCTAATTATTTTATTGTTAGGTAGCAATAGTGGTCGGCTCCTTGTGGGAATTAAACCTCTGTGTGGAAAGTACTGATACACACGCGCCACTCTGTAAAGAGTAGTTATTACTATTACTATCATGGATATATAAAAATGAGTCAGTGGGCTTCCGTGGTGGCGCAGTGGTTGAGAGTCCACCTGCCGATGCAGGGGACACGGGTTCGTGCCCCGGTCCGGGAAGATCCCACATGCCGCGGAGCGGCTGGGCCCGTGATCCATGGCCGCTGAGCCTGCGCGTCCGGAGCCTGTGCTCCGCAACGGGAGAGGCCACAACAGTGAGAGGCCCGCGTACCGCAAAAAAAAAAAAAAAAAAAGGAGTCAGGAGAAAAGGAAAATGTTTTGAGACTCGAATGCTTTGTTAACTGCATAGTGCATATCCAACTTCATGGAATCCTTATTTAAGGCTATTTTAAGGTAGTGTGCTTTTCCTACTACAATAGAGGTGATATGTCCAATGAAAAGGGGTTACAGCCCTTTTGAATTTTACTCCCAGTTCAGCACCAAGTATCCAATTAATTCTCTACTTTTTTTGTCAAGGGGAAAGGGCTGAAGTGGCT
Source organism: Phocoena sinus (assembly GCF_008692025.1). Lineage (NCBI taxonomy): Eukaryota > Metazoa > Chordata > Mammalia > Artiodactyla > Phocoenidae > Phocoena > Phocoena sinus. The sequence continues at coordinate 101,418,972 of NC_045773.1, read as the reverse complement.
ATTTTTTCCTTAAACTTCGGTTTATTTTTTTTTTAAATGATACATATGTTTGTTTCGGGTGTATAACATAATGATTTAATATTTGTATACATTGTAAAATGACTGCAATCAGCCAATGTCCATCACCACACATTGTTACAATGTTTTTTCCTTGTGATAAGAAATTTTAAGATTTATTGTCTTAGCAACTTTTAGACATGGAAAACAGTATTATAGTCACTGTGCTGTACAGTATATCCCTGTGACATTTTCATTTTATAACTGGAAGTTTGTACATTTTGACCCCCTTCACCCCACACCTCTGACAACCACGAATCTGCTGTTCTCTGTATTTGTAAGTGAGATCATACGGTATTTGCCTTTCTCTAAGCTATTTCGCTTAGCATAATGCCCTCAAGGCCATCCACGTTGTCACAAATGGCAAGATTTCACAATTTTTTATGGCTGAACAGTATTCCACCGTGTATATGTACCATGTTTTCTTTGTCCATCATCCACTGATGGATGCTTAGGTTGCGGAAGGGGTTATTTCTATTATTCTAGTTCAAAGACCGATTCAAAGACTAACAGTGCCCTCGTGAAGCAGCTCATTTCAAGCAGAGCTGGGTTATGATCTATTTAAGTTCTTCTCTCCTTTTTCCCTCTACTTGTACAAAATAAAGCTCCATGCAAGTAGATTAGTACTCACTCTCAAGTCTAAGTGACATGAAGATATGTCCAGGGAGCGTCTATGCCAACCTTAGAGAAGCCCTCTGCATCTTCTCTTACTGTGACGTGTTTCATTTATATTCACATCATTTATCTGTGTTTCCATCATCAGAAAAGTTGCAGTGCCTTCTGGGCATGCATAATCTACCCGAAGCTCACAAATTCTAAATAACGAATGTCCCACTCTGCTGTATGAAGTAGCCACAATCATTAATCTTCTGTACAAATCAAACACGAGCTCTCACAGAAACAGAAAGGATGCTGACACACTATAGTTTTTGAGTGAAACAGACAGAGGAAGGAAAGAAAAGCAGGACGGACTCTTAGGGCAGGTCGTGTTACCTGAGTGGTGAGTGCATTTTTTTTGTCGGGCCGGTTCAATGTGATGGTTGTGATGCCATCTTGGGAGGTCACCACCAGGGCGTCACTCCCTGGTTGCTTCCTGTCTGCTGCAGGTGTCACCTGGATGGAGGACTCAGACGAAGCACTCAAACTGGCCACCAAGTCCACGTAGTTATGCCTGGCGGTTTCCTGAAGAGAGATGACAATTTCAGCCCACGGTCAGGGAACAAGCATTCTGAGAAACTTCCTGGCAATGAAGAAAGAACAGAGATTCTGGTTCGGTAGAGGGGTCTCAAGATCTAGAAGGCTCATCCGTAATGGCTTAATGATCAGAAGCAACCCCTTCCTTTAGGAGCACAGCAAATGGAATAAAAGCAGAATGATAAGTAAATGTACCTTGGGCAGACTGCCAAGAGCATTCCAAGCATCCCACTTGGCCTTATTGATAAAGTCAAGCACACCTGGTTTGGGCACATTACAAGGTCCTTCAGTGGCCTGTGAAAAGGAGAGGGGCAATTAGTGGTCAAACGCCCATGCAAACTGGAGCCTTAAATAGTTAAGACCCGTAAGATGCATGCCAGCGTGAACGCACCTTCCCCTCCCAAGGTACATACATTTACGTGAATTTTCTTCTCCCTTTGATGCTGTTGCTAAAAATGCACAGCAAGAGAAAAAAGACTGGAGGGACAAAATATGCCATTGGCTATCAGTCCCTAAAATAAGTTATAACTGCCTGCGCATGAAATTAACGCAAGATTAGGGTTTTGGGAAAGTATTGAATACTTTTAAGAAAATCATCTTCGTTCATTAGTTTGAGCGATGGTCACATGCTTCACACATGATCAAAATCTTCAAGCAAACAATCTTCAAAGGTAACTCGCCCACAAACATTTTGAACACACAGTGTATTCTGAACGCCCATTCAAAAGAAACACCCTCCCCAACCCAGTTCCAGGGCAGGTATCTGATAACTGAGCAACACAGCTGCAGCTGCGTACGAGGGGGCAGGGGTGGGGCCATCAGAGCCGCTGGCCCTTAGGACACTTAACTGAAGGACACGCAGCAGAAACCAAAAAGCAACTAAAGTTTACTTGTTTGAGGGGAGGCGCACTGAGTGTTTTGAGATGAAAAAAATACGCGCTCAGTTCTTTTCAGAGATGGCGATTTAAAACTCCATTTAATAACCATGCGTTTCAACTTCGTAATGTAACTAGCTGAAAGAGGAAAGAAGACAGAGGCTTTGAAAAACAAGGGCAGCAAAGGAGGCTAAGACTCTCCAAAGAAAGAGAGATAAGACTCACCTCGCAAGAGTTAGCCATCTGAAAAATTAGAGGCAACGCAGGCCGTAAGACTGCCCCCCTCCACTTCTGACACCAAGTGCGAGATTGGGGGGCTCCCGAAACCACGCTCGGGTTCAATAATCTGCTAGAATGACTCACAGAATGTACTGAAAGCTGCTGTACTCTTGGTTACCGGCTATTAGGGGGAAAGGATACGGATTAAGGTCAGCAAGGGAGGATGCAGAGGGTGGAATCTGGGGAAGGTGTGTGTGTGACACCCCAGGCCGCCGCCAACCGGCCACTGCGGAGTCAGGACAGCGTACTCCTCCAGTCCCAGACTAATGAGTGACAACACACAGAGTACTGCCCACGAGCGAAGCTCATTCAAGCCTCAGTGTTCAGAGTTTTCACTGGGGCTCCACCACCTCCGCATGGTTAAAGTGTAATCGCAGCCCCTACTCTAAATACCACTGTTAGACTCTACAGGCAAACAACGACACTTCTATCACGCTTGGCATTTCAAGGGCTTAGAAATTACCTCCCAGAAGCCAAGGGCGAAGGTCAGACCTCTTTGGGGGCAAAGTTAAGTTCTTTACTATACACACCAGTATGAAAGTAAGAGAGGCTCATATGCGTCACAGGAAGAGAAAAATAGAAAACACACAGGAACCCAGAGGGGCTGACTTCCCAGGACATTTTTCAGACATCGTAACTTAAAAACTTGAGTTTTAAAATTTTGTAATAAAAAATTTCAAACATATACAAAAGTAGAATACTGTCATGAACTCCCAACCTTCGTCACCCAAACTCAGTAATGCTCATTTTTGCCATACTTGCTTCATCCACCCTTTTCTTTCCTTTTTTGCTTCATTATTTGAGAGAATGCCAAACACCATACTATTTTACCCCTAGGTACTCAGTATGCATTCCTAAAAAAAAACAAAACAAAAACAAAACATTTTCTTATACAACCATGATGCCATTAAGAATAATTCCTAGGTAACACCTAATACTCAGCTCCTAATCAAATTTCCCCAATTGTCTCAAGACCACTTTTTCAGCTGATTTATTTTAATTAGTGGCCAAATAAGATCTACACCTTTGGTTGTTATACCTTTTAAGTCTCTTTTACTCTGGAGTGGTCCTGAGGAGTTACTTTTTGCCTTAATAATATTTTGAAGTCTAATATAATAAACTCCCACATATACACTCTTGGTAGGAAAGGCAACACAATCCCTAGAAGCATTAAGGCTGCATTTTAGTACAACACACAGCACGTCTGTCTGAGGACCTATCTGCTCAAAATGCCTTTACATCGCACCTTAGGTATTTACCTGCTTATACAATGCATACAGTTTTAGCTTCACTTCATTTCCTGGATCCTTCTTCAAGAGTTTCACCTGATTCGTGGCGTTTTCAAAGTCCTTCTGGCTGGCTCTCATTGCTGGGCCACACAAGTGCAGCTGAAGTGCCGGGAAACGAGTGACCTGCAGAGGACTGCAAACAGGCAGGCTGACTGCTAATCGTTCCCAGCCCTTACACGCCAAAATGCTACGTTTCTCCAGAAATAGTTTCCCTATACTTCCCCAGCCACCTGGCTGTGAATGGTTAGTGGTTTCCAAAACTGTCCCGAGATAAGAAATCAGTACAGAAGCTAATGGCAGTCACGTAGCCTTCAAATCAAACAGAGAGAAAGCAGCCAGAAGCCGGGGAGCCGTGGAATTGTGCCACGGGCAGGAAGTCAGTAGAGGCCTGTGGGATGCAGGAGACCCGGAGTGCCGCGCGGGGTGTGAAGATGGCAGAGCCCCTTGCGTACAACTGAAGTGAAAGCAAAGACCCAAAAAGTTGTTTTTAGAAGTGAAGGGGTTTTGATATAAGAATGATGTGAGCTGTGTCAGGTTGACATCTCATCTTCCTGGCTGGTAGCCGCTCGGAGCTCAGCGTCTGAGGGGTCCTGCAGGGGATGTACTGATAAGAGCAGATGAAGTGACTATATGCAGAGGGGTCACTGAGACTATAAATCCCCAGAGTTTGTGAGGACCGCCCGAGAGTGTCAGTCTGGGCAAGGCTCCCCTCTGCTGATCCAAACAGCTCTCCAAGACCTTGGGGCACTAGCTCCTGCCACGGTAAAGGGGACTCTTCGATCAGCAGTGGTGAAAGCCATGTAGCGGCCACCGAAGACTCAGCCTGCCTGGCCACACCAGCAACCTGCTCCAGCATCAAGGGACTTTTACTTGGGGGCTGGCAGCTGGACATCAGCTCTTGGATGGCAAAGTCAAAACTCTTTACTGCCTTATGAAGAGGCATTATCCTGTATGCTACTGGCTTGTGAAATTATTACTATTCCCGCAGTGAACCTGGGTTAAATAAAACAGTGGCAAAGACAATCTCAGTCTCTGAGTTTAATATGCCTGCCCCACCCCCAGACAAAATAAAGATACTGAGACCAAGGGGGTAAAGTACAAAGAATTCAGTCATTTGGGCCCCAAGGTCCAGAAACAGCCTCTGCAGTTGAAACTGAGCCCCCCTAAAACCGAGTTTCCTTACCGAGTTTGTGAGTCATCCCTCTGTCCAAAACTTTATTCCCTTTCTTGTCTCCTCTGACCTCAATCCTGGGCTAACTGAGCACTAATCAACCAGAGTCAGATGACTAAAACTGCTGCTGTCAATAACATCGTTTTTGTACTAAAACTGCTATTACAGACATCATTGTTAACGTGTAGACTCAGGTTGTTTCTGCAGAGCCGGACGAGCTCACAGACCCCTGTGCCATGGACCACCTGGGCAGAGAGTTATAAACCAGAGACAGGCAATGATTAATAAATGTCACAAGAGGATAATTAATTTCAGCGTCTTTGTTCTTCCCCTCAAAAAAAGCCTGTAACACAAAGATCAATTTGGAGTGGACCTGAGGCTTGTCCTCCCACTGCCTTGCTTAGTGCCCTGCAATAAATCCTTACTTTGCTGCAAACTCCTGCTGTCAGAATTTGGTTCTGCCAAAGCCCCCTCAGGCACATAAGCCCTTTGCTCAGTCACATAGTCACTGATCAACAATGTATAAACTTTCATCAGGTCAATTCCTTACTCTGCTCAGCAAACATGTGTGTCCCAGCACACACACAGGAGAAAGGAGGGGAAAATGAAGATGTAATAAATGTTCAGAGGAGGGCTTCCCTGGTGGCGCAGTGGTTGAGAGTCCGCCTGCCGATGCAGGGGACACGGGTTCGTGCCCCGGTCCAGGAAGATCCCACATGCCGCGGAGCGGCTGGGCCCGTGAGCCGTGGCTGCTGAGCCTGCGCGTCCGGAGCCTGTGCTCCGCAACGGGAGAGGCCACAGCAGTGAGAGGCCCGCGTACCGCAAAAAAAAAAAAAAAGAAATGTTCTGAGCAGTTGCTGGCATTCCAGATAGAGAGCACTTCTTTCTTAGGGAGGTGAAAGACCTACCTGGGGGAAATCTACCTGCCTTGGATGCTAGGCTGTGAAGCCTGCTGAGAGACATACTCACCCCTAACCCAGAGATGTCTAATGAGCCAGGTGCAGAGCAGAGACAGCAAGTGCTACCAGGTAACTAGCTTTTTAAGCACACACAGTAAGCAGAGGGGAGGGGAAAGCATCAATGCACAGCAGTGAGGTCACAAACAAACAACACTGTTGTTTCACAACAAATGACCCTGAGTAATAAAGTTAAAGGCATCAAAGATGATTAAAATAATAGTTACAAATAAAGCCCAAACCTAACAAATGTTATCACCTCCTCTGCAATAATGTAACTTTCAAAGAGTAGGTTCAAACCTTGAATTAGCCTCATTCAGTAAAATTAGCCTTCTATGAGTTTTACATTAAATAATTGAATCCGTTTTTTTTTTTTTTTTCCAAATAGGGAAAAAATTGCATCTTACATGAATTTGGCACCTGGCAAGTTACAAGCAGAAAATGAAAGGAAAACTTAAAATGTACATAAAGGGCGAAATGTGCAAGTTCTCACAAAATATGGTGCAAACTTATTTATTTTAAAATAGAGTTTTTAAAAAATTACAAAACACGACCGCTTAGTATATAAAATCGGGAAAATCATAACTCCACCCCCGAAGGCAACCGGCACGTTCCAGGGTTTTCCCCTTGCCGGTGCACGGCCCGGTTCTGGTTTCCACGTGGCCCGGCTGTGCATCCCGCCACCATCACTAGGCAGGACGTTCTCCACTAAGCAGACGGGTCACCCCCACCCGATCTCGCGGCGCGCTCCCACGGCGGGCACGAGCCCGCACGGCCGCTCACGCGACCCCCCCAACTCAGCAAAGCATCTCGGAGCCCGGCGGCGGGGGCGGGCGGGGACGCGCGCGACGAGACCCAGCTCGGCCGTCCTGACCCTCCGGCCCAGAGGAGGGCGAGCGGGAGAGGGACACCTGACGTCACGCTCTGCTGGAAGCCCGCAAACCCTGCTGCTACCGAGACGCGATAACAGACAGCGCGCCCCCCGCAAGCACGGCGGCGTCCGAGGGCGACCTTGGGCCCGGGCTCGGCACTTACCTGCTGAGAGCGCCCGAGCACCACAGCCGCCCCAGCCTTCCGGCCACTCCAGCCATGGCTGCTCCAGGGCGTGGGCGGGACTGAGGGCGGGGTGTGGGGGTGGGGACTGACTCCCGGACGGGGCCGGGACACCATAGGTCTGAGCGGGGCCGGGGCGGGGCGGGGCCTGAACGCAGTAGGTTGGAGCCGGAGCCCGGGGAGGGCGGGCTGGGGCGGGGCCTGAAGGCGACAGGTGGAGGCGGGGCCGGGGGCGGGGCCCGAGCGGGGGGAGGGGCCGGGAGTGATAGGTTGGGTGGGGTCAGCGGCCGGGGCGGGGCCGGGGGCGGGAGGCGCGTGGCTCCGCCCTAGGGCCCTGCGGGGTTGGCGGGAGCACCGGCTGACCCGGCTTTAGAGGCCGGAGGCGGGGAGGCAGCCGAGGGCGTGTGAGAGGCACGTGTTCGCTCCGCAGGGTGAGCTCTCGAAGACCCGGTAGAGTGGGGGCGTCAGACGTTCTCTGTCGAACAGTTTAAATCCAGCATTTCACGTCAGTCACCGTCTCAGGGTGTTTTTGAGTTCTGCCAAAGCATTTAACAAACTGTTTTTATGGGGAAGAAACCCTGAGAGTTGGAAGGGCCTTTGTCGCCTCGTCCAGGTCCCGGAGGAAAAAATTCCGATTTTTAGATGAACGGAGTTGACACCTGCGGACCAGCTAGAGTGAGCCAGGCTCGTTGTTATCCTCTGAGCAGCCCTGCAGGGAATATGCTGTCGCCCTGTTTTGCTGATGTGTAACGTGAGGGCCGCGAAGATTAATTAGCTGACTTCCCCGAGGACCTGAGACTTGCAAGTGGTCAAAGTCCCAAGTAATTTTATTATTTGCGCTTCATCATAGGTGGTGGGCAAGACTGAAGGCCGTGTAGAACAGTTTGGACTTATTCTGAACCCTTTCTCCAGATGTTACAAGGTGATGGTTGGTAGGCTGAGCTGAGCCTCTCAAAGACCTGAGACCCTCTCTCAGGCTGACTTAAGTAACCCTCGGAGGTAATGGAAATGCCTGAGAAGAGACTGAGATACTGGAAGACTCACTGGGCTCCGGAAGGTGAAACACCGCTCACAGAAATATTAGTTAAAAAAAAATTCCTTACTGGTAAGCATATTTGGATGGTGGGACTTTTCGTAAGACAAGTGAAGTCTTCTCAGGCTTATGCCTACTATATTTTACACAGAAAAGTGGGGTATGGGAAATTTGCTGTTTTTGTCAAAGTATCATTTAAAAAATATAGGAGCACGTGTCAAAGATTAACCTAACCCATTAATTAGGGAACCAGCAGGATGATAAAAAAGAATTTGAAATACTGGTTTATAGAGTCAGCGTAAAAACGTGAGCCATGGCCGCAGAGCCTGTGCGTCCGGAGCCTGTGCTCTGCAACGGGAGAGGCCACAACAGTGAGAGGCCCGCGTACCGCAAAAAAAAAACGAGAAAAAGAAAAAAAAAGAGAAACGCGGAAGCCCAGCCAAGACCTCACCTAAAGCTGTAATCATCCTGTAATAGGAGCAGGTTCCCCCAGTGCTTATGAAGGCTTTGGGAGGGGGACGTCCCATCTGGTTAGATCTTAAGAGTATTGATTGCAGGGGAGGCGTCTGCCTAGGAGGGGAGTTGATCCTGTTCTGCGTGCAGAGAATCCCAGATACCCCCTCGTGGCCGCAGGTGCCCGGGAGGAGCTGTCCGCTGCTGTAATGAGTCTTAGGGGCACAGTGTTTTGCTCAGTGTTGGAGCTAAATGTTTACTTTTTAACATTACAGAGTAGAACCTACCATGTTTGACACTCCCGCAGTCGTAGTATTATTTTAATTTCCGATCTTTAAACCATCAGGTGCTGTTATAATGATGCGTGAAAAGCCTGTCGTGCTCAGTCACGAGGGACATTCTGACATCGTTGTTTAGTTAACCATGCAGACCGGGAGCCGGAAGCACCCGGGCTCCCTCTGTCTCACTGACACGTCACTTCTGTTGATTGCTATGTCCTGGTGATCCTGCCTCCTAAGTATTTTTTCATTTCCCCCCCTTTTCCCCTACCACTGTCTTACCTCAGGCACTTATCATGTTTGGGTTACTGTTGCTTAGATTACTGCGTTCCTATAACAGCCACTGACCGGTTTTGCTGATCTCAGCCCTGCATCTACAATCCACTCTCTTCCTGCTTCCTGACCGATCTCCCTACCTTGTAAACCCGACACCATACTCATAATTCTCCCCTAATCATCCCCCGCTTGGCTGAAAATCTCACAGTGGGACCCCTTCGCCTCCGAACAAATCCAAACTTCTTAGCCTGACGTATATACGGTCCTCAAGACTTGGCCCTAGCCTACGGCCCAGTTTATCTCTCACCAGCCCCACACTTGAACCTTTTCGTTTCCGGTGAACTTGGGATGCTCAGTTTCTCTCTCTGTATTTGCATGTTCTCTCATTCCAGGCACTATCTTATCTAGGAAGTCTCCTCTGACCCTCCACTGGGTGTGTCCCCTCCTTCTGTGATTTCACAGGAGATCTCCGGTGATCTTCTCAGGCTTCTCTTTCTCAAAGTAGCTGTCACTATGTTATGTGTGTGGTGAGTCATTTGTCTTATTACTCACCCAAGGAACACCCGGGGAAGTCTCCTACCCTTACGGTAAACCCCACTGCCCTTCTCCTGACACACTCCGTGACACAAAATACCCTGTGAATGTGTGTTAAAAGTTCTTATCTCCGCCATATTTTTCCATGTTTGATAATATGTTGTGAGTAAATTGCTACCTTTTTATTAAGTTGTCAGAAGGAATTAACATCAGTGTTTTTGTGCTTTGAAATATTTCTTTTTCAGTGAGTGGTAGCTCACGGAGAAAGAATTTGACTATTGCTAGGTTCCTGTAGTAAAACAAACTAGAAAAAGTGGTACCAAGGAAACTATGGTATTATTAACTCTATAAATTTCTGGGGGGAAAATATGTTATGTCTTCCGTTAGTCGTTAAAGATCGCTAGTCACGTTCTGTGTTCTGTATAGCAACTGTTTCCTGCAATGACATTGCTTGAGATCAGTTAAACCTATGCTGCTATGATGCTTTCTTTTCCAAATTAACGCTCTTTTTTTTCCCTAGTTAGGCTTTGTGTCATCTTCCTACACAGCCTTGTATGTTCATGTCAGAGATATTAATGGTAGTCTTCTGGAATCTTATATGCATTTGAGTGTTCCTTCCTAGTCCTAATAGTTGTGATTTAGAGAAGAAAGACATTTCAGAAGTCAACATTTGACCCACTGTTCTACCCCTGCTGTAGTTCTCATCACCTGTGAGATGTGTTCATTCACCCAAGGCTGGTTTTATCCACTTTTTGGGGGGTGTTTGTGCAAACATTAAACCAGCCTTGGGCTCTAGGATTACTTTTCAACTGGCAAAGAAATCTCCCTCAGGCATCCCCGTCTGAGAATGATTGGAACTGATAGATATTATTGTGTAAGAAATGGCAGTTTTTTTTCCAGGGTCCCCCCAGTTCTTCATGTTTACACCAAAGCTTAACTTATAACCTGTCCAATGCATAGAAAAGAACAAGAACAATGGCCACCATAAAAAGTCAGCTGAAAAGAGCCACAAAAAAACCATAAGCTCTGTGTTCAGCACAGTGTTATATAGTATACGTTGGTTCCAGGGTTTTGAAAGAGAGCATCCCTGTTTGGTGGAACGGAGGGCATCCTTGCTGACCAGCAAAGGTGACCCAGACTCTCCTTTCTGTATAAGAAAGTTTAAAGTTCTATTCATAAATCACCACTTTAAGACTTTAAAAAAAGATTGAAAAGACACAGTCCATCCTCACTATTCTCAGATTCTGTATTTGAGAATTCACCTAACTTGTGAAAATTTATTCGTAACCTCAAAACCAGTACCCCCGGGGCTTCCTCTGTTATTTGCAGACACGTACAGACTTGAGTCTCCCTGCACGCGTGTTCCCAGCTGAGACTGATCAAGGAGACCTCTACCTTCTTGTTCTATCCCACACTGTAAATACATGTCCTTTTTGCGGTCTATTTAGTATAATGTTTTCCACATTTTTGTTTTTTGTTGTTGGTAGTGGTGGTGCTGGGGGGTGATCCTGCTGTTTAAATGGTCCCCAAGTCTAGTGCGAAGTGCTGTCCAGTGTCCCTAAGAGCAAGAAGGCTGTGACGTGCCTTACGGGGAAAGTACATCATTCAGGCATGAGCTACACTGCTGCTGGCATGAGTTTGATCCTAAATGAATCAACAACTTATATTAAATAAGATGTCTTTAAACAAAAATGCATATCAAACAAGGTTCTGTGTTGACCAGTTGATGAAAATGTTTTGACCAGAGGCTCACAGGAACCTGGCCCTGTGTTTTTCCTAGGAGCCATGGGTCGGTATCCACTAATTCAGTATTCACTAACTACATTGACTTTGGAGAATCTAACTTCCATGAATAACAAGAATTAACTGTCTATGCAGTAGTCAGAGCTTGGCTTCTCCTAGAAGCAGACCCCAAGAAAGGAGCTTGTTTGGGAAATGATCCCAGGAAACATTGGTGTGAGGTAGGAGAGTAAGACAGGAGAGCAGAGGCAGCCAATAAAGGGTGAATTATCAAGCAAATTACTTCCATAGGCAACTGATGGTAACGCAGGCAGCTCTGGGAGCCAGTGAAGCACATGTCCCTTGGAGTTTAATTCCCTTATGGTCCAAGAACAGAGTTTGTATGAATTCAGTTCCTTTAGATTTGCTCAAGTTTGTTTAGCAAACCATACGTTGAGAGCATATGGTCTATCTTGGTGACGTTTCCACGTACCTTAGAAAAGAATGGGTATTCTATCACGGTCCGATGGGTATTCTCTAAATGTCACCTACTGATTTTCTGTCCGCTTGTCTTGTAGATTTCTGAGAGAGGGATGTTGATGTTTCCAAGTGCAATTGTGAATTTACCTATTTCTGCATTCAGTTCTATCAGTTTCGGCTTCATGATCTGTTGTTAGGTGCGTACAAATTGATGATTGTATGTCTTCTTGATGAATTGACTGTTCTATCATTATGTATTGTCCCTTTTAATCTCTGATAAATAATTTTCCTTGATACGAAGCGTAATTTATTTGATATTAATATAGACAATACAGCTTTCTTTTCTTTGGGATTTATGTGGTTTATCTGTTTCTAAACTTTTAATGTATGTGTTGGACTGGCCAAAAAGTTTGTTCGGGTTTTTCTGTAACAGCTTATGGGAAAACCCGGACGAACTTTTTGGTCAACCCAATGTATCATCATATTTAAAGCCGGTTTCTTGTAGACAGTATATAGGTTTCTTTGGTTTAAATCCAATCTCACCATCTTTGTTTTTGAAATGGTGTGATGTAATGTGTTTATCCATATAGTTGAATTAGTCCCACCATTTTGTGAGTTTCTGTTTGTTTCCTCCGCTTTTCCTTCTTCTGTTCCCCCTTTCTGCCTTCCTTTGAGTATTTTTTTAGTATTCTATTTTAATATATCCGTTAGTTTTTTGGCTGTATCCCTTTGTGCTTTTTTTAGTGGTTGCTCTAGGGATTATACTACACAGGTCTAAGTTTTTACAGTCTAGCTAGAGTTAATTTTTTTTTTTTTTTGCAGCTTCAGGAAAAACCTAGAAGGCTAGCAACCACATAGGTCTCTTTACCCTCCCCCTTCATCTTACGGTGTCACATGTATCGTACTTACATACACTGACAGCTCCCCAGACAATGTTAAATTGTTGCCTTCAGCCCTCATACATATTTTAGAGAACTTAAAAAGAGAAAAATATCACTTAACCAGACATTTATCATTTTTGTTGTGCTTCCTTCATCCCTGAAGTTCCAAGTTTCCCTCTGGGAACATCTTCCTCCAGCGGAAACTTCCTTTAGCAATTTCTCTTAGAGCAAACATACCCGCAGTGAATTCTTTTGTTTTCCTTCACCTGAGAATACCCTTATTTTACCCTCACCCCTGAAGGATGTTTTCACTGCATATAGAATTCTGCGTTGGTATTTCTTTCAGCCCTTTAAAGATTTCACTCCACCGCTTTTATGAATTCTGACAAGGAATCCTTTGTATTCTCTAGCATCTGTGGTATTTGATTATTATCCCCCTACACATAATGTATCATTTTGCTATGGCTGCTTTCAAGACCTTATCTTTGGTTTTTAGCAGTTTGATTTTGATGTGTATATGCATGGGTTTATTTATTTTTTTGAGTTTACCTTGTTTGGGGCTCACTGAACTTCTTGAATCTCAAAATTTATGTCTTTCACTAAATTTGAGGAGTTTTTAGTCATTATTTCTTCAAATATTTTGACTGTCCCATCTTTCTCCTCTTCTTAGGGACTCCAGTGATATGGGTGTTGTCCCACAGGTCCCTGTGACTGTTTATGTTTCAGCCCTTTTTCTGTCTGTTCTTCAGATTGGATCATTCCTATGGATCCATCTTCAAGTTCAGGGAACTTTTTCTGTCATCTCCATTCTGCTCTTGTGCCTCCCAAGTGCCTTGTTTCTTTCAGACATTCTGTTTTTCACTTTCTTATAGTTTCCCTTTTTCTGCTGACAGTTTATCTTTATTTTCGTTTTAGAAGTGCTCACACTTGCCTCGCGGAGGAAGGTTATAATGGCTGCTTCCTGTTGGTTTTATTTTACATTGCGTCATTCTGTTTGCTCTCTTGCATTTGGCCCCTTGGATTTTCTGTTTCTGATGCGCCTGCTTTGGGCTGCCCATCCCTCACTGCCCAGTACTGCATTGGGCGGTGCTGCCCTTGGTGATGCCATATCTTGGGTTCTCAGCTAGGCTATTAGATCTCTGCTGATTAGAGTAGGACCATTGATTCTCCTTCTTCAACAGTGTCTTTGATCCCGCTGAACAATTTGAAGTAAGTGGATTCATTGTAGAAAATTCACAAGGCCAACCCAGCCACTGTAATACTTTATTACAATATGGTTATTATCTTGAATAACGCTTTTCGTTCTAAGCATCTGTGGGATTTCATGGGAAAGAAATATGGTGCACATTCCCTACCACCCAGCATTTTCAGCCCAATTAAAATTGCAGGCAGCCTTCATGAATATCATGGTGTGCTTTCCAGAGACTCCACAGGTACCCAGCCCAGATGGAATTAACCCATTAGTGTTGCTGTCAATCACAGGAAGTTGAGACAAAGTGTTTATTAACATTATTGACCTAAAAGGAAGGATCTGCCGTTCATCTGCCACGGTCACCTGCTTCATTAACTTATTGGCAGCATTTAGCAAGGCTGGAAAATCGACTGGTTGGTTTCATTCATTCATTCCCTCCTTCAGCAGACATTTTTGTTTTTTTTCTTTTTGCCATGCTGTGCAGCATGCAGGATCTTAGTTCCCTGACCAGGGATGGAACCTGCGCCCCCTGAAGTGGAAGCGCGTAGTCTTAACCACTAGACTGCTGGGGAAGTCCCAGCAGACATCTTTTTTTTTTCTTTGCGGTACGCGGGCCTCTCGCTGTCGTGGCCTCTCCCGTTGCGGAGCACAGGCTCCGGACGCGCAGGCTCAGCGGCCATGGCTCACGGGCCCAGCCGCTCCGCGGCATGTGGGGTCTTCCCGGACCGGGGCACGAACCCGCGTCCCCTGCATCGGCAGGCGGACTCTCAACCACTGCGCCACCAGGGAAGCCTGCAGCAGACATCTTTCGATCGTTCATTATGTGTCAGGCGGCAGACAGCAGAGGATTCTGCTGGAGTGCAGCTGAGCCCTGGGTGCCCACGGAGTGATGAGTTTGTTGGGGAGAAGCTGTGGAACGGCAGGTCTCCACTCTTTCTGCTGAGGCAGAGAAGGGAGAGTGAGGCTCCAGTAGAACCGGTCCAGGAAGCCACAGGGGAGGGAGGGTCTTAGGACCCATATTTGCTATAACAACATCAATAGGAGTTCAGTAACTCTTAAGTTCAATAAGTTGAGCGATATCGGAAAGCCGCAACGTGCCACGCGTATCATCCAACGTTACCATAGCGGTCGGTACAGCTATGTTTGTTATTTTACAGATCAAGAAAGTGAAGCACAGAGAGCCTAAATAGCTTGCCCAGCGTCTCCCAGTTACTAAGTGGATGATCTGCTCTGGAAGCTCAGACGCTGAACCACAGTGTTTTCTCTGTGTGATCAGAGAACCAAGGACATGGATTATGGTGAACACATACATACAGAGCTTCCGGTAAGCAATACTTTTTTTAAAGTCAGAAAATACAAATATTGTGTCAAAAAAATCAAACACCTTATTATTTTAATCCAAGTGAGTCTACTCTGTGTTAAATTGAATTCAG
Organism: Phocoena sinus; assembly: GCF_008692025.1. Classification (NCBI taxonomy): domain Eukaryota; kingdom Metazoa; phylum Chordata; class Mammalia; order Artiodactyla; family Phocoenidae; genus Phocoena; species Phocoena sinus. Next base: position 101,403,819 of record NC_045773.1, on the reverse strand, counting down.
ATGAATGAATTTGATATAAATGGAAAAGGATTACAGATTAGAGAGGTTTGATGGAAAACTCCCAGGAAGATATGTTTATGGGTTTAAGACCATCTGACATTAATATGTGGAGATTTTTATTAAAGGAAAAGGATGAAATTAATGAATTGTAATTATTGCTGATTGTTTTTTTAAATTGTGCCAAAACACACATAACATAAAAGTTACCTTCTTAAAGCCTCTTAAGTATACAATCCAGCTGCTTCAAGTACAGTGACGACAGTGTGCATCCAGTTGCCAAAAGTTTTCATGTAGCCAAAATGAAACTCCGTACCCATTAAACAACAACTCCCTATTCTTTCCTCTCCCAACCACCTCTCTACTTTGTCTGCGAATTTGACTCCTCTAGGGACCTCATATGAGTAAAATCATACAAAATTTGTCTTTTGCAATCAGAATATTTCACTTATCATGACGTCTTCAAGGTTCATCCACATTGTAGCCTGAGGTGTCAGAATTTCCTTCCTTTTAAAGGCTGAACAATATTCCACTGTATCTGTAGATGACATTTTGTTTATCCATCCGTTGACGGACACTGCTTCCACCTTTCGGCTGTTGTGAATAATGTTGTGTGAACTTAGCTGTATACTACTTTTAGTTCTTCTGGATATACGCCCAGTTGTTGATTATTTTTAACCAAAGTTCTCCAAATAGTTCTGAGTCTCTTTCCCAACAGATAAGCTATCTGTTATGATAAATAGGGAGAATAGGTAATTTCTGCATATTTTCTGGGGGGGATTCCTCTCTTGGTTTACAAATTGTATGACTTAGCTTTCCATTTTCTTTTATTTTTTTCACTTTTTTTCTTATTGAAGTATAGTTGGTATATGATATGAGCTTTCCGTTTTCTACTAGAAAAGTAAGACTAGAAAATAATTGTCCTTCATTGAACCAATTGAGTTAAGAGAGCTGTGATTAACTATTAACTCGGGCCCATAATTTCTGCCCCAGAGCAAGTTGAAAGGCTCTGAGAACCTCCTCGCTTTGGAGGATGTCCCACAGAGTGAAGACATTCAGATGGAAAAGACTGCTGCCTTGGTCGTCACCTGTCAATTAAATACAGAGCGCCATCCAGACCCCATTCAGGCAGAGGGCTGGAAGCAGTGCGGGCATTAGCTGCCTTGGTGTGGGAATGAAGGGACCATGAAAACCCTTTGGGCCAGTCTCTGACCTCTGATATCCTTCAGTTTCCATTCCTCTTCAGTGAAAAGAATCAGATTGGTCTGAGAGGAGAGACCACCTTCTTGTTTTGCAGGTCTTAGGAGAGTTGAGGAATCTTTTTTTTTTTTCCCAGCCTTAATCCACGTGGCACATGTGTATTTGGATGAGAAAGGGTGCCTCAGCCGGGCATATGCAGCCCCATGAGAACCTGGCTTGGCGAACTCAGCTGGCTTGACTTCAGCCCTGCCCTTTGTCCCTTCGTCCAGGTGCCCTGAGATAACACGCACCTGTGCACACCTGTGCTTGTTTCACGGCCCTCTGGTGGCCCTGATGTCAGGTACGTTATGAGACAGTAAATGTCTTGTTCATTATGCAGAGTGCCTGGTTGTTTGGCCCAGTGAAGAGTACGGAACTCTTCCGACAGGCAGACTCGGGAGAGCTGGAGATGGGAGCTGCCACTGTGGTCCGGGGTGGGCAGGGGAGGCCTTGGGGCTGTGGAGAGATGTGGGTGTGTGGCAAGTGGGGAAAGATGCTCTATCTTCAGAAGATATTTTATCCGATTCCTGTTGTGAGCCAAAGCCCATACTACCCAGTACAGAGCAGGCCTTTAGATCAGCAGTAGGCACTGTTGTAGGGTAGACACTATAGTATGCTTTTTTGATCTTCTTTGGGAATGCCATAGAAGGTAGAGAGCTCTAAAATTATGTGTCTTTCAGAGGATTCTACTCTTTAATATATTCAAGGGAATAAGGACTCAGTGGAAGTGTATATTTTCAAAGAGAAATAGTAGATAAAACTTGAGATGACCCATGGGCTGTTTCACCTTTTCTGTCACTAATGCTGGGTATTTAAAGGCAATAAATTCCTTCCTAACTCAAATAAAGTAATGGCAGGTACACCAAAGGCCATAAATCTTTTTAATGTAGCTGGGGTTAATTTGCTTAATTGTATATTCCCAAGCAACAATTTCTTAAAACTTTGTACTCAATTGATTTTCAGAAGCTAGGATCAACTCTGTCGCTGCTCTACCTTTTTGAATGCATATTGAGTACTAATTGCAGATCTCAAGCTCATCAAGAAATGATTACATTGAATCTGGATAACTATATTCCTTTCCATTGAAATTTTCCACAGGAAAATGTTTACTTTTTCTGGTAAATTACACATATTGGAAATTGCAGTTCATTCCTCAGCGTCTTTGGGAGGTGCTTATGAGTGGTTGCCGTGAGCCAGGTGTGTCCTAAACACGAGGAAGATGGTGGTGAACCAGAGCCTTGCTTCCAGGGAGCTCACGTTCTGCTGCAAGGAGGTGAAAAATAATAGACAAATAAAATAATTTCAATATTAAATATCGTGTAGAAAATACACCAGGGTCCTGATTTTAAAAGGTGCTGGCTGGGGCTTTGTCAAGAAAGACTTCTCAGAGGAGGTCGGGTTTGAGTTGAAAGCCAGATGATGGCAAGAAGCTACACATACGAATGTCTGAGGGGAGAAGGTGCCCAGCAGAGGGAACCAGTGCCAAAGCCCTGCACCAGGAAGAAGCTTGGGAGTTCAAGGAACAGAGGAGAGACTGCTGAGGCTTTAATCTAGCAAGAGATGGGGAGGAAGGACAAAGCCAAGGAGGAAGAGTAGGAAATGACCGTATCATTTAGGACCTTGTAGGTTATGTTCAAAGGTTGGATTTTATCCTGAGATTAAAGAGAAATTATTGGAAAAGTTTAAGTAGGAAGATGTCTTGAAAAGGCCAGTCTGGAGGCAGAGTTGGAAATGGATGGAGGAGCGAAACAGCAGTCAGGGGTCAATTTAATTCAGATAAGAGATGAATTTGAACCAAGGTGGAGCAGTGAAGATGGAGAGAAGGAAGTCGACTTGGCATGTGTTTTGGACAGAGAGCCTTCAGGACCTTAGGACGAATGGATGGCTGTGGGGTATGAAAGAAGGATATGCGTTAAGGACAACTTCTAGGCATTGGCTTGAAGGTATATGGTGGTGCTATTTAGACAAAATTGAAGACTAGGAGAAGGACAGTGGAATGAAGTGGGAGTGAAGGATTCATCTTGACGTGTTACCATAAGATGCATACCAGAGCAATGTTAGGGTATAATTAGAATAGAATATGATGCAGCTGTTATAAAAAATGCACTTTTGACTTCCAAATGGAGGAGTTAAGTTGCAGTTAAGATACTTAAGTTCAGCCATAGTTCTTGTGCTTGATACTGAGAGGGACCAAAGTGAAGCAGACAGCACCTCTGCCCTCAGTAGCTTTTCGTGTACTGTGGGATTCAGATGACTAGGTAAGTTAACAGGAAACTTTAACTTGTAGGAATTTTAACTGCTAGAAGCAGCCCTGAGAGCCCCATGGCCTGTAGAAATGTGCCGGAGAGGTAGGCACCTCCTGAGGGCGGCTGGGAAGATGGCCGGCTGGCCTCAGGCTGAGCCGCACAGCCGGGCTGCAGCAGTCACTCACACTGGCCTCGCCAGGCTGCCTCGGATCTTATCTGCATCTCAGCAGTGTCTCTGGTTTTAAGGTTTCCAGTGAGCTCAGAGCCACGAGGAGGTGAGGTCTGAGCAGGGCCCAGGGGGATGGGAAAGTCCTATTAGGATCTCCACTGCTACATCTGCAGCCTACAGATTTTGATATGTTGTATTTTCATTTCCATTGTGTTAAAAATACTTTCTAACTTTCCTTCTGATTTATTTTTTATTATTTTTTAATTGAAGTATAGTTGAGTTACAGTTTTGTATTAATTTCTGCCGGACAGCAAAGTCACTCAGTTATACACACACACACACACACACACACACACACATATATATATATATATATATATATATATATATATATATATATATACATTCTTTTTAATATTCTTTTCTGTTACGATATATCCCAGGACATTGAATCTAGTTCCCTGTGCTGTACAGTAGGACCTTGTTGTCCAACCATCCTATACGTAATAGTTTGCACCTTTTGATTTATTTTTGACCCATGGATTATTTAGAAGTATACTATTTCGTTTCCAAATATTTGAGGATTTTTTTTTTCAGAGATCTTTCTACTATTGATTATTAACTGTGGTCAGAGAATGTATTTTATATGACTTGCATCCTTTAAAATATGTTGAGGCTTGTTTTACGGCCCAGAATATGGTCTGTCTGGTAAATGTTCTGTGTGCACTTAAAAACGTGTATTTTACGGTTGCTGCCTGAAGTATTCTATAAACGAATTCAATTCGGTTGATTTGGCTGATGGTATTGTTCAGGTCTTTTATAGCCTGTTGGTTTTCTGTTTATTTTTTCTACCGCTTGTTGGGAGAGGGCTATTGAAGTCTCTCACTATTACTGTGACTTCTTCTGTTAATCTTTGTAGTTCTATCAGCCTTTTCTTCTATATTTTAAAGCTTCCTTATTACGTGTGTAAACATTTAGGATTGTTATATTCTCTTAATCATTATCTTGACACCTTTATCATTATAAAATAATCCTTTTTATCTCTGATAATATTTGTTGCTCTGAAACCTACTTTGTCTGATGTTAACATAGGTGCTTCGGCTTTCTTTTGATTACAGTGAGCATGATATATCTTTATCCACCCTTTTACTTTTAACTTATTTATGTCTCTTCACTTACAGTGAGTTTCTTGAAGGCAGCGTGTAGTTGAGCAGTTTTTATCTTTTAATGCAGTACAGCAGTCTCTGCCTTTTAATTGGGGTGTTAGACCACATACACTTAATGTGATTATTGATATGGTTGGGTATAAATCCACCATCTTGCTGTTTGTTTCCTATTTTTTCCATCTGTTTTTGTTTGTTTGTTCCTCTCTTTTCTGCCTTTTTTGGCAGAAAAGATTGATTTTATTTTATCTCATTTTTATTATATATTATCCCTTTTGTTGGCTCATTAGCTATTACTAGCTGTAAGCTTTTGTTATCTCAGTGGTTGCTTTAGGGTTGACAGTATGCATCTCGAACTTTTATCACGGTGTATCTTCACGTGATACTGCACCGCTTCACATATAGTATCAGAACCTGAAACTGTACACTTCCATGTATCTTCCCCCTTTGACTTTTGTGCTATTGTCACATCTTTCACATCTATGTATGTTATAAATGCCACAATACACGTTTATTGTTAATTATCTTTTAAAGAGATATCAATAATAGGAAAAGAGTCTTTGTATTTACCATGTAGTCGCCGTTTCTGGTTCTTGGGTTTTTTATGTAGATGGAGATTTCCATCTGGCGGCATTTTCCTTCTGCCTGAAGGATTGCTTTGAATACTTCTTGAAGTGCAGATCTGCTGGCAATGCATCCTTTCAGCCTTTGTATGTCTAAAAAAAAAAAACAAACCTTTATTTTGGTTTAATTTTTTAAAATTTTAGAATAATTTTAGATTTACAGAAAAGTTATAAAAAATAATAGAGAGAGCACCCATATGCCCCTCACATGGTTTCCCCTGATGTTGATAACTTACGTTGCCACTGTACGGTATATGTGTCAAGAAACCAATATTGATACATTACTATTAACTAAACTCTAGACTTTATCCAGATGTCACTTGTTTTCCCACTAATATCCCTTTCCTTTTCCAGGATCCCATCCAAGGCACCACGTGGCATTTGGTCATCACAGGTCCTGAGTCTCTGGTTGGCGACAGTTTCTCAGCCTTCCTTTGTTTTTCATGACCTTTGCGGCATTGGGGAGTACCAGTCAGGTATTTCACAGAATGTTCCTCAATTTGGAGTTGTCTGATGTTTTGTTTATGACTGGACTGGAGCCATAGGTCTCTGGGGAGGAGCTCACAGAGGTGAAGTGGCCTTCTTCTCGCATCGTGTCGGGGTGCTTTCTGCCAACACAGCTTCTCACTGTGATAGTAACCCCGATCACTTGGTGAGGGCAGCGTTTGCAAAGTTTCTGCGGTACAATTACTACTTCCCCCTTTTCATACTCTGTTCTTTGGAGGCAAGAACTGAGTCCAGCCCGTGCTTGAGGATGTAGGAGGTGAAGCTTCATGTTGTGGACAGGGAGTATTTGCTTAAGTGATTTGGAATATTCTGCAAGGAATATTGGCCTCTTCCCTCCCATTTTAAAATTTGAGCCATCATTTATTTATATCACCAGGGTAGGCGGAATATTAGCCCCTCCAAAGATGGCCACAGCCTAATCCCTGGAGCCTGTAAGTTTGTTACCTTACACAGCAAAAGGGATTTTACAGGTGGGACTGAGTTAGGGATCTTGAAATAGGAAGTTATCCTGGTTTATCTGGTGGGTCCAGGGGAATCATAGGTATCCTTTTAAGAGGCAGGTAGGAATTTCTGCACCTGTCTCGTTCGGCTCTGCTCTCTGATGCTCAGTCCTGTGAATTTTATCTGCCTTGGCCTCCTTGGACTCCCAGTTCTAATGTCTCCTCAGCTCAGCGAGACCCTGGGCTCTGACTGGGTCTCCCTTTCTGTACCAGGGTCTGGAAAATTTCTCAAGGCAGGAAGCTGGAGGTCATTATAGACATCCTTTTATTTGTTTCCCTTCTCTCTGGGGTGACTGTCCTGTGCTCCCTGTTATCCAGTGTCTGAAAACCTCTGCTTCATGTATTTTGGCCATTTTTCCAGTCATCTCTGGTGAGAGGGTAAATCTGGTCTCCCTTGGCCCATCTTGCCTGGAAGTAGAAGTCTTCTTATTCTTCCCGCAAATAATTTTTAATGAATGGCTGAACTATAATTTATTTGAGTGTCTGTTGTTTATGACTGCTGAATGATTTTCACTGTATTGATGTGGAATCAGTTATTTAACGGGCAACCTATGGTTTGACATTTGGGTCAAGTTTTAGTTTTCCTTTTTATAAACACATCTACGAGACCATCTTGCAGCCACACACTGTGACCTGCATGCTTATTTCCTTATGATATATTTCTAGATACGGAAGACTGGCTCGTGGGGTGTGCAGCACCTAAAACCAGCCTTGTGTTGTCCAGTCGTGCTCCAGAGAGATGGAGCCAACTTACATGTTGCCCACGTGTAACTTCCTCAAAGTCACCTTTTCTCTTGGCTTTTTCACGTCATCTTCTTTGGTACAAACCTCCTCATATTGGTGGGGCCCTCTGTCATAATAATTCTGAGTTCCAGACTTATAACATCTGACACTTTGGAAAGATGAATATTTAGACCATCCCATTAGTCTTGATTAACCCTATAGTAATAACATTTCATATTTCTGTGAAAATGTGTAATCTGAGCCATGAAGGAATTTAAAAAAAAACCATGTCAATAGCTCCTAACCTCTCGGTTGGGCTATAGCTGAATGTGACGGTGTTAGGTGGTGGGGCCTGTGGGAGATGATTAGGTCATGAGGGTGGGGCCTTCATGAATGGAATCTGTGCCCTTAGAAGGGGATTCCAAGGAGCTCTGTCTCCGCCTTCTGCTCTGTGGGGACACAGCGAGAAGATGGTCATCTGTGAACCAAGAAGCAGGCCCTCAGCAGACGCTGAATCTGCCAGACCTTGACTGGACTTCCCAGCCACCAGAACTGGGAGAAAAAGGCTAGCTGTGTGACAACATAGCCCCCAGTCGATGGTATTTTGGCTACAGCAGACTGAGCAGACTAAGACAGTAGGCCCTCAAATTAGAAACACGTAGAAACGTGGGCCAATAGAACAACAGCAAAGAGTGGATGCATTCCACCAGTCTGATCAAACTGCAGCCGGCGGTGAGAGACAAAGCCAGGCTCTCTGGTTGGTGCGGGGAGAGCGGGGATGGGAGAATGTGGGGAAAACCAGCAGCCCAGGACCACACTGCAGTGCTGACAGGCAAACTGTGCCCTGTCCCTTTTCACTGTGTGTGTTTCTTAAGAAGGGTTTATATGTATTTTTTTAATTCCTGTTTTTTTAATTGAAGTGAAATTCACAAAACACAGCATAAACCGTTTTGAAGTGTATAGTTCTGTGGCATTTAGTGCACTCACAATGTCAGGCCACCATCACCACCAGCTGGTTCCAGGACGTTTTCATCACCCTGAAAGAAAACCCCATTAAGCAACCACCAGTCTGCATGTGGTCTCTATGGATTTACTTATTCTGGAAATTTCATACAAGTGGAAGCATACAGTATGCTTCTTACGACTGGCTTCTTTCACCAAGAATAATGTTTTCAAGGTTCATCCATGTTGTGACACGCATCAGAACTTCATTCCTTTTTATGGCTGAATAATATTCCATTATATGGATAGACCACAATTTGCTTGTCCATTCACCTGCTGATGGACATCTGAGTTATTTCCACCTTTTGGCCATCGTGAATAGTGCCGCTGTGTACATTAACATACAAGTATTTGTTTGAGTATTGGTCCCTATTTTTAACCCACGTGGGGAAATTATATTTGCCTCGATATTTCCCACATTGCAGCTTTGGCTCAACTGTCTTGCTCAGGGGTTCTCACATCACCCAGGGAACTTTTAACAAATGTATGCTGGGACCCCACCCCCAAACAATGAAATCAAATCTTTGAAAGCTCCCCAGGTGACTGTACCTTGTGGCCAGGGTGGAACAGCATGGGCCCCTTGCCCAGCGTTCTGAGTTTACCATGCAGCAGACTCACTGGGAGGCCTTGTGAAAACACAGATTCTTGAGATTCTGTCTCGGTAAGTCAGGGGTGGCACACACATGTTTGTATTTCCAGTAAGTTACCAGGTGATGCCGATGCAGGGGCCACGCTTTGGAAATCACTGGCCTCTTGCCCATCAGAACGAGGTGCGGGCATCAGGGTCACTGGGAAGGTCTGGCAAGTCCTTCCCGTCTTTCATGCTTTGCTCTGGTTGGCAAAGGCAGAATCTGTATTTTAGAAACTTCCCAGCTCACTTTGCTCACCCCCTCTCCTCCCACTTGCAGTTGAGAACCATCCTTCGAGCTTCCATGTATTTCTGGATACGGCTTCTCCATCCATCCTGTTTCCTACCCCTACCAGCCATGTAAGCCCTCACCCTTGTATTCACGTTGTTCTTCCATCTAAAACGCCTTCCTCCTTCTGTTGTTATGCTTTAGTGGGTGTCTTTCACCCACTAAAGCATCACCCTGATATCTTCTCTGACGTGCTCCCCAGTCCCTGAATTCTCATTGTATCTACAAGGCTGCGAGGTGCTAGGGTGTAGGACACAGTGTACTGTTTTCAGTTATTCACAGATTGTTTCATCTGGGCAATGAGTTGCTTTGTGTTTCTTTCATATTCTCCTTGGTGCCTTTTCTTGTGCTATGTACTTATTAGGACCTCAGTATAAAGGAGGAAAAGATGTTAGAGTACTTCTCTAGGAGAGCATTTGCCCAGTCATCCTATTATACAAAGATTGCTGAGTGAGTGACCTTGAATTCTACCCAAGGGGCCTGGTTACCGAAATGCCTTGTCGAAAGGCAACTTGCCTACCAAAGGCTCCACAGCACAGATACCAAAGGCAGGGTTTTTGCAGTGGTCAGCAGTGATACTAGGTCTACTTTTTCTACATACAAACAGTGCACATTACTAATTAAATAATATACAATTTAGAATTGTTATTTTCCTTGGAAACCACGCAGTATCTCCCACAGGGCAATTAGGAGAAAAATCCCTGTTTTTCTCAGAAGCAAATTGGATAGAACATAAAATGAGGTGTCAGGTGTGGTGAGACCTAAAGCCTTGAACTTGTTCTGACTTTTGTCTGTCCACTCACTGGGCCTGTAATTCTCACCTAGAATTTTACGTGCTGCCCAACTAATGACATGGAGAAGGGCACTGTGGATGAAGCTCTGTCAGGGGTCAGCAGACTGCGGGGCCTGGGTCACATCTGGCTCCCACCCCTTTTTTATTTTATTTTATTTATATTTTTGGCTGCATGGGGTCTTAGTTGTGGCACGCGGGCTTCTCTCTAGTTGTGTCGCGTGGGCTCCAGAGCACGTGGGCTCTGTACTTTGCGGCGCACGGCTCTCTCGTTGAGATGCCTGGGCTCAGCAGTTGAGGCGCGCGGGTTTAGTTGCCCCAAGGCATGTGAGATCTTAGTTCCCCGGCCAGGGATTGAACCCGCATCCCCTGCATCATTGGAAGGTGGAATCTTTACCACTGGACCGCGAGGGAAGTCCCTCCCACCCCCTTTTGTAGATAAAGTTTTACTGGAGCGGTCCCATCCATTTGTTTACCTAGTGTCTGTGGTGGTTTTCTCTGTACAAAGGTAGAGGAGCAGTTGCAACAGAGACCGTACATCAGTCTGCTGGGGCTGCCATAACAAGCAACATAGGCTGGGGGGCTTAGCAATAGAGTTATCTTCTTACAGGTCTGAAGCCTGAAGTCTGCAGTCCAGGTGGCAGCAGGGCTGGTTTCTTCTGAGGCCTCTCTCCTTGGCTTGTAGACGGCCGTCTTCTTCGTGTCCTCACACGATTGCCCCTTAGTCTGTGTGTGCCTCTCTTCTTGTGAGGGCATCAGCTGTATTGGATTAGGCCCCTGCCTGATGGCCTCATTTTACCTTAATTACTTCTATAAAGACTCCCATCTCCAAATAGTCACACTCTAAGGTATAGGGTTGAGGCTTCCACACATGAATTTGGTTGGGGGCACGATTCAGCCCATTATAGACCGAATGGCCACAAAGCCTAAAATACCTGCCATCTGGTCCTTCACAGGAGAAGCTATTGACCTCTGTGATACACTTTGATTTCTCCTATAGAATACAGTGAAATACAACTCCAGATGAAACCACTGGAGTTCTTCTTCTCCTCCCTTTTCTCTTCTCTCCATGAGCAGCATTGTCACTGTGACAGTGTCCTGGGCCACGCTGCCACATCTCTGAGAAGAACTTTAGTGGATCCATTCCCATCAGAGACCCCAGAGCCACAGCCATGCTGTAATGAGCTAAAACCTCCACCTTCTGGAAGAACCGTTATTTCCTTACGCCTACTGAGGCAGGAGATAGATGGGCTCCAGGCCAACTGGCCTCCTGTTCACACCTCCTGGGGGGAGGAAGAAGGTGGGCTCCAGGTCAGACATTCGTTACCAGCCCCCCGTTTACATTTCCTGAGGCAAGAGACAAACGGGCTCCAGGGTTTATGACTGGACTCCTGTCTATATTTCGAAATCTGCACTTTGATATGAAAAACAGCAACAGGAATTGGGTAGATAACCAGATATTGGGCACTTTTACAGCAGGGACAGAGAGGCTAAACCCTGTTGAAAGATCAAGAGGTTGTACATTTCCCATCCTTGGGGCGAGGGAGACATTGCACACGTGCAGAAAGGTTCCTTGGGGGTCAAAAAGGAGGGGATGCCAGACCATAGTAAGTCTGCTGTCTCCCCCCGCCAGAGGCCTTTGCAATGAAATCCATCTTGATTGAGGGGTGCGTGCACACCCAGGGGAGGGTCCAGAGACAAATTAGCCTTGGCGTCAAAACAATATGACTGGCCAAGGAGAAGACAAAGACCTGGAAGACTGCCCCCTTAAAAAGGATTTAAACCCCCCAGAGGCACGCCTCTCGCCATGCTCTCACTGAGCTTGTCCATGCGTCTCTCTGCAAGTATTTGCTTTTCTAATAAACACTTTACTTTCTTCTATACCTTCCGTCACCTTGTCAGATTCCTCCTTTCAAGATAGGCAAAGGACTGGGGACTTAGATTCTGACTGCTGGCCCCGTGCTCTAGAGGTTGAGATCCTGGTTCCCACCCAGGTGACCTGGGTTCGATTCCTGGTCAGGGAGCTAAGATTTTGCTTCCAGCTACTGCTCGCTGCTGCTTGCTGCGTCTGAAATCACTGTGTCCCTTTTTTTTCAACTTCCACCACCAGCATGAGCATTAGACGTTTGGGGGAGCCGTTTCCATCGGAGAAGTGAACTTTTCATCCCTCATGATGGTTGGCTGAGTGTGCCAATGAGAGAGAGAAGAGCAAAGTGGTTCCTCCGTAGCTTCTGCTACCCAGATGGGGCCCCAGAAAAAATCACCTGTTGTTCACAGGACGTAGAGAACTGTTGGAGAGCACTCAACACTGTGTTGTGAACTAAGAAACTGACAAGCTTCCTCCATTACTATCATTCGAGAAGTAATTCACCTGGGCCCTGGTCAGTGTAGGTCCATGAGAGACTCAGCCGTGGCATTCTAAGGCGAAGTTTAAGAATCTAGGTGAACACTCCTATTATTTTCTGTTTCCTTTGGAGACTGAGATACGTTAGGTCTCCAGCTGGGATGGGGCTGCTCTCAGGGCCCGTGTCCCTGGCATTATGACCAGTCTTCAGGACCAGTAGAGACTCTATGCGTCCAAACCTCCTCTTTCTGCTGAAGAGGAAACCAAAGCCAACAAGTGAAGGAAGAACTGAGGGAAGGTCACGTCAGATTGGACCTGACCCTGGGCTGGCGCCTCCCCTCTGCGCTGTCCGGTGTCCCTGGAACGTGCCCTCTGGCCTGCTGCCCTCCGAGGCCACAAAGGGTCGCCTGGGCAAAGTCACTCGTTGCAGGAATTTGGAAGCTGGCAGAGTGACAGTGTTGTGGTGGAGTTAGGTCAGAGATGGAGAGGACTGTGTGTCTGTTGCGACATGAAGGGCCTTCTGAACGCGGGTGGCAGCCCGGGGGCACTGCAGTCAAAATGCAATGGAACAGGTCCAAGGGAGCTGGTTTTTGCAGGTCAGAAGCGTGAATTTGCTGGAAGGACATTTGCAGAAAGAGCAGGTGCTGTGGTGCTCCAGCGCTCCCAAGCTCTCCTGTAAGGGCCGAGAAGAGCCGCAGACAGTGGGGCCAGCTCAGGGCACCAAGAACCAGGCAGCAGGACACTCTGGCCTGCACAGCACACAGCTTCACCGTGGAAGAGAGATGGGGCCGAGATGGACATTCACAGGGCCGTTCATTCAGCTGTTGAGCTCCTATTATGCAAAGTCCTGGAGTTGCCCTGCTCAGCGCAGCCCTTTGCAGCTTCCGGAAACGTTGATGAAATCAGCTCAGGTGGTGATCAAGGCCCTGGAGGAAGGGTGGCTGCAGGGTGGAGACTAGAGAAAGGGACCCCCCTGAGACAGTGAGGATACCGAGAGAGCGGTACAAGCCGTAGCTGCCTCCTGGACTGAGCCTCCCCTAAGGGGTCTGTTCCCAAGGAGTGCTGACGGTGAGGCGTGTGGAAAATGGTTTGTTGTCATTGCCGAGCGTTTGTATGAGAAATGGGATCCCAGACCCAGAAGGGGCTTCAGTGTCTTCTGATCCACTATCCATCCAGCTCCAAGCGACAGTCATCTCTACAGCATCCCTAACGGGGGTTACCCCGTCACCTCCGGGCACGGGGAACAGAACACTGTGTCACTGTTCTCTTTAGGCTTCTTGGGACACAGGTCAGGAAGTTGGGGACAAATACTTGGCTGGGACAAAGCAGTCCGAGAAGAGAGAAGTGAATGCTCTGAGCTGGAATCCAGGCCTGGGGTACCCGGGACAGTGGAGCCATGAAAATGCACATTCAGAAAACAAACCGCTCTAAAACTGGCGTATCACTGCCTTTTGGGAATGCCAAGGAAACGCCACGAGTGGACCAGAGTACATTTGGGATCTAACGAATTCCCCTCTCCTCCCGCCACTGAGATTCCTATCCTAGTGTTTAATTGAGAATGATGTATTCAAATCAGTTCCACGCTGTGTTGTGCTTATTATTTTATTATTATTACATATTCCTGTTTTTATTCCTATCGTAAATATTTCTAGAAGTGGGTTAGAAGTTATGCACACTTCAATTTTAATAAATTATACAAGTGGTGTACTTATTTTTTATTTTTTTTGCGGTACGCGGGCCTCTCACTGCTGTGGCCTCTCCCGTTGCGGCACACAGGCTCCGGACGCGCAGGCTCAGCGGCCACGGCTCACGGGCCCAGCCGCTGCGCGGCACGTGGGATCTTCCCGGACCGGGGCACGAACCCGCGTCCCCTGCATCGGCAGGCGGACCCTCAACCGCTGCGCCACCAGGGAAGCCCTGTACTTATTTTTGATATCAGTAGATGCCATGGTGGTTTGACATATTTGATGCCAAGAGCAAACGCAGCACAGTCACCTAGACCAAAGAAAGGTCAGTGATTTGCTTCCAAAGCCGGGGGTGGGGGGTGGGGGGTGGGGCAGAAGTCACAGTCGTCCCTCTGCTGCCACATACTGGCGACAGCACTGCAAAGTGCTGCAAGGTCTATTGGGAACAAAAAGTTTTAAAGCACATTTATCTTTCCAAAAGGAAGCTTGTAATTCCTTCCTAATGCTCTATCTTGACTAAAATTAAAGATCATTTTTAAACTCCCAAAATTCTTGTGCATGTTTAAAAAAGATCTGCAGTGTAAGGGATTCATCATCACTTTCAAGAACCTAAACGTTCTGATCAGCATTTCAGAGCGTAGACAGAAAATGACTTTAACCAAACAGTCTCTAAACAAGCTGCTGCATTTATCTAAAGAGCATGTCTCTGGCTCTTCAGCACGTAAATTCCTTTATACCCCTGGGTATAGTCACCTGAAGGCTAGGGGCTGTCAAATTCAGTCCCCAGTTGGTGGTCTATAGCTTTTCCTTCTATAGCTTTCTCGTTAAGTGGTGTCTGAAAGGATTTTAAAAATAGTTGTGATTCTGATGTCTGGGTGATGTTTCCAAGTTATGAGAAAAAAGAAAAGAAAAGGGACATGAACTTCTGGCTCCCTAGGGGAGGTGGCTGTGCCTTATTAATCTCTGTCCATTGTTCCAACACCAGCTGGGTTGCAGTAGGTGCTCAGTAAGTGCTGATGAATGTGGAAGGGGAAAGAGGCCGACACATGCATGGGTCCCTCCTAGGTGGTCCAGGCTGGGTTGGAACTTTTAGTACGGTCTCTTCCTGCCACGCTCTTGGGTGAAATGCAGCATGGTTGGAAGCCCCTGCCTCTCAGAGGTGGGCGGAGGTGGGCACTGAAGGGAGAGAAGGGGCACAGAGAGCCTGGTGGGTGGTGCGGCTACGGCTGCCCGGCTCCTTCCCCCTCTCCCTTCTGCTCCAGAAAGGGACAGTGCTGGAGACGAGACAAGCGTGTCAGGGTTCTCTGGAGAATCAGAACCGACAGGACGTGCACATATACAGAGAGAGTTTAAGGAATTGGCTCACCTGACCGTAGAGGCTTGGTAAGCCCAATATCTGCAGGGTGGCCAGAAGCTGGAGGGCCTCGGGAAGTGTGTCAGTCTGATCCAGAGGTGTCTGCGGGCAGAACTCCTTCTTGTTCTGGGGAGGTTAGTCTAGGTTCTATACAGGCCTTCGAGTGATCAGAAGAGGCCCACCCACATTATGGAGGGCAATCTGCGTTACTCAAAGGCTACTGCTTTAAATGTTAATCTCATCCAAAACACTCTACACAGAAGCATCCAGAATAATGTCTGACCACCTGTCTGGGCGCTGTGGCCCAGCCACCTGGACACATAGGATTAACCATCCCAGCTGGCACCAGGAATCACTCAGAAGATGCGTTCAGTGGTCACTGGTTGGACACGGTGGGCCTGCCAGTAGAGAGCCCGCTGGCTGTCGACCCGGAGCACGAAGCCCTCTGGGTCAGGGTGGCTAGGAAGGCTCTCACTTCACCTGTGCTTTTACTCTCCACAGCACCGTACGGTGTAAGAGACATTGTCACAGTACATTTCCCAGGGCGAGTTTCTGCCATCGTTTCTTGAAAGCGGGACTGCAGGGATGCGTGTGTCTATGAATATGAAGACACGAGAAGTTATCCTCCGGGTCCGGGACTGGAAAAGAGCAAGGGGAAGGAGGTGGGGACCCGCAGGAGTTTCCAGACTTCCTGCCAGGATGTGCTTCCAGGCTGCTCTGGGTCAGGGCACATGGCAGTCTTGAGATGACTGGGCTTCATGGAACAGCCTGGCTTTCTATCAGGTTATGTTTTCACCAATTTGCTGTGTATGCAGCTATTTTGCAAACTCTCTTCAGTTCCTGGGTGTTTAGCAATGTGACGTATACACATGTGTGAATATAAATACACTTATTAAAACAAACTAAAATGAATTATGGAGGAAGAATTTTGGGGGGATAATTTCATGTCTTTACAGTGTGAACACTGAAGACCTTCAGAGTGTTGAAAATATGCAGTTTTGGGGTCCCTGGAAAAATGACTTCAGGAGTCCATTTAAAATTGTCTCTGTGCTCTGTAATGGCCTATATGGGAAAAGAATCTGAAAAAGGGTGGTTATATGCATACGTATAGCTGATTCACTTTGTTATAAAGCAGAAACTAACACACCATTGTAAAGCAATTATACTCCAATAAAGATGTAAAGGGCTTCCCTGGTGGGGAATTGCCTGGTTCTGAGTCCATATTTGGTTTATCTCTTAGCCAAGATGGGTTCCAGCAAAGAAGCCTCTGGTTAGGTTGACGTCATCTGCTATGGGGTGGTGCCTCCTCCCTTTTGACCCTCAGGAGCCTTTCTGTGCATGTGTAGTCGGGAAAGTCTCCTTGAGCTCGAGAATGAGGAATGTGTGGTCTCTTATCTGGGCAGGGCTCCTCTCCTCCCTCCTGTTATCTTCATCTTGGAGTACGGTCCACAGGGGACAGACCCCAGCTGCTCAGCCTGGGGCCCATCTATCTCCTGCCTCAGGGCCAGGGAAAGCTGTGAGGTCCTGTTTGGGGTAGCAGCCTCCAGGGCACTGAGTGGGGATGTGGCTGAGAGGCAGTAGCCGGAGGGGTCAGGAGGGAAGTGAAACAGCCCAGGCAATTCTCAGGCGGAATCCACCCTCGAATTAACAAAACACGGTGCTGGGTTAAATTGGAAAAAGTCGGGAGAAATGCTGAATGCTGAATGACTCACCTTGAAAGAAGTCGGTAAGGCAGGTTCTAAAGTCTCAGCAGAAGCCTGGGGGGACCGGGTACAGGGGGTACAAGGAGTGGGAGCTGGTGCTCAGCCAGGGACTGACACCTGGATCTGAGTCAGGTGAACCGGCCTCGGTGCAGCTCAGATGGCAGGAGGTCCCCAGCTCTATCCCTGTCAAGCCTGGAAGTGATGGCTCCAAGGGACAAGCCCCTCCTAGTTCCCAGGGAAAGGCGCAGTGTTCCAAGCAGACCGTGAGAAAAATCTATGGATTATATTCCAGTGCAAGTAAAGGCATCTTTCAGAATTATTATTTAAATTATATACAGGCTGTTCTCCTGCCTGTGTATTTATTGAGACTCTGTAATGGAGTAGAAGCTAGAGGGTGGCAGCCACGTAGGGGTGAGACCTCCAGTGAAGGGGACCACGACAGGCTGGAGGCAGCTAGGCAGCTCCCTGGTTTCGGCTGATAAGCCTTTCATCCGGCTCCACACCAGCTTCACCTCCCCCCCGGCGTGTCTGCCAAGAACAGGGGGCTGAGAGGGTTACTGCAGGGTCTCCTCAGGCTAGAACGTAGACGGGGAGCCTGGAAAACGGGCTGTGTGCCCACTCACCCCCGATGACTCCCTGGCCCTGACTGCTGGGCCCCTGACCATAATTCGTGAGTCTCAAGCAACAACTCTGCAAACTGGCTTTTGATGAATCAGCCCTCTAGTGACTTTGGTCATTTCGTGAGTTACCTTCTGGAGAATTGATCTTTGGGGGAATGCGGGGGACCCCTCCAGGGCCTGTCTCGGGTCTAGTGGACGCGTTGAGATGGGAAAGTTTACCCAGACAGAGCTCGGCCTCTGGGTTGAGCTGGAGCTTAAAGGTGATGGGTTGCGAGTGGGCAGAATTTTCCCTAGGGCTGTGTGCCCTGCAGAGCAGAGGGTGGGTGTGCAGGTGCAGGCGAGGTGAAGCGCCTGCGAGAATGGACTCGAAGTGAGGGTGCTGGGTCAGGGAGGAAGGGAAGGAGCTGCTGGGGGAGGGCGGGGGAGGGGGGGGTCCCACGGAGCACCGTGTGTCTCTGCTGCTGGGCTGGGCGTGTGGGCGAGCCTCCCGCCCTCACAACCCTGCCTTTGGTTCTCTGCTTGCGGAGGCCGTGATTTTCTGAGCCCGCCTACGCCTCCCGGGAGGGAAAATGCTCCTTGGTCCGAGGGCCTGGTGGCTCTCCCGGGCTCTCAGGCTGCTGTCGCTCAGGATCACAGCCAGCCCGGCCCTTCCCACAGCAGTTTCTTCTTCTTGCCCTGGGTCGTTTGTCATTTTCTCTGCAAAGGTGTGCTTTCTGTTCCCCAGATGCCTGCCTCGCCCCACGCGCCCCTCCTCTTATGAAATGAAGTTGAGGGACTTCCAGTTAAGAATTCTTACGTTTGTGCAGCTGATGAGCTGGGCGCAGGCCGGGGACTCACCGCCACACCTCCCCCACCCCACCCACCCCCGGGGAGGAAGGTGGGGTTCCCCGTTCCTCTTCTTTCTTTTCTGTACAATGATGGGAGTGGAGCTAAATATCTTTACATTCTCTCTATCGTTTTAAAACATCTTTATTGAAGTATAATTGATTGTTAACCGTATGGCCTTGAGTGAGGTCTAGGGAGACCTCATGCAGATCAAGAGAAAGAAATCAGGTAGAGTTTTACTGTTTTGTTATACTCACAGCTCTCTGGAGACAGTGCACACAGGCGGGGCCACATGGGGAAGCGCCAGGTCCATCAGGAGGCCAGGGAGGGGTGAGCTGTGGGAAGAGCCTCTATTGTGGTTTCAGTGGGAAGGAACAGGCAAGGCGGGGTGAGCAGGCATAGAATTAGCCAGTTTGAGTAATTTCAGAGGACTCTAGGGCACAGGGGGTGTCCTGGTTGTCTCGTCCCTGGTCCTGGGGTGATTAAAGCAGGTGGATGGTGGCCCGGAGTGTGAGAGTCTGATGAGGGAGGTGGTAGGGGTGTGGACTTAATTAGCTGCTAATTAAGAAGGGGAGCTGACCAGCTTCTAGCCAGGGCCTCAAAACTGGGCCAAGACGGTGTTAAAAAACTACATTACTGGGCTTCCCTGCTGGCGCAGTGGTTGACGGTCCGCCTGCCGATGCAGGGGACGCGGGTTCGTGCCCCGGTCCGGGAGGATCCCACGTGCCGCGCAGCGGCTGGGCCCGTGAGCCGTGGCCGCTGAGCCTGCGCGTCCGGAGCCCGTGCTCCGCAACGGGAAAACTATATTGCTTTGACATAAAATGAAGTATACAGTTTGATGATTTTTGATATATGTAAACACCTGTGACACCGTCACCACAATCAAGATAGTGAACATATTCATCACCCCAAAGGTTTCCTTGTGCCCCGGGGACCCCACCTCCCCTAGCAGCCAATGATCTGCTTTCTGTTGCGGTAGACGAGTCTGCATTTTCTGAATTTTACATAAATGGAGTCACACAGTATGAATTCTTGGTCTGATTTCTTTCACTCAGCATTTTGACTTGGAGATTCGGCCACGTTTTTGCACGCGTCAGTAGTGTAGCCCTTTGTATTGGCGAGTTACAAATGAAGCTGCTATGATGTTCGTGCACGTACATTTGTATGCATATATACTTTTGTTTCTCTTGGGTAAATACCTAGGAGTTGAATGGTTGGCTTGAGTGACCCATGTGTATTTAACCTTTCAAGAAAAAACTGTTTTCCGGAGTGGCCGTACCACTGTAGATCCTCACCGACACTGTGCAGGACAAGGGCTCCAGCTGCACCACATGGGGTGCCAGCACCTGGTGTGGTCAGTCTTCTAAATGTTACTCATTCTAATGGGAGTGTAGGAGTATCTTATGCTGCTGTGCATTTACCTAATGACTTTGGATGGTGAGCATCTGGTCACTTGCTTATTTGCTGTCAGTGGATCATCTCTGGTGAAGCGTGTGTTCAGATCGCTGGGGTACAATTTTTCTTATTCGTTGAAATGAATTCTTATTGTTGAGTTTTAAGAATTCTTTATATAATCCACATACAGGTTTTTTGTTGCATATATGTTTTGTATATTTTCTCATAATCTACGTCTTACTTTTAAATTTTCCCGTTCCTTCCCTTTTGAAGGGCAAACATTTTCGTTTTGATGAAGTCAAATTTATTGTTTCTTTTGTACTTTGTGTTTTTGTTTCGTATTTAAGAAACCTTTGCCAAAACTAAGGTCAGTAAGATTTTCTTTTCTGTGTTCTTCTAGAAATTTTATAGTTTTAACTCTTACATTTAGGTATATGATCCATTTCCTTTCATTTTTATTATTTTTATTTAAAAAAATTTTTTTGCGGTACGCGGGCCTCTCACTGCTGTGGCCTCTCCCGTTGTGGAGCACAGGCTCCGGACCATGCGGCCATGGTCAGCGGCCATGGCTCACGGGCCCAGCCGCTCCGCGGCATGTGGGATCCTCCCGGACCGGGGCACGAACCTGTGTCCCCTGCATCGGCAGGCGGACTCTCAACCACTGCGCCACCAGGGAAGCCCCTTCCTTTAATTTTTGTAGTGGTGTCAGGTAAGGGTCCAGGTTGATTCCTTTGCATGTGGACATCTAATTGTTCTGGATTATTCTTTCCCCCTTGAATTGCCTTGGTACTGTTATCAGAAATCAATTGACTGTATCTACATGGGTCTATCTCTGGGCTCTTCTCTTCTAGTCATCGATTCGTCTTTTACACTAAAAATACAGCATCATATGTTGTAGATTTATAATAAGTTTTTTCTTTTAATTAATTTATTTATTTTTGGCGGCATTAGGTCTTCATTGCTGCGCACGGGCTTTCTCTAGTTGTGGCGAGCAGGGGCTACTCTTCATTGCAGTGCACGGCCTTCTCCTTTCAGTGGCTTCCGTTGTTGCGGAACACGGGCTTTAGGTGCACGGGCTCAGTAGTTGTGGCTCACGGGCTCTAGAGTGCAGGTTCAGTAGTTGTGGCGAAGGGGCTTAGTTGCTCCACGGCATGTGGGATCTTCCCGGGCCAGGGCTCGAACCCATGTCCTCTGCATTGACAGGCGGATTCTTAACTACTGTGCCACCAGGGAAGCCCCGTAATAAGTTTTGAAATCAGGTAGAGCTGGTCTTCTGACTTGGTTCTTCCCTTTCAGAGTTGTTTTGGCTATTCCTACAGCCTATTCTTTTGGCCTGTGCCAATGCCACCCTGTTGTAACTCCTGCGGAGCTGTCCTGTGCCTGGATGTTTGTCAGGACTGGTTCCTTCCCCGTGTGCTCCTAACCACTCAGAGGCAGAGGCTGAGCCCCCCCCACCTGCAGCCCCCAGCTCACGCATTGCCTGGATTCTCCTGTCCCCGGGAGGGCCTGGGGGCCCTGAGGACAGAGCTGAGCATGTGCACAGGGGAGGACGGGAGACGTCTGCCCTTTCTGCACAGGGCGTGCCTGACCGAAGGGTGTGCTGAGTAGTAGAGGACCCAGCGTCCAAATGGAAAGATGTGGTCAGATTCTGCCCAGAGGTCTCGAGATCTGAACACTTGAGGCATAAAGACACGTTTGTTTGGGGACCGGTGGTGAATAGCGGGGGGGGGGGGGGGGGGGAGAGATTCCCATGGCTTTTCTTTGAAATTCTTTCACAGCAGCATGACAGGATTTGTGTAAAGAGGGAGTTTATTGGCAGATTCTGAAGGAGAGAGAGAGACAAGCTTGTTATTTTCAGTCTGCCGGTGATCTTCCGTGTGTATGGTGTTTCTTCTTCATGGGTTACAAGATGCTTTACAAAGGTTAAATTGCCAGACAGCCATCAGTCCTTCGAGCATCCCCATGAAATGAAGAATGCAGTCGAGTGGTTTGAGATGAATGCAAATTGCCTTCCATCTATGCCCACCCCCGCCCCAAATGGAACAGTGAGTGATGGAGTTCCTCCATCACTCTGTGCGGGTGGGCTGCTGATGGGGGCCCCGAGCTCCCGCCCAAGGAGCTCCAACCATTCACATTATGCCCGATGCCCATTATCTAGGAGGGTCTTGCCAATAGCCAGACGGACATCCCTCTGACAAACTTATGCATCTTTTGGGAAAGAAGTCCTGCAACCTCTCTAGGTAATCCTGTTCAGATAGAAATATGTGATCTTTTTTCTATAAAATCTCCTTTTATTTTATGGACACATATGCACATTTATGCAAATTTACACATTTACAAATTGTTCTTCAGGAGACAGAAGGAAGAATCATTGACCACAGGGGGTGTGAGGACTGGCTCGGAGAAGCCCTGAGCAGCTAGGGGAACAAAAATGGGGTCATGTAGGGAGAGGAGGGAGGTGCAAGGCAGGAACGGGCAGTCTGAGCACTCCTGTTGTCGGGAGGGCCCGTGTTCCGAATCTGACTACAGCGCCGAGGCCCAGAGGGAACCGCAGGAGCTGCAGGGCTTGACAGCTCACTTTACCGAAGGGTGCCGCCCGCTGATAAAGACACCAGTTAACGCTGTTCTCTCCTGAAACTGAGATACACCCCTTTGATCTCTTCATCTCTTTTTTGAGAATTCTTTTATCTCCCCTCCGATACACATCCTCAGAATCAAAAACATAAAGTGATGAAAACTTGAGGTCTCCGGGTGGACCTGTGAACTTCTTTCCTACGGTCCTTTCCTACGGAGCAGTTGCCCACAAGGAAGAGGCTTCAGACTAAGACGGACTTGGGTCTAAATCCGCCTCTGCTCCCTGGTACTTGTGAGACCCTGACCAAGCTCTGTAACTCCCCAGCATCAGTTTACTTATCTATAAAATGGGGACAAGAGTAATTATAATAATTATATATAAATGTATAGTTCTATACATGAAATTATAAAATATAAAACATAACTGAAATATTATTATATTACAAATATAATTTATAGATATATAATTATATATATGTATAAAAATAGAAATAAAATAATTGCCTAGAGGAGTTATATTAGCTATGATCATTTGGTTATATATTAATGAAATAACATAATACATCACAAGGTTGGCTTATCCGGAGCTTTGCAAATTAACCTGATGGAAACCGGTCACTTTGGGAGAAGAAGAGCGACATGGTCAGGTTTAGGACACGTGTATCAGGGGCTCTCTCAGTGATGCAGACACTCTCGAGAGTAAGGACTACCTGCTCGTGGGGAAACCCCCGGGGTGAGACCCCCGCCCCCAGGCTGACAGCTCAGACATGCCACAGCTGCCGCTTCTGACTTAGTGACATGTTAACATCTTAAATTGTGAACTATTTCAAACATCCCCCAAAATACAGAAATATAACAGGTACTTATATGCCCACCACTGATGGTAAATGTATGTTAAGATTTGGCCGTGTTTGCTTAGATCTTTCTAAGAAGCCTTAAGACATTCCTCAACAGCTGTCTTCCTCCTTGGAACCCTCCCTCTCCACCCAGTTCCAGGCGCCACCAGCATTCCCTCACACATGGCTCTTGTATCCATAAATAACCACACCATTTGGGGTTTGCTGAGAAACTGTAAATAGATGGTGTAAATGGTACATTCTAAGTATTCTTTGCAAATGACCTCTTCCCCCCACTGGACAGCGTGCCCTTGAGCTTTCATCTTGTTCATATGTGTAATCTACCTCACTTTAACTGCCGACCAGCACTTCACATACAACCAAACGTGTTTTATTTATCTGTCCCTCCCCCTCAGGAACATGGAGACCTTTCCTCCCTCCCCACTCTCTCTCTTTCTTCTCTCCCCTTTTCTTTTTCTATTACCACCAGCCATGGGCATCCTTCTGGCTGTCTCCCGGGTCACATGTGCGTTTTGAGGGCGCCTCCTTACAGGCGGGGCTGCTCCTGACTCTTCCTCTTTATCTCATGGCTGCAAAATTGCTTTCCCTCGCCTGCCGGCGACGTACTGAGTTCCCACTTCTCCACATCCTTGCTGATCACGTGGTGTTATCAGACATAGGTATCCACCCATCTGATGGGATGACGTATTGTCTTATTGTTTGAATTTGCATTTCCCTGAGTTTGAACATCTTTTTCGCGTGATTATTGGACCCTGGTTTCCTTCTCTGTGAATCCTGTTTATATCTTTTGCTCATTTATCAACTGGGCTTTTTTCTTGTTGATTAAAAGGATAGCATATATCCTACATATTAATCCTTTATCATATTTGTTGGCTGCCAATAATTTCTTTAAATCTGTCGGCTGGTTTTTCATACTGTTTGTGGTTCCTTTATGATACAGGTGTTTTCATTTTAAGAAAACCAACTTAATATATAAGTATATATATACGTGTTTCCTTGATAATTTATGATTTTCACATCTTAAGAAATCCTTCCATATCCGGATGTCATAAAAATATTTGCCCATGATTTTTTACGTATTTTTTCCTTTTTCCTTTTTTTACATCTAGGTTTTTAATCCATCTGGACTCTGTTTTTGTGACTAGTGTGAGCTAAGGAACTAATTTTAACTTTTGCCATACGGCTAGTCACTTTCCCAGCGTCACTTATGGAATAGTCCGTTTTCCCCCCACTCATGCGTAGGGTTACCTCTTTCATGTACAAATATAACATATAAATGCTGTGCCTTTAGTGCTCTCCTGATGACTTCCAACTTCCTGTTTTATCTCTGTGCCTGAGGACTTTACAGAACCACGAGCCTGGAAGTGCTGGGCGTGAACCTCCCGTGGGAGCAGTTTCCAGCCCAAGTCTGAGAGGCCTGGCTTGTGAATGTCCCGGTACCTCCTCACTCCCCAGGTGGGATAATTCTGGGACAGAGTTTACATCCCTTCCCAGAGTTTCCGCACGGGAAGTGGCACCCCAGCCCACTATTCACCCTTTGCAGACTGTGCCTCTCTGCCCACCTCATTCCCTGCACCTCCCACTTCAGCCGTCTCAGAGCTTCTGGAAGAGCTAAACCCACGTGTGTGGATGTGCTTCCAGCTCTCTAATCGACCCCACTCCTTTATTTGTCTGTCGTGGCCCCGATCAGCTTCTCGAAGCCGGTGAACTCAGCCCCGTGTCACACAGCAGGTTGACATGAGAACCAGCCTCCAAATCCTCACGTCATCTTCACGTTGTCCTCTGCCACGAAACTCTTCTCTGTTGGCCTTTGCATCTGGCTTTCACGTTGATTCTCCTGGCCTTTGCCCTCGTGATTCACTTCACCTGGCCCCTTACCCTGTTCCTCAGCAGCGTCATTTCTCTCAGTCGAAACGGAGCAGGACCCTAGGGTCCTTGCCCCCCATGTCCTCTGCCTGCCTTTTGTCTGTAGAAAAACTTTAGCCAAAGAATAAGTTTAATCAGAGAAGTGAGAAAATGCAGAAACAAAGGAAAACAGTCCAACAAGACTAAATAATAATAGTGTCGTCATTAAGCATAGTCAGGGACCTTTAGTTCCTTCTCAAGGGCTGTAGATAACATTCTGAGCCATATCCTGTCTTGTAAATACTGAAACCTCCACCAGGTGGAAGAAGTTAACTGCATGATAACCAGACTGTAGCCATGACTCAAGCTGCCACAATTCCGAGAATTTGCCTCGAGGAAATGGGAACCAACCGACCCTGGAACTGAAGACTAACTGCACCTAAAACAGTCAAGATGAGGCTGGTCAGAGCACCGGTGACCAAGTTCAAGACGGCCGTCAGAGCCGACTCTGCTGTTTCTGCGTGTAGCCCCTTCCCTCTGTCTCTAAAAGCTCTTGCCCACTGGCTGTCAGTTGGGGGGAGTCGGCCTTTGGACAGGAGTCCCCCCCACTTCCCCTGGTTGCCGGCATCTGAAATAAAGCAAACTTTCCTTTCCACCAGCCTTGCCTCTTTATTGGCTTTTGAACGGCGAGCAGCCGGACCCCGCTTTCGGTAACACAGTGCCTTAAGATAATTTGGATTTTCCTTCAGGCTGTGGCTCCGGTAGATGACACACAGTCTATCATGAAACAATAGAACCAAACTGGAGCAGCAGAAGAGTGCAGATAATTGGTGGTTGTCAACATGGTGCCCCTTGGGGTCCTTCTTGGGTCTTCACTGTGTATCTCAAAGAAAAAGCTGCAGCTTTTTCTCTGAGATACAAGTAGAAGCCTATGTTGATTTCACAATGTACTGTGTTAGTCTTGTTAGGCTTGGAGAGGTTACCTGTACCCTTTGCCTTTCCCCGCTGTACCTCACTGAGGAATGATATGGGACCGCAGGGGAAGGCTCAGTCTATCGCTAGTTCCTTTGGAGGAACTAGAAATTGACCTCAGAACACACTGTACCTCCTTTATTACCGTATGTCATGATTGGAACATAATTCTTATTATGCAGTGTGAGTATAGTCATTCTCAATTAATGCTTTTGTAGTCTTAAAGTCTGGAGGTTTTTTTTAAACAATACCGCTACAGTTGTTATATGTAAACATCTGGACCCTAACCCCAGCAATCATGGTTAACGATCTACAGTCCAGAACCAGCAAAACCGGGTAGAGAGCCCTCGCGTAGAATTCTTAACACTTCCTATTTCTGTTGGGGAGAACCGCAGGTGTCTACAATATAGGTGACACATCCGAGACCAGGAAGTGACCATACAATTGTAGGAAGTGTATCAATGTCAGGGAAAGGGCGTGGTGCAGCCAGGGTGGAAGAATTAAAGGTCAGGAAGAGCCGCCTCATTCATTCCTCGGTCAAGTTTGAGAGCGCTGGGATGTGTTATCCTTTAGGAGCTCCAACTCTGCCCAGTTTCCTTGTTCAGTTCTTCTTCCTGGGCTCTGGCCCATGATCCCTCTCAGCCCTGAGCAGAGCTGAGTTAAACTACACAGAGAACCAGAAGTATAAGCTGTGATTCCAAATCGTGTGGTAAATCTAACAGGACTATTCTGAAGCTTTTCTGATAACTGGTTTTGTCGGTGGCTGTGTTGTTTTTTTATCTATAATAAACATTATTCTTGTGACACAAACACAGGAATTTTACTTACCTTACATATATGTGTCCAAAGCTAGCTTCAGACACTTTTTTCTTTTGTTTTTTTTAAATTAATTTATTTATTTTTGGCTGCAATGGGTCTTCGTTGCTGCGCGCGGGCTTTCTCTAGTTGCGGCGAGCGGGGGCTACTCTTCATTGCGGCGCACGGGCTTCTCATTGCGGTGGCTTCTCTTGTTGCGGAGCACAGGCTCTAGGCGCGTGGGCTCAGTACTTGTGGCTCGCGGGCTCTAGAGCGCAGGCTCAGTAGTTGTGGTTCACGGGCTTAGTTGCTCTGCGGCATGTGGGATCTTCCTGGACCCATGTCCCCTGTGTTGGCAGGTGGATTCTTAACCACTGCACTACCAGGGAAGTCCCTTTCCTTTTTTTTTCAAATTTTGGTGGAGTTACCAATCCATTTAGTCTGTCTTCCCAGAGTGGTTTTCAGGTTTTCAGATAAACGACTTCTTCTGCTTTGAGGCTCTTAGTACAGCGTTTTAAGTGTTATTTACATCAAAATCACAAACTGGTTGGCGGCCCCCTCTTGGGCCGATCACCCCTGGGCCGGGGGTGAGGTCGGTGGGGGGCGGCAGCCACAGGCCCAGACAGGATGGGACGCAGTTGTCCAAGCTCCTTTCCCTTTTCCTGGTGCTTTAAATTGCCTTTTACCCCGAGGAAAGGCTCCTCGTTCCCAGCACGCCATGTGATTGTTTCGGAAAGCCCCGTGGACTCCAAAGAGCTGTAATTAAGGAGCCAGGGATTCTCGTTGAGATAATTAAAAGGCGATGGCAGAGGCCTGCGAGTTAAACACTTTTTAGACCACACGTTTCTGCGCGCTTTCCTCTTTAAGTGCATGTTCCTTGCTGTGAGTACTTCATTTCTAGATGACCAAACTGATGCTAGTTCCAGTGAGCAGAAGCAGTGGTGTGGATCCTCCTGAGATCTCCACGCACCGTCGATCAACCCTACGGTGCAGCGACACCTGCTCCAGGGCCCGACTCGGTGCGTCCCACCCACCCCTGGGGCTCCACGTGTCGCCAGGAGCAGTCACTGTTAAACCCAGAGCGCCTTCTTCCTTGGCTCTCTGTCCCCCGAGGACAAAGGACGAAACTTCTCTGTACTCCACACCACTCTGTTCCCGCCTCTGTTAATAGCACTCAGCACCCTGCGTTGTAATTGCCTCGGTGTCTCCCGTTTTCCCGGGGCCACGTGGACACAGGGCAGTGGCACCACTCTCAGGGGAGTGACCACCTGGCTAAATCCTTTCTCATCCTTCCGTGAACCTGGGTTCCGAGGATGCTTCGCCTCTGCAGTCCTCAGATGTTCTCGCTGTGTCGTCATTGACTCTCTGCTCTCCCTCCTCTCACCAGCTGACTGTGACAGCTCTGCCCACCTAACCAGTGCCTGGCGTCTCGTAGGCCCTCAGTAAATATGACTGGCTAAATGAAAGCGGTCTGGTATTATCTTTTTCTCTCTCTTTTTTACTGCAGTTATCACAACTGGGGTAATTGGGTGGGGGGCAGACTTTCACCTTGAATTAATAAGTCCTACTCTCCCAGGTGATCAGCACTTTTGGCAAGAGTAGTTCTCATGAAATATTCTTTCATTTATGCAGCCTCTCCCTGTGCTGAATTCCTACAGGTGTTTTCTCAAGGACTGGATTGGAGGATGTTTGAGTAGCGCCACCCAAGGTCACTTCCAGGACCATCCCTTCATGCCAGACCCAAGGTTCTAGACTCAGAGCCCTCATGAATATGTTACACAGGCAGGTAATGACAATGAAAGAAATATCTTCAAGGAGTCCTCCCCCGACCCACGTGTTGCTCAGTGCTTATCTCTGGCAAATTTGACTTTCCTTTCCCCATAAACACACAGATGTAGGAGATAGAGGAGGGATACCCAACCACTCTTTGGACTTATTGGATCCCAGAGATGGATGAACCAGATTTAGATGGCATGCTGAGAACCTAAAAGTTTATGAGAACCTAAGATCTCTATGCAGATGTGTTTTAGCATCACCATGGAAACGTCCCCTCAACAGTCAGATAATGAGATGGTAATGAAAAAGATGGGATATCATAAGCTAAAACAGAATAGAAGTGCAGGCAGTTGAAGGGGGAAGCAAGAGGAGGGGGTCAAAGAGAGGCAGAGTCAATTACATTAAAATCTAGAATTAGGGCTTGAAATTTGAGCGCTAGAGATTTAGAACCTATTTGAGGCCTATCCCAGTTGACTACTGTGAAGATTAATAAAGGAAAAGCTCACTAAAATGGTGTCCGGAGGCCAGAAGGGGGAGCTCTCATGTACGTACCACTCCATGTCGATATAGATCCCACTGGGAAGAGAGGTACCTTGCATCTCTGGAGGGAAGTGACACTGCTTTACTACCCAGCAGGAGGAAGAAAGATTTTCTCTTTGCCTGGCAGCAGTTCAGCCAATGAGAGACTGTCACAACTCAGCCAATGGAAAACCACTATACTTCAAACTCTCAGTTTCCTCCAATGAACTCTTTGGTTACAACGGCTCCTCCTAACTCCCTCTTCTCCTCTATAAAAGAGTTTCCTCTCCTTTGCTTTACCAGACTTGCATGGGGTTCGCCCCAGTGGTATGCCCCAAATTGCACTTCTTTGCTGCTCCTGTATAAACCTGTTTTGCTGATAAAACTAACTGGCTGTTTTTATTGTTTTAGGTTAACACTACTATGATGCCTAACAGATAGAGTTTTGATTTACGAACTTTATCCTCCCGACTTGCTACAGTGCTCAGGCCTCAAATGGTCCGTGGTGGCTTAAGCAGTGAGGTCTAACTGATTGGTTTCTACCGGTGCTATTTATTTCTCAGCTTGCTGTGCTGGAACACTGTCGGGGGAACAATAACAGCTTCGGGAGCGCAGCACAAGCCCTCTGGTCAGACTAGAACCGATGAATCTTGACATCACTTAAATGCAAGTGCTTTCTCTTCCTAGGATACTTCCCCCAAGTTAAAGGCGTCTCTCGTAGTTTCTTATTTGGGAGTAAATACTGACTAGTGCTCAAAGTTCCCATCATGTTTTCCACCAGGGGGTAGATATCCCACTCCAAGAGCTGAGTGGTCCCACCACCAGCAGCATCTTTAGTTCTAAAACAATGTCCACACCTAGATTTTAGTCCCTGGAAAGGAGGTCCCCAATATTATTTATCTTTGATTCCTCAGCATCTTGCACACTGCACGTGTATAGTTAGGGAGAAGCTCACACGTATTTATTAAATGGTTTTAGAGGAGACTGTCTCTTTGTAATCAGAGTGGTTTATTGAAGAGTTTGCCACTGTGATCAAAGCAACTAAGAGGGCTCAGAGATGGACATTTCTACTGGGGTCTGGGATGACTTCTGAGGATCCTGAAATGCAGCTGTGCACATACTTTTGCCCCCGCCTCCTCTGACAGTTTATTTCCAAATGTTCCTGATTGCCTGGTTGAAGAAGAATTAGTTATTAGGTTCGGGAGTAGTTTTAAGGGTGTATGCATATTTAAAAGCACAGATGCAAGCATCTAAAAATTAAGACAGCTATTACAATAGCTCCACCCATCACTATTCCTGTTAGCAGTAAATTTGAGGCACATCTTTGGCACTGCATCTTAAACCATGGGTCCTTCTGAACGGTAGGTGTGATCTAGGTGGACTGGAGGCTCTGTCTGCGTGGCCTCTGTCCCTGCTGTCATAGCTTCCTTCTCAATGTACCAACATTCCTGGATTTTCTGAGTCTCCCTGAGTCTTTGAAGACCGTGCACTACTTTTCTTTTCTCATGAAGTTGATGAGGAATAACCTTCTATAGAATCACTGTGACACCTTGTGGGCATGGCTAGGATTGCACGCCGGCTTTTGATTGTTCTAAATAATACTAGTCCCATGCGTGTTGCCTTGGGGCGGGCCAGGGCGCACTCTTCTCCACCGGAAAGCCTCACCGCCCCCTTCTCTGCATCATTCCCAGAAAAGCAAGTATTCTGGACCAGGAGCGTGCGCAGTTGGCATGCGTGATTCCGGGTGACAAGGTGACCCTGTTAGTTTGCTCCTGTCTTGAGTTGAGTTTTCAAAACCGTCTCCCCCCGGCAGACGCAGGATTGGACAGGCACGGGGTGTTAGCTTCCCACAGCAGCAAGGGCCACTCTCTCCCAACTCCGCGGCCCTTGGGGACTTCTTCACACTGAGGCAACGGGCCTTTGTGGTTCACCTTTGGCAAATACACTTCTCTCCCCCAGAGACAGATTTCCATGGAAACCAAACCCAGAGTGAGTGTTCTAGAGAGCAGGGAGGGGCAAAAACCACAAGAGAGGTGAGGGAAGAAAGCAGTTGTCTCAGGATTACATTGGAAACATGAACAAGATGCAGAGGCAGCAGAAAAGCATGTGAACATTTAAAATGTTTTAAAATGTTTCTATTAACGGGAGTGAAAAACCATAGAAAAAGGAAGGCCGTACACAGAGCACGTACTGCGTGCAAGGCGTGATGCAAAGTGCTGAGGGGGTCAGGGGTCAAATGTGACCCCGCCCTCAATGACTTTGCATCCTCCATGCACAGATAATCACAGCGAACAAGAGCACAGTAAAGTACCAAAGGAGCCGGGCCAGCATCACTGGGCAATAGACACACATGACTCTCACTTCAGGCCAAACAAGTTACTTCTGGAGCCCAATCTGTTTTTACTTGGCTGCTCTATTATGTTAAAATAAGCAGTGAGGGGGGGTTCCCTGGAGGTCCAGTGGTTAAGACTCTGCGCTTCCACTGCAGGGGGCGCGGGTTCCATCCCTGGTCGGGCAACTAAGATTCCCGCATGCCACGCAGCCAAAAGATAAGTAAAATAAAATATAAAATAAGCAGTGAGAAGAACAAAGCCATTCTGGGGTGAACTGAAAGGAACTCAGTCGACTGCTCTGGTTCTCAACCCCTTCGAAGGAGAAGTTTTGAAGCATGGATGGGAGGTAGTAGGGCATGGTTTACACTGCTGGTGATGGCGCAAGAGATGGAGTTAGATGACTTGGGAGAGAGCACAGTGGTTTGTAACACTGGCAGCACGTGGGGATCACCTGGCGAGTTTTAAAAAACACTGATGCCTGGCCCACCCCAGAGATTCTGATTAACTTGGTTTAGGGAAGAGGGAGGAGCCTGTGGGATTTATGAATTTCCCCCAAATGATTTTAATGCTCAGCCAAGTTTTAGAACCACTGGAAGCTCCTCTTCCCAGCACCTTCCCCCTCCAGGTTCTGCGACACACACACACACACACACACACACACACACACACACACACACACTCGCCCTTGCTCTTGTAATTCTCAGCTTTGCAGAAAACTGGATTACATGTTAAATGGAGGGGGACAGATTTCAGAATAAGCTAACGCAGGATGTGATGTCGCAGGAAGGGTACTGCAGCAGCGGCTCGTGGGAAGGACTTACCCTGAGGGTGGCTCTGACACACGCCTCTGACCCTTGACGTATTTCCCTGCCCCAACTCTGAGCCGCTATTAGCCACGTGATGTATCTGTGCCAAGGGTGGTGGAAACATACCATGCTTTCCAGCGTCAGTTATGACACACCACGTCCCTGCTGTCCCCCTCCCTGGGCTGGAGTCCCTGTGTCTGCCTTCTCCATGTATCCTGTTTGTACCTATGCTTTTCCTTCTGCGTCTCTGTTAAAAAAAAACAACAACCAGAAAACAGAAAACACGAGTTTTTAACAGAACAAGGAGAACTTGTTCTATTTTCTGACAATGAACTTGAGCCCGTAAAGGAGTATCGGGTTTATTTTGTGTTTTCTGGTGGTAAAGATGTGCCACGACACACGACATACTCCTGGTTTTCCGTTGTTTGCATGATAGCTTGTTGCAGTGCGAGGAGTTACTTATTTGGTGTGATTTTGGGAATGTTGAGAAAATGCTCTTTTCCCCTGACAATCCAAGTTACTACTGAGGAAGCCTGGCGGTGGGCAAGACAGAGTGGACCGGGGCACTTAGGGATTATTGAAGTAACGTGGGGAGTGAGGGGGCAGTCATAAGAAGATCCTACACTGGGGAAGTAGCAGGAAAAGGAGGAAGAAGTTGCTTCACGAGACATTCTGAGGGCAGATTTGATGGGATATGGCACTTCTTAGGCAGGAAGGAGAGGGAAAATCCTGGGTGATGTCGACTGAAAAAAAATGCACAACGTGAGAGTTGTGAGCTAAGTTTTATTTGGGGCAAAATGAGGACTATAGGCCAGGAGACAGCATCTCAGAAAGCTCTGGGGAGCTGCTCCCAAGAGGTAGGGGGGAAGGTCAGTATATATGTGATTTTGGTGAAGGGAGTACATGCAACCAAGCACACATTTTTGCAGAAGTTTTCTGCTGGTCACGAGGAACAGACGTCACCAAGAAGGATTTTAGTGCTTTTCTAGATACAAGGAGATGCAAGAATTGGGCTCGTAAGAGCTTCTCCGGAAAATATCTAACTGTCTGAAGACCTGTTCTGCCAGTTTTTTTCAGAGCACAGAGGGCCTCATTTTTGCCCTCCACCCTGAACCCCTTGCGGGGGGTGTTGAAGGTCAGCAGCTGCAGCGACTCATAATTTAATCCTTGTAGAGGCAGATGGCAGGTGCCAATTTGTAGGTGACAGTGACCACAGGATTTCAAACTTGTGTGGAAGAAAGAGTGGCGGCAGTGTGTACGGAATCAGAGCAGACTTGAGAAGGAAATGGTGGTGGGAGCTGACATATTTGGTTTCATGGTATTGAGCTTGAAGTTCCAACAGGAGGCCACATGGAAATGTTCAGCGAGCCGTTAGGAGCCGTTAGTTTGGCACTAGAGACACAGATTTACTACCTCAGATGTGACAGTAAAGTTGTGTGAGAGCTAGAAATTGGTACAGGAGAAGGGATACAAAGGAAAAAGAAAGTCATGCCAGAGTTTTGGAAGAATTCCAATATTTATGATATCTGAACAGGAAAACAGGTACCAACGAAGAACCAGGCACAGGGTGAGAATGAGAACCAGAACATGACCTAAGTCAGAGAAGGAGAGCTTCTCAAGGTGCTGGTGGTTAATCCTGTGAGATGCTGCCAAGAGGTCAAGTAGGCCGCCCATGGCTTTCATGAGAATCCCCCTATTTCACCTGTTTCTTTCTGTGCTGTTAGCAGCCATGATAACCAATGCCTAGATCCTTTACTTCATTAGAGATTACAAAATGGCAATAGTCCTGTTCATCATTTCTTCTTTATTTATTAGCTCGAATATTTTTTTTTTTAAAGCATGAGTCTTATCTATTTATTTATTTATTTATTGGCTGCGTTGGGTCTTAGTTGCGGCACGCGGGATCTTTCGTTGCGGCGTGGGCTCTTCGTTGTGGCGTGCGGGCTTCTCTCTAGTTGTGATGTGTGGGTTTTCTCTCTCTAGCTGTGGCATGGGCTCCAGGGCCCGTAGGCTCTGTAGTTGCGGTACTCAGGCTCAGTAGTTGCGGCACGCAGGCTTAGTTGCCCCGCGGCATGTGGGATCTTAGTTCCCCGAGCAGGGATCAAAACCGTGTCCCCTGCATTGGAAGGTGGATTCTTTACCACTGGACCACCAGGGAAGTCCTTAGCTCAGATATTTTTATAAAGAGAAACTTTCCCTCATCTACTAGTTGATTAGCCCGTGGTAGAGTTTTCAAGGGAAAGACAGGATAATAGTTTGCAATCTTTCCCTTATTTACTGGCTTTCAAAGTAGAGTCAGTTCCCTGGCATCCTCCAAGGGCAAATGACTAAGGTTAGGGTATTTTTTGGGGGGACAATTTATAAACTCAGGGATCAAATAATATTTGGCGTTGTTTAATCCACCACAGCAATTATCTTTATTAATGCTCAAATGTTTCTCTCTTTGGTCCACGGGAGTCTTTGCAAGCTGCTTCCTTCATTCTTTGACGGCTTTCTTGCTGAATGATATGATTTTCCAGACTCATCTTGTACATTTCCTGCCCCTTGTCTGGAAACAGCCATTTCTCCAAGACCACGGTCTGTAAACTAGTGACACTCATTGCCACCAGTTAGGTCATCATTTCTAGGCCCTTGCAATGGGCAGAACTAGGATATTTAAAGATGAAAAAATAAACCTCATGAGTTCACACTGTCATTTCCTTTTCAATTCAGGACTATAAGATAATTAGTCTCACTCGTCTCTTACATTTTTTTATCTATGTGTTCCCGAACTAAGAATCCTGGTTCACAGGGACACGTAGATGATAGAATTAGATATCACAGAGTTATTAATTTGCTTTTTCCAAAGTATTTTCAGAATAACAATCCCAACGCTTTTACCGTTAGGATTACTGAAGACGATTAAAATTAAATTCTTTTTACACATGCTCTCAGAATTTTTTAAGTTGTACTACAGTCTACATTGTCAGAGAATCTAGCTATTTTATGCTTTTTCGTATCTTTCTTTAAGTCTCCACTGTACATTTAAATATATATGTAATGCTCAGTGCCAGTATTTAAGGTGATGTCTCTCCAAGGCATTTTGGCTGATTATAGCTCTTTTTTTTAAAATAGATTCTAAGGAAGGACTCAGGAGAACAATATTCTTTTAGCTCTTGTGTGCTGATGACATTTTGCTGCTTTTATACTTGAAAGTAAGTTGGGAACTTCCATGGTGGTGCAGTGGTTAAGAATCCACCTGCCAGTGCAGGGGACACGGGTTCGAGCCCTGGTCCGGGAGGGTGCGGAGCAACAAAGCCCATGCGCCACAACTACTGAGCCTGCACTCTAGAGCCTGCGAGCCACAACTACCGAGCCCACATGCCACAACTACTGAAGTCTGCGTGCCTAGAGCCTGGGCTCCGTAACAAGAGAAGCCACCGCAATGAGAAGCCCGCGCACCGCAACAAAGAGTAGCCCCCACTCACCACAATTAGAGAAAAAGCCCGCATGCAGCAACGAAGACCCAACACAGCTAATAAATAAATAAATAAATAAAAAAGAAAATAAGTTGCCCTGTATATAAAGTCTTTGACTTACATTTTCTTCCTTTGGGTACCTTAAATATGCTACTACATTTTCTTCTAAGAAAAAGAATTGTGGTCAAAAAGTCTGATGGTGATCAAATTTCTTTCCCTTTATGTGTCACTTGGTATTTTAACCTGGATACCTAAATAATTTTTTCTTTTTCTTTCAAGTCTAGTAATTTTACTAGAATACATCTTAATTAATCAATCTGAGTCAATTTTCCTAGGCATATGAGGTATCCTGTCAATATGTAGATAGTTTCAAATTCTCCTTTTATTTCAGAAAAGTCTTCCTGAATTATAGTTTTCAGTGTTCTGTTTTTTTTTTTTTTTTTGCTTTAATTTTTCTTCTGCAGGGACTCCTACTATTTAATTATTGCATTTTCTTTACCTGTCTCCCTTATTCACCACTTCTTGCCTAATCCAATTTATCTTTCTCTTCATTTTTTAATATTTTGTAACATTCTATTTTTATTAAGGCATTATCCATTATGTTTATTTGCTCTTGTGTTCCTTTAATTCGTTTTCATTTCTGAAATGATTTTTCTCTGTTTCTAATTCTTTGCTGAGTTTCATCATTTTCTTTCTGAGATTTCTATTTCAGACGTGTATTTTCCTTTTATATGTCTTACCATTTTTAAAAATATTTATTTTATTTTTGGCTGTGTTGGGTCTTCATTGCTGTGCGTGGGCTTTCTCTAGTTGCGGCGAGCGGGGGCTACTCTTCGTTGCGGTGCGCGGTCTCATTGCAGTGGCTTCTCTTGCTGTGGAACACGGGCTCTAGGCACACGGGCTTCAGTAGTTGTGGCACGCGGGCTCAATATTTGTGGCTCACGGGCTCTAGAGCGCAGGCTCAGTAGTTGTGGCGCACGGGCTTAGTTGCTCCGCGGCATGTGGGATCTTCCTGGACCAGGGCTTAAACCCGTGTCCCCTGCACTGGCAGGCGGATTCTTAACCACTGTGCCACCAGGGAAGTCCCTGTCTTATCATTTTTTGATGTCTTTTTGCTCATTTTGAAATATCAAGTTATACTTTTCATCTCTCTTTGTGGGATTATGTCTAAGGGATGTTACTCTGCTTCTTGGTCTCTTTGACCTTGATCATTTTTATGTGAAATTAGTTTTCCTGAACTTTTAGAATGAGACAGGGTTCAAGGGCACCTTCCTGACCTCACGGATCTCCCTCTTCTGTTGATTTTACGTAGTGTTAAAAAATACGGCAGTTTGCTCCCTTTCCTTTCCTGGTTCTGTTCCCCTCTCCCTCGTTTATCTGCACTTTCTTTGTTCTTTGTGTCTGTTGTCCTAGTCTGGCTCAGTCTGGATTCTGTTATCAGCGATTCCTCCTCAGTATTGAACATGCTCTGGGGCGGAGGGGGTGGGGGTTCGGCTATTTTGTTTTGAGAGTTCATAGACCATTTCAGCCTCTGCAGACCTTCCTCAGTAGCCCTCGACTCACCTGCTATTGGAGTGTGCAGACCCCTTATGGTCTCATCTCCTGTTCTCCAACTGGGCTTGGTGAGCTTCTCAGGTGGCCACTGATGGCTGCTTTGGAGTCCTTGGTCCATCAGATGTGCCCTGAGGCTTCCCTTGGTACAGCTGCTGATGCCATGAAGATCTTGAGCTGCCAGAGGTTCGTCTGCACCTCTTGGGTTTTTGGAATCTGTGGAACATCTCGTCAACCTAGTTGTATTGTAGGTATTGTCCTTGGGCCTTTCATTTTGCCATCCTAGTTTATTTTATTACTTTTATGGAGGGGTCTGAGGAGGTTAAAAAATATGCTGCCACCACTGCTACCTTTGCCTTTCCCAGTCCCATTTTCCCAGATTTCCCCCAGATTTCAATTCTTGACCATCTGTTCCTTTTATGTGTGTGTTTTGAGTAAACCCCTCACATTCTTTGCTTTTATCCTTGTTCCCTTGACCCCTAGAGCCACATCTCCCATCCCCACCCCTCCCTCAAGCTTCAGTCCCTTATTTTCTGCAGCCACTTAGTATCCTCACTTAGATGCCCCAGGAGCACCTCAAACATGTATCCTTGTGATTTACTCTCACACCTGTTTCTCTTTTCTTGGAAAGAGTACTTTTTTGGGGAGAATTTATTTTTCTAACCAAGCCAGTGTTGTTGGCAAGAGATCCTCTCGTTGTCCCAAAATGTGTACCATAGAATTTACTTATAACGTTGGTCTAGAGACGTAAATAAGCTTTATTAAAATAGAATACTTTTAAAGAATTTGCTTATTTTGTTTTCCTTTCTTTTGCCAACGTAATATTTAAAAGTTTTAGAACATACATTTATTATAAGAACAATACAGGTTTATTATAGAAAATTTGGAAAAATGCAGAAGGCTCACAGTCCCAAAGATAGTCTCCACCCAAAGATAATCACTATTAACATTTTGGATGTTTACCTTAAATTTTTTTTCAATTTGGATGTATATTTATTACTTACAGTTTTTGGTGGGCATTGTCCTTTGTCATTTGGTAATCTTGGAAAGCACAGTTTTAAAATGATAGTATGGTATTTTGTTGTATAGATGCACCATAATTTATATTTTAATTGGCACTTAAGTTGTTTTCCAACCTTCCTACTATTATAAATACCACTGCGATAAAGATGACTGTATATGAAACTTCATGGATCTCTGATTATTTTCCTTTAGGAATAATTCCTAGCAGTGAAATTCTTGAACCAAAGGATAGCCATAGTTTTAAGGCTTTCAGTATACATTACTAAATTTTTCTCTAAGAACTGCACACCAATTTGCTATCATATCCTGAGTGCATAAAATTCAAAATTTCTTCGTGCTGCTGTTAAAAAAACCAGTTTTTGCCAGTTTGATAGACCACAAAGGCATTTCACTGTTATTTGAATTTGAACTTGCGATATTGCTAGGATGGTTCAATATTGTATCATGTGCCTGATAGCCGAGAGTGTTTCATTTTGTATTAGTTCCCAGCACGTGGTTACCATGAGTGCCAAGGGCTGATTCTTCCCAGGTGTCCACATGTCACAACGCTTGAAGGACTTGTTCAGCTGCAGTCTCTGTCATCGTCAAAAGGATTCTTCAAAACAGTATTTTCAACGAGTACACGTTTTACAGAGTTGGATTTTATATGGGTGCTTAGCATGTTATTTTTAAATGACAAGATTATTTAAAATATTGTTAAATAATGAACAGTCATCGAATTCTCCCTCACACCTGCTGGTAATAATAACAGCCATAATTCATTCTATATACTTGCTAAGCACTTTGCAAGCAGTGCTTCATTTAGCGCAGCCTCGTGAACTCGGCACTCGTTTCTGTGTTTTCCATGACTCAGTGAGCCTCAGACATCCCAGGCATGTGGCCGAGGTCACAGAGCTATTAGGTGATGAAGAGGCAGAACTGAAGCTCGCTTTAAAACCAACTTTAAAATCTACCCTCTGAACTATTACGCTGTTTTATTTGGGGCAAAATGAGGACTAACAGCCAAGGAGACAGCATCTCAGATTAGCTCTGAGAAACTGCTCCAAAGAGCTAGGGGAGAGGTCAGTATTCTATATGACTGCAGTGGGGAGGGGTAGGTGCAGAGGGTTGCTGCTGTAATGTCACCAGGAGCAGGTGTCTCCGTGAGTGATTTTAGTGCTTTCTAGATATGAGGAGATGCAAGAAATTGGGCTCCTAAAAGCTTCTCCGGAAGATGTTTAACTCTCTGAAGGCCTGTTCTGCCAGTTTTCCCCAGAGCACAAGGCGCCTCGTTCCTGATCTCTGCCCTGAACCCCTTTCGGGGCCTGTTGAAGGTCAGTGGTCACAGCAGTTTGTGACTTAATCCTTGGAGAGGCAGATGGCGAGTGCCAGTTTTTAATTGGCAACGCTAAGGGGCTTTTCCTCACTCCGTGGTTTGTAACCCTGTTGCACGCTAAGATCAGTGGAGAACTTCTAAAAAGTACTGAAGCCAAGTCATATAATCCAGACAAATTGCATCAGGATCTCTAGGGGTGGTGCCCAATCATTTATACATTATAAAGGCTTCTTAAGTCATTGTAACGTGTAGCCAGGGTTGACAGCCATTGCTAGTAAATAGTAACCAATGTGGCTAAGGAAATAGTCGTGGTCTGTCAAGTTCAAAGCCTTGGTGTTCCATGCTATTTGTATCCCAACCTGTGTTTTGGAACAAACTCCTTTCTCTCAGCTCAATTCAGCATTCTTATTACTAATCCCTCCTCCCCCCCCTCGCCCCCACCCCGTCTGTCTGTCTCTCTTACACACACACTAGCCCAGAATCTCTATTCACAGAAGCAGTAGTAGGGATGCCAGACCCCAATCGGGGTGTGTTCTCTGGATGCCAAGGTCAAGTGCAGGCGTAAAACGTCGCTCATCTAAAGGCTGCAGTGGATCAAGCCAAGAAAGACGATTTGAAAGCCCAGCCCTCGGAGAGAGTGAATCAAAAGTTTGGCAGAGAGTCTTCCACCCAAGACAGAAAAATAATCTGCGGATGAGGCATCCAGGGATGGGGACCAGATGGTCTGGAAGAGGGCTTTTTAGAGATCACTGGTGTTGCTGGATCGGAGAAGAAAGGGAGCCATCAATGCAGAGGTCACTACCTATTGGCTCATAGATTTCAAAAAAATTGAATCACAGTTAAAACTAGGAGATTGCACACACACACTGAGTTTCCAGCATTAAAAACATCTGAAGATTTGGCAACACGGGGCCATTGTTCCCACACGGTAACAGAGAGTGGCCCTGGGTGGCGGCTCTCCACTTTAAAGGGAAGAGGGAGTCTCCAGCACCCCACAGCCCGGACAGGGCGCATGCCACCTATTTAGGTGATGTGACTGCCAGTACTGACATGCGTTGACATTTGTGGCTTCTGACGTAAGATTCCAAACCAGCCTGGACATGAAGCAGTCACCGAGTACCAACTTCTCATTGGTTGGTTTTTATGGTGGCCTTTGCTTCCCTCCAAATATCCCTACAAGAGGTTATGGCTGCTGCTTTGTGGGCTAAGGAGGCTGGCTGCAGAGCCACTATTTCTCTCTCATTGGCGTGCCGTGTAGTCAGCATTCACTGTTAGAGCCCTTCCTCCCCAGAGTCGGGGCAGGGGAGGGACCCCCACTGTGCCCATCAAGGAACTTCCCCTGTAACATCTTAACCGCATCTCCGTCCTCCAGGCAGATGGCTGGAGCGTGCGCGTGCGCAGTCCCGGGGGCTGCCCCAGCCTCAGCCTCATCCTGCCCGCCCTTCCTAGCAAAGTTTGATAGGAAAGTTCTTAGAAAAAGTCAAGTAAACTGATTATCCCTCCCAAGGATAAGTTTTTTGTTCTCTCTGAGTTGACTTGACCTGTTTTTCTGAAGGTTTATTTCTGTATTTTTCCTTAAAGACATAATGATCAAGTTCTTTACATTTAACCGGTTAAGGGGAAGGTCTGAATGCTCTGACTTTTGTGCTCCTTCTGATAGGGCCTGGCTTCCCTGAAGACGGCAGGGTGACAAAGAAAAGCAGATCAGATATTTCCATAAAAAGTCCTTTCTCCTGGGAGAGCAAGACAGCCCTGGGGTCTCTTTACTTGTGGCAGACAATAAGTAATTAAACAAACACACCAATAAGTACATAAACCCCAGAGAAACTTGTGGCAATATATGGTCAAAAAGGCTAAGTTCTTACAACCATGCACTTAAAGTTCATTTTTTTCATTCTCTTATGTATTCTAAGTATTAAGAAAAAATAACCCCACACCTGGGTAAAGTAAAAGGATGACCATGTCCTTTTATTGTCATTTTCAAGCATTGTCTAAGGGGGGGTTGTCCCTTTGTTTCACTTACTATTTACTGTTGGTTAGATGTTAGAAATTAGATGTTGACATGGAGGTATATTAGGAGGAAATGATTTTTGTCCAGGAGGGATACATATGATTCTCTCCTTTAGAAACAACAGTGACAAAAGTTTTGGTTTCATTGCCCCGTAGATATAAACTCTGTTTTACATCTAACCTAACAATCTTATTACAGTGTCATATCTTTCAGTGCCCAGTCTTTCCAGTTCTCTTTGAACGAGCTTTACAAGTCTGCTAGCGCCTTCATTAATGAATAAAGCAAATTTTTGAAGCACGTTTCTATTTTTGTATAAGAGTCTTGTGTTTAACTTAAAAAATGATACTTTGGCGCTAGCCTTATCCCCACAAAGAATTTTTGGTGGCCCCAATCTGCTGTTCACGGTACAGAGCTTCTTTCCTTGTTTGCTGTGGGCGGCAGCAGGCAGAACTTTGGAAATGCTTTTGTAGTTAATGTACGTATGAGATTAACACTTGGTGGAGGAAGAGAGGACTGATCAGGTAGCTTCAGTTTAGGGGAAGAAAAACCAGATGAGGTTATTCACGGGTAAAGCCAGCACCATTTCCTGCTGCCTCTGCTTGGCAACAACACAACCTCTGCTGCTGACGCAGTAATTTCAGGCTCAGGCTTGCAAGGGAAGCAGAGTACTTACTGCATTTCTCTTTTGACCCATAATTCTTTCGGAGGCTCTTTTTATCCACTCTGCCCCATTTCCATGCATCCTGGTATCCGAGAGTAAGAGGCTCAGAGGCCACCTGGCTAAGCCACTAGGGAGGGTCAACAGGCTTCTAATAAAGATGTTCCTGAAGGGCTAAGGGTAAAGTCAATTTAAAATTCGTATTTCAGATGAGCTGGGAGGTTTGCTTTACTATAAAGAGAATGAATTATTTAATAATTGTAATGAAATCACTGTGTAGCTGTATTCTAAGACAGTGTTAGGTTCTGTTTGACTATCTTTACGTGTACTATTTCAGGAGAAATATATTCTCTTCCAAATATTGGAATAGGTTTGGAAACTTAAATGTAATGATTATCTGTGAAATGATATAGTAAACAGGGAAAGTTCTTTGCAAGCTATGTAGTGTTATATTTTGCCACGAATGTTATTTATTATCAACGCAGTAATTCAGTGTAACCTGAATGTCCCCAAGTCTACAGATAACTGAGAGGTGGCCATTCCTTTGATATCCAAATAGAATAACTCGAGTCCACAGCCCACATTTTGTTTTAGTAAGTTCAGTCCTCTCCTAAATATTTCTGAGCATTCCTGGAGAGCGCGTGTCAGCTACAATCTCTGGTCATCAGCTTCTCTCCCTGCCTCCTCCTGACACCTGTTTATTGCCTCTTGTTTTCTTGTGGACCATTCACCTGCCAGCACCATCCCAGTCCTTCCTTGATTTCCTAAGGAAGTGCTAAAATAAATCAGATGCTAATTTAGCAGTTAATAAACATTTGCTGAAACCATTGGTGGATACCAGAGAGGAATTAAGATACAAAATAGGAAACAACTCAAAATACTCTTCAGGGGCTTCCCTGGTGGCACAGTGGTTGAGAATCTGCCTGCCAACGCAGGGGACACGGGTTCGAGCCCTGGTCTGGGAGGATCCCACATGCCGCGGAGCAACTAGGCCCGTGAGCCACAACTACTGAGCCTACGCGTCTGGAGCCTGTGCTCCGCAACTAGAGAGGCCGCGATAGTGAGAGGCCCGCGCACCACGATGAAGAGGGGCCCCCGCTCGCCACAGCTAGAGAAAGCCCTCGCACAGAAACGAAGACCCAACACAGCAAAAATAAATAAATTAATTAATAAGCTAAAAAATAAATACTCTTCAGGCCCTGCCTCTCACCATATTTCTGGGGTCTACTTCGAGCCAGGGTCCTTTCTACTCTCTCTTTTGCCCTTTTTCCAGAAGGAGCTGAAAGTCATTCAAAATTAGAGCATTACCCACTTCACGGGGACTAGCCTTTTATATTATGACACGCAGAGCTTTAATTCTCTTTCACTGGACCTCCCCACTGTAGCCAGCACCCTGGGTCTTACGGTTTGTAACCAACAACACTCCAAAGATTAGTTTCCCTAAACAAAAGACCCACTCCCACTTTTGGGAGCGCCCCTCACCCTCCTCCGAGGAAGGTGGAGGTGGGTGGAGCCATTTTCCCTCCATCTGCTCTAAGATCACCTGGATGGAGAAAATAAGTTGCCAACGGCAGGAAGACTTTGAGCCAGCTTCTAGAATACGTGATTCAATTTTCGTACATTAACCATGTGTCAAATACCCTTGCTAAATTCAGCCATTGCTTCTGAGAGCTTGTGGATGGTTTTGAGTATTTTATGTACACAATCCTTATTTTCAAATTAGGGTTTTACCCTTTTTTTTTTTTTTTTTTTTAAAAGAAACTATTCACCTTTTATTTATTTTTCTGGCCACATTACAGAGACTAATACCACCGACACAA
Organism: Phocoena sinus; assembly: GCF_008692025.1. Taxonomy (NCBI): domain Eukaryota; kingdom Metazoa; phylum Chordata; class Mammalia; order Artiodactyla; family Phocoenidae; genus Phocoena; species Phocoena sinus. Next base: position 101,359,704 of record NC_045773.1, on the reverse strand, counting down.
AGTTGAAGGAAGCGACAATTGTGGACATTTTTGTCTGGCTCAGTCTGAAAGTCAGGGGAAAGTGCTCAATATTTCAATTTTACGTATATTATTGGCTGCACACTTTTGGATCTTCTCTTTATCAGATTAAGGAAATTGCCTTCTAGTTCTAGTTTGCTAAGGTTTTTTTAAATTTTATTGTGAATGAGTATGAAATTTTATCAAAATACCTTTTCTGAATCTCTTGAGATGATTATATGTGTATCCTTTATTCTGGTAATGTGGTGAATTTCATTGATTGATTTTTGAATGTTAAATCAATCTTGCATTCCTGCAGTAAACACACTTGCTGGATTTGATTTGTTTCTACTTAATTTTGAATTTTTACATCTTAGTGTGACAGAAATTGGCCTATAATTTTACTTTCTTATAATATCTTTGACAGATTAGGGTATCAGGGCCTCATAAAACAAGTTACAATGTATTCACTCCTTCCCTATTTTCTAAAAGAGTTTGTATAATAGAGGTATGATTTCTTCCTTAAGTGCTTGGGAAAATTTACCAGTGATCCCGTCTGGGACTAGAGTTTTCTTTATGGAAAGGTTTTAAAATATGGATTCAATTATGTTTACAGATCTATTTAATTTTCTATTTTTTTGTGATAATTTTAGTAAGTCGTGCTTCTCAAGGAATTTGTCCACTTCATCTAAGTTGCCAAATGTATTGGCATAAAATTGTTTACAATATCCTTTTATTACCTTTTTAATACATATTGAATCTTGATATTGTCAGTTTATATTCTCTTTCTTCATCTTTCTCTCTTTTTCTTGGTAAGTCTGACGGGGGAGGGGTTGTAATTTCATTAGTCTTTCCAGAGAAGCAACCTTTGACTTTGTGGATTTTCTGTCTTATTCACCTGTTTTCTAGTTCATTGCTTCCTGCTCTTATCTTTATTATTTCCTCCCTTCTATTTTATTTGGATGTAACTTCTTATTCTAGCTTCTTTATCGTTTCACTTTTATAGAGGTATCATTGATATATAACGTTATATTAGTTTCGGGTGTACCATTTAACGATTGGATATTCGTATTCACTGCGAAATGATTACCAAAATAAGTCTAGTTAGCATCCATCATCATACATAGTTAAAATTTTATTTCTCGTGATGAGGACTTTTAAGACGTACTCTCTAAGCAACTTCTAAGTATGCAATGTGGTATTATTACTATAGTCACCGTGCTGTACTTTAGAGCCTCATAACATATTTATTTTATAACTGGAAGTTTGTACCTTCTGACCCTCTTCACCTATTTTGCTCACTCTCTACCCCCATCTCTAGAAATCGCCAATCTGTTCTCTGTATCTGTGAGCTGTCTTTGTTGTTTTTGTTGTTGTTGTTATTTTAGATTTCACATATAAGTGAGATCATACAGTATTTATTTTTCTCTGTCTGACTTATTTCACTTACCATCATGCCCCCAAGTCCTTCCATGTTGTTGCAAATAGCAAGATCTCCTTCTTTTTCATGGCTGAGTAATATTCTATTGTGTGCGCGCGCGCGTGTCTGTGTGTGTGTGTGTGTACACATATGAGTATAAAATACCACATCTTCTTTATTCATCTATTGATGGACACTTAGGTTTTTATTCTAGCTTCTTGATATGGACACTTGGATTATTAACCTTTCAGCCTTTCTTCTTTTCAAGTGTAGGTTGTGGCAGATGTGGAGATGCACCATTCAGATAACCCTTCAGGAAAGAACCAGCCCCACTGCTATCAGCCTCCAGCTGTTATCTCCTTCAGGGCTACTGTAGTTTCAAGCCAAGGTCATGCTTTGCATGGGGAAACCTCCCAGGCCGTGTCCGAGCAAAGCAGGGGTAGCTGACTGCATTCTCTTCTCGGGGCTGCTCCCAGCTGATGACTGAGATAGATGGTGGACAAGGGCTTAGCCATGTCTACCAAACCCAGACTCCTGTACAGGACAGCCTTTGCTCTGCAACTCCTTTTGGGGCACAGAGACCTGGGGCATCAAATTGGCATTGTGGTCTGATGTAGGATAACTTCCTCATCTGCAGGAAGTTATGGAGATGTTAATGAAACATGGCATTCCTAGGGACAAAATAGTTGGCAGCCTACCAAGGTGTGTGTGTGTGACTATGTATATATACTCGAAAGAAAGCAAGAATGGGAGAAAAGGGGACTGAGGCTGTTCACGCTTCAAAAAGTTATGATCCCTTGCCCACTTTCTAGGTATTTTCTAAAGACCATACCAAAAGTAAGCCCACTTGATTTTTAGTTTAATTCCATACTTTGTATGATTTCAGTCCTTTGAAGTTTGTTGAGACTTGCTTTATGATCTAGCATGTGGTCCATCTGGGTCAATGTTCCCTGTGCTCTTGCAAAGAATCTATAGTCTATATTTGTTGGGTTTTATGTACCATGTAGGTCAGTTAGGTCAAATTGGTGAATTACGTTGTTTAGATCTACTGTATTCTTGCTAATATTTTTACCCCCTTGGTCTATCAGATACTGAGAGAGATGTGTTAAAATTCCCAATTACTTTACACAAATACCTTGCATATGGATGTTTACACCACCTTTATTCATAATTGTCAAAACTTGGAAGCAATCAAGATGTCTTTCAGTGGGTGAAATATTTCAAGATATGAGTTTTAGAAATCTTGATAATTTGTTGCTTCCTTGTCAAATCTCTAATGCCTTTAATGCTTTTTTTAGAACCATATCAGACAGTGCTATAATGTTTGCTTTGACTATCAAACATAATTTAGAAAATCAAGAGGAAGAGAGCCTATTGTATTATTTACTGATATTTCCCCTTACTATGCTCTTTTTTTCCATCCTGATATTCCAAGGGTTTTTTCTTTTATCGTTTTCTGTTTAGAGAACTTCCTTTAAGCCATTCTTTTAGGGTAAGTGTATTGGTGACAAATTCTATTAGTTTTTTTTTATTTGAGAATATCTTGATTTTTCCTTTATTCCTGAAGGACATTTTCACTAAGTACAGAATTCCGAGTTGAGAGTTTTTTCCGTCTCAGCTCTTGAAACATACGGCTACATCCTTTGGCCTCCATGATTTCTTATGCCCTCAACTCCCAGAGCCCAGGTCTCCAGTCCCAGCCTCTCCCTTGAGCTCATTTCTCCTGCCACTGAGTATCCTCACTAGGACACCCCAGGAGCACCTCAGACTACATCTTTGTTATAGCATGTCCCCCATAGTCTCACTCCTGTTTTCTTTCTCAAAAATACTTTTTGGGGAAGGATTTACTTTTTCTAATGAATTCAGTGTTATTGGCAAGAGATTCTCCCAGTGTTTTTTTAAGCCAGATTTTTTTTTTTTTTTTTTTCCGGTACGTGGGCTTCTCACTGTTGTGGCCTCTCCCGTTGCGGAGCACAGGCTCCGGACACGCAGGCTCAGCGGCCATGGCTCATGGGCCCAGCCGCTCCGCAGCATGTAGGATCTTCCCGGACCGGGGCACGAACCCGCGTCCCCGGCATCGGCAGGCGGACTCTCAACCACTGAGCCACCAGGGAAGCCCTAAGCCAGATTTTAAACTGTTTTTTCACTGGCAGGATTTGTCCAGGTAACTAACCCGTCATTTAAAGGCATTAGAATGTGCCTTATTTTCTTGTGGGTTTGCTTGTGTGGTATGCGTGTGTGTGTGTGAGCTACTGACTTTTGTTAGAAATTTATCTATGGAGATTCCCTGTGTCCTGGGTTGAAATTGAGGACTTGTTTTTTTCCCACCAGTCCCTTTGGAGCTCTACCAATCAGTGACCTCCTCAGGTTAAAATTTGAGGTTTTTCAGATTCATAGGTAACAGGAACCCAAATCCACATGAAGTCCAACTTGTGGCTAATAATTCCCAGTGGATTATTTTAATTTGACTGCTTCCAACCCCAGGATTGAGACGGTCAGTTTCCTTGCTCTTTCCTTGTGCTCGATGCTGCTTCTTACTCCACAGTGGGTGAAGGTCTTCAGAGTCCCAGCTTTTCGTGAGAATCCCATTTTCGTTCTGCACCTTGGGTGTGCTCTAGGCTCCACCTTCTGTCCCCCTGTACCCGGGGAAGTCACTAAAACACACAAGGAATCCAGGTTTTGCCAAAATTTTCCAGGGCAGGTCCTGGCTTTGGCACTTCCAGGGTTCCTGGTCTCACTGCACTTTGGAGGTTGGCATATACTTTACTTTTACAGAAGCTTAATGTTCAAAAAAAATTTTTTTAAGGTTTCTTTTCTGGTATTTAGATTATTTTATTTGGTTGGGTTGTTCACTGTATCCAATCTGCTATGTTGCTGGAAAAAGAGATTTCCCACAATAGATAATTTTCTTTTCTAGACTCTTCTTAGCATATGTCTCTTAGCTGAGTATGTTGCAACTGTAAATATTTAATGATTAAATGTTTTTTGTTTGTTTGTTTGTTTTTGTTTGTTTTTGCGGTATGCGGGCCTCTCACTGCTGTGGCCTCTCCCGTTGCGGAGCACAGGCTCCAGACGCTCAGGCTCAGCGGCCATGGCTCACGGGCCCAGCCGCTCCGCGGCATGTGGGATCTTCCCGGACCGGGGCACGAACCCGTGTCTCCTGCATCACCAGGCGGACTCTCAACCACTGCGCCACCAGGGAAACCCCTAAATGTTTTTAAAATCATTACTTGGGGATTGTTTTTCTCAATAGTTTAAAATTTCTACTTTAACTTTACTGTCAACTTTCTTTCTTCCTCTTAACCCTATTATAGGAATCAGGCGATTGAAACATGACCCTCTATAAAGCTGTGCAGTCAGCCTGATGTGATTAGCGGCTAGGACAGTGATGTGGCTTCATTTTTTGGCTGCATAATCATCTCGCGTTCTTTGCCTCTGGATTGAAAATGTGGAGATCAGAGGTGATTTATTGTCTTATTTACACATAAAGCGTAGGGGAAAATCATTCTACACTTAGCTGGAAATGTTCACGAATGATGTAGTCTCCCAACAAGCAGCTGGGGATCTGGGGATCAGAAATGCATCCAGAGTGGCTACAGAGAGGGTATTTCAGCCAGTTAACAAAATCCAAGGGAATAATTCTGTTCCAGTGGAAGAAGTTGCCTCTCCCCAGATCTACTGAGCGTTAGCGGGGATCAGATTCAGGAAGACACACCTAGACACACATGCACATGCGTGCTTGCATACCTGCCCACACACACACACGACAAACACACACGTAGTTACATGGGAATTCTGTCAAGTGAGTCATTGGATTTTGTTTCTCATTCTAACCCTTCCTTCTAGATCTCAGAGTAATATGTGTTCATCAGAAAAGCATTGGAAAGTTCAGAAAAATCACCCATAATGCTGCTTCCTAGTAAAAACAATGACAACATTTGTCACATTTTTTCCTTTGCACTTGTTAAATATAGATCAGCTTGTCCAAGCAGTCACACTCAGTCCTGCTTTTCTCTCCCACTTAACAATCCTATATTAATCCCCGTTTCTAAATAGTATTTTAATCATGACAAAATATTCTTTCACATGGGTGGTTCACAATTTCCTCAGTGCCCTCTCACTAGACATTGAAGTTGTTACAATTCTTCCAATAATAAAATGAGTCACTGTGGTTGCATCTACCTGTGTCCTCTGTCTTGGTTGCTTTCAGTTTCAGGTGTCAGTGACACCCCTGAAAGGCTGGAGTTCAGTCCTTAGTCTACAGTTACCCCAACATTCTCCGTGGGGTTTCCCACCTCCGGCTGCTACCCTCATCCTAGCCTCAGCGAGGTTCCCAAAGTATTTCTACTACCACATGTGGTATGTGTTCCCCTTGCGGGGAAGTTCTAGTAAATAAAAAAAAATTCCCATCTCAGGATTTCAGGTGCAAGTTTAGCCCCCGCTGTATACATGATACATGAGTGCCTGGGACACCGATTGGTGCTTTGTGAAAGTGCTGAATTGTTCGAGATCTGCCTTGTAGGCGAGCATTGAACTGTGGCTGGTTCAGATGGTTCAGATGGAGACACAAAGGATTTCAAAGACTTGGTCTGATAAAAAGAATGTGAATTATCTGTCTCATTGATGATATTATTTATATTGATTACATGTTTAAAATGATAATATTTGGGACATTTTGGATTAAATATTTTATTAAAATTAATTTAATTTCTCGGTATGTGTTTTTAATGTGGCTACTAGAAAAGTTAAAAGTACATATGTAGCTTGTGTTTGTGGCTGGTCTAGTATTTCGGTTTGAGAGGCCAATTTAGAGCCTGGACTTAGAGTGTGGAGCCCCTTGCCAGTGCCCCCTCTCTGGAGTCACGCCCTTCCCTGCTCTCTGGTCCACCCTTCAGAATCCAGCTGAGGGAACGATGTCAGCAGGCTTCTTCCTGCTTCTCCCAGCATCCAGCCCCACCAGGGAGCATGAATGACGGCACACGGAAGCAGAGGATTAGGTGATGGGGGGCAGAACTAGCCTGGCTGGTTGGTTTTGCTGCTTTATTAATTGTAAGGTCGGTTTTGCGTTAGGTTGGCTGACAGATACTCCTAGGCGGAATCAATGGAGCTGGAAGGCGCTCACCAAATGCTCTCTGGGTTTGGGCTCTGACCGCAGCTTTAAGTCGTTTTTCTCTTCTCCACCTGACTTCAATCATTCCTTTTGCAAGAGCCCCAGAGCTCCCCTGTGCCTGTTTTCCGGGATTCAGGGCCAGGACTCCACAGACCTTTTTGCCATTTCAACGGCCAGGCAGATAAAACTAGTGCCCAGCAGAGCTCCTTTCTCTGAGCGCTCAGGAGGGGAGGCAGGAGCTGGTACCCCTGGGTTCGGGAGGAGCTTGAGATAACTGAGCCTGTTTCTTTAGATGCCACAGTTTTCTAGGGCTGCCAGGACACTCAGCCTCCTGCACAACTCAAGGACTTGGACGGGAAAAGCTGAGTGACTGGGTGGCTGCTGACACACGGTCCTGAGCCTGCAGCTCAGCACGCCCGTGCTCCGGCCCAGATATGGCACAGGGCCCCTTGGCTGGGGGCCAGCCCCGGGTGTGGCTGCACCGAGCTCCTGGTGTCTGCATTGCTAGGACTGGGACTTCAGGGGCAGCTGAGGTTACTAGTTGCCCTAACCCACTTCTAAAACTGGTCAAGCTCCCATGCAACCAAATGTCCTTCCTGATTTCAGTATTTCTGTAGGGAACCTCTGTTTGCACATAGAGTCATATTTCTTGCCATGTTTGTTTGGTCTCTTTTTCCACTGACCCCTTTCCTCCAGGCTGGTAGAGGCAGTCTTTCTTGTGGCTTGATGCCACTTGAGTCTTTTCCAGGTATGGCTGGAAGGGGCCTGGCAGATTCCCCTCGGAAGGGAGAACTTTCTGTCTGCCTAATTCCTAGGAACTGAAGTCTGGGAGAAGACACAGACGTTGGGTATTCCCCACTTGTGCATATAATATCTGAGTGCCCTTTCTCTGTGGGCTAAGCTCCAGGCTAGCCTCTGAGAACTCAGATGAATCAGGTATAAATTCATCCCTGTAGACTTTTACAGCCTATGAAGAGTGAAGGGTGCCACTAAAGGTCCACATTCAGGGGAACTGGGGATTCGGGTGTCTTCGAGCACACAGGAGTGGGAGAAGGAATTGTGGGCATTTTGTGGAGGTGAAATTGGAGCTGGCATGAAGGATGGGAAGAGATTGGCTCTAGAACAGAGTTTCTCAGCCCCAGCACTGTTGGCATTCTGGACCAGATCATTCTCCCTTGCGGGGGCCACCCTGTGTATTGTAGGATGTTTAACAGTCTCCCAGGCTTCTACCCACGGGGAGCCAGTAGGACCCTGTCCACTGGTGACAACCAAAAATGCATCCAGACCTTGCCAAATGTGCCCTCTGGAAGCAAAACATCATCCTGGTGGAGAGCCGCTGCTATAAAGGAATAGGCAAAAGAATATTCCAGAAAGAGTAAAAAATATGAGCAAAGGGCAGGCCCTGCATGAACGGAAAGTGACTCAGTTTGCCTGGATTGAAGGGAAATAGAAGTAGGCTGTTAGGGGAAACAATGGAACGTTAGCCTCTAAGCTCCATTGAGTAGGAGTTTGGTGCATGTGTATCTGTTCTGTTTCATGATGGACCCCAAACACCTGGGGTAGAGTCTGGCACATACTCAGATCTCAATGGTTTTGTGGTGTGGAAAGAGGCTAAGGTCCCTTTATAGAGGGTTGAGGGGTATTGGTTTTATTCTGTAAGTAACAGGGAGACACTTGAATGTCTTGGAGTAAGATATGGTGGCAACGCATTCTAGATATCGAGAATATTAGTCAGACAGTCATATGTCAGGGAGACTGGAGAAGAACGTAGCCCTGAGAGCTAGGGTGAGGTTGTTGCAGGAGTCCAGGCAAGAGCTACCAGGGGCTCAGCCACAGATGGCATGTGGTGGGAGATGAGAAGTCATACACGACAGCAAGGGTTTGACTGTGGGTCATGGGAATGGGGTGGGAAGGGATGGCAATGTGTAAAAGTAGGAGACCCAGGAGAAAAAAAGGGAGAATGTGGGAAGGAATTTAATTATTTACATTTTGCATTAAAAAAAGAATTAACACTAATCCTTCTCAAACTCTTCCAAAAACTTGAAGAGAAAGGAATACTTCCAAACTCACTTTATGAGGCCAGCATTACCCAGACACTAAAGCTGCACGAGGCCACCAGAAGAAAAGAAAATTACAGGCCAATATTCCTTACACACATAGATGCAAAAATTCTCAACAAAATACTAGCAGATCAAATTCAACAGCACATTAAAAGTGCCATACACCATGATTAATCAGGATTTATCCCTGAGATGCAAGGATAGGTCAAGATATGCAAATTGATAAAGGTGATATTCCACACTAACAGAATAAAGAATAAAAATCATAGATACATAAAAAGTGACTGGCAAAGTTCATCACCCTTTCAACATAAAAACTCTAAAAAAATTAGGTAGAGAAGGAATGTACATTAAAAAGTCCATATATGAAAAGCCCACAGATAACAGCCTGCTCAGTGGTATAAAGCTGAAAGCTTTTCCTCTGAGGTCAGGAATAAGACAAGGATGTCCACTTTTGTCACTTATATTTGTTTTTGTTTGTTTTGGCGGTACGTGGGCCCCTGTTGTGGCCTCTCCCGTTGCGGAGCACAGACTCCGGACGCGCAGGCTCAGTGGCCATGGCTCATGGGCCCAGCCGCTCCGCAGCATGTGGGATCTTCCCGGACCGGGGCACGAACCCGTGTCCCCTGCATCGGCAGGTGGACTCCCAACCACTGCGCCACCAGGGAAGCCCTTATATTTGTTATAGTACTATGGGTCCTAGCCAGAGCAACTAGGCAAGAAAAAGAAACAAAAGGCATCCAAATCAGAAAGGAAGAAATAAAGTTGTCTCCGTTTGCAGATGACATGATTTTATGCATACAAAATTCTAAAGACTCCACCAAAAAACCGTGTTTGAAATAATTTAAAAATCCACTAAAGTTGCAGGATACAAAATCAACATAGAAAAATCACTTTCATTTCTATACACTAACAGCAAACTATCTGAAAGATAAATTAATAAATCAATTCCATTTATAATAGCAGCAAAAACAATATCATACCTAGGAATAAATTTAACCAAGAATGTGAGAGACCTGTACACTGAAAACGATAAGACATTGATGGAAGAAATTGAAGAAAACACAAATAAATGAAAAGCTTTTCTGTGTTCTTGGTTTAGAAGAATAAATATTGTTAAAATATCCATACTGGACTTCCCTGGTGACACAGTGGTTAAGAATCCACCTGCCAACCCAGGGGACATGGGTTCGAGCCCTGGTCCAGGAAGATCCCACATGCCGTGAACAACTAAGCCCGTGCTCCACAACTACTGAGCCCGCGTGCCACAACTACTGAAGCCCATGTGCCTAGGACCTTGCTCCGCAACAAGAGCAGCCACGGCAAGGAGAAGCCCACGCATGGCAACGAACAGCATCCCCCACTCGCCGCAGCTAGAGAAAGCCCGCACGCAGCAATGAAGACCCAATGCAGCCAAAAATAAATAAATAAAATTTTAAAAAATCCATACTCCCCAAAGCAATCTACAGTCTCTATCAAAATTCCAAAAACATTTTTCATAGAAATAGAAACAACAATCCTAGAATTCCTATGGAACAACAAAAGACCTTGAATGGCCAGAGCAATTTTGAGAAAGAAGAGCAAAGCTGGAGGTATCACACTTCCGGATTTCAAACTATACCACCAAGTTACAGTAGTCAAAACTGTATGACACTAGCATAAAAATGGATATACATAGACCAATGGAGCAGAATAGAGAGCCCAGAAAAAAAGCCACTCAACATGGTCAACTTATCTTTGACAAGGGCACCAAGAACACACAGTAGGGTGAGGATAGTCTCTTCAATAAATGGTGTTGGGAAACTGGATATTCACATGTAAAAGAATGAAACTGGACCCGTACTTTACACCATTCCTAAAAATTCACTTGAAACGGATTAAAGCTTTACATGTAAAGCCTGAAACCACACAACTCATAGGAAAAAATGGGAAAATCTCCTTGACATTGGTCTTGGCAATGATTTTTTGGACATGACACCCAAAGCACAGAAAACAAAAGCAAAAATGAACAAGTGGAACTACACCAAACTGAAAAACTACTGCACAGCAAAGGAAACCATCAGCAACATGAAAAGGCAACTTAACAGAAGAGGAGAAAGTATTTGCAAACCACGTGTCTGATAAGGGGTGAGTATCAAAAATATATAGGGAACCCATGGAATTTAATAGCAAAAACCCCACAAATAACCTGATTAAAAACTGGGCAGAGGGCTTCCCTGGTGGCGCAGTGGTTGAGAGTCCGCCTGCCGATGCAGGGGACATGGGTTCGTGCCCCGGGCCGGGAAGATCCCACATGCCGCGGAGTGGCTGGGCCCATGAGCCATGGCCGCTGAGCCTGCGTGTCCGGAGCAACGGGAGAGGCCACAGCAGTGAGAGGCCCACGTACCGCAAAAAAAAAAAAAAAAAAAAAAAAAAAACTGGGCAGAGAGTCTGAATAGACATTTTTTCCAAAGAAGACATACAAATGGCCAACAGGTACATGAAAAGGTGCTAAACGTCACTAATCATAGAGAAATGCAAATCAAAACCATGAGATATCACCTCACATGTATTAGAATGACTATTCTCAAAAAGACAAGAGATGACAAATGTGGGCAAAGGTGTAGAGAAAAGGAAACGCTTGTACACTATTGAGGGGAATGTAAACTGGTGCAGCTGTTATGGAAAAGAGTATGGAGGATCCTCAAGAAATTAAAAATAGAACCACCATATGATCCAGCAATCCCACTTCTGGGTATATATCCAAAGGAAATAAAATCAGCATCTTGAAGAGCTATCTGCATTCCCATGTTTATTGTATTGTTATTCACAATAGCCAAGATAATGGAAACAACTGTCCATCAGTGGATGAACAGATGAAGAAAAGATTGGGCTGGCCAAAAAGTTCGTTCGGGTTTTCCATATGCTCTTACAGAAAAACCCAATATATGCACAATGGAATGTTATTCAGTCACGAAAAGAAGGAAATTCTGCCATTTGCCACAACATGTATAAACCTGGAGGACACTATGCTAAGTGAAATAAGCCAGACACAGAAAGACAAATACCATGTGGTATCACTTACATGTGGAATTAAAAAATAGTTGAGCTGCCAAGCATGGCAGGAATCTCTTATGGTGCTACATCTATGGGTGTGTGCAGAGTCTAGAGGTCTGTCCATTATTACTTATTCTCTCCCTCTTCCATCATAACAGAACCCATATTTTAAATTGGGCACAGAGTTGTCTGAAAAAAAGACTATATATCCCATTTTCCCTTGTCCCTAGGTGTGGCCAAGGGACTAACTTTTGTCCAAGAGTTTAAGAATCAGTGCCCTGTAGTTACTTTCAGGAACGTGTTTTAACAGATGTTTGGCCCTTTGTCCCCTTATTCTTTGTCCCAAGTTCCATCTTGCTTCCTGGACTTCTGATGTGAAGGGCTGGAGTTCCAGCAGCCTCCTTGGACCATGAGAATGGGTGCTATAACCTAAGGATGGAGCAGCAGATGCTGGCATGGGACCAGGGCTCTAGATGACTCTGTGGGTCACTATACCAGCTCTGGATTGCCAATCCCCAGCCTGTGGCACGAGGGAGAAAGGAACTGTTATCTTATTTAAGCCGCTGTTACTGTGGGTCTCCGTGGCTTACAGCCAAAACGAACCCCAACCGACACAGCACGAGAAACAGCTGACGGGAAGAAATGGCCAGAGAGCTTACACAGGAGAGATCTTGTGTCACGCAGACCGAGGACGGCGGCATTCCAGAGACGGGGCAACCCGCAGAATGGACAGGGGTGAACCCTGGGGACAAAGACACTGCATTTGACGGCCCAGGGCTCACTGCTGGTTTTAAGTAAACACTATCCCACATTAACTGCAAACCACTGCACACAAAACGCCTCCTCACAGCATCTGCAAATACTCAGGACTTGCCAGTGGGGCTACATCTTGGGATCTGGAAGGCGCCCATGTATTGTGAGGGGAAAGAAAATGTTTGCAGACTCACCTCATCTACATAGACTGTACCAGCCCTCAGGGAATTAGTTAGAGCCACAGGCACGGGGAGAGGCTGTCCAGATCCCCAGAGGAGGGTTCCCGGCATTGAGGGTGAAGAAGGAATGAAGGGCAAGGGGTCCTCCCCACCCCACCCCCTCTTCCCTGGGCTTGTGCAGTGGTTCAGCCTAAAGCTCCCTCCTCAGATGGGCATCCTCGGGCCCCTGCGGTAGTCTCCGTAGCTCCCTAATTTTTTCCTTTGTATTTGCCTGTGTTTAATAGCTGCTTCTTCAATGCTTTGTTAGCTCCGCGAGGCCTTGGACGCTGTCTGGTTGGTTGGTTGCCGTGTCTTTGGGGCCCAGCCGAGTATCTGGGAGCTCAACCTAGGGCTTGGTGTTTCTCCTTGCAGAGCTGGCGCGGAGAAGCTTGGTCTGCTTCTTTCGTTCCTTGTGCATGAGGGGGAGCTTTTTGAAGTTGCTTCTTCTCTTAGCTTCTCGGTGTTTCCATCTTAAAAACGGTGGTGAAGGAGAGAGAGGTGAAAGTGGGATTCCTGGATACTGGCCCCCTGTGTGGGAGGCGCTGTCTTATTTAATCCTGTGAACTCACCGAGGGCCCCATTAGCACAGCAGGATGGTGCGGGGCCCAGGGGGTCTCTCAGAAGCCGGAGGAGTGAAGGAGGCTCTGGAGGTGCCCCAGAGAACCTTCCAGGGTGAAGGTGCTCCAATAGGTGCTCTAGATCAGCACCAGTTAGAGCACGGCTCCAGGTACAGAGGGAGAGCTGCATCGGATCCCTCGGGCCTTATCTCCCGCCCCCCCATCCCCCATTACCGCCCCCCCCCCCCCCCCGTCACTTCCCCAGCACAGCAGGGGTGCTCCCAGCTCTGGGCCTCAGCTCCGGTGGCTCCCCTCCTGGATTTCCCCCACCCCATCTCTGCCTTTCTCAGAATAAACGCCGTCCTCCTGGGAAGCCCTCCCTGGTCGCCCCACAGGGACACAGCTTTCTCTTCTGAACTCCAACAACTGTCTAAGATTCCCTTGACAACGAGCACGTTCCGTTTTGTGCCTTGTTTTCAGATGGACGTTCAGCTGCCTGAAAGGGGGCTGCCTTGGGCTTCTGTGCAGCCCTCGGGTGCTAGCGGGCTGCCTTGTACAAAGCGGGTCTCAGTAAAGAGCAGTTGGTTGACTGATTGCAGCATCCTGTTTGGTAGCCACGCCCTCCTTCTGCTGAAGCGGAGAAGCCCCGCCCGCCCGGACTGCGCCTTCACGCTTCCATCTTGGACTGTCAGATACACGTGCCACAAGGTGCAGCGGGGACTTAATTCATTTTCCCATCTCAAAAACCCACCGCCTGCTGTGGCTAGTAATTTATAAGCCACGTGATTGTTAGTGAGATGCGTGTAACCGTCCAGCCGCAAGCTTTAGATACACATGTGAATTTCAGTGTCTCTTCTCATGGGATCTTCTGCCGTGTTGGGACTGAGCTGAGCTCTCACTGAAATATAAGCTACAAACTGGCCTGTGAGGCTCTTAAATCCAGAAGGCGGGGCTGGGGAGAATGGAGTGGTTAGCGCCTCTGAGGAGGACATCGGTTTGGGGGCGATGTAGCAGGTTGTATTTTCTCGGCCAAACAAATGACAGTGTCACCGCACGGAGCTGCAGAGACGGCCTCAAAGCTGCCCTTCTGTCCTGGCCGTTGTCAGGGGCCCCTGGCTGAGAACAGTGGGGACAGGCCCATTGGGACAGCAACCTCTTCTTGTGACAAAGCCAAGATTCTCATTGTCAAACGCTCCTGTAGCAATCGTTTCTCATAGTGACTGTATTAGTCAGGATTTTCCAGAGAAACAGAAAACAGAGCAAATAGGAGACATGTGTAGCGAGAGAGAGCGAGAGAGGGAAAGAGGGAGATTTATTGTAGGAATTGGCTCACGTAGCTACGGAGGCTGAGAAGTCCCCTGGTCTGCGGTCTGCCAGCTGGAGAAGGAAAGCTCGTGGTGTAACTCAGTCGAGTCCGAAGGTCTGAGAGCTGAAGGTGTGACCCCCAGGCCCGGGTCAGAGGCCTGAGAACCAGGCAGCTGCTGGTGTAGGTCCCAACAATGACCCAAGGCCCAGGAGCTCCGATGTCCACAGGCAGCAGAAGAGAGTGAAATCACCCCTCCTTTGCCTTTCTGGTCCATTTGGGCCCCCAGTGGACTTGATGGTGGCCCACCCACTCAGTCCACTGAATCCAATGCTCATCTCTTCCAGAAACACCCAGAAATACTGTTTTACCCACTCTCTGGGCATCCCTTCACTTAGTTGAGTGGATACATAGAATTAACCATCATAGTGACTGTCACAACATCCCATTCTAAAGCATCTTAGCCAAGTCAGAAACATGGCTGCCTGCGTCCAGCCCCAGCCTGTTCAGAGATTGGAGTAGCCACAAGCTGAGAGATGGCAGAGGTCGAATAGGCCAAGGCGGCCGTAATGAAGGGCTTGGGACACACCCTGAAACTGTGTCGTTGCACCGGCTCGCACCAGCCCACCAGCCACGATGGCCCAGTTAGTGCCTGAAAAGGCAGCTCCCTCCTCCCCGGGGTGCCAGCTTGAATCTGGGCTGGGGCTAAACGTCTTCCGCGTTTTAAGCTGTTATGTTCATTTTAAACGTATTATAAAGCGTTATGGATGGAGAATCCCACATTGTTATTGAAAGCTTTCTTGCTAAAGCAGGGTTAGTCACAAATTACTGATGATTCAAATAGTAGAATCCATTTAAATGACAGCTTCCCAGGGCAAATCGCCCAGGTTAAAGGTGAGGGAAATGACTCCCTTTTGATTAGGAAGAATAATCTTAACATGGAAATCACTGGATTTCCAGATGGCACATATCGGTATAGATGGTGGGGTTGTGTTTCCCTTTTTTTTATCAGCACATAAAATAAGAAGTTTCAAGAACACTTGGTTGTCAGAGAGATGGCAGGGAATTCCACGAGGGCGACACGATGCCCTGTATTTGGAATAAGTCAGGGGACCTTCCTAGCTAAACAAAGTCCCAAGACTGGCAGGAAACTGTTTGCAAAGGTTTTTGCCACAGAAAGCCACAGTGGGGCCCATATGAAGAAAACTTTGAAGTAATGAAGCTGTGATCGATAGTGGTTAGTGGCTTCCTTCCTTCCTTCCTCCCTCCCTCCCTCTCTCTCTCTCTCTCTCTCTCTCTCCCTTTCTTTCTCTCTGTGTCTCTCTCTCTCTTTCTTTCTTTCTTTCCCCCACCCCCAGCTCCTGGTAACCACCATTCTACTCTGGTTTTATGAGTTCAACTTTTTTCTTGATCCCACATTTAAATGAGATGATACAGCATTTGTCTTTCTGTGTCTGGGTTATTTCACTTAGCAAAATGTCCTCCAGGTTTATCCATGTTGTCACAAACGGCAGGATTTTCTTCTCTTTTTGGCTAAATAATATTCCATTGTGTGTGTGTGTGTGTGTGTGTGTGTGTGTGTGTGTACACACACATTTTCTTTATCCATTCACCCATTGATGGACAGTTGTTTCCATTATCTTGGATCCTGCGAACAACGCTGCAATAAACATGGGAACACAGACAGCTCTTCAAGATATTGATTTCATTTCCTTTGGATACATACCCAGAAGCGGAATTGCTGGATGGTTCTATTTCCAGTTTCTCGCGGACTCTGCATGCTGTCTTCCATAGTGACTACTAATTCACATCCCCAGCAACAGTGCACAAGGGTTCCTTTTTCTCTACATCCCTGTTCAGAAGAGGGACTAGTGCAGGGGAGCAGAAGAGCTTTCGGGCAAACAGAGTGAGAAAATATCAGAGAATGTGTGTGGAGGCTGGGAGGTCAGGAGGGGGTCAAGGCTGATGCCGGGAACCAACAGCCAGAACTCGCCACCATCCTCTGCTAGAGCCCCTCCCACGTTCCACTGCCTCCCGGCTGCTGGTCCCTCGCCTTGAGCTGCCCAAACCAGATCTGTTCTTACAAAGCTTCAGATGCTCACAAGTCCCCATAAGCAGTGGGGCTGGCCTGTTTTGGTGTCTGGGGAGTGGTTGAAACTTCACTGATTTTATTTTTTTCATCTGGAATATCATTATGCAATCCTTACAGACAACTGTCTGATTTTCTTTTCATAGTTGAGACCATATCTGTAACAATGTAGCTAAATATATCTCCTCAGCCCTTTATCTCTTAGGAGGCACTGCACCAATGGCAGGATTTGAATCAACCCTGAAGGGAATGATTAAGGCTTACAGACAATTGTGCTATCAGTTGGAATACGTTATCACATATTAGTTGCATGTGTAAAGGCCACCCTAGGAATACTCGGGCTTCTCCCCCTTTGAATTAAAACTTGGAAAGAAGAGAACAATTAAACTATAGTGAGGAGGGAAGTCTGCGAAGTCCCAGTGTCAGTACTTGGTTTTAAGTTCTGAAGAGAAATGACGAAGCGGAGCATTACATCGGAGGTTAGGAGGAGCAGAGAGGATGCTTGGGGGAAGGAAACCGGTGTATAAAATTAATTTTAACCATTCTTTTTGGAGGGGGATCACCACTGAATTCTTTGAGGAGCTGATGAAGACTTTGGACTCTTACCCAGACAGATTCACATAAGCACATCATACAAATTCCACACACATCCTCGCAGGGCACTCGTTCTCCCGAAAGCCCACTCACACCTCGTGGGGTTGATCCAAGGAGGCCAGTTAATGCCCTCTGGGTCCTGACAGGCTCAGAGAACACAAGAAACCCCAGCTCCACTGGAACTGATGGCTGAGACAGGAGAGGGGAAGAGGCTGGACAGCTAAGCAGAGAGACCAGGTGGAGGTTTGTGGCGGGTGGGAGGCACACTGTAGACCAGAGATGCTGGGTCTTGGACAGGTCACCTTTCTGGGCTTAAGTGGTCTCATTTGCATGAGAACAAAGTGAGATAACATAAGAGAAGGTGTTTTGTAAACTTTTTCCAGGTTACGGGAGCTAAAATGGAGGTTTAGGGAGATTAACCAGGTTAGAGCATACTGGGTATGTTCCCTCACAGCCCTTGACTGTGGAGCAGGGAATATCTGATGTGCGTTGAGACTCTTAGGGCAAGAGGAGGAGAGAATTCATGGGCCCGTCACAGAGTAAACTAGGTGGAATGAACTTAATCACTTTTGAAATGAGGGGCAATACTCTTAATAGATGATTACCTCTTAGTGTGAATGGAACGGTCTGGAGTGAGATCGGGAAGAAGATGAGAAATGTTCAGCCTGAAAGCCCCTGCATTCTTCCATAGGTCTTTCTTCCAAAACCAGATGGTACATGAGTTAGATGCTCTGTGAGTTATAGAATATTAAATTTTATAACCAAATCAAATTGATGTCTTATGCCTGGAACCAATGCACTATTGAATCTACGGGGAACCGCTTAGATTATCTTAAGTATTGATTCATGAAAAAGGTTTTGGCAAATGGTCTCAGACAAGGAATCAAGCCAGAAACAGCATTTTGTCAGACCAGATGGGTTGACTCACCCTTCGGACTAAAACATTAGCCTCTTTTTGTGAAAACTGCCTAGTGGTCTATTAAATTGGTTCTATCATATATCAATGGACGAGTCTTGAGTATCCAATGTATAGGAGCTTCTGGGACACTTCTGTGTGGTGCTAAATGTTATCTATGAAGATGGTCTTTTAGAGAAACTTAATAAAAACCCATTTGGGCACCCAAAGGTCAGCTGTTTGGAAGAAGAGATGGGAAATTGGCCCATACCCACTGTGGGAGAAAAAAGACATTATTAGAGGTTGAAAGTCTACTACATGCAAGAGACAAGTGAAGCATCTACTCTACAGGATAGAAAATAAGAGACCGTCCCTTGTTTGGGGGCCACAGCAGAACCTTGGTGTCTCGATGACAAAGGGTAACCCCCTAAATGGTTATTTGGATTCGAAGCTGTGTAGGTGGCTCTTCTCCCAACTTTTCCCTGGGTCTTATGCTCAAAGTTCAGCCCAATGTCACCTCCCTACCTGAGCAGCAATTCTACCCCCCAGTCCTGCCCTCGGGACACTGTTGTATCACCCTGTTCCTCGGTCCCTCATCTCCAGATGATGTAAATTGTTTAGGGTCCACCTCCTTCCCCCCGTGGGACAGGGCGTCCTATCTGTCTTGCTCCTGGCTGTGTCCTCAGCCCCCAGCACACGTCACCCAGATTTGTCAAACAGACGAATTTGTGGAGTCTTTGAAACATTGAAACAAACTCTGACTTGCTTACCAGTTTGTAGAGTCCCAGACCTTTTATGCTATTCGGACAAGGCTTGCGGATTTTATACCTGCAGGGTCTCTCCGTTCCTGGCGCTGCTGTCCTCACGTTTGGACCATTGCAACGACCTCTGAAAAGTTCTGCCTGCCTTTGGTGTCCGCCCGCTCCAGGTCTGTGAACCCCTGCCGGGTCCATTTCCTACTTCCTAGAAAACAGCCATCGGTCTGACTTTCAAGCTCCCTCACATCTGTCCCTGTTTCCCATCTTCTTCCTTACGGACCCTTGATTCAGTCGAGTCAAAATACTCCACCTGTTTCCCTACAGAGCCTGCTGTTTCCTGCCTCCAAGCCCCTGCCCACGTGGTTCCCTTTACCTGCCTGAAGATAAGCCAGCTTCTAAGACGCAACTCAAATACTTTCTCCTCCAAAGAGCTTTTCCTGATTTCATTCAACTGAACGTAACTCCTGCTCCTTTTAACTTTTCTAACACTTTTTTTTGTTCCTCTCTTAAAGTATGAGCCACTTTACATAAACGTCTGGCCTCTTGCACTGGACGGTGAAGGAGTCGAGGGTGGAGACTAACCCTTACTCATCCTTGCCTCCTGCAGAGCACGGAGCTCAGAGCCTGGCCCAGAGGACAGGCTTGTGAGAGCCAGAGAATGAAGGGCTGAGTCTGCCTTCTTGTTTGGGTGCAGTTTTATTTTAAGGCCAGGAACATGCAAAGCATCCTGGAATATATTAGTCACTATTCTTGCCAGGGGAAAGAAATCTGTCTCCGATTTGAAGAACTGTCTGGTGATGGACGGTGGTTTGGGCAGTAAAAACAATCCCACAGAACGTTACAATTTGCAATGGGCTTTACTTCATCTGATCCCACGGGCTGTGAGGTAAGAGGTGTCTCCAGTTTACGGTTGAGGAACCCGAGACTCAGAGAGGAGAAACCGCATGGATGCGACAGCCAGTGTGTGGTGGGATGGGTCCTCGGGTCTCGTGACTCCAGGTGGTAGGTCTCTGTCTCTTCACAGTGCTGTCCTGCAGCCCTGGTCATGAGGTGGGTGGAGATGGTGATAAACTTTAAGGAGATGGCCCCAGAACTTCCATAATGCCCAGCTGAGTATGTATCCTGGGCAAGAAAGAGTGAAGATAAATGACCTATGCTTTTAATTCAAGAAGCTGGAGTAAAGAACGATTTAAAAAGCAGCAGAGTTTGACTTGACAGTGACTAAGACGTTTGATGAATTAATGGAAAGAA
This sequence comes from Phocoena sinus, assembly GCF_008692025.1. Taxonomy (NCBI): domain Eukaryota; kingdom Metazoa; phylum Chordata; class Mammalia; order Artiodactyla; family Phocoenidae; genus Phocoena; species Phocoena sinus. The sequence continues at coordinate 101,339,663 of NC_045773.1, read as the reverse complement.
CTCTTGCCTGTGAACTATGGGCTGGTCTAGCAAAGGCGTCTGTGCCTGTTTCCTCACGTCTCCTGGAAAATAAAGACAGCAAGAGGAAGAGGAAGATTCAGGAATTCGACACAGAGGCTCCTGGGCTCACCCAACCTTACCACTCCTGGCTGTCTGGCTTTGAAAAGATACTGTCTGTGTCTACATTTCCTTATCTGTAAGTAAGAAACAGTCATCATAATTATCTCTCGGATGCTATGGATTTATGATCCCATTCAATCCTCCCCAATTCTGAAAAGTACGAATTAGTATTATTAATTTACTAATTTGTACTCCTTCCTCACTGTACAGACAAGGAAAGGGGTTCAGGGAGGTTAAAAGCCAGGAGGAAGAGGTTGCCGAGATGAACCCTGGTCCCCTCACTCACTACCCAGTGTACCAGTTTCCAGCTACGTAACGCGGGATAGGAGGACCCATCCCAGCAGAGTTCATGTGACAGTTAGATAAGAAAATGTGGTTGAAGTGTCGAGATGATGTTAATGAGATCCCTTCTCATTTCTTTTAATAAGTGTCTGTGAATTAATAAGTGGATCCAGGTATCTGCATTTCTTTAAAGCATGTGTGAATTATAGATGCTTTGTTTAATGACGATGAGTAGTTAACCAAGTTCACGTTGCTGCTCAACCTGTTTAGTAAAGACCTTCCTGGGGAAAGTTACCATCAGGGGAGGAGGTGGAACCAAGGACCCCCCCCCTCCCCACTGCACCCCTGGCAGCCGATCCCTCTGGGTGGCAGAGGCCCTAAGAGGCAGGGAAGAGCCTTTGAAGTCCTGCTCTTGCAAAAACAAACCTATAAATGATGGCATGGTTGTCAATCACTGCCTTCAAATGGGTGTCTGCCCCCTTGTAACGTTTAGTGGGGACTTACAGAAGTTAATCACAGAAACACAAACCTGGAAGAAACACACAGTACAGGGATTATCTGTGGGTCTGGAAAGGCTCACAACTTATTTCACATAAATGTTTTCATCAGATTTTCTCACCCTTTCCGATGGTCATTCCAGCATCAGTGCCCTAGAGGGATGCTGGTAGCAGGAGACCAGAGAACATTCCCGAGGGGAGGCCTTGGAAGCCTTGGAGGGAGGAGGGCAGGACCAAGGCTGGACAGGACCAGACTCTGCCTGGCTTGAATGTCGGCTCTGCCTCTGATCAGTGCCTGACCTCCAACCAATGCCTGTTTGCTGTTGCACCTCTGGCAGAGATTCTAGGTCTTCCTCAAGTCATTTCCTTTCCCCGGGCTCAAATTTTAAAAAATGCTTGGATGTGGGTAAAAATAAATAAATAAGAAAAACGCTCAAGAAGTGTGTCCTGGCAGTGCAGACATCAGCTCATGAGACATGAACCCAGACTCTCCCAAGCAAAGGGGCTGGCCTGGCCGGACCCTCAAAGAGACAGAATTGGACGGAGGAACCCTCACTGCCCCTCACACGCAGGCAGAGAGCACCTCTCCCCAGAGCTGGTGCTGAAAAGAATTTCCCTCCACTCTCCTTCAAGAATCTCAGCCACCCTCCCCAGGACCTCTTGTAGCCTGCATCACGCAGGTGACCACCCCGTACCGTTACCTTCCAGAAACCAGGTTGTGTCCAGTGCATTCGATGGTTTCCGCATATTACCCAGGTCTGAAACCTGAATGGCCTTTAAGAATTCAGACCGCAAAGGAAGCAATCCAGTGCTTACAAGTATGATCATTGTGTATATGTTTTCAATTCTCTTGCTGTTTAACTCCATGTTTAACTTATTGAAGAATGGCCAAGTGGTATCCCAAAGGGGAAACACGTCTTTCATTCCCAGTGGCGATGTTTAAGGGCCCCAGTGTCCCCACATCCTCACTGGCAGTTGTTATTTGTCCATCTTTGTTATTATAGCCACCCTAGCAGGTGTGAAGTGGTGTCTCATTGTGATTTTGATATGCATTTTCCTAATGACTAGTGATGTACAACATCTCTTCATGTGTTTATTGGCCATTTGTATATCCTCTTTAAAGAAATGTATATTCAAATCCTTTGCCCATTTAAAAATTTGATTGTCTTTTTAGTATTGATTTGTAAGAGTTCTTTATATATTCTGGATTCTAGACCCTTATCATATAGACTTGCAAATAATTTTTCCCCACTCTGTGGGTTGTCTTCTCACTTTCTTGGTGGTATCCTTTGAAACATACAAGTTTTTATTAAAAAAATTTTGTATATAAATTTATTTTTATTTATTTATTTTTGGCAGCGTTGGGTCCTCGTTGCTGCGCACAGGCTTTCTCTAGCTGTGGTGAGAGGGGGCTGCTCTTCGTTGCAGTGTGCGGGCTTCTCACTGTGGTGGCTTCTCTTGTTGCGGATCACAGGCTCTAGGCACGCAGGCTCAGTAGTTGTGGTGCACGGGCTTAGTTGCTCCGTGGCATGTGGGATCTTCCCGGACCAGGGCTCGAACCCGTGTTCCCTGCATTGGCAGGCGGATTTTTAACCACTGCACAACCAGGGAAGTCCCAACATTTTTAATTTTAATGAAGTTTGATTGATCTATTTTTTCTTGTGTTGTTTGTGCTTTTGGTGTCATGTCTAACCCAAGGTCACAAAGGTTTATTCCTGTTTTTTTTCCTAAGACTTAACACTTAAGACATATGGTATGAAGTACAGGCCCTACTCCATTCTTCTGCATGTGGATATCCAGTTACCCCAACACCATTTGTTGAAAAGACTATTCTTTCCCCATTAGACTGTCTTGGCATCCTTGTTGAAAATCAATTACCTATCTGAATTTATTCCTGGACTCTCAACATATGTCTATCCTTACGCCAGTACACACTGTCTTGATTAGTGTAGATTTGTCGTGAGTGAGTCTTGAAATTGGGAAGTCTGTCTTCCAACTTTGATCTTTTTCGAGATTGTTTTGGCTATTTTGGGTCCCTTGCATTTCTGTGTGAATTTAGGATCGATTGTCTTGGATCTGTAGAGACCAATTTGGGGAGTATTGCCATTCTTAACATTATTCTTTCACGGTGTTACTCTTAAAAAGCAAAACAAACCACAAACCTCAACAGTTAGCTCACATAACCAACCATTATTAGGTTTTTCTGTAACAGCTCTTTATTTCCTCCAGCTACTTTTAAAAATGAAATGCTTTCCCCTTGTAAATGAATTATTTTCTTTTTACCAGTCAAGCTTAACTGTGTATATTCCCTTATTAGACCATGATGACTCTGTTTCAGTAAAGTTAGTAGGGTTAAATACCATAGAATGTCGTTAAAAGATGGAAGAGCCAAGGCAAAAAATCGCTCATGCAAACCACTGCTCAACTTGCCACAAAAGAGCAGGTGGATTTGTGATGAAAGTGAAAGGTTCTTGGTTCTCACACTCCTGAGCTCTCTCAGTATTAGCAAGAGCCGACCTCAAATCCCAGCTGCTCTCCATTCCTCTGCTTTTCTGTGAATATTTTTAAAAGTATTTAATGTCTTTGAATCTGTGTTTTCTTCTTTATGATAGTGATATGATCCAGGTGCCCAGGGGACCTCCTGAGCCTGTGTCTGTGATATGTCACACTTACTTTTAATGACAGAGTTGCCTGAGCGCCCCCCGGCCTAGCCCCTTCACACTGTCCCCCACTTGCTTCTGTGAGTCCCTGGAGGGTGGCTCACGTGCCCAGAGCTCGTCTGTCAGCTAGTTACCTGCTCTGTCACGTCTGCCCCTGCTGCCTCTTCTGCACCTGTCCCCCGCCCCGCCTCCTTTCTACTCGGTCTCCAGGAGACGCCCTCATCGGACTGCCAAAACCGCGTCGGGATTCATTTGTCTCCACGCCCCGGGAAGCACCAGAGCAATGCTGTTTCTGTACAGATGAAGAGAATGGTCTTCTCCACCTTAAATGCAGCAACTCTGTCCAGTTCCGGAGTCTCTCTGAGTCATTCTTGAAAAGTCCAGTAAGCCTCTGGCCCTTTCATCTCTTACCATACTCCAGCCAGCGGCCCTCCACCGCCACCATTCTCTTCTGCCTTCCATTCACCTCCACCTCATGCCAACCTCCTCCTCCCAGGTCACCAGACAGAAACCTGAAGAAAAGTGTGTGCGTGCGTGCGTGTGTGTGCGCGTGCGCGCGTGTTGGGGGCATCTCATCAACAACGGCTGGGCACCTGCAAGCATGAGTTCCTGATAGTTGAAAACGGTGCCTACTCCCAGAGGCGTTATGAGGATTAACGGAAGTAATGCAAATAAAAGTACGTTAATGCAAACTAAACATAAAATAATGCCCCCCCCCAAGTCCCTGGTACAAAGAAGACACTTCCCCCAGGGTTTTAAAATATCAAAGTGACAAGATCCCTTTTCTAGTTAAAAGCACATTTTCCAAATACTTCTTGCCGTCCCAGTGGGAAAGCCCCCAGGCCTGTGATTCCAGGAAAGACCCCCGGGCTACGCCCGTCCTTCCTGGGACTCCGCTTGGCTTGGGCCGAAAACAGAAGCTTGTTTCCTCCGCCCCTGAGCAAGGCCTTGCCCAAGGCTCCTCCTCCGCAGCAATCCCGGCCGCAGCTCCGAGCCCCGCCTCCCCCGGGCCCCTTCTCGGCGCAGGCCCCGCCCCTCCACTGCCTGCGCCGCTTCCCGGCGGGTTCAGGCGCCGGGACAAGGCAGCCTTCTTTCCAAGGCGGCGGACGCGGCAGTGCGTCCCTGCGCTCCGCCCGACACCTGCGCCCCCGCGGCGGTGCGCGCCTCGCAAACCTCCCGGCGGAGGAGTGGGAACCTGGGTTAGGAAGCGGGGCGGGCAGGTGGCGGGGACGAGGACGTTGCGAGCCGGGAGCCCGGCCACGTGGATTCTCAGATCTCCTTGTGGTTTCGTTTCAACACGCAGCCGTTGGGTGTCTGCGTGTTCGCGCAAGTGGCATACGTGATTCGAGAGGTCGGAATGGAGAAGTAGCAGGAGGGCTTTGTGGGCCAGGCCCTGAGGACATGAGTACCACATGACAGCCCGACTCGGAGAGGTCACGAGAAGCGCCGAATGCACCACACTGTGACACGTGTTTTAGTGAGATGCGTGCAGGGTACAGAAGTGAAAGGGAGGGATTCTATCTGGAGCGTCTTCAGGGGGGGCCTAAGGCGAGTTTAAGCTTGCGGGGTGGATAAGCACATAGCAGAGCATCCTGTTGAGAGGAAACAGGGTCTTTAAAGCTGCAGAGGGGACCTGGAGGGGGTGTGAGCCAAGGAGCCCGAGGGGGGCTTGGTAAACGGTGAGCTTGCTCCGTGGGCTCCACTTCAAGGTATGTCTGTCCCCTCCTCTTTGGACTCTATGTATTAACTTGAGCAGCCATGGGTGGTGTGTGGCTTTGGGGACAAAGGGATTGACTGGGACAGAAACAAGAATGGACAAGACCATGAAAGGCATTGGATGCCATGCTGACGCGTTTAAGCTTTATCCTGTAGGCTGGAGCTTACAAGCTGGTGGCCATGAGTTGATTTTTTTTATTATTAGTTTTTAATCTTAGGAACTTGGTTTGTTTAATTCATAAAAAGTTTTAAAAGTCAGTACCTTTCTAGCATCTCTTGGAAGACTGGGAAGATGTAGCATCACTGGATTCGTGATCCTGCAGGGGGCTGGTGCCAGGTGACTGCTGCCGGCTTTAAACCAGGCACAGGCTCTCTGCTTGCCTCAGTCCCCACCACTCCCTTATGCCTCCCAGGAAAGTGCCGGGGCTCTGCAGGCACTTCAGCACGCCCCCTAGAGGCAACTGGGAACCAGTGGTTTTAGGTAGGAGAGTTGAATGGTAGGATTTGGAGTAATATGATTGGTAGGTGATTGGATTTGAGAGGAGGCCATTGGAAGCAGGGAGACATGTCAGTCAGTGTTAGAGCAGACAGATTTAAGCAGTATTGAAACACAGCAGGGGAGCAAAGTTTGCCACCCCCAAATGTGTCTCTTTGGCACGAGGATTAATTTAGGCTTATTATTTTTAAAGCCCAAAGATTCAGGAAGAAACTTTGACCTCTTTAACTGCCTAAAGTGTGCGGACAGAGGACCTGTTCCAGGAAGGAGCCATCACCATAGATCAGTATAGTATGAACTAGATGTGCAAAGTCTGTCTGTTAAAACTCCTCTCTGTGTCCCATTGTCTCTGCTTGCCCAGCGGACATTTGCTTACCAGGCCTTTGCTTTTCCATCTCCGTGTCAACTGCCTTCCTACCCTTTGAGGTCTCAAATCACTACCCCCAGCACCTTCTTTTGTCTTTAGCCGAAAATGGTATTTAAGGTGAGGGTTTCAGCCATTTGGGCGAGTTACTCAGTTTTCCTGGGTTTCTCCCATGTTACGTGTTATTAAATTATTTTTGATTTTCTCCTGTTAATCTGTCTCATGTCAGTTTAATTCTTAGACCAGCCAGCGGAGCTCAGAGGGGAAGAGGAAATATCTCCCCACCGCCACGCACATGCCCACGTGCCCGTGCGCGCACACACACACACTTTAAATATGGTGAAACAGCTCCCTCTTTTTCAATACTTGGAATCCTTAGATTTCCTAAGATTTCTTTACCCCATCTACATTTGTTTAAATTAATTTAAAGATTATTTCTTTTGGGGGGAGGGAAGTACAAGTGTCTTTTTTCCCAGGGCCCACTTCTCCTTTCTGTGTCCCCCTCCCCTCTCAGAGATGGAGCTGGGTTTGGCCTGAGGAGAGCATCAAATCCTGGACTGCTAATTTTCTGACCCCAGAAGGCCGCTTGCAGGATTCAGCCTCATACTCTTCCAGCGGCTCTAGTGTTCATTCCCTGTAGAGCTGGGCTGCATCCTTCCCACGCCCGGCAAACACCTATTAATGCTCTGGAAGGAAGAAAAATAGAGAATTGTCGGGGAAGCGTGGTGGGGAAATAAAAGGCTGACCCCGGAGCCATATGTGATCCAAGTTACGATAACAGCTTGTAGAGGAGAGAAAGGAGACCTGACTCCAACTTCTGCTTCCCCTCCACTGCTGGCCGACACACCCAGAGTGGTTCCGCGTCTCTGTTTCTGCAGCAGGAGGGGAGGAAGATGGTGTGATGCCAGCCAAGGGCCAAGCAAATGGAAAGCCAGTGGTATGATCTGTCTGCCTATTGACCTCGCTAGCCCACGCCTCCACCGCTGGAGCTGATTTCATCTGCAGGGGCCATGTTGCTTACTGACTTAACCATCTCTTTCGGTGCCGTTGTCTCAACATGGCACTTTTAGGTAAGATAATGTTCCTGTGTGTGTGTGTCTCGATTACAAACGTCAGTAGAGATAGAAGTGAAGGTCTGAAATTCCCTGCGGGGTATTTGCTCTCCCTGGCTCAGGACATGAGAGGCTGCTGGCAGTCAGTTTACCTGCACTGGTGGGGATGTGTGAGTAGGTGGCGGGGACTGGGGCAGAGACTCATTCATTCAACAAGCACTCTGTCCTAGTGTGGCTTCTTGGGGACGCAGATCCTGAGTCAAGGATTTGAGAGCACGTTCTTTTTTTTTTTTTTTTTTGCCGTTCGCGGGCCTCTCACTGCTGTGGCCTCTCCCGCCGCGGAGCACAGGCTCCGGACGCGCAGGCTCAGCGGCCATGGCTCACGGGCCCAGCCGCTCCGCGGCATGCGGGATCCTCCCGGACCGGGGCACGAACCCGTGTCCCCCGCATCGGCAGGCGGACTCTCAACCACTGCGCCACCAGGGAAGCCCCCTTCCTCTCTGTTTTAATCTTGCATGCAACCTGTTCTCTTTCACATATTTCTAACAAAACAGGACCTTTTAAACATTTTAAACAGAAAACCTAAGAAAGGCTTATTTGATTTTGTTACAGATTAAACTAACATATAATTGGCAAATTATTCCCGTTCGTAGATTCAATGGCTGGTTCAAGCAGTATTTATAAAGAGTCCCAGCCCTTAAGAGCCTCAAAATATGTAATGGGCTCTGGCATACTGTGTTCTCCATAGACGGCTGCAAGGATGCCTCCCAGCCCACACTCTTTTGCAGCATGATTGGCACTCCTCCCAGTGAGAGGTAGGCCCTGTGTTTCTTATTCTTGAAACGGCACGGGCTTGCAACCACTGTGGTAGGGATACTGTGTGACTGTGGAGGCTAAGTCATGAGAGGCAAGGCTCCCCTTGGTTTTCTAGGGATGCTTGTCTTGGGAACCCTGGGCCCTCACGTAAGAAGCCTGGGGCTGCCATGCTATGAGGAAGGCCAGATCACATGAAGGGTGGCTGTGGCCTCCTGCCCCAGCTGAGGTTCCAGCTGAACCCTAGCGTCAGCTGCCAGACTTAGGAGTGACGACCTTGTCATGCAATTCCTGCCCCCAGCCGTTCAGTCACTCCCAGCCTTTGAGTCCTCCTGGCTGAGGCCTCTGACCTCAAGAAACAGAGATAAACCCTCCCAAATTATTGGCCCAGAAAATCCAGGAGCAGGGTAAGTTGATTGTAATAACCCACTGCGTTTCTGGGTAAATTGTCATTCACAGAGCTGCGTCACTTAGAGGACAATCTCACACCATGTGTAAAGGACCAAAGTTTGTGCTACAGACCACACGCACCCCGTGGAAGGTCCCAGAGGGGAGACTTCACACTTGTCCAGAGTTTTCTTAGAGTTCAGGCTTGAACCAGCCTTGAAAGATGGTGACCGCCCTGCTGTCACTTCCTCTTCCAAACAGAACAGAGTTCCTTTGACAGACCTCGCCCCTCCCATTCTCGTCCGCCTGGCATCGATGCTTCAGGCCAGTTGGGCTGGGATTGGATTAAACCACAGTTGGTTCAGAGCCAAGGAGGCCACACATGCATGCCTAGGACTTCATGGAAAGAAAAGCTTCCTGCCTTTTCCTTGGAGGACGCCAGCAGACGCTCAGTGTGGAATGAGGCTGCTTCTACCTCAAAGGGGGAGCCCGGGGCTGAGAGCATGGGTGTGGGCGCTGGGTGGAAGCCTCACCATGGAAGGCAAATCGGGGAGCCGGACAGAGCCAGGGGGACACCAGGCCACGGGCGACAGCGTTTGATTTGTTGCACAATCCCTTGCTAGTCACAGGCCTTGATTTTTTAGTGCCCTTTATTATACAGACTAGTTTTAACCGGATTTTCTGTGACTTGCAACAAAAAGAGTCCTAACTGATCTCAATGGGTGGGATCTGTTCCCTGTCAAAGAGGTGAAGCATCTCAGGCAAGGGGAAAGGGGAACGTCCTCCCAATGTGTAGCCACTGCGGCGAAGCCTGTCGGATAACAAGGGGGAAAGTTCCCACGTCCAGAGTATTGTTTGGTGTAACGTTACCCAAAGTTTTTTTTTTCCTTAGTGGGTCAGTAAATGTGTATGAGCCACTGGCGTCAGCGCTGTGCCGTGTTGGGGAGACGCCGAGCAAGCATGGTGGCCCCGCCTTAGTGGAACTTGCGTTCCGGCCGGAAGTACAGACATTATGATGGTTATAGTGGGATGACTGGGCTGCCGGAGGGACAGAAGATGCTTGGAAGCTATGACGGGCGGCACACAGTTTGGGAGGAGGGGTGAAGGAAGGCTTCCTTGAGAAAGCGACATTTAAGCAGGGCCTAAAAGGTGAGTAAAGATTTAATTAGTCAGTGGGGAGGGGCTTGGGGGGAATGTTCTAGGTAGAGAGAATAGCACGTATTTGGCTATAGGACTTCTAAGGGCTTTTAAAGTGTAAAGGTGCACTGTGAACCCCAGGAGGGGCTGAAGTGTGCAGTCCCCAAATGTATTGACATAGAGTTCCGATTTATTAGAGAAGCATCTTGTAAGACTTAGAAAAAACAGCATGTGTTCAGGAATGAAGTGTTCTGAGGCCAGAGGGAACACGATCCTGATTCAGGTAAAGACCTATGTATGAGAATAGAGGGTGATGATAGATGATAGATAGATGACAGATAGGTAATAGATAGATGGGAGATGGATGATAGATGATAGGGAGATGGATGATAGATGATAGATTGATAGTAGATAGAGGGATAGATAGGGAGATGAATAGATATGTAGATGGATGATAAATAGATAACAGGTAATAGATGATAGATAGGGAGATGGATAGATGATAGATAGATGGATAGAGATGATAGATGATAGATAGATAGATAGATAAATGAATGAGATGGATGGAGGGAGGGAGGGAGGGAGAGAGGGAGGGAGGGAGGAAGGAATATTAGACGAGGCCCAGAAGGGCCAGGATGGGGAGGGAGTTGAATGTCAGGATAAACACTTTGTTGGTGTCTGAGTGTAGATTCATGGCTGAGATTTATGTGAGAAGCTTGGGAGCAGAAAGGAGGTTACAGTGATCCAGACATGAGATTCTAGGCTAAAGTGGGGACCAAGGTGGGAGAAAAAGAAATACATTTTAGAGACGCCCCAGAGGAGGGACAGGCAGTGATTAATGAGAGCCATCTAGAGTGACAAGAAAGGCAGGAAGAAGCGAAGCATAGCGTCTGGGTTTCACGAGGAAGAGGAGCTCCAGGAAGAAACGGAAAACCTCTGTCTCGCTCGTCACCACTAGTTCACTGCACAACGGCAGGAAAAGTCCAGGCCACCAAGTTCTGGAGCATTTGCCAAATCCTCTGCAGGGCTAGGGAGGCCGGGGCAGCCGGGAGAGAAGCTGAAAATTATGGTAAATAGAAGCTCAGAGATTTTCGGTGGGAGCCCGGGGAAGCCGGGAGAGGAGCCGAAAATTAGGGTAAATAGAAGCTCAGAGCTTTTCGGTGGGTTTAATCATCTGTGTCATCATGACTTCGACCCCGAGAGCTGCCTCTGTTCTTGTTCACAGGTGACAGGAGTGACACGACCGCCTTCAAACCCGTGCAGCCACATTTCATTAAGAGGAGAGAGAGAGAGAAATGTCCTTTCAGGTCAGGATGTCAAAGAGATGAAAAAGAGGAGATATTTAAGAGAAAAATAACTCAGCAGTACACCATTCATCTCTCTCTCTCTCTCCCTCTTTCATCTCATCTGACCTGATACCCTGAACATCCGTGATAAGAGACGTGGGCGCAAGTGGCACCGGGATTAATACAGCCGCACACAAGTGAGGTTTTCACCCCGTAACCACCGTCCTTTCCTTTGGGGAATCAGGGCTCCAAGTGTCAGGCGCTGTGTGCGGTTCCCGGAGGGCCACAGCGCGATGCCTGGGGCAGCTGCTGCGGATTCAGAAACCGTGACTGGAGTCCTTTGACTGTTCCTGGTACTTACCTGCGAGGCCGATGCCACCCTTGACCTGGGCGTTTCCTCCGGTCAGCCCTCGTCCTCCTGTAAGGGGTGCGTTGATGCATCACCCGGACCGGACTCATGGCCCCCGGAGAAGCCCAGTAAGGCTTTGCTGGGACCAGAATGAGCATTCATACTTCATCCCATTCAGGGAAGGTTCCCGGAGCATCTCCTCTGCACCAGACACGGTGCTCTGCCTGGGGCCAGACAGACACAGAGCAGCCGCCACCATCGTGAATAAGCCCGTGACCAGGCCTCCGGAGGCTCAGACGGGGCTGGGCACACAGGAAGGGGACCGGGACTGGACTCTAGGGTGACCGAGACAAAGTTCCATAGACAGGCGGCTTAAGCGACAGAAATGTACCTACTCACAGCTCTGGAGGCTGGGAGTCTAAAACCAAGACAGGTGTCAGGAGGAGGTGGCACTTGATCTTAAAGAGTGAGGATGGGACTTCCCTGGTGGCGCAGTGGTTAAGGATCCGCCTGCCAATGCAGGGGACACGGGTTCGAGCCCTGGTCTGGAAAGATCCCATGTGCCGCGGAGCAGCTAAGCCCGTGCGCCACAACTACTGAGCCTGTGCGTCTGGAGCCCCTGCTCCGCAACAAGAGAAGCCGCCACAATGAGAAGCCCGCGCACAGCAACAAAGACCCAATGCAGCCAAAAATAAATAAATTAATTAATTTAAAAAAAAAAACAGTGAGGAGGAATCTGAAAGGTGCAGAAAGCTATCCAGGTGGAGAGAGCCATGAGAGCCTATGACCTCATTAGAGGGGTTAAAAAATAACAGGACAGGCCTGGCCGCTGACATCAGGGATTGTCAAGGTCATGCTCGCCTCTGTAGGAATGACGATATAATAATCACTGAATCCTAATGAGTGTTTACTATGTGCTGGGCACCCTGGTACGAACCGTATGTGAATTTTCTCTTTGAACTCCAGGCAGCCTAAGGAGGCCGTGAAGAACGTGACTTTCCCTGCACAGACGAGGAAGCTCAGCCCTGGAGAATTCAGTGATGCGCCCGAGGTCACACAGCTGGCAGCCCTCAGCCAGGGTCTGTCCCCGCAGCCCAGGCCCTACCCCTCCCGCTCGCCGACGTGGGGTAGGGAGCGTGCAAGTGCTCGTGTGGTGGCTGGGCTCCTAAAACACACGCATTCTCAGACCCCGCTCCCGGAAATGCTGGCGAGAGGCCATCACTCTACTTTCAGAGACTTCCGGGGCGATTCGGATGGGTAACAACGACAGGGTAGCTCTGAGCTTTGCAGGGTGGATTCTGTCCCGAGCCGCCTCCAGAGCTTTGCTGTCCTTGCAGTTCGCATCTCGGTAGGAAGAATGTCAGGCGGAAAGTAAAAGGCAGGGCTTCTAAGTCTGGCCCTGCTGCCAGCCAGCTGTCTGATTTTGGACGAGTCCTGCGGCCTCTTCGGGTTTTAATTCTCTGTGCGTCAGAGCAGGGGGTGTGGGGCGGGACAGATGACTCCTGAGATGGCCTCAGGCTTTGTCACGCAGCAGTTCTGCTAAGCAGTGGCATTAGGAGATGGCAAATTCAGTCATTGAAGCTTAGATGTCTGTATTCATTTTCTTGGTACCCTAGACTGGGGGCTTCAACGACAGAACTTGACCGTCTCACAGCTCTGGAGGTTGGGAGTCCAAAATCAAGGTGCTGGCAGGGTTGTTCCCTTCTGAGCTGGGAGGGGGAAGCTGCTCCGGGACCCTCCCCCAGGCCCTGGGGGTTTGCTGCGCATCCTTGATGTCCCTTGTGTTGTAGGAGCGTCACCTCAGTCCCCGCCTCCATCCTCACACGCTGTTCTTGTGTGCGTGTGTGTGTGTGTGTGTGTGTGTGTGTGTGTGTGTGTACACAAATCTCTCCCTTTTATCAGGGTACTGGTCATATCAGAGGAGGTGGCACCCACCCTAGTCCAGTATGACTAATTACATCTGCAATGACCTTATTTCCAAATAAGGTCACATTCTGAGGTCTTGGGGGTTAAGGCTTCAACATATGAATTTTTAGAGGATTCAGTTCAACACATAACAAGGTCCAAGGGAAAAACGCCACTAAAATGAGCCAAAGTCACTTGAAATTGAGTTAGGTTTCTGATCGGTCAGGAATAATTGTTGCACACCAGAGAATCCACTCAGGCCAGTTTAGGGTGGAAAGGGATTTATTAAAGGATGCTTGCTAACCGCAGAGGGACCACCACCTCAGGAAGGACACCCACTTTGCACGGTGGCGCGGCTCCAGCGGAGGCCCTGGCGCCGCTTCTGGGCAGACGCGCGGCTCCCAGGACACGGCCGCTGCTGGTGCAGGATCTGGCCCCGCCCCCGGTGCAGCGCGCAGAGTCCAACACACAAGTGTCTCATGCTCTCTTAGTGGAATAATTTGGAAGGACTACGTCGAAATGGAAAATGTGCATTCCTTTCATTCAGCAGTTCCACTCATATGATTTTTCCCCCTAGAAATAATACAGTGAACGCCCAGACATATCTTTGTAAATACGTCTGTTTATCAGAGTGCTGCTTATATGAACCAAGACACCTCACTATCCATCAGTGGTAGATGGGTTAAATAAACCATGATACAAGTGTGCCCAGCATGAGGCTACGTTAAGTGTAATGATATAAATCGGTGGTTTTCAGCTCGGGTCAGATCCAAAGGCCACCCCTTCTATAATAAATGTCAGACTCAAATGTCCCCTTTCTATAACAAATGTTTATAATGCTCCCCTTACTATCCTGAAATGAAATTCACAGATAATATAACCTATATTATATTAAAATAGTTATTATATAAATATATTAAATAAATATATTAAAATAAATATATTAAATATATATTATAAAAATATAACTTTTTAATCAATATAATGACTCGTACACACAAGTTTTAAAAATCAATATATTGCCTTAATTGTAACATAAAAGAGAAATAAAGGGAGAAGAATTGGTAATGAATTGTTTCAATATGTAAACACACAAGCATGGGTACACGTGGAGACACATGGAAGGTCAAGGTCGGCCCCTCAGGGAATCCCCACCAATGCCCCGGGCAGGAGGCAGACCCTTCATCTGTGGGCGCCAGGAGTTCAGATCTTCTAGCTGCATCGTTATGGATGGTGGGGTTTCCCGGAATGAGCAAAGCAAGTTACAATCCACCCTCAATATCCCTCCGTGTTCCTGGAATATGTGGTATATGTTAAAACCATGCAAAATTACTTGTGTCTAAATTAAAATGAAGTTTGGATCTTAGATTATTCTAAATAAGCTTTTCAACTACGCGAATGACTGGGCTGATATTTCAAAATGATGAGGGCTACTTCTCCACATGGGGGGTTGCCTCGCACGATATAGGACACTCAGCATCCCTGGACCCCCAGCTGCTAAATGCCAGGAGCCCTCCAAGGAAAAAGTCCCCACAAATTTCCAACACACTCCCACTATGGAGCAGAATGACCTCCTTGAGAATCTGTCACCACTCATCTGTGTTTATTGACATGGAAAGAAGTCCACGATGTGTAGTTCAGTACAATGTACGGTTAAGTCAAAATCTTCAGGGTCAGCATCTACAACATGATTCCATTCTTGAAAAAGGAATAAGCTAAAGAAGGAAGGACTCCGTGAAATAACAATGTGTGTGTGTGCATGTGTGTGTGTCCACAGAGGAATAAGTCTGGACGTATATAAACAAACACATTAACCAGCATTGTCTCTGGGGATGAGATTTCAGATAATTTGCATGTTCTAATGTCTATTTGTCAGAATGGACTGATTTTTAAAAAAATTATGATATCCAATCAGAAAAAAGCAACTATTTTCATTTGGCAAACAAATAACAGAAGGCAGTTTTCTGCTGGGGAATTCTCTGCTGTCCTGTGTGCTGTGGAATGTCAGCAGCCTGGCCTTGTCCCCCCAGAGGCCAGGAGCACACACCGCGGGCACAGATGTGAACCAAGGGCATCTCCAGACACAGACAGAGGGGCGATGGCACTGTGGTCTGTGGTCTGGGAGGTCGGGAAGCCTTCCTGAGGAGGTGACAAAGCACTGAGATGTGAAGACGGTAGGAGGGAACTAAATGAAGGGAGGGTGGAAGGGTGTCCTGGGCAGAGGGAACAGCATGCACAAAGCCACGTGGCAGGGAGGAGCTGGTGGGAACGAGCTACCAAAGGAAACAAAGCTTTCACGGGGAAATAGCAAATAGTACCCCCCTTGGATAAAGGAAGAGGGCAACATCAGGACACGTCTGCCTTACATGGGGCTTCAGGGATGCTCCAGAGGTGTATTGTGAACCATGCCTCCTGACACATTCTAACATGACACGTGTTATTGAATTTTGCAATAGGAAATGTAAAGCCCATGTGGTTTTATTAAGACATTTCTATCAATTTTCCTTTGACTTGCCCTTCCAGATAATAAACCGAATGTTGCTTCGCTTAATTTTCAAGTTGATGAAGCTTCCTTTCCTATTGCTAATTTAAGTCACTTAAAGTGATTTTTTTATTAATCTGGGATAGAGAGTTTTGCCTTTCTTAATTGAAAATATTTTTGAACCAGTAGAATACGGCATGAAATTATTCAGGAAATCTCAGGCCCTAGAGTCAAGGAAATCTCTTTTCTTTTTAAAAATCCCAGATTTCAAAGAATTTTCTCCAAACTCTTTTTTGTTTTTTTAACATCTTTATTGGAGTGTAATTGCTTTACAATGCTGTGTTAGTTTCTACTTTATAACAAAGTGAATCAGTTATACATATGTTCCCATATCTCTTCCCTCTTGCGTCTCCCTCCCTCCCACCCTCCCTATCCCACCCCTCTAGGTGGTCACAAAGCACCGAGCTGATCTCCCTGTGCTATGCGGCTGCTTCCCGCTAGCTATCTTACGTTTGGTAGTGTATGTATGTCCATGCCACTCTTTCACTTTGTCCCAGCTTACCCTTCCCCCTCCCCGTGTCCTCAAGTCCGTTCTCTACATCTGTGTCTTTATTCCTGTCCTGCCCCTAGGTTCATCAGAACCTTTTTTTTTTTAGATTCCATATATACGTGTTAGCATACGGTATTTGTTTTACTCTTTCTGACTTACTTCACTCTGTATGACAGACTCTCAGTCCATCCACCTCACTACAAATAACTCAACTTCGTTTCTTTTTATGGCTGAGTAATATTCCACCAAACTCTTACAACAATCTTACTGAAAAGAGTTACTGAACACTCAGCTGGCTACCAATGACTTATCTCCACTAACTAAACATAAAAACATGTCTGGCTTCTTTGCGTCAACGTGTGTAATTCCAATAATCATCATACTCTATATTTATACAGATTTCTGGCTTATTTATACTCCCAACAGCCTACAGCTGGTGGGTGGGGCGGGGGGGGGAGATGATCTCTGGGAATGATAAAATAAGATTGCCCTCTTGTGGGACTTCCCAGGTGGCACAGTGGTTAAGAATCTGCCTGCCAATGCAGGCGACACGGGCTTGAGCCCTGGTCTGGGAAAATCCCACATGCCAGGGAGCAACTAAGCCTGTGTACCACAACTACTGAGCCCACGAGCCGCAACTACTGAAGCCTGCGAGCCACAACTACTGAAGCCCGTGCACCTAGAGCCTGAGCTCCACAACAAGAGAAGCCACCGCAATGAGCAGCCTGTCACCGCAACGAAGAGTAGCCCCCGCTCGCTGCAACTAGAGAAAGCCCGTATGCAGCAACGAAGACCCAACGCAGCCAAAAATAAATAAATTTTTAAAAAAGATTGCCCCTTCGTTTTAAACCATAAAATAGGGAGGGAGGAATTCAGGTTGTGTTACTCATGAGCTGGATCACCTAGAATAAGTTAATTAACTTCTCTGTGCCTCGATTTGCCTGTGTGCAAAATTGCATAAGTAATAATAGTACCTACTTCATGGGCTGTGCAAAGCTCCTAGAACAGTGCCTTGGCCTGAGTTGGCCATCAGGACTGCTGACTGTTCGTCTTAAGAAGTGGGATGAGGGTGCTCAAACCGCAGCAGCCTCACCTGGCTGGTGGAGGAGCAGGCAGGACACTGCAAACAGCAGGCGCCAGCTTTCAGAGGCAAGGAGGCCACAGGGCTTCCAGCAAACTTAAAGAGGCTCAGGGGAGGAATGGCGCCTCGTATTAGTTTTTAATCACTCATGACACTGTGTGGCCTTTTTTTCTCATCCCCACGTCACACATACGGAAGTCCAGTGTCAGAGGCGTTGGGGCAGAAACATGGCCAAAATCCACTGCAAAGCTGGTACCCTTGGAAACCATTGTCTCCAAGTTCCCGACTGACAGTCACCTCCGGGATCTGGGAAATCCAGAAATCATGTCGCGCTTCAGATAATTCCAACACCCTTCATACTCGTTACTCATTATAAAATTTTGCTTTGTAAAAAAAAAAAAGAAAGAGAAAAATTGAGCTTAGTTGTATCTACAAATATCTGTGACCTATAGACCAACTCTGTCCAATACAAATACTGTGAGACATGTATTTTACGTGTTCTTGTAGCCATGTTTAAAAAGTAAAAGGAAACAGGTGAAATTAAGTTTAGTTATATTTTATTTAAACCAGTATAACCAAATGGTTATTGTATGAATATTTAACCAATATAAAACTATTAATGAGATATTTTGCTTCTTTTTATTCATACTCATTCTCCACCGTCTAGCACATCTCAATTTGGACAAGTCCCATTTCCAGTGTTTAATGGACACATGCAGTCAGTGGATAGTGTACTAGGGCAGCGGCAGAGAACAGTCACACACGGGCGAGCACCAGCAAATACTGGGTGTAGTGTTTGAATACTGTAACACTTGGCTCTCCTAGCAAGGTTAATACCACTACACAGAATCACTTTTGAAGTTGCCAGTTAAAGCACTAATTTTGCTTCTAAAACTTGTTATTTCTTGGAACACCTCTCATAGGATTTGTAAAGTATACAATGCATACAAACATCAATATTTATTTTATTTGCAAGAGTGACTCGCCAGTAGCAGCAGACAAACCATAAGCACACAGACAGCCACAGTACAGCGGCTGATGACATCATGACCACCCTGAGTTCCTTTCCCGGTTCCCGGAAAAGGTCAGCCTTCACCTTCCCCTCCCCCCACTTGGCTCTTGCCTGACGTCAATGGGTTGCTTGGAACAAGCAACATCTCTAGGTAGATCGTTAAGCTTTAATCCTTTCAGGAGAATTATAATATTTTTTCCAGTTTTCCCAATTTCTTGATTGATTTTTTCTTGGGACTCATTAAAACGTATACATTTCCCGAGAAATGCTAGGAAGACATTTCTGCACGGAAACACCACCCTTTCTGGGCTTTGCTATTGTGACAGCCGCAACAAAGGTGATCTGGTGCCCTTGCATGGCTGTGTGCGGTGGACAAGACTTTGAACAAGACGAAAAGTGATTTCATCCTCTCCATCTCTGATGTGTTTAAAGATTTTCTTTCCTTTTAGTTCAGCCTACGGTTTCTATAAAAAAAATACACTACACTTGTGTTAATAATTTAAATGTGTGAACACTAGGTAATTTCATGTGAAGAGGGTGGAGAGAGCTGTCCTACTAACAAAGGTTACTTAATGGGAACTTACATCAATAAATAATCTTATTGCCATTGTCTTGACCTGTTGCATGGCAGCAAGGGCACTAAACTGGAACAAGCGTCGTGTTTCCTCCATCCACATGTATCTCCCATGACCACGTACTCAAACAACACTACGTCTTACCCACAGAACCCATGTGTATCGAGGGAATATGATGCACACCTAAAATCCAAATTTCCTTGTCTTAAGATGAAGGGTCAGATGTAACAAAATACAGTTAGGAAAATTTATTCCAAAATAAAGTATTTCATATGCACAGGCTATGAGTTAGAAACTTAAAAAAAAAGTAAGTAAATGCTATGAAAGGTCTCTTATAAAATTCTTATTCAATGAGGTCATAACCTGAGTTAGGTGGTTAAGAAAAATATGTAGGGAATCATAACAAATGATAGTAGTCCAACTGGATTTAAAATATGTAAACATTCATTCAGTAATCTTTTGGTGTAAGGCCAAGGTCTTTTCTTTCTGTATTGTCTGCTGAATGGAGTGCCTTGTTATCTTTTTTTTTGGCTGCGTTGGGTCTTCGTTGCTCTGCACAGGCTTTTTCTAGTTGCAGAGAGTGGGGGCTACTCTTCACTGTGGATGCAGTACACGGGCTTCTCATTTGGTGGCTTTTGTTGCAGAACACGGGCCCTAGAGCGTGCGAGCTTCAGTAGCTGCGTCTTGTGGGCTCAGTAGTTATGGCTCGCGGGCTCTAGAGTGCAGGCTCAGTAGTTGTGGCGCACGGGCTTAGTTGCTTCGTGGCATGTGGGGTCTTCCCGGACCAGGGATCGAACCCGTGTCCCCTGCATTAGCAGGCAGATTCTTAACCACTGAGCCACCAGGGTAGTCTTTCTTGAATAAATCTTGCCCATAATGTGTTTTCAGCAGCTTCAAGTGGAGGTAGAACTTAAAGCAGTTTCAAAACAATCTGAGTGCAGAAAACTTCTAGATTTGTAAGATTAGATTTCCTCTCATTATGATACAGTAAAAGTAACCGTTTTGTGTGTGTGTGTGTGTGTGTGTGTGTGTGTGTATACAGTTCTGTAGGTTTCAACACATGTATAGATTCATGTACCTACCTCCATAATCAGGGCACACAACAGTCCCACCATCCAAGAAGTTCCAGCATGCTATCCCTTTATAGTGCTTCCTTTCCCTGCCCCATAACCCCTGGCAACCACCGATCTGATCTGCATCACTGTGATTTGCCTTTTTGAAAATGTTCATGATGGAATCATAGACTGTATCAACTTTTGAGCCCGGTTTTCACTCAGCATAATGCTTTGGAGATTCACCAAATTGTTGCCTGTATCATGAAAAGGTCATTCCTTTTTAGGGCTGGGCAATATTCCATCATATGGATATACCACAGTTTGCTTATACAGTCACTTGTTGAAAGGCATTTGGGTTGTTTCCAGTCTGGGCTTCTATGAATAGGGCTGCTATTAACATTCATGTGTAGGTTTCTGTGTGACCGTAAGCTTTCCTTTTTCTAGGGTAGATATATAGGAGTGGGATTGCTGGGTCATACATCAAGTGTATGTTTAGCTTTATAAGAGACTGCCAAACCAATTTCCTGAGTATTCTAACAGGGGTGTAGTGCTACCTCACAATGCCTTAAATTTGGGCCTTCCTAATGGTTAACAGCGTTGTACATCTTTTCACGTGTTCACTTATCATCCTTATAGCTTCTCTGGTGAAGTGTCCGTTCATGTCTTTTACCCACTTTTTAATTGGGTTGTTACTTTTTTATTATTGAATTTTGAAAATTCTTTATATATTCTGAATAAAACCTTGTCAAAATGCAATTTTTTTTTTTTTTGTGGTACGCGGGCCTCTCACTGTTGTAGCCTCTCCCGTTGAAGAGCACAGGCTCCGGACGCGCCGGCTCAGCGGCCATGGTTCACGGGACTAGCCGCTCCGTGGCATGTGGGATCTTCCCAGACCGAGGCACGAACCCGTATTCCCTGCATCAGCAGGCGGACTCTCAACCACTGTGCCACCAGGGAAGCCCCAATATGCAACTTGCAAGAATCTCCTCCCAGTCTGTAGCTTATCTTTTAATTCTCTCAACAATATTTTGTGCAAAGTGTATGTTTTTAATTTTGCAAAGATCCAGTTTATCAATGTTTTCTTTTTTTAATATTTTTTTGATATGGACCATTTTAAAAATTTATTTATTTATTTATTTATTTTTGGCTGTGTTGGGTCTTCGTTGCTGTGCGAGGGCTTTCTCCAGTTGCGGCGAGCGGGGGCCACTCTTCATCGCGGTGCGCGGGCCTCTCACTGTCGCAGCCTCTCTTGTTGCGGAGCATAGGCTCCAGACGCACAGGCTCAGTAGTTGTGGCTCACGGGCCCAGTTGTTCCGCAGCATGTGGGATCTTCCCAGACCAGGGCTCAAACCTGTGTTCCCTGCATTGGCAGGCAGATTCTCAACCACTGTGCCACCAGGGAAGCCAGATATGGACCATTTTTAAAGTCTTTATTGAATTTGTTACAATACTGCTTCTGTTTTTTTTGTTGTTGTTTTGGTTTTTTGGTCACAAGGCATGTGGGATCCTAGCTCCCTGACCAGGGATCGAACCACACCCCTGCACTGGAAGGCAAAATCTTAATCCCTGGACCACCAGGGAAGTTTCCATATCAGTGTTTTCTTGCATGGCTCATACTTCTGGTGTCATGTCTCTTTGCCTAGCCCCAAGTCACAAAGATTTTCTTCTAGAAGTTTTATAGTTTTACACTGTACATGTAGATCCATTTTGAGTGAAATTTTGTATGAGATGTGGGGCATAGGTCGAAATTTATATTTTTGCTTATAGACATCCAATTGTTCCAGCAGATTTGTTGAAAAACTCTCCTTTCTCCATTGAATTGCTTTTTACCTTTGTCAGAGATCAGTTGGCCATGTGTGGGTGGGTCTGTTTCTAAACTGTTTTGTTCCATTGATTTATCCCTTCATCAGTATCACGCTGTCTTGACTGCACTGTGTTGTGTGATTCACCAATTTTATTCTTTTTGAAAATTGTTTTAGCTATCCCAATCCCTTTGCCTTTCCATTTAAAGTTTAGAATCAGCTTGTCTATATACAATACAGCTGGGATTTTGACTGGAATTGCACTAAATCTATAGATCTATCTGGGGAAAATTGGCATCTTTACTATGTGAGTCTTCCAATAAATGAGCATGGTATGTCTCTCCTTTTATTTACAGCTTCTTGATATTTTTTCTTCATTGTTTTGTAGTTTTCAGCATACAGATCCTGTACATGTTTTGTTAGACTTATACGTAAATATTTCATTTTTTCTGAGCTATTATAAATACTATTTTTTAAAATGTGGCCTCAAATTATAGATTGCTAGTACATAGAGATGGTTTATTTTTCCCACACTTATTTTTAAACAAAAAATATTTTACGTAACTTGCCTTTATAATTTCCAAAGCATTACATTTTATATTCATGGAAATAACAACTCTTTTCACATTATGGTATTATTGGTTTGTATAGTATACAACTAAATTGTGTAATTATTATAATATGTACAATTGGTACGAACAGGTTCGGGAACAAACTCAGCCAACTCTTGGTAAGCATACACTTCAACTGGTGAGGGCAGAGGTGTGTCTGTGTATCACTGTGGTCTCCTAGTCTGTGTGTGACAGTGTGGTCCCTTAGTCCATGTATCACAGTGGTCTAGTAGTCTGTGAACTACGGTAGCCTACTAGTTGCAAGGATTCACCATGCCCATGGAAAAATAGAGTAAATGAAGGGTAGACTAATCTAGAGAGTTAGTTAAGTGAAGGTCATTTAAGAGAACTTCCACTAAAAGACCTGCATAAAAGAGACAAGGAAGAGACAAGAAAGCCCAGCTTCCGCGATTACATTTAAATGTACAATTAATGATATATCTTGAGCACATAAGCAATATATTTTATACTCACCACAATATTTCTGCTGAAGGAGAATTTAAAGAGCTACTGCCATCATGTTTTTGAAGACTATTTAATGACAGTGGAAAAGACCTTAAATATAATAGTAAGCAAAAGAACTTATGATACAAAATGTTACGTGCAACGTGATCCCAAATATGTTTAAAAAAACACGTATTTAGGTATAGGAGAAGATGAAAAATACACCAAAATGTTTGTAATAATTATCTATGGCTGTTGGGATTATGGTCAACTCTCATTTTCTTTTTTTTTACAGTTTTATATTTGTACAATGACCATGTGTTATTTTTTACAATCAGAGGAAATACTATTTTGTAAAAGAAGAGCAATCCTTTACTGGCTGTATTTGCCTCATTTAAATGTCAGACAACAGTACTTCCAGTGTTTTCTCGGGTTGCAATAAAAATGATTACATGGTTTGGGCATTTCCTACCAATTTCCTGTGTCTTTTCAGGAATCAAGCAAACTGCTCTAGTTTCTGCCATTTGGTAAATGACATGAATGGTTATGACCGCCATAATTATAAAGCCTTTTACAAAACTTTATAATTTATTTAATAGCTGTCTAATCCAATAATAATAGCTATTTAGAGATATTAATACTTATTTAATATTTATTTCATCACTGTGAAAATTTTAAGGAATTGTAAGTAGAGCTCAGGGCCGGTTTCACGTTTGTCCCCTTCACAACCATGCGACTCTTCGTTTTGGCTGAAGGCATAAGCCCCACTGTGGAGGAACCACAGTTTCTGTCAAACCAGAAACCATTAAAGACAGTTATTTCACTCTTTGTCTTCATTTCCTTGCACGGGCTAGCGTTTGTTGACAGTTGTCAGAGTTACACGTAAAATTCCCGTGTTCATAGCAGGGGCTTTGCAAAATAAGCTTCAGAGCATCACACAGTCTCTAAGGCAGCTCTCTCTCCTGGTCACTGGTTCTTTCTTTGTCAGCTCCCTTGGATCAGCGGTTCTTAACCTTTGCTAGGTCATGATAGCCTCAGCCATCCGGCACAGACATTAACATCTCGCTAAATTCTCCCATCACCAAGTCTGCCTCTCACATCTGTCACCCACTCATTGATTCTCTTCCAGACAAGTCTCACATCCGTCTTCACCTCTCCATCCCAGTCTCAGCTCAGGTCCCATCTTCCCTCACCTTTAGCCTCACCAACAGCCTCCAAACTGGCCTCCCTGACTCCATTCTCCTCGTTATCATCCATCATCTGCGCCAACACAGTGGAGTCATTTTCCTGAAAACAAACCTGCCCCTGTGCCCCCCTGCCTGCAGATTGTCCTTTCTGCCATCGCTCTCTTTACCCGCCACAGCTGGGGAAGGTGGTCGTGGTCCATCAGCCTGCACAGCCCAGCCAGGCCGAGAGGGGCAGAGGCTGAGAGCTCACTGCACACGATGAGCGAGGATGCTTTTGATCCCCCTAAGAGCAGTGCGAGGTTGCTTGGCCATGTCATCACGTGTCTCTCCAAGGACCACTTTCCCTGCCACAGATCTATCCATCCCCTCGGAAGCAGGGCTCAGGCCCAGGAAAGTAGACCGAGGTGGTGTGTGGCCACATCTGCGGACGTGCCTGGGAGCCCCACGGTCACAAGGATGATGAATTTGGAGGAGGGTGAGCTCGGGAAGCCTGGCAGCTGACAAGAGAAGGATGGAGGGAAGCTCATGCTTTCACAACGTTTCTCAAACCTCAGAATCCCCCGGGGAAGCCTTGAGAAATCCCCAGGCCCACCCACCCTATTAAATCAAAATCTCCTGCGGTAGGACCAGGGATCTGCACTCTCTTAAACCGCCCCCCCCCGGCCCCCCGCCAGGTGATGCCCTGTGCAGCAGACGTGACAGACAGGGTTTCACAGATTTGGGGTTTTCAGGAAGGTTTCTGGGTGGAGCCTGGGGCCACAGTGACCTCTCAACCTCATGGGTGGGATTGGCAGGCCAGCTGTCCACACGTTTGTCCTTGAGCCTTTGGAGATGCATTTTAAAAGCCTCTCACTGTTCTCCTCCTCATTCAGCAGAAGAATTTTCGATCCATTTTCTTTTTGACACCCCTTACATTTAAAAGCCATCTGGTCCGGCATGGAACGACCTGAAACAAGGGCAGGTTGTTGACATGACAAGGAAGGGGGATAAGCTGCCAGGCCAGGCTCTTCCTCAAGGGAAACAGAAGGGTCAGGATAGACCGTCTTCATCATCACTGGCCCCGAAACTCTATCCCAGGTTCCTGGGGCCGTTCTGAGCCCCCGATCGCTGGGCTGGCCCCTGGGCAAGGCTGCTTGCTCAGAGCCCCCATTTCCTGCTGGGCATCTGCTGGGGCTCTGGGTGGGAGGGAGGGAGAAACCTCAGGGTGACCAGCAGCTCCAAACCCCCCAAGGATGGCATTTGCTCATGAAAAGCCAGCCCCGCGTCTGCCCACACGGCAGCCCAGGAGCAGGGCCAGGGTGAGAGGTGGTGGCTGCCACTGGCTTCCTCTGGTTTCAGCCCCGCCGCCCTGCTGGAGCCCTGGAACGCCTGAGTCAGCCAGCATCTGCCGTTGTTAGTCAAGGGCTCAGAGCGGCAGGAACATCACCGAAGGGGCGCGGTAACCCCCCCAGCTGGGAGTGCTGTCTTCACGCCAACACAGCATATGTCCAGGCAGCCCTGCTGCTGGTGAGAACCAGGGGGCCCCTATTCTAAGCCCAGTCCCTGCAGCTCCCCACGCTGGGAGGAAACGCACACGGACTCACGCTCACAGCGTGCTAGTAAGACCAGGCGAGTTGAGTCCATTGCGGCTACACTGACCTCCAGGGCCTGCGTGGTGAGATCTCGGGGCAGCGTGGGCGCTGAGGGAACTGTGCTGATCACACAGGGACGTGATTCCACCCCGAGCATATTCTGGGCTGGGGTTAATTTTCATGGTCTTCCTCTTTTTCTTTTTATCGAAGTAGAGTTGACTTACAAGGTTGTGTTAATTTCTGCTGTACAGCAAAGTGACGCAGGTATACATATACATATGTATATATTCTTTTTAATATTCTTTTCCATTGTGCTTTATCCCAAGATATTGAATATAGTTCCCTACAGTAGAAACTTGTTGTTTAATCATTCATTCTTTTTTCTTTTTTAAGAAAACGCAGCAGTTACACACGTCTTTAAAAATCACCTTTGGGGGGGCTTCCCTGGTGGTGCAGTGGTTGAGAGTCCGCCTGCCGATGCAGGGGACGCGGGTTCGTGCCCCGGTCCGGGAAGATCCCACGTGCCGCGGAGCGGCTGGGCCCGTGAGCCATGGCCGCTGAGCCTGCGCGTCCGGAGCCTGTGCTCCGCGGCGGGAGAGGCCACAACGGTGAGAGGCCCGCGTACCGCAAGAAAAAAAAAAAAAAAAAAAAGAAAAAATCACCGTTGGGCTCACATTTAATGCATTCTCTTTCTCAAAAAGAATAAAATGACACAAACGTCAGCACTGTCCGCGGGAATTCCGGAACATACAGCGCCTCTGAGCTGCTGAAAACCCTGCAGGGTTTCGTGTCTCCTTGAAACAATACACTCCTTTGGGGGTGAACCAAAGCAGAGGCGGGTGTCTCCTGGAAGACAGGAGGCCCTCTTTTAGATGAGGGAGTTGGGAAAACTTCGTTTGGGGGCAGGTGAATGGGCTCGTGACTTCCGAGTTTCTGACAGTGCAGGGATGGTGCCTTGGGGCACTGAATGAGCCCCGAGGAAAAGCCAGTTGAAAGCTTTCAGCCACAGTTTTAATGATGTGTAACTGTTTCCTGAGGATCAAGAGGGCGTTCTACCCACGGGAGATGCTAAAAATATTCTGTGGGAAGAAAGGAGAAAGGGAGGAAAGAAAGAAGGGATGAAAGGAAGGAGAGAAAAGGCGTCATGCAAAGCACTAGAAATAAACACTGCTCAGCTCAGAAAAGAAGCGAAGTAGAACACCTACTGTCGATGGGCTTTGCAGCAAACGCGCACGGCTCTTCCCTCCTAATTCTGTCACCCTGAGTACTTTATTTAACCTTTCTAAGCCTCAGTTTCCTCATCTGTAAAATGAGCCTTTCTTCACAGGAATTTGGTGAGGGTCAACGAACAAAAAAGAGCTTCTGCATTTGTAACGATGCTAATGGCAGACGCCAGGCAGCCCTTTCTAAGAAGCTTTACGTATGCTATTTGTCCAGTTTTCACAAGTCCTACAAAGTTCCCACCCCACCCAGAGAGGACAAGACCGAGAGGCACTAGACGCGCTCAGCTAAGCCAGTGAGTGGCAGGACTTGGATGTGACCCCATGGGAGTCTGGCTCCCTGGTCTGTGCGGGATCCATCCTTTCCTCACAGCCCTGTTTTGCAACAGCTTTTCTCTTGACTATTTCACGGGTGAGATGAAAATTCTTACCATTTGAAAGGTTTCAAACCTCATTGAAAAGAAACGTTAAAAAAAAAAAAGAAAAAAAAAAAGGATGGGTCTTCTTTGCAATGCATGTAAATATAATTTTGAGCTGTTGTATTTTTAGATGGCATGGATTAAAGTTTATTGAGACACAAAAGAAAAGAAATGTGGTTGGCTAAACCTGGGCTCTGTACGATCTGGGGCTTCTCAGTGGATTTGACTCATTTAGGCTCAGTTCGTTGTTAATGGACATAATTGAGCCATGCCCGTACCTTGTAATCCGAGCCCCGAGAGTATGAAAATTAAATCCACCAATATTTTCAAGGTTCAAAGTTTGCATTGGTAAAACAGGGAAACAGAAGTTTCACAGCACAACGGCAGCTTTCCAAGAACAAATACCTTTATTAGTGGGGAAAACTGGCCTTTTGGGTCACTTAACATTGGCTCTTCAAGAAAGAGCAACTGTATAAAATTGACCGTGTGTTGGTCTTGATGGTGAGCAGCTGGGCCACGGCACATTTTACACCAGTGTTTAAAAATAACCCCGCACAGTGGGAACCGATGCAGTCCTAAAGGGAGAGGAACCTTGGGAGGGTCCGGTTTCCTCTGGGCTCGGAACAGGCAGGCGCATCTCATAGGCTCTGGTCCCATCTGTAGCATTTGGACATTACCTCTCTCCCAGGAGGGAAAGTGGTTCGCTAGAAACAGCTTGGCGATCACAGATTCACCCAGGTGCCAGCCTGAGAACCATTTTCCTACACTAAGGATTTTCTTCCCACTAGGCAGTGATGAGAGAAGTCTGGACTTGTCTGGGAATATGATCCCATTCACGCTCAGATATTTTTAGAGTAACTCCCTAACCCCAGCCTTTCAGTAGCCTTCCAGGGACATGCTGATTTCATTCTTGTAAGTTTTAGGATGTTAAAACAGGAAGTACTCGCAACACAGATCTGGAATTTACCCTTTGTGTCTGGTGTCTGCTAACTCAGGTTAACATGGACTCTCCGATGAGCATAATTAAAAGTGCTGCCGGTGAACCGTTCTCAGCAGGATGTTTAGATCCGCTGCTCCATGTGTCTGATCGCACAGTGATCCGTCACCACCTCGCCAAGTCCAGACTGTCCCGGTCTTTTGACATTTTCTTGCTGTCGCCTTTCAGCCCTAATAAAGCAGTTTATCAGGGAGAATTCCTCTGGAATCAGTGTCGAGCTGGGAAGCGACTTGAGCATGAATCATGAGAACGTGTCTCACTGTTTACGCAGCGATAAAGATTATGAAGATGAATGCAGAGGAGCCCACCACCCTCTGCCATCTCAGAGCCGTGCAGCCGCGCCATTCCTCATGCTGACAGACCTATCGGTAATTATTGCAGCAGATAAGCAGTCTTGAAGGAAGCAGAATCTTTCAAGAATCGAGGTGCTTCCGAACCACAGGGAACTAGGATGTGCTGTGAACTCTGATACTGAATTAGATGGAAGGAATGCAAAAACCTCACACGCATTTAGAAACGTAGTAATCTGTGCCGATTATCTTAACTAGAGTGTCCATTTTCTTTCCACCATATACTTCCAGGGTGACTGACACTGTATTTCCATGTTTCGTATTGGGGAAAAGTGCGTTGTGTGTGGTGGGGCCATGTATGAGCGTATCGTAACAAAGGGTTTGGGGGGTTTATTATTTTTTTTAACCTAATAAACCTAGTGTGTGTGCACCCAGGCACACACCATTCATACTTGCTGCCTCCAAGATAAATTTCATTTTGATTTCTCCAGTCAGTCCAAAGGTTTGAAACAGTCAACATTAGACCTTTGATAGCAGATCTATGAGTAGATAATGGAGATGCATTTGTTCACGAAGCTGAGAAGCTGACTGTCCACTGTGGTCATTCCAAAGATGTCTGGCTCGGAATCAAGACGTGGACTGTTCCATCTCCAGGCTCATTTCTGCAGCAGAACCGCAGAGACCCAGTCGGCATTCTTGGCCCGTTCCAGGAGCATTCAGTTAATCGAAGTCTACTAATGGTCTCTTATTTGACATGAATGGCCAAGCTGGGAATTTGGTGCCTAATTTCTGCAGGCCACAAGGAGTGGTTTGTGACAAAACGTTGTTGTATTGGAAGAGAAAGGGCAGAATGAAATGTTTCAGAACAACTAATAGGATAAGATACTTGGCTCCCAGCTTGAGAATGAAAAACAATCTCTTAAGCTCTCTCTCCGTCTTTGTGACCTAAAAAACTTAATGTCCAGAGACTAGAGGCACAGAGCAAGAGGACTTCTCGAAAGTTTTCCGCCAGAGCAATTAACCGATTGCCAAACTGGTGGAAAGTGTGTTCTTTGCACATCAGCCAAACCTGACAGTGAGAAATGGAGGCCAGAGGTCGAGCCAGTGTTTGTATATTTCAGGGTCAAAGTGCTTACCTGGCTGGACGCTTGCTCACCTGCTTTTGAGGCAGGAAGCAGCCTGCTTGGAGACGTGACCAAGTTGACTGACCACTCTTGAAGCCCGTGCGAGAACTTATGGGTGAGGCAGCAGGTGAATCCACTTGATGGGAGAAGCCCCTTTTACCCAGTTGGCTTCAAAGACCCAACTGCCATGTCAGTTTCCCATGATCTGATCATTTCATATTCCTTCCTCCGCAGATAGACGTGTTCAGAAAACTTTGGTACTTCTTGTCTGCACACCGTTAGAAGGCATTGCTGTCATCAGTGCTGGTCTGAGTGTCTGAAGAACAGAATTCTGGGGTCACGTCTGCCACTAACTCACCGTGACACGGGTCAGCCCCTGACTGTCCTCGGCCTCGTCTCCTCAGCTGTAAAAGGAGGAGCTGAACCCCATCAGCTGTAGGTTCTCTGCTATTGCTCTGAGCAGCCAGCGTTCCTACCTGTCATTAAAGTCCCCGAACTGACCCCACCCCGCCTTCCCAACTTTATCACCATCCCTTGCTCTGCCTAACTTTCCTATTGCCCCAGGCGCATGGCACCCCTCTCTGCCCCGCGCCCTTCATCCCACTCCCCTCTGGGCCCGGGTGCCTCCTTCTCCTTTCTCGACTTTTCTGAGCTCTGCCCCTGGGGCTGCACTCGGAGACCCAACCCCACCTCGACTTCCCGCAGAGCCACCGGTGACTGTTTCGTACAGGTGTAAAATCCAAATCCGGGTTTTATCCAAGCAAGAAGATTCAAGGCCAAAAATTAGCCTGAAATTTGCTGACTGCAGTGATCACGGACGAGCCCAGGTGGCTGGCTCTCCCCCTGGAACTCTACCCTAGGAGCCAGAAGATAGCTGATGGTTCCCAGAATTGAGAGCAAGAATTGTGAGCCACCTCTGGGAAGACAGGACCGGGGCCCTGGGACCCAGAGCGCGGGAGCCGGGGGTGCGGGTGCATGTGGAAAGCTTCCGCGTTCTGCCCCGCCCCCTTCTTTTCTCCAGCATCACTCCCACTTTTATTGGGGGGGCGGGGGGAGATGGGGAGTAAGAACGGTAGCAGCAGCTTAGAGCCAGTCAAAGGTGAGAAGATAGAATGCGGACATCCCAGAGCCCGGCAGGGGTGAGAAGCGAAGTAGGGCGGACGGTGGAAGAAGCCGCAGGAGCCCGCCCACCTCCGAACACCCCTTGTCCCCACTCCTGTCCGCCTCCCTTCCGCGGGGCAGATCTTGGTACTTCCGGAAGTGCTCCCCAACCCCCCGCAGGTCGACCTGCGGCAAACAGCGGGCAGGGGCTGTTGAACCCTGGAAGATCCTTCCAGACCCTCCCCCTACCACTCATGCCTAAGTTTAGGAAGCAGCACAAAAGCTAGGGCCCTAGCTTTTAAAAAAAAAAAATCAGCTTTATTTAATTTACATAAAATGAAATTTACTGAAGTTTTGACAAATCGGTATATTTGTGTAACCACCAATACAGTCAAGATATGGAATCATTTCATCACTTCACAAGGTTCATCAGTGACCCTTTACAGAATTCCCCTGAGCCCCCCCCACCCCGGCCCCGCTCCCCAGCCCCCAAAGCTAGTTCTGCTCTCTACCTTTAGAGTTTGGCCTTTCCTAGAATTCTACAGTTTCCTATAAATAGGATCACATGATTCGGCTTCTATGGGGTCTGGCTTCTTTCACCGAGGATGCTTCTGAGATTCCTCCGTGTCACCGAGTGGATCGGTAGTTTGTTTCTTTTCATTGCTGAGGGGTCTTGCGTCGTACAGATGCACCAAAATTTGACTAGCCATTCAGTTGACCGACTTTGGAGTTGTTTACAAATTTTGGCTGTAAGAAAGCTGCTACAAGCACTTGTGTACAACTTCTCCCTTTTGGGGGGTTAATACCTAGGAGCCAGAATGCTGGATCACGTGGAACATGGAGGTTTAACTTTATTTTAAAAACTGCCAAAGGACTTCCCACAGTGACTGTACAGTTTTGCAGTGTGAGCAGAAACACTTGCTATGATCAGGGTTTTTTTCTTTTTTAACTTCAGATATTCTAATAGTGTATATTAGTATCTTTGTGGGGTTTTAAAAAATTTTTATTTTTTTTTGGCTGCGTTGGGTCTTCGTTGCTGCGCGTGGACTTTCTCTAGTTGCGGCGAGCGGGGGCTACTCTTCGTTGTGGTGCGCGGGCTTCTCAATGCAGTGGCTTCTCTTGTTGCAGAGCACGGGCTCTAGGCACAGGGGCTTCAGTAGTTGTGGCTCGCGAGCTCTAGAGCGCAGACTCAGTAGTTGTGGCCCACGGGCTTATGGTTCCTTGGCATGTGGGATCTTCCTGTGTCAGGGCTTGAACCCGTGTCCCCTGCATTGGCAGGTGGATTCTCAACCACTGCACCACCAGAGAAGCCCTGTAGTAAATCTTAAAATTAGGCAGTATAAGTCTCCCAACTTTGTTCTTTCTCAAAATTGTTTTGTCTATTGTAGATTTTTTATTTTTCATATATATTTGAGAAATAGATTGCTAATTTCTACTAAAAAATTTTCTGGACCTTTGATTGGAATGACGTCAAATCCATATATCGATCTGGGGAGAATTGATAGCATAATAACATCGAAGCCTCTTATGGGTGATCATGGTGTACATCTCCATTGAAATTATATCTTTAATTTCTCTCAGCAATGTTTTATAGTTTTCATTGTCCAAATTTTCAACATCTTTTGTCAGATTTATCCCTAAATATCTCATGTTTTTGGATGCTACTAGAAAGGTTTTAAATTTTTTTCTTTAATTTCTAATTTATTGTTGCTAGAAGATAGCAATGCAGGCAAATAACCGTAAAGGTGCTACTTTCCACGTTTGAAGTGACTGAAGGAATAAACCACATACGGTCTCAGTGGAGATGATACTGACCCCAAGGGGGCAGAAAAACTTTACTCTATTAAATAAATACACTCACACACACACTGGTACGTAAAAAGGGGTCAGTGTAACAGTGGTATTAAAATTTCATGGGGATGGAACGATTATAAAAACGTTTTTGAAAGGGCTCGTTAGGGGGATGAAAATGAAAAAAATGATTGAGAAACAGTGCTTTAGAATGCGTTCATAGCTTCTGGGATGTATGCCACTAAAATATACAAGTATTGTGCTCAGTATTCTGGCACCCAATCTCTCTAAATTTCCTATGTATTGATCAGATTCTAGCAGAGAGAATTAGTCTCATTGACTTTTTTTTTTGCGGTATGTGGGCCTCTCACTGTTGTGGCCTCTCCCGTTGCGGAGCACAGGCTCCAGACACGCAGGCTCAGCGGCCATGGCTCACGGGCCTAGCCGCTCCGTGGCACGTGGGATCTTCCCGGACCGGGGCACGAACCCGTGTCCCCTGCATCAGCAGGCGGACTCCAAACTACTGCACCACCAGGGAAGCCCTAGTTATCTATTTTATACGTATTAGTGTATACATGTCAATCTCAATCTCCCAACTCATCCCATCCCCACCCCTGCTTCCCCCCTTGGTGTCCATACTTTCGTTCTCTACATCTGTGTCTATTTCTGCCTTGCAAACCAGTTCATCTGTACCATTTTTCTAGATTCCACATATATGCGTTAATATATGATGTTTGTTTTTCTCTTTCTGACTTACTTCACTCTGTATGACAATCTCTAGATCCATCCACGTCTCTACAAAGGACCCAATTTCGTTCCTTTTTATGGCTGAGTAATGTTCCATTGTATATATGTGCCACATCTTCTTTATCCATTCATCTGTCGATGGACACTTAGGTTGCTTCCATGTCCTGGCTATTGTAAATAGTGCTGCAGTGAACATTGTGGTACATGACTCTTTTTGAATTATGGTTTTCTTGGGTATATGCCCAGTAGTGGGATTGCTGGGTCATATGGTAATTCTATTTTTAGTTTTTTAAGGAACCTCCATGCAGTTCTCCGTAGTGGCTGTATCAATTTACATTCCCACGAACAGTGCAAGAGGGTTCCCTTTTCTCCACACCCTCTCCAGCATTTGTTGTTGTAGATTTTCTAATGATGCCCATTTGTTTTCCAATTTTCTAATTATTTATGGGAGGAGGGGCAATTATTAGCTTTGACAGAACCAAGGAAGTGTGAGCTCAGAGGAACAAATCATGAGATCTTTAAAGAATGCAGATACTGTAAAGTCACATCACGAACTGAACAAATGACACCAGACAAATAAGAATTAACGGGCCAAACAGAGCAAAACATTTAAATAAGCTTATGCATATCTTCAAGTATCTGAGCAATGACACTCAAACTATGAAGGTGAAATAATGAGAACCAAATGAAGTTCCTGGGTTTTGAAAAGAGAATATTTGATTGCTTCCAGGACTACTGCAGACTAGACGTCCTGGAAAACTTCCCATGGAAAACATCTTGAGGCTCAATAAATTTTTAAATGTTTTAAAGTACCATGTCAATTCCCTGAGCAAGTAAGTCTAGCCTGTACGTCTGCCCTCAACAAATGAAGCGTTGAATCAAGTGACCTCAGTGGAAGTGAAGGTTGCCCACATTAGGATGTAAGCTCCACGGGGTGGGGACTTCTGACTGCTCGATTTCTGATGGAGCCCAAGCCCTGCAACGTTATTTTAATATATCCTGAATATATGGATAGATTAAAATAATGAGGAGGCAAGCTTCCCGAAGTGAGAGTCAGAGGGAATAACCCCAAATAGATTTATTTTCTTATTCTTTTCTTTTGGCCATGCCGCACCACTTGTGGGATCTAGTTCCCCAACCAGGGATTGAACCTGGACCCTCGGCAGTGAAAGTGTGGAGTCCTAACCACTGGACCACACGGGAATTTCCCCCAAATAGATTTATACCCCAAAGACTCCAGACACTGGGGTTATCTGAAACAAAGTATAAAACGACTATAAATAATCTATTTAAAAATAAAAGATTATCCTAGAAGGAAACCTAAGAGTTTGACATAACTCAGAGCAATATTTTGGGGGATCTGTCTCCTCAGGCAAAGGAAGCAAAAGTGAAAATA
Source organism: Phocoena sinus (assembly GCF_008692025.1). Taxonomy (NCBI): domain Eukaryota; kingdom Metazoa; phylum Chordata; class Mammalia; order Artiodactyla; family Phocoenidae; genus Phocoena; species Phocoena sinus. The sequence continues at coordinate 101,305,144 of NC_045773.1, read as the reverse complement.
AGCAAATGGGACCTAATGAAACTTAAAAGCTTCTGCACAGCAAAGGAAACCATCAACAGAATGAAAAGACAACCTACTGAATGGGAGAAAATATTTGCAAATGATGTGACAAATAAGGGGTTAATATCCAAAACATATAAACAGCTCATACAACTCAATATCAAAAAACCTCTTTCTGTTCGTCTTGCTTTATTTTTCCTTATGGTTCTTACTGACTATATATATTTATTTACTTTGGTCAATATCCTCGTTAGATTATAAACTTCATGAGAATAGAGACATTTTCTGTTCTCTCCACCATTTATTGAATGATTAAATGAATGAATGGATGATAACTAAATGACTGGCTATAGCAATGCAGGTGGATCTTACAAACATTGTGTTAAGAAAAATTAAGAAACAATGGAAATTGTAGTACAATGCTATTAATGTAAATTATAAAGCTTCAAGGAAATTCAGTGGGGGAAAGAAAAGTTTTTTTAACAAATGGTGCTGGAACAACTGTATGGAAAGAAAAATGAACCTCAACCCTTACCTCACACTACACATAACACACATAAAAACACATAAAACACACAAAAACACATAAAACACACAAAACACATAAAAACACACAAAACACATAAAACACATAAAAACACATAAAAACACACAAAACACATAAAAACAATAAAACACATAAAAACACATAAAACACATAACACACATAAAAACACATAACACACATACACATAAAAACACATAAAACACATAAAAGCACATAAAACACACAAAACACATAAAAACACATAAAACACACAAAACACATAAAACACACAAAACACATAAAAACACATAAAACACATAAAAACACATAAAAACAATAAAACACATAAAAACACATAAAACACATAACACACATAAAAACACATAAAACACACAAAACACATAAAACACACAAAACACATAAAAACACATAAAAACACACAAAACACATTAAAACACATAAAAACAATAAAACACATAAAACACATAACACACATAAAAACACATAACACACATACACATAAAAACACATAAAACACATAAAAGCACATAAAACACACAAAACACATAAAACACACAAAACACATAAAACACACAAAACACATAAAACACATAAAAACACATAAAAACACATAAAACACATAAAAACACATAAAACACATAAAAACTAACTAAAGAGCGGTCACAGATTTAAACACAAAATATTAAAATATAAATCTTCTAGAAGAAAATAGAGGAGAATACCTTCTTGAACTTGGTGAATATAGGCAACATTTTCTTAGGTCATACAAAAAACAAACACCAACCATAAAGCAAAACAAAAAATCCTGATACAATAGACTTCATTAAAATAAGAACTGTCTGCGTGTCAAGACACCATTAGGAAAATGAAAAGGTAAGTTACGGAGTAGGAGAAAATATTTATAGTACAGAAATCTAAAATATGTATAGAACTTCTAAAAATATCCAATAAAAATATAAACAACCCAATTTTTAAAATGGGCAAAGGGTCTAGACTCTTTGTAGAAGAAGACATTCAAGATAAGCAACATCACGAGCCATCAGGGGGGCGTCAGGTAAAACTGTAATGAGATGTTCCCACACACCCACTAAAGTGGAAGTACGTCAGCATTGCTGGCGGTGTCCAGCGGCACCCGATTTGGAAGCAGCTTATATGGTTGACCATGCATTTCCCCAGTGACCCAGCGATCCCACTGCTGGGTATTTATCCAAAAGAACGGAGAACATATGCCCGTGTAAAGACGTGCACAAACGTTCATAGCAGCTGCATTCGTAACAGTCAAACGTGGAGTGAACCCAAACGTGTGCCAGCTGATGGATGGATAAAGTCCACGCACTCGCATGATGGGACACAGCTCAGCAGAGCGAGGGAGAGAACTGCAGGGGTGACTAAAAACATTGTGTTGCATAAAGGCAGCCAGATGTAACGGACCAGACACTGTGTGATTCCACTTCCAGAGGAGGAAACTAATGTGAGGAGTAGAAGTCACAACACTGGTGCCTCTGGAGAGTGGGGATGACTAGAAAGGGACATGACGGAACTTTCTGGGGAGACGAGGATGTTCTACGTCTACATCTTGACTGGGGTGATTATGCTAATGCATGCATTCATCAAGAACGCGTCAAACTGTACAGATCTGTGTGTTTAATGAAAGAAAATTATCCTACCTAGAAATATGCATATAGAGAGAATAATCCCATGTATTCAGGGATCATTACTTACTTGAGGACATATATTAAGCCCTTTAGAATAGGTCCTTTCTGAGGGGAGGGGAGGATATGAGGATGGCATATAAATATATTATAAAAATAATAAAATAGAATGAAAACTCAGGGACTGGTGGAGAGAGTGGGCTATGAAATGAGGAGAATGACTAGACATAAAGTTCTTTCCTGAGATGAGAAAGGAAGGCAGAGAAGCAGACAGGAAGGAAGGAGGGAGGAAGGAAGGAAGGAGGGAAGGAGGGAAGGAAGGAGGGAAGGAAGGAAGGAAAAAAGGAAGGAAGGAAGGAAGGAAGGAGAGAAGGAAGGAGGGAAGGAAGGAAGGAAGGAAGGAGGAAGGAAGGAAGGAAAGAAGGAAGGAGGAAGGAAGGAAGGAAGGAGGAAGGAAGGAAGGAAGGAGGAAGGAAGGAAGGAAGGAAGGAAGGAGGAAGGAAGGAAGGAGGGAACGAAGGCAGGCGAGAGGGAAGTTAGGCAGAGATGGGGGAAAGTGGAAAAGGAGGAGCATAGAGAGGAATGGTGACAGACAGGCAGAGCGGGAGAGAGTGGCGTGAGTGCTACCCTGTGCGCCAGCCCTTTCCTTCCACCTGTGCTCTCCCTGCATCCGGTCCTCAGCTCAGGAGAGAGGCACCCCAGCTGCCGGGCACCTATCAGTGGGCGTCTTGATTGGCTGGTTCACAGGCTGCAAGAGATGGCGTGCTAAACACCAGGCGTGCGTTTTGCAGCACAGACAACTCCTTTATTGGGACTCAAGGGAGGAAAGGCCTGGGAGCATCTTACTGGAAATGTGCTTCAGGCAGAGGCCCCCGTGATTCCACGAAGCAGGTCTCCCCCAGGCCCCAGTGACCCTGTCGTGAGCGGGAGGGCCCCTGGGAAGCCTCCGCCTGACTCGGGACAGGGGCAGGTGCGGATTTTACACCTGCCCGGGCCTGGCGCTTCCACAAGGCTCAGCACTTAGAGCCACCACCCAGCGCCGCCGTCCCCGGCCATCAAGCAGACCGGGGCAGCCCCAGTGGTCCCTCCATCCCCCAGCTCTGCCTTCCGTCCTGGAGCCATGAGTTAACCCCTCCGATCAGCTCAGCAGTCACCCGTGAGTCCCATCCTCGTGCCAGCCCTGGGCTGCGTGCTGGGCGGGGACACCAGGACAACGGGGCCATGGCCCTGCCCTCAAGGAGATCGGGGAAGATGGAAACAGAGAAACCTAATGCTACAGAGCCACGGGGGCTGCAGTCAGACACCGGCCCAGCCTGCGGTTCCTGAAGACTCCACAGAGCTGATCCCCGAGCTGTCACGGACGGCCCTCCTCCTGTAACGCAGTATTCAGACGGCTGCTCTTCCCCCCCAGACCCCCAGGCCAGTGGGGCGGCCCTGCTCCTGGCCGCCAGTACTGTACACGCACCACTGCACACTTCAGAGATGGGGGGCACTGCCATCAAGCAGGCCTCACGTGGCGACCGCGAGCCGCAGGACCGAGGCCGGGGTTCACCCCTCCTGCAGCGGGTGAACCTGGCGTTTTCAGACCGTGCTTCGCAGAAACCTTTCGTAGCGGTGGCAGCTGGCTCGCTCGCTGGCAATCCTAGGTGTTTACGAGAGGAAGTAGGCACCCGCATCTTTGGGAGAGTGGAAAAGTCATTTTTAAAGCACCTGTGGAGATGTTATTTATGAATTTTATTTCTTTTTATTCTACCTGTAAATTACATTCTTACCATCATCCTGTAGAGGCGACTTTATCCCCAAACATGATCACAGATGATCAGGAAGTAGAAGCACTGTCACCTCTGGATAGGGAATTGATTACCTTTGCCTTACAATGACCCAGATACATGGAGAGAGAGACAGAGACAGAGGGAGGGGGGAGCAGGGGGAGGAGGGGGGAGGAGGGGAGGAGGGGGAGAGACAGAGAGAGAGGTGATGTGTCTCCGAGACTTGTAACTCAGCTACGAACTACCTTAATATCACTCATTCGTAGGAAGCCCCACCTTAGCTCATTTCAATGGAAAGGCTTTCTAAAACCCTGGTTCTAAGATTCCAAAGGCTAAGCACACTAGGTATGTATCCCAGCTCTAGGCTATTCACAGAAAATCAATGCACTGAAAGTCAATTCATCTAAGGATCATTGCCATAATGACCAGTTTGTCATATGTCCCAACTTACAAAATACCTGTTCCTTCTACCTGCTTATGAAGCTTACAGGGATCCATTCCAGAAGCTTTGGCACCCGAGAGCCCCTGGGGGCGGGGGCGGGCTCCTGGGATCTGGGCCTCAGCCTCCTGCCCCTGCTGTCGGCCTCCTCCTCCGTCTACATAACCAATTATCCCCAAATGTCACAGCCTAGAGGAACGTGACCATGGATTATCTCACAGGGTTCCTCTGGGTCAGGAATTCAGGGTGGTTCCGGCTTGGGGTGTCTCAGATAACTTGTCATCTGAGGACCCAGGGAGAGCAGCTATTTCCCAGAAGGCTCCCTGCAGAGCAAGCGCCTGACAGTTAGCTTTTCTGACGGTGATGTAAGTGGCGCCTCCACTTCAAAGACACTCATCTCGAATGAACACCTTCCCAGCATCACTGCTAGCTAAAGAGCCCCCCACCCCACCATTAAGCTCCCCTATTAGAAAGCCAGGGTGACCCAGATTAAAAAGCGATAAAAGATAAAATTAAGCCTGCTTTCCCCTTCCTGTGCTTTAATTCCTGCTCTTACGTTTTAAACTCACCCATAAAGAGACAACCAGCAAAACCCTAGGCACCCCACCCTGGACCCTAATGAAGGCAGAACCCCAGATTGTCTCTCCCTCCCCCCGCCCCACAGACCTCGATGTGTGGTCCGGGCATGCCCCACTCGTCCAGGAGCCCAGAGTCATAACCCCTCTTCAGAGTGCCCAGCTGGCTGAGGCTGACGGGGCCCCTGCGGTCAGCCTCACGGCGGGCTCCACGGGGGAATGTCTGCGGGGCCTCCCAGAAGTAGGGGGGCCCAGGTAAGCGCCCCAGGCGTTCCAGCTGGAAACATCACGATGGATCCACAGGCTGAGGCTGACGCAGACCCTCCCTCCATGGCCGCTGGCAGGAGGCCTTGGGTCCTCCCCGCTCGCACCTCTCCCCAGGACCGCTTGAGTGTTCTGCGCATGGCGTCGGGCTGGGCCAGGGGGAGCAAGGTGGAAACAGAGCAAGGCGGAGAAGCTGCACCGTCAGTTCTGCAACTTCCTCTGGGACACAGGAGTCATCCCAACCCAGCGCGGGAGGGACTGACTGCCCTGGGCGGGGGAAAACTGGCTCCACAGTCCCCCTCCCTCAGACGCGCAGCCCTCCCTCCTTCCGGCCTCAGACACTCGCCTTGCGCTTAGGCCTCTCCTTTCTTTGCGATCACCACCTGGGGGGACCTGAAGACCTTCCAAACCTATTGCTGGAAACTTATAAAAAGCTCGAACTTTTTTCTTTTCTTTTTTTTTTTTTCGGTAAATCAGTAGACAGTAAAATTGGGGAAAGGGTCCTTAAGATGCTAAAATATTGGCAAGACAGAAAATGGCTTTACAAAGGATTAGAAACAAACGAGTAAACCCTGAAAGTTTTCCACGCAAAGCACTGAAATTTTGGTCAAAGGCAGAAGAAGAAGGTGTTAAAATTCAGTGATTATCATCAGAAAGGCTGTTCTTTTAAACAAGCTTGTAAGGAGGTTAAGTTGGGCAAAGGCCACTCCAAGAATCTGTCCTTTCACGAGTCCGCTTGTGAAGGTGTGGCCTCTGTGGAGTCCTCCCTCTGTGTCTGTGGGATCTGTCAGCTTCCAGGTGTCTTTCTGGTTTGGCGCCTTGGATGCACCACCTCTCCAGCTAGCAGCTTCAGCTCCTGACCCTCAGCCAAGCCCCCAGCCCTCCCGTATGCCTCCCCGCCGCCACCACAGACCAAGCCCTCTGCTTTCTTGAGTAACTTCCAGCCACCAGATAAAACGTCCTCTGATCATATCAGCACAACCCTGTGGGACAGGCATTGCCATTCTCCACACAGATGTCACGAGAGGCTGGGGGACTTGTCACATGAGGTTACTCAAGAAGTGGACGTGTGAATGGCCAAGACTGGGTCTAGCTAATGCAAGACCCAATCTGGCCACATCTGGACATTTCCCTCCACTTCTGCCTGTGAGCGGGGAACTGATTCCTCTTCAAGGCCTTCATTCATCACCGTCCCGTGCGCCAGCTGTGAGCTCTGGACCCTGGGACCTCAGGGAGGGGCTGCGTGAGTCGCGATGGGGACTCCAGGCCTGGGTCTACCTTTGCGGGGAGACCTCTTCCCTAACGCCTTCCTAACCGTGTGTGCTGTGACCGCAGGTCACCTGCTGAGCAGACGCGGTTACCGAGTGGACACTGGGCCTGGCGGTAACCCCGAGGGGCCCTGCAGGGTCAGCTGAGTGCAGGACTCACTGTCTCCTGACATTTCGAGGCACGTGGCTGCTGCTCCCTGGAGAGGGAGGAGAGTGAATCATTTGAAAGGCACTTTCAAGCCGTCAGAGACAAAACAAGGAAAAGCCTGCCCGCGTGGCCCACGCCTGCCCACACTCTCTTTATTCTGCCTCTCGGCTTACCTGCTTTCTCCTGGCCTCCCTCTGTCCTGTGTCCCTCTCATCTAGGTTTTCCTTTGGGGTCAGGGTCTAGCCTGACTCTGCCACGGGGTCCCCGAGGCATTGCTGGGAGCAGGGAAGGGACCTCACGGGGTGACAGCCAGCACACAGTGTAGTCCTCCTGGGGCCACCCCGGCCTCCCCACCCACAGACTTGGGCGACCTCCTTGGATACCTGTACCACTGCTGCGCTGGCCCCTGGGGAGCGAAGCGGGTGAGGACAGGGGTCGTAGGAGCAGAGGGTGTGTGGGCGTGAGGCCAAGAGGCTGGGGGACCCGCCTGCTGGGGTTCCTGCTTTGCCTTGCCTCTCCAGCAGGCTCAGCTCAGCTGCTCAGCGGGTGACTGGGCAGCACAGATCGCCAGGGTGGCCAGGGTGGTTTGCAGGTGGCAGCCCAGAAGCTGCCCTCTGTTCAGTGTACCGGGAAATGGGCAGGGGAGGCCCAGGCTGTCCCAGGGCTGTATCCCAGGCAGCCCGGACCCCCGTCTAGGCTCTGCCACCGTGTGTGCCGGAGGGCTCGGCCTCAGCACCTTTGTATATGGTCCAGGGGTGGTGCCAGAGCAGCCGTGGGCAGCGAAGGGGCACCCCTGTGGGTAGGACATATCGAGTGCATCACAGGAACAGATAAGGGCAGTTAGATCAATGACGAATAAGGGACACCTTATTTTTATTGAAAATATCTCATTTAAAAATATTTTTCCTATTCATGAAACTTTATTTTTTCCCTCAAAGTACAACTGTCTGCTCTATAACCCCCTGACAGTGGGTTTTTAGTCCCAGTAAATATTGTGAAGAAGGCGGGCGTCAATTTTCCGCTTCAGAGGTTATTTCTAGAACTGTCTCGTGCCTCCGTGAAGGTAGCTCATTTCTTCCCGAAGGGGCTCTAGCTCTTTTTCATTCCTCTCTTTCTCTTCTTTTCTCCTTTTAAAGGGAGAACAACTCACTAGCTCATTCTGCCCGATTAGGAGGGGTCCGCTGCGTTTCCATTTTAGCGGACGGCCCAGAGCAGAGGAGTCCGAGTCCTGGGAGAAGCGTCAGCAGGAGAGCAGGGAAAATGGGGGTAAAAGGACGTTCTGTCCAGACCCAATGACCTGTGGCTCATCTCGGGGCAAGGCTGGCCCAGGGCAACACCGTGAAGCAGCAAACGCTGTCTTCAGACTCATGTCCCCCTTCCTCTATAGCCTCAAAATTCGGCGTTCCTTGAGTTATCGCCTCCTGAAGGGATATTAATTATCTACCGTTTACATGTTGCTAGGGTTTTTTAAAGTTATTTTAAAAGTTACGTATCTGGTCTCTGTGTCGTGCTAAGTTGTAAAGGCCGCCTCCCAAGGTCTGTTCTTCCTGAACCCCGGACGGCTCGCTGTGTACACCCCACGTGAATCAGATGACGGGTCAGTGCACAGAGGCGAGGATGCTGCCCCTGGAGGGACGAGCACAGGAGGACCCGTCCTGTGTTCTTGGCTGGGCTCGCCCGGTCATCGGCCCAGCACTGGCACTGAACTGGGCGTCCCCTCCGGTGAGGCCATCAATGCGAGGACGCCAATTTGACTTGACTAGACAGACTCCACATCGACGCCCTTGGTGGGGTGACAGAAGATGCCGTGCTGAGAGCAGCCCAGCGAGGATGGAGAGGACCGGCCCGGCCCCCGGGGGCCGTCTAGATGAGGGGGTAGAGTTTGCACACGGCAAAGATCTGGGCGAATGTAGCAGGTGCCACAAGATAGGCTCACAGGGCGTGGCCTCGAGGAGAGAAGGGACAAAGGGAAGGTTCTGAGGCGGAGGCGGCTTTGGCCTTGAAGCTACGTAGCATCTCAGTGGACATGGGACCAGGCCACGGGAGAGCTTCATTGGCAGACGGAGGAATTGTCTCTGCGTAAGAGGTTAGGAGAAGGGATGCTCTGGGCTGTGGCTCACCTCCGCGCCCCCCCCGGCGCTGAGCTGTGGCTGCTCACGGTGTCCACGGCTGGCCACACGTCTTTCAGGTGCTCCTGGACAGCGGCGAGGCACAGCAGGGCCACTAGCGCCCGGCAGCTTCGGGCCAAGGGCTCCCGGTCAGTCTGGCCGGGACCATCTGAGGCTCTTCCCCTCCCCCTCCCCAGGGCTCAGCCCGGCATGGTGGTCAGAGGTCCCGCCTGCCTACCCTGCTCCCATCTGCTTACCCTTCAAGGTACTGACTATTTCTCCCCTTTTGGTCTCCTAGACCTTTGATCCCATCTCGACGTCTGCTTCTAGGAGGACAGGAACCATGCCTGACCGGTTGAGTTGCACTGAAGTTGAAACCTTTTTTGCCATTTCTGTTTTTGAAAATGGGAATCCCTGGACCACCTGGGGACAGGGCCGTGCCGTGGTTGTCGCCGTGCAGCAGCGGTACCTGCAGGAGACGGTCCACCAGAGGCTGTGGGGGACCAGCCGGGGCTGTGGCAGGGACTCAGGCGGTACCAGAGGCTGTGGGGGACCAGCCGGGGCTGTGGCAGGGACTCAGGCGGTAGAGGCCTGGACAGGGTGGTGGGAGTCGAGGCGGCACAAGTGACGCTGCGACCTTTACCTGAACTGACTGCCCTCGTCACCTGCGTCTCTCCTGCCAGCAGGGAGAAGAACCATGAAGAGTGAGGGTTGAGGAAAGAGCACGGATGCGGGATTCAGGGACCCTGGGCTCAGGCCCTGCACTGACCACCCAGGCACCCGGGAAAGGACCGTCACGCTCCGACCTCAGCCTCTGCCCCCTGTGAACGGACACGTCGGGGACAACCCGGTCTTGAAACCCGTCTCGCGTGCTCCCCAACCTTTTAAAATTGGGGGTAAAAATACATATAACACAAACTTTACCATCTTAACCTTTCAAAAAGTACAGCTCAGTGCTAAGACCTTTCACATTGTGTTCGACCATCACCTCCATCCTCTCTAGAACCCTTTTCTTCTTGCCATCTGAAACTCTGTCCCCAGTAAACAGTAATCACCCAACACCCCTCCTCCCTAGGTACATCAAAAGAACAGAACATTTGTCCTTTTGTGTCTTCTTTCACTTAGAATGATGTCATCAAGGTCCATCCATGCTGTAGCCTGTGTCAGAATTCCCTTCCTTTTCAAGGCTGAATAGTATTCCACTGTGTGCATGGACCACATTTTGTTTACCCATCATGCATCATCCAGCCATTGACACTTGGGTTGTTTCCACCTTTCAGCTATTGTGAATGATGCTTCCATGAATACCAGTGTATAAATATCTGTTTGAGTCCCTGCTTTTGATTCTTTGGGGCATATACTGTGATACTGTGATTTATAATAAGAAATATATATTTGTCCCAATTCTTGGCACAGAATTCCTAAAGCTCTTGAAATTTCCCAAGTGCTCAGAGTGATAAAAGTGTCTTTTGTTCTGCCAGTGAGGTGACTTCTAGAAAGGCCCCAGGTAACCCTAGGATGAGGGCTGGCTGCCGAGAAAACCAGCCTCGTGGTTAGAGGATTGGAACTTTCACCCCTGGGGCGGGGAGAGGGGCTGGAGGTTGAGTTCAACCACCAGTGGCCATGATTTAACGGATAGTTCCTATGTGATGAGGCCTCCATAAAACCCCCAAAGGACAAGGTTCAGAGAGCTTCTGGGTTGGTGACAACTTGGAGATTTGGGGAGACTGGTTGCTCAGGGGGAGCATGGAAGCTCTGAGCCCCTCCCTGCGCCTTGCCCTGTGCACCTCTTCCATCTGGCTGTTCCTGAGTCATATTCTTTCCCAATAAACCAGGAATTTAGTAAGTAAAACGTTTCTCTGAGTTCTGTGAGCCACTCTAGTTAATCGGACCTGAGGACGGGGTCATGGGAAGCTCTGACCTGTGCCGGGGGTCAGAAGCACAGGTGACCCCCTGGGCTTCTGACAGGTGTCTGCAGTGGGGGGGGGGCAGAGGGTGGTCTGTGGGACTGAGCCCTTCGCCTGTGGGACCTGATGCTCTCTCCAGGTGGACAGCGTCAGAACTGAGCCAACTGCTTGGTGGTGTGAGGAAAAAAACCCACATCATTATTTGTATCCAAATCCTAACACCCAGAAAAGGCATTGCTGGGGCAAAGCACCCTCCACAGCCCTCAGGAGCAGTTGTCCAAAGGGGCCAACACATCACAATGTCTTTAAAGATTCACACAAAGTTGGCATTCTGCACCACGTTGTATCCTGGTTTTGCTTTCCCATAAAAATGATGTTTTAACTGACACTCCAGCTTAAGGGAGATTTCCCCGTGCAGAGTCCAGGAAAGTCCCTGTTGCAAGGCATTTGTCCAGTGCCTCCGCGGGGGCTGCAGTGGCCAGTGTGATGAGCACACAGAACTGGGTTCTCTTCAAGATCCCCCCCGGCTCTTATATTCTGTGTCTCCAAGCAGCCCCCTTCCAGGGGAATCTCCCCGTTCAACCAAGAGGCCGTGAGAGAAGGACTCTCCTTATCATCAAAAGGGGTGAGCTGCTGGTGGTGGGGACTTCGGGCGGTCCTGTCTGTGACGGAGGCTGGAAAGGAGAGGGGAGCTCTTCTAGAGCCGAAACGTCACAGAGCACGGCCCCGGTGGGTCTGGCACAGAAGAGGCCGAGTTCTCCCTGGCTTATTGGCAGCACTTCTGGGGGTGCTACCAGATTACCCCAGCTCTGACTCATCGTCTGTGACCACAGCAGAGACGCACGTACCCCTGCTACCCGGATTGCACAGAAGATCAGGGAAGGGTCTCGGTTTGGGCTCTAGGCTGGGTTTCACACTGAGTACGTGATTCTCCCATGCCGTCCCCGGGAACCAGAGCCTTTTTCTGCTTCTGCAGCAGCAATGCTGGGAAAACGCCCTGCACAGATACTGTAACCATGCGACTCGAGGTTTATCCAGGGAAACAGGAGCGAGAGGCTGTTGGGAACCCTTCCAAACCGATTTAGCCAACGCTGCAGCTACTGCCGGCTGACGGTTGACGGGCTGTTTGCATCCACTGCTTTGGTCCCCTGACAGCCTGTGGTCCAGGAGAGAACAGGTAAGGGAGTGAAGCAAGAGGCCGGCGGGTGGGACACCTCCCCTCAGAGTGAACGGTGCCCGGATGGGTGAGAGGTCACGTGAACACGCCCTCCCTTGACGGGGAGGGATGGGTCTGCAGGTCCGAACCACGCTGGTGTTAATTCAACGTTCGTTACCTTCACACCCTCACAGCACGTGAGGGAGTGCGTAGCGGTCCACGCTCCCACAGTATTTGCACCCAAGTATTCTCATGCCAGGGAGATCCCTCCCGGACCCTCCTTCAGGAAGGAAGGATCTATTCCCCCAGCTGCTGGAAGTGTCACCAGCAGACGTGCAGCTGGAGGCTCTCTCCCGGAAATGCCACAGCTGAAGAGAGCTGCTTCGCCCCAGGTCACGGCCCTTCCTGAGGCCACTGCATAAGCATCGTTAACGCAGAAGCTACTTGCGGGAGGGGGAGAGAGGGAGACAGGTCAGCGCGTTCACAACCAGAGCTCCGGCAGTGGCTTTGAGGGGGGCTGTCTGAGCCCTACCCCTCGGGCAGCACCAGGGGCAGCAGGAGAGCAGCCAAGACACAGGCTGATGACCCCAGGCCGGCTGGCCTCAGACGACCCCCAGCGAAGCCAGGGGAGGCCATCCTCCCCCGGTGTCACGACGACAGGTGGGATACGGGACGTGTGTGGGACCCTGGGGACGGGCAGGGGTAGGAACGCTCTGAATTCACGAAGGTGGCCCCCAATTGGCAGAGAAAGCTGGAGCTGATGGAGAAGCTACTTAACTACCTAAGTAAATCACGGGATTTACTTTTGCACACCTGTGACCATGAACTTCCTGCCTGCTGTATGGTGTTTGCAGTTCGAGTGCCCTCTTACCACTTTTCATTGCTACGGTTCAGGTGGGCCTCTTGCTAAGCCGGGGGCTGAGGCTTGCTCGAGGGCCTGCCTCCTCCTGGGAGGGAAGTCAGGTCATGTTCACTGCTGGGGATCTGACACGGCTCATAGGCCTTCCAACAAAGCCCTAGCTTCAAGGGAGGGGCAGTCCTCCAGAAGGACCTCTGCGGGGAGGACGGCTAACTGACGGCCTCCAGGTGCCTCACCTCTGGGTCCACCGAGGCCGGCACGCCTGACCCACTGCTCTGGGTGCCCAGGGCGTCCTAGAGCTGGGCCGCCCTCTAAGGGAGGCCTCATTGGGCAGCTCCAGCTCAGCGACTCCCTGCTGGCCCAGCCGGGACCCTCAGAACTCAGGTCTGAGGCTCTTCCTGCCCAGGTGTCACACCTGTGTTGCAGGTGAAGGCCTGCCCACTCCTGCGCCCCCCTCCCCTTTGTCACAAATGTACATGCAGTGAATCTCTCGCATGTTTCCTCTGGTCTCGGCATCTGTGTCTCAAAGGGCCTGAACTGACACAAGGGAGAATGAGGGGATTCTCTGGGAAGAACTCTGTAAGGAAATAAGAAATGACACGACAATCTTGGCCCAGGAACGACCTCGCTGGAGAGAAGTAGGGACTCTGAGTGCAGCAAGCCATCTTTTCCTTGAAGCCATCCTGGCCAGTCTCCCCGGATTCCTGTCTGGGTTCTGATGTCAGAGAATAAGACCAAAACTTTCATTACACTTTGTGACACTTTGTGGGGGGGGCCTTTACCTGAGTGTAACCCAGTGAGGGAAGCCATTCCCCCAACTTTGACATTGAGCCCAGCTTGGGCCCCCTAAGACCTCCACGTGCTCCCAGTGGGGACCACCCCCCAGGCCTGCAGTGGCCGTGCTACAGGAGATGGAACCGTGCTGGAGCAGGTCCCCGACATCAAAACCATTTGGACACTTGTTAGTTTGTTGTTTTGTCTAACTACACCTGCTCAACCTCAAAATCCCATGGTTCTAAATCCCATGTCTTGCCACCCTGATCAGACCACAAAGTCCTTGATATCAGGGATTACATGTGAATTTTATTCTAGACACAGATTCTGTTTAACTCCTCTGTCCCCACGCCCATGGGCACTAGGTAAATCCTGTTTTAATGGTGATTACATTTCTAATTGTTCTTCTTTTTTTAATATATAAATTTATTTATTTGTTGGGTCTTCTTTGCTGTGCGCGGGCTTTCTCTAGTTGCGGCGAGCAGGGGCTACTCTTCATTGCGGTGCATAGGCGTCTCATTGCGGTGGCTTCTCTTGTTGCAGAGCATGGGCTCTAGGCACGCGGGCTTCAGTAGTTGTGGCTCGTGGGCTTAGTTGCTCCATGGCATGTGGGATCTTCCTGGACCAGGGCTCGAACCCATGTCCCCTGCATTGGCAGGCAGATTCTTAACCACTGCCCCAGCAGGGAGGTCCCTGCCATTCTTCTTAATAACGAAGATTATCTCTGTGACACTATTAATGGTGCCCAAGAAGTTCAGAGACATAAAAAGAAACTTTCTTCAAAAGACTAATTTATCAAGTCACTATGACACATCGACACAGTGATGGAGATGGTGATCGGCCAGGTCGGGGGATGATGATACAGGTGAGCAGGACCTGACCCCAGCCGTGAGTGTGCAGCGCGGTGGGCAGGACAGACAGGAACCAGAGGGTCTGACACAATCAAATAAGAGCTGCAGAAGTGCTGGGACCAGAGTGCTCTGATGGCACGGCAAGGGGACTGGTTCACTGGATCCTAGGCGGAAGAGGGCTATGGGGAGGAGCAGTGATTAAACTGAGTCTTACAGGCTGAGTAGCTATCTGCCAGCTGTACGAGTCCATTCTGGCTGCTATAATAAAATACCACTGGGTGGTATAAACAACAGACATTTATTTCTGGAAGCTGGGAAGTCCCAGAGCAGGGTGCCAGCTGATTCAGTTCTTGGTGAGGGCTCCCTTCCTGGCTTGCGGACAGCCACCTCCTGGCTGGGTGCTCACATGGCCTTTCCTGGGTGCATGTGTGCAGGTGAAGGGGTAGCAAGGTCTGTCTTCTTCTTCCAAGGCCACTAATACCATCATGAGGGACCCACCCTCGTGGCCTCATCTAACCCTAATTACCCCCCAAAGGCCCCACCTCCTCATACCATCACAAGGGGGGTTAGGGCTTAAGCATACACATTTAGCGGGGACAAAGCACTCAGCCCGTTAAAGAGAGAAGCATCCTCTAAGGGCAGGGAGGCAAGAAATCGTGGCCTTTTCCAGAATATGCTGGAGCAGAGGTTGGGTGGACAGGGCCAGTCACAGGTGAGGAAGCAGCTCAGCCCTAGGTTTTCAGGCCCTGGGACCCTGTCCTGAGGAATCTAGACTATCCCGGAGGTACTGGGAAATCCCTGGGGTTTTGTCATAATTTGTATTTCGATTATAAAAACATTACTTCTTTATTAAATACAGAAGTATCAATTTTTGGCTTTTTGCACCCCTCACTCATTTTCACTCAAAGATGCCAATTTATAGAAATGACCCACCACCCTCTGGACCTTTGACTTAAAGATGAAATCACTAGTCTGTTCCCTTTAAGCAACAAACTGCCTGGATTGGTAGATTTGATTTTTCCTAAGAATAAAGGAGGTATTTTTCCTTTTTCAAGTTTATGAAGAGCCTCTTACTTAAACTGTGTGTTTTCTGAGTCTCCCAGGCCTCACATCTAGGAATAAAAAGAGTTTCAATAGGAACAAAACTATTTCCTTTGCTCTGATTCTACCCACGTAGGGTGAGGGTGGGAACCCAGGACCCTCAGATTCCCCCCAAACAGCCGGTGAGTCCCCAGAGGGGTGTCCCCGTCCCCGCCGTCCTGTCCTCACCTGCCCTGGTGCTTGGCTCCTGCCATGGGTCGCTGTGGGAGATGCCCTGCTTCGGAGCTCAGCTCTGCACCGAGCCAGTCTGCCGGCTGGGCCCCGGGCGCCCGCAGGGGCCTGTGCACTGGCCACCACCCGGACCTTCGGGTGCCTCTGCGTGCGGTGGATTTGTAATTGGGCCTCTAGGACTAGAAGGGGGTCCGGCAGGGACAGGAGAGGCCCTGCTGGCAGGGGCGGAGATTTGTGACCAGACACAATAAACCTTCAGTGACGCCGTGGTTTTCTTCCAACTGGACTGTGTATGGGCAAATGCAGGGGTGCAAACAGACTGACCCAGGGCTTGGGGGAGGGGGGGCGGGTGAGCCCCGCTGGAACAGGGAGGGAAGGGATTCCCAGTGTTGGGTTTAGAGGGGCTCATCAGAGCACCCAGGCGTGAGAGAAGGCAGGCGCGGCAGGCGGGAAAGCACCTGAGTGGGTGTGAGCCGCAGCTGAAGCGCTGGTTTGGGGGCGGGGACGGGTGTGGGGAGTTGGGGGAGCCTCTGGGGTCAGCAGAGTCATTCGTCGCCGTTCAGATGCCCCAGGTCAGAAAGCAGAATTTCATAGATGAAATAATGAGGTTTTCACATGAAAAGTCAGCACGTCAATATAGACTTTTTTTTTTACCCCCTGGGAAGTGTTTGCTCTTTGAGGTCTGTTCTCAAAACGTGTACCCAGCCTCCCTCTCTGGCTTTAGCTGAGCAATGGCTCATCTGAGCCCATCTCGAGTCTTGTCTGGCATCCATATGGCCGAACCAATATCTCCGCGATGCTGGTTCAGGAAAGCCAGTCCTTTACCTGACCTCCATCCAGGGCTCCCTCCCTGGTCCCAGCCCTGGGGGGCCTCTTCCTGGGACAGGACGGCCCGCCCTCTGGGACTTGCCTGGTGATCCCAGGTCGGAGCCCAAAGCCTGTGGGAGGGAAGTCGGGTCATTTGGCCTCGTACTTCGTGTCACTCTGCACGTGCTGAGCCACCCTGGATGCGGGGAGACGGAAAGACACTGCTGCAGCCACTGGGAGCGAAGCGGGACAAGAGGCCTGAGGTGCGTCCTGCACAGGCCTGAGCCGTAGTCACGAGGGCCACCTGTCACACCAGGGCCACGTGCAAAGGGCCAGAAAGGCTGCGGTTGGGGCAGGATGGGGAGGGACGAGCTTGTGTTTCAGATGTCCTCCTCAGCAAAGGAACCTTGGCTTTCCCATCCTATTTATTCTTATTAAGTAGCGCAGTCCCCCCTTACGATGATTTTGCAGTTGATCAGACTTGGATCTAAATGGGCTCCTTCTGCTACAGGATAAATGTTCAGCCTTGGCCGGGCATCTAAGGGCCTCCACTGTAGGGCTGACCACAGAAACGTCATGTTAGGGAAGAGCTCTGGCCTGGGACAGGAGGCCCCTCGAGGCTGTAGCAATCTGGTTCGTTCCCAGGACAGCTCTCTCCTGCTCTCCTGGAGAGCCGTCTTCTCCTGCTGGCACAGTCTCCCCTCCTCTCCTTCCCTCCACTTCCCAGACACCAGCCCCAAGGTGGTCTCTTTTCAATCCAAAAACCTTTAATGCACTTAGCAAATAGAGGGGAAAGATAGGGACGTTGAGACCTACAAATGGAACTTAAATCCCAGAGTCTTCCTCTTTCTTACTTAGCCATCCTTCTGTGACTGGCTGTGTGGACCTCTTTGACCTTCTGTTTCTTCTTCTGTGACAATGGTCTCAGGTTCACTGGAGCCAGAAAAGGATGTGCTGGGGGCAGGGCAGGGGCTCACCCATGCTGGCCCCGCTCCCTAGCTCACACCTCCTCTTACTCTATCCCTCCTTCAGCATCCATTAGAGTTATAAAATTATAATATATATATATAATTGCTTTATTAGGCTTGTGTCCTGACTCCCCAGCTGAATCGATTATAGATTTTTCATTCGTTCCTTGAAAGAACTTTGGGTGGAGGGACTCTTATGTCCCTCAGACTGTGCTGGGCACCAGGGATGCAAAGAGGAAAAGATACTGTTCCCAACAGGAAGCCTTGTCTTCTGCTTCTACTTCTTTGTAAAGTTACCACAAATATTTTTTAGAGACAGGCAGAGAAAAAATAAACAGAATACTTCTCCACCTAGTGGTATGCTAACAGGGGCCAAATAAATATTTGGTGAGTTCTTGGCTTTGGAGTTGTAGATGAAGGTGTGAAATGCTTTTGTGATATTCTTATTATTTTATTTCTCAGCTTAACATATTCCAGGTGTGGCCAAACAGGAAAGTCTGAACTTTCAAACATTAGTGCTGGGAAATGATTGCTCACGGCCTGGAAGGATTTGCCCCCGGCTTCCTTTAAAAGCCGCCAGCCTCGCGGGGCTCCGTGTGTGTGTGTGTGTGTGTGTGTGTGTGTGTGCGCACGCGCGTGTGTGTGCTCCGGTGGACCCCGAATGAAGCGTGGGATGCAGAGAATGCTCTAACAACCCCCTTCAAAGTGAAAAATCCGTCAGAAGCGAATTGACCGTGGCCCGTTGATTCTAATGTAAGTCAGCCGGGAAAGTTTACAAAAATTGAATTACATGCAAAATTTCAGGCACAGATTCCTCACTGAGAGTCAGGCTTTCCTCCGAATTCCGCAGCTTGCGGTCCAGGTGGAGGCTTCCGCTGCCTGAGGGTCAAGCCGGTTCTGTGCCAAAGTGTAAGAGC
Source organism: Phocoena sinus (assembly GCF_008692025.1). NCBI lineage: Eukaryota > Metazoa > Chordata > Mammalia > Artiodactyla > Phocoenidae > Phocoena > Phocoena sinus. Next base: position 101,286,863 of record NC_045773.1, on the reverse strand, counting down.
TCTTTGACTCACCGTTTCTGAAGAAGTGCCAGGGAACAATACATTTCAAATTCTTTAAAATGGCCAACTTCTGTCTACAGAAGAGGCTGCTTCTGTCGTTCCCCAGGCCCCATGTCCGTTTCTGCTCCCGCCATGGAGCCCCACCCTTTTCTATCTTTTCTGTGTCGATTTGTGGGCAACATCACTGATGTGGAAACAGTGCCGTTAATAAGCCCCGAGGCCTGGCCAGCCTTGTGCATAACCCGCTGTCCCCAGGGCGGAACCTGCGGGCCTGGCTGCCCGGCGCTCTTCCAGGGTCTCCTAGTGGCTCCCTGCTGTCACGTTCTTGGTTCCTCACCGCCACTCGCAGGCTAGGCTCTCTCTTGGTGAGAACGTGAGCTTCCTGCCCTTGCTTCTGTGCCCCACGGTCGCCCCCAGAACCCTTCCCGCCACCCTGCGTGCTGCTGTTTCACCAGATGCCCTGTGTCGCCCGCAGCCGTCACTGCGACAATAACACCGGTAACGAAGCTTGACATTTCTGCAGGGTTTACAACCTGCCGAGGGCCTCCCATCCATCACGTCACTTAGCCACACCTCTGACCCTGTTACTTCCTGTCTACAACCCTTGAGCAGCTCCTGCTGTTTCCAGGAGAAGGCCAGGCTCCTCGGCACGACGTTCAAGGCTTTCACGGTCGCGGCCTCCAGCTGTGTGGCTGGCCAGCTGCGCTGCCTCCCCGCCTCGCCCGCCACTTCCTGCCCCAGCCACAGCCAGCGGCTTGTCGTTCACAGCACACACGTCACCCTTCCTCGCCCCGTTCACATTTTGGCTTTTGCTGCCCTTTGGCCTGCACGTCCTTCTCCACTTCATCTAGCTCTTCCTTCCCACTCCAGCCATGCATGTCCCACCCGAGCTGTGCCAGCCTCCCTGTCAGAGCTCGGAATAGCCCGCGCATTGCCTCCGACAACAGGTACCGCTGTGTGTGTGGTTTCTCTATCGGGGTAAAACACACGTGACGTAAAATCTGCCATTTTCACCATTTTAAGTGTGCAGTCCAGTGGTATTAAGTAGTTTACATTGTTGTACAACCAGCACCACCAACCTTTGCGAGAACGTCAAACTGAAACTCTACCCATCTGCATTATTAGTCTTCTACGGTAAGAAAATACCACAGACCTGGCGGCTTAAACAACAGACATCTACGTTCTCGCAGTTCTGGAGGCTGGAAGTCCAGGATCAAAGCATTGTCAGGGTTGGTGTCTGGTGAGAACTCTTTTCTGGCTTGCAGACGGCTGCTTTCTCACTGTGTCCTCACGTGGCCTGTTCTGTGTTCATGTGTTGGGGGAGGGATAAGCTCTGGTGTCTCTTCCTCTTCTTAAAAGGATGCCAGTCCTATGTGATTAGGGCCTCACCCTCATGACCTCATTTCACTTTAGTCACCTCCTTAAAGGCCTCATCTCCAATTACAGTCCTGCTGGGGGCTGGAGCTTCCACATAAGAATTTGGAGGGGACACAACTCAGTCCATACCACTGTTAGAAACTAACTCCCCTCTCCCCCTCCTCCCAGCCCCCGGCAACCCCCATTCTACCTTCTGTCTCTATGAATTTGACTGCTTTAGGGACCTCATTAAGTGGAGCCAGGCAGTATCTCTCCTTTTGTGACCAGCTTATTTCAACAAGCATGAGGTCCTCAAAGTCCATCCACCTTGTAGCCTGTGTCAGAATTTCCTTCCGTTTTAAGGCTGAATCATATCCCATTGCATGGATGGACCACATTTTGTGTCTCATTCACCCATCAGTGAAACCAGTGTGTTTTATAGGTGTCTGTGCTTGCCTCTCCCTGAGTTTGGACACCTTGTCTGATACGTCTCTGCGTCCAGGTGCCAAACACAGGTGTTGTCTCCATAAATGTTGAATGAACGGATGGATGGATGGATGGATGAGTCAATCAATTAACATACTGATCATCACCACGGCCCTCAAAGTTATTGCTTTCATTTTACAGATGAATAGCCCAGACATGCAAAGGCCAGTTTTACCTACAAGTAATGTGGATTCCCAATCTGACTCACTAAATAACTATCTCTCTGTTTGCAATTCGGTAGCTATGGAAATACCTGGTTTATCTCTCAACATCGTTTGTGTTCATACAAAGATTTCAGCTTTCCCGTGATATATACAATGGCTGGTCTTTACTGCACTGATATTATGACCTGTATCGGGTCTCAGTCATTTCATAAGACCAAGGGAATTCTAAATGGCATCTATATGTGTCCACAAAACAGAAGAGTTAGCTGAATGTGTCCCGCCAAAACATGATCTAGTCTTAACTACGAATCACTCCAATTGCCAGTCACGACGCCATGTAAACGTGGTTTATTAAAATTGGTCAGAGAATCATCAAACTTTACTCCATTCCTCATTTTCCCTTGGTGACCTAACAGTTCAGCTTGGAAGCATAAACAACACAGTGCTACGGGACTCCAACTGGGAAAGTGAGGCTCTAAGGTCGTGTGTCGGCTGTGACGGGGTGTGTGGCCTGGTGACCTCACGGAGGCGCCATTTGCTCTGCGGTTATTGTCTCGGGTCAGAGTTCCTGGAAGCAGAGCCTGAGACAAGGATTTGGTGCAGTGCTCTTGATGGGGGGAGTGCTGTCCAGGACGCGCTATAGGGGATGAGGGAAGCAGGCCAGGGAGGGGGGGTTGGGCGGGGATGTGACTCCCATCACGGGGTGGGGGGGCGCACTCTGGAGCACAAGCCTCACCCCCTGACGACAGTCAGTCATGGGCGTAGGCTGACCACTCCCTGCAGGTGGAGGGGTAACCTCTCCAGGGAGGGTCCCCCCACGAGCCAAGAGCAGCTACCAGCCGAACTCGCAGCACCTGGGGGAGGGTGGGAAATGGGAGTGGGGGGCAGCGAGTCGGCTGCGCCAAGGGGATCAACATGGGGGCACCAAGCACGTCCCCGAAAGTTCTTTTCTAAGACCAAGCTTTTCTACAGAACAATGGGTCATAAAAGATTAAAGTATAAAGTAAGGATTAAGGGAGACACACAGGCAAGCATACTTAGTTACCTGACGCACTAAGTTTTCGCCGTTATAATTCCTGCTTGTATCTCACTCCTATTCACAAGTCTTCACAAGAATACACTGGGTTGGCCAAAACGTTCGTTTGGTTAGTGAACACGCTGGTCAATAAAATTCTTGGTGAAAATGAAAAATGTGTCTTTTATTTTTACTTAAAACCGAACGAACTTTTGGGCCAACCCAATACCTTTGTAGCTCATCTCAGTGTGAAACCCCAGTTCACGTATAAGACCCAGGGCTTCGAGGGTCTGGAGGCCTCACCACCATTTTGACAACTGACAATTTGAACTTCCTTCACCGGAGAAACTAGACTGGCCTGGTCTAACCCTTCCACCAGTGTGTTTGGAATCCTTGCCTCTCAACCTGGGCTCTCCTTTCTCAGCACGAAGAAGTCACTGCCAGGGTAGGGGATGGCACCCCCTCCTTAGCCCCCTGTCCCAGTGTTTCTGATAAACGCGGTAAAAGCAGGAGCTGAGCGCCATCGGACTTCCCTCCCCAGCGGTGAGATGCCTCTGGCTGTCTTCATCGGTCGGAGGAGGGGTCCCCCACAACCCACCATCATCTTGACATCTTCTTTTCTAATTTACTGGAGAAAATCATCCCTCTTGGTCTTTTGTCTCCGACCAAACCAGGAAGGTCCTGGTAAGAACCGAACTTCATCTTTGACGGTCTCCATAGCAACTGCGCCTAGTGCTTTCCATTAATTTCTGTTATAAAAGTCTCGGTTTGTACCAGAACATTACTTTTTAAAACACATTTAAATGGAATTTGACAAGGATTTTACAGAGCTATAAAGCAGTTTCACCACCGTGATTCATAAATATCTAGACACGTTTTACATTTATGATTATGGTCCTTAATTTACCCCATAACCATTCTCATCACCCTAACGATATGATGGATGGCACCGAGGTCCGTGTGAATGTTTATATATTTAAGATGCAAAAACATTCAGAGAAAATGACACCACGCGAAGAAACTTCACGGATAAAGATCTGAAGGGTGAATTGGCGTGTCAGTGCCTGAATGGTAAGTTTGTAATGGGCTCGTCTATTTCTCCCTTGTGAAAAAACTGCTGCAATATTTGTATCTACAGATACAAGCGACGGAGCCCTTTCTGTCAAGTAACAAGCCTCCATCGATTCTTCTTCTGCTGTAGGGCCACCTGCAGATCCCACCCGGACACCATCACCTGTTACACCATAGGTTAAAGTTGTACCAAGCAGGGGCAGCTCGTGGCCGAACTATTGGCAGGGGCTGCTCAGCAGAGAGAAAATTCCATGCTCTCCGACACTTTATTCCTTTGGAGGCCGGGTAGTTGTCACCGAGGCCGAGTTTGCCCCTGGAAGACGCCATGAGATGAAGAATGGCCAAGGGGTTGATTTCATGTTTTGTGAGGAAGTCAGAGCTCATTTGCGTCCACTGCAATTGGGGATGTCCTCCCAACCCTGGGATCCTTTCCATATACGTGTGGGACCATCGGTGAAATTCACAGGACGGACGATGAGTGTAGTTTAGGGAAAAGCAGGAGGCATTGTATAAGGCCGGGAGCCTGCAGCCAAGGACACTGGCTTCCTTCCTTTTGGGACTCTATAACCGGTTTCTATCCAGTCAACATTCACACTTGCCTGATACCAGAGTCTGACCCAACAGAAGGGTAATTCTCCTGCTGGCGTTCATGAAAGCATGCGGGATTCACCCAAATGCCCCGTCTGATAGCCAAGGGTAGGAGAGCCTCCCTCTGGTTGGACTGGTCTTCGGGGACACTGGGTGACGGCACGGAGAGGCCCCTCCCTCCATGCTTGAGAGATAAGCACATGGATGAAATCCAGCATCCTGGGCTGGGAAATCTCCATAGCAACATATCCCTGCTCTAGCCCTTCTTGGTCCAAAACTTCCAAACCAGACCATTTAGCAGAACTCTTTTATCCCAAAGAGATAGCCTTGCCTTTCTCCCTCCTCACATCCTACTACCTAACCACACCGACCACAAACTCACAGGCGTGCGTCCAGGCAACCACACACACGCACGTACCCCCGGGCCTTAAAGGAGAGCTCCTTGCAAGCTTCTCTGTCCCAGGGCAGACATCTTTATCCCAAGGGTTCTCATCTGATGAGGATGGAGAATTAGCAGGGTCATTATCTGTGAGCACAGTAACCATTTCAAAAGCAAAACAGGAAAGTAATTTCTCCCTCAAATGATGGCCCCGGATCTGCTGGTGACTCCATCTCTGTGTTTGCCCCCCTGCCTAGTTCCATGGGCAGTGAACCCTGGAAGCCAGCCTGTGCCCTGACAACCAAATGACCCCTGCTGAACTGGTGGGAGGTGCTGGTGGCAGGGCTGGTCTTGAACTGCATGGTGAGAACTTAAGGCCAGGGGTGTCCATTGAGTGGGAGAGTCCAGTCGGCCAAAGGGTCTAACCCGGGCCGAAGCAGGGAGCAGAGGCAGCTGGCAATGCTAGAAGTCACCACAGATAAAGAGAGGAGCATCTTGGACTTAGCATGAGTCAGAATCATCAGGGAGATTTGTTAAAACATCCACTGCTGGACCCCATTCCCAGACTTGCATCAGCGGATCCGGGATGAGCCTGGAGGATCTGGGTTTCTAGCAAGTTCCCAAGTGATGCTGGGATCCAGAGAGTGCTCTTTGGAAGCCAGTGGTCTGGATCTCCCAGTGACCTGCTTTGCAATTTCTGCCTGGAGCAGTGCTGGGAGAGCTGAGGGAGGGGGTGGGAGAATGTGAACTTGGACGCTCACACCAACCACTGTTCACTAGCCACGTGGGACTCCCAGCAATCCCGTGAGACACATACGACATCCCCTCTCCCAGATGAGGGTGGTGGCTTAGAGGGGCTATTTCTCAGGCTTGCACGGCCAGTGGGAGCAGATTCTGCTCTCACTGGCCTGGGGGCCCATGTATCAGACTACCTATAGCTCCCAGGGGGTTGGAATGTGCAGCGAAGGTTGAGAGTCACTGGTCTGGGACTTTCACTTCGAACCCGCTGCCACCCAGCGGGTGGCACCCACTGGTCACCATGCCAGCATAAAGAGGAAACACCAGACAAGGTCCCGTTTCTGGGTGACTGCCGTGTGCCCTACCCCCACCACGGAAGCAGGATCCAGAGTCTGCCCCCCGCCCTTTCCTGCATCCCCAGCACATGCTCTGGTCTGTGCAAGCCTCTTGAACTGTAGCGTCCAGCTGGTAGTGAAGCCGCTGCCCCCTATGGACCACTGTCCACGGGGCAAAATGCCCTGAGCCTTTTGACACAAGTCACGGTGGAGGGAGTTATCTCCCTCTTTCCCTCCCTGAGGATGAAACCCCCAGAGGGAGGTGCCCCCAGGTCACAATACGATTGCATCTATGCACAGACACTCTCCGACTCTCAGTAAAGCCAGAATCGTGAGCTCCCTTGGCCGAATCAGTGAGTGATTTTTCACTGGAGACAAGAAACCATTTCCATGAACACTAGATAGAATAATTAAAACAGGGGCTTTCATAAACATCTAGAAAACATTTTCATTTTGTACATCCAGTTCTTCCGGCTTCTAAGAAAATTCAGAGGGCGCCTTCACCAAGGGTTGTTACAACTGCAAAATGTCATTGCTGTAATGAACACCTCATACTCTATACAGATCCCAGCCGTGAAAACCCATTTTTAACGTCTCCTCAATCCAGTTAAATGCCTTCCTGGTTGTCTGTCTGGTGTGTCGCAACAATTGATTCTATTATCCTAAAATGAGCCATTTATAAGCACGTGTGTCCGGGTTCCCGACGTGCCAGGGGTCAGGCTCCTGGCTGCCGAGCCCAGGACCCAGAGGCTGTTGCGTGTCACGGGAAATGCTTGAGGGAAGTGGTGAGGTTTCCGCGGCGGGCGGGGGAGTGTGAATACAAGGCACACGTGTCCCCCGGTGGTGTGGGAAGGCCCTCTGGGAAGTGACGCCTGCCCCCCCACGACCCCGCTTCTCTGAGAGTCCACCTTACACCAAGGCCCCTGAACACCCAGCTGGCTGGGATTCCAACAGGAGGCTCTCACCTGTTTATTTTGGAGCTGCGCCGGCTTCCACTTCCCCCACCACTGGAGAGCCTGAGATCAGGGAACATCTGTGAAGGGTATTCACCTGACAACTGGTCTCTGGGAGCCTCCTGGGCTGGGTGGCGACCAGCCTGGCATTTGGAGAACGCTTGCCGAGAAGTGGAAACATACGTGTGGGCCCTTTGAGAAGGTACACCCCGTCCTACCCGCTGCTCGGGAGTTTTTAATGATGCAGTGGAGGGTCCAGAGAGGGGGGCACAGTGACGAGAGGTGTGACAGCTGGAAGTGAGTTGGAGGAGCGACCCGCACATTCTGACTCAGATGATCTTTTATGTCTTTAAACACTTTCACGGGTGTTGTTCCAGCAGCGAAAAGGCCATTACACAGATATGGAAACAGAGGCTCAGAGACACCATGCAACTCGCACACACTGAGACCGCTGAGAAGTAAATCCAGGTTTTCTGACTCCAAATTCAGTTTTTAACAAAGCTGGACAAATCTTCAGAGAGCAAAGGAAAAACTAGCACTCACTGAAGACATACTGTGTGTCCAGCACAGCGTTTTTCCTGTTAATGCCTCTCCCAGATCAGCCCGGTGAGTATGAACTGGCCCATTGTACTGAAGGGGAAGCACACATAGCATTTGATAATGTGGCTGGCAGAAAGTGGTAGGAGCTGGGGTTAAAACCCGGTTCTTCCCACCTTTAAAGCCACTTTTCTCTCATCTCTACTACTCTAGTTCTTTTAAATTACGTATGAGAGAACAGAGACCCAAGGGGTTAAGTGACCCCCTGGCTGGCACAGCGGGTCAGAGGGAGAGCTGAGCCTGGACTCTGACCCATGACCCCACCCGGCTCTGGGGCCGTGTTATTATCTCATTGTCGCTGCCCTGAAATCAAATTATACCATAATGAGGGACCCAGTTAGTTCTTTACAAGGGGCTCTAACATTTAGCCGAACTGAGTGAGGAAAGAGGTCTGGGACTTCAAAATGCCCCAAAGAACGGTATCAAAGCTTGCGGCCAGGGGTGGATCCGGGGCAGTCCTATATATAGATGTAATTGTGCGCCAGTATCTCCAACTAGCTCGTCTGAGCTGCCTCATAAACTCTTTCAAGTCCTGTTTCTCCGCGGGCACCGTACACTGTGTCAGGATATCTGTGGATCCCGAACAGCTAACGCTATTGATTATCTCATTGTCTGAAGTAGCCGACTGGGACTCTATTCAGACAAATAAAGGAACAATAACCCAATGGCAGCCAACTGAATTGTGGGCACACAGTCCAAGTGGTGGCCGGAGCCCCGGAGAGCTTCTGAGAAGGACAGGGACACAGAGGCTATTCCTAGATCCCCCGGCAGCCCTCACAGCAGTGACAAAAGGAGACACAGATGGAGGAGGGCGTTTTGACAGATGGTCTCTATCCAGGGAGTAGCAGCAGAGATGCTGACGTCAAGAAAAACTGGGGGCTGTGACCCTAGTGATGGCTCTATTTCCTGTTCCAGGCTACTTGGCAGGGATTCTGATACGAGGAACACTTACTCACTGTCAAGACTTACTGTTCTCTACGCGTCACAATTATTTGAGAATCTGAAGAGATGCGAGCATCTTACAAGCGGAAGAGGAATTTTTCAGGGACAGTGGGTGGGTCTCAGACGCTCTGAGTGAAGTTCTGCCAGCATCTCTTTGTTGTTGCAAATTTTTATAAAGACTAATTAGTATGGGGGAGGGGGCAGTGGGTCTCTGACCCTCTCGAGGGTCAAGGATTGGAAAGAAGGTCTGATCCATATTACAGTGAGGACGGCGGGGCCCAAGAGACAGCGCTAAGGGCCACTGTGAACGGTTGTGCAGGTTGTACACTGAACAACTCTAGGGGGCGCCATTTACTTCCTAATATCTTTTCACATTTGTGCAGTGTATCATGTGCGAATTGTATGTGATGCCCTGGGTGTCTAGAACCTTATCAGTTCCGAAACAGAAAGATCAGAGAACTGATTCCAGGGAGAGCAGGTTGCTGATGCTGGAATCTGCCTTCACCCAGCTATCCTGGTGCCCTGGTGTATTTGGAGGAAGATGGCTTCAGGTTTGTTTGAACTTACAGAACTGGGGCACCAAGCACTGTTACAATTTGGGCCTCAGGCAGTTTTTTGGATGCAACAGCATTCTCTCCCAGTTCTCCAGAGCCAGGGTAAATTAAGAAAGGTCTACCCTGAGGCCAGCAGGAACAGATGGCTAAACAGGAAGCCCTGCCCTCGGGGACAGTAGGAGCTTGGCCCTCTAGCCCCGGCACAGCCGAGCGCACCACACTGTGGCCAGCAGTTTCCCCTAGTTCTGTGAGCTCCGGCAGCCTCGAGGCGGGAGGCAGGGCTGGAGCCTGGCAGCAGCAGAGCCCAGCGAACCCCAGCGATTCCATGGGCGTCACACCCCCAAGGACAGTCAGGGAGCCAGGAGCTGTGACTGTTTAAGTCCCAGGGGCCCATCCGTGAGTGAATCCACAGGACGCTGGGAGCCTCGGACACACTCGCGGAGCGGGGATCTGTGAAGATAGATATGGCCTCTGCAGAGCCGGGCTATAGGGATCCGTGGACGTGGCCTCAGTTGTATCCAGAGGCTGCCAAAGCCCAAGGCAGGCTGGCTACGCGGGGAGATTCATTTCACTGCAGAAACGGGGAGCACCCGGACGCTTCATCCTGTATTCCTAGGACTACCGAGGGGAGTGCAGAGGAGAGGCTACACCTCCACAGAAAGAATGAAGCAGCCTGCACTTCCCAGGGGTCAGAGTAAAGCCAGTGATGGAACACGAGAACAGGGTCATGGGCCAGCAGGAATGAAGTCATGGGGCGTCCGGTGGAGGCATGGCAGGTGACACTCGAGGTCTTACTACCCAGACTGTCTTGAGCTGGGGCTGGGCTCACGGCTGTCTAGGAAGAGGACTTGAGGGCCTTGTGGAATCTTCCCTGAGCTCCTTCCTCAATGTCTGGCTGGAGCCAAAATCAGGAAGAGAATAAAACCCACCCATTAGGATACGTTGCCCTCGGAAGTCCCCACTCAGCTGACACAGTGGTTATCGCGCTGAGTGTGTTGACGTTGTCCAGGCCTCACCAGAACGTCCTGGCAGAGGTGTCTGAATTAATCAAGATGATGGACAACCTTCTATAAGAGGGAACAAAAATGTGGCCTCTTCTGTCCAGAATGATAAGGCCGAGGAGGAAAATCATAGAATTTTATCAGATTCATCCAAAGAAAAGACAGGGCAGTACTGTTTCCGTGCAGCAAGAAGAAAACGTACGGATTTACTCCAAGAAGTGGTGCCCTGAATGTCAGGGCGCGTGGGGATGCCCTTCCGCACGTTAGCCGTTAAGGACAGCCGTGTCTTCTCAGAGCCTTGCAGGGTGACCTGCTGTCGACAGACAGGCTTTGAACGGGTGGGTGAAAGGGGCGTGCATCTCACCCACTTCAGCGTTTTGTTTTGCTTTCGTGAGATTTGGGGAGTTAAGAGCATTTGGAAGAATGCTGGGGACAAAGTAAGCTGGGAGGTTTTCTGTGGGCTCGAAACTAATCAAACTCTGAAAGTCACATGTGCGATTTAAAAAAATAGCAAACGGTACCCAGACAGCATCAACCTTATGAAATCTGTGCTTCCCTGGAGCCCCGGGCAGTGAGTCTGAACCAAGAAAGAAAAGCAAGATAGACCAAACTGTGGCTGGTCATAGTTGAGGGTAATACAAACCTCTGGCGCCATTTGCAATGGAGAGAAAGTCTTACATAGTCTAGGAAATATCAGGCTCCCAGCATTACCCACGTACTGCCTAGAAGATTTAATTGGCAATTGATCAGGCTCCGCTCTGATCCGTTCCATCTTTTCTTTTGTTGTCTCAAATAATTGGTTCCCAACCCGAGAGACAAAAATCACTGGCAGGGCATCAAACACAGCACACATCACCTGTGGATTTAGTAAATATTTATCACATATTATATGGACCGGCATTTTTCACATCGGTATTAATGGGATTAATAAAACACAAATCTAATAGAAAACGTTACGAAAAGTTATTGACCCTTTTTGTCATGTACTTCTTCAGTCAATGGGTACTAAGTAAATATAAATACTATTTTAAGTTTATGTCTTTCAAACTGTGGTCTAAAAACAGCATTTATTATTATGTTCTTTAACTATAAAAAATAATGAATTCTTATCTACCATTTATTGACCAATTTTTATGTGCCTGGCTATGTGTGAACCCCTTCCCGTGACGTATCTCATTTAATCCTCATGACGACAAGGTAGGTGTTAGCATAACCCCTATTTTATAGATGGAGAAACTGAGGCTTGAAGAGTTTCTGGAACTTACTTGTGGTCCCACAGGTAACAAGAGGCAGAGACCAGGCCAACCTATACTTTAAGTATAAGGAAACATATCTCTCATAACCCTTCTGTTCAGACATAGGGGAGAAACATTTTAGATTTTGTCCCTCTGGTCATTTTTTCCATGCTTTGTTTTTCTTCACTGAAGTGGTTTTATGCAGAGTATTTTGTTTTGTACTGTCACAGTGCCTCTTTATATATCAGATGTTTTTCTGTAATGTTGTGCATGGCTCACCGTATGGTTGAAATTTTAGAAATTTCACCAGTTCCCTATTTTTGGATATTTAGATGATTTCTAAAGTTCATTATTAAATAATGTTGTGTGGGAGACTGTAAAACCTGTCCACCTAATATTTGCCTCTTATCGAGGAAAATGTCAAGATAAGGAGTCTACTTCTCCAATCTCAGATCTGTGTTGGCCACGAGGCTTGATTTGCCGAGAGGACATTAGTAAGTGCACACAAGCGGAGACCAGAGGTGTGCTTGCATGCCAGGGTGGCTCCCTGGCTGTTCTTGGGAACCCTAAATGGCCACCACATGGGGTGGTCTGTTGCTCATCAAGGCTACCTAATACATGTTGCAAAGAATAATCTTGCACATACAAGTTTAAGAGTAGAAGTTCCCACATAGGGTGAGAGATGGAGAAGGCTTAGGAATGGGATCAGGTTTAGAAATGAAGCAAGGAGAAGGGGCTCAGGGATGGGACAGAGTCACAGATGGGCAGAGAGTTTAGGATGGAGATGGGAGGCTCAAGAATATGTGAGGATGTCTGTGTGCATTTACTTGGTAATTTTCAAAGTCTGAATGTTTCCTGGTTTATAATACTGCATCAAACTGTCATCTGCCAGAGAGTGCATATTTAACCACATCCTGACCAGCAACACGTATTATTCTTTTCCCTCTTTGCCAGTATGGTAAATGAGACTGATTTCTGCCGGCTTTGATTTCGCACTCTGTGGTTACTGGTGGAGTTGAGTTTGTTTTCAGAGTTTCTCCGTTTTTTTCTTTTCCCTGTTCATATCCCTGGTCCATTTTACACTGAATGTTTCTCTTATTACTCTTCACACCTTTCGTTACAGATGTTGCAAATATATTCCTAGTTTATAGGTTGCCTTTTAATTATTTTTACAAGGCTTTTAAAAGGTCAACTTGACTGAGATGCACTTTACGTTAATAAAATGAAGTCATTTAAAGTGAAAAGTCTGATGAGTTTTGACAAATGTATATACCTGTGTAACTTCCACCACAGGCAAAAATTGAGAACATTTTCATCACCCTTAAGATTCTTTTCATGTTCCTTTCCAGTCAATTTCCATTTCCACCCTGGCCCCAGGCAACCACTGATCTACTTTTTCTATCATTATAGATTAAAATTGTCTAGGATTTTTGATATGCAAAATGTATTTTAAGCTTTTTATTAGTCAAATCTAACCCTCTTTTCCTTTAAATGTGTTGGTTTAAAAGACCTTTCCTACACCTAAGATCACATGAGTGTTTACCTTTATTTGCTTGTACTCATTTTTACATTTAACCTTTAGCTCATCTGGGATTTATTTTAATGTATATGACGAAGCATCTATCATGATTTCCAAAGATTTTATCAATTATCTAAGATTATCTTTCTTCCTGATTTAAAATGCCAGTTTTATCGTGTATTGAATACTGGCACACACATACACACACACACACACACACACACACACATACTTGGATCTGTTTCTATTATCTTATTTGATCCTAAATTATTGCAGACTTCTATAATTGCTATGGTTTCATAGTCCTTTTGGGTAACTAAGTATAAGCACTTCCTGCCCCCAATCACTGCTTATAATTCATTTCAACTTTCTCTTGGCAGTTCTTGCCCATCTTTTAGAATCACTTCATCAGATTCTAAAAAAAAAAAATGCCTGGGAATCATGGTCCTTAATCATTATTTACATTTTTATTGTGATTTACATTTTCATTTCTTTAAGTCTCATTTGTCCAGGTAGGTTGCAGACTTCCTAAGGACAATAGCCATGTCTTACTTTACGTCCTGACACCTCCACTATGCCTGATATACAGAAAATGCCCAATACCTGTGTGCTGATCCGGAAACCACTCCCCAGAGACCTCCAACGCCAGAGCTTTTAAAAAATGTGTTTTTAGACTACTTATCAAAAGGGGAAGATAATAGTGGATACGGTACGGCTGATTTTGAGATGTATTTTCCAAAAAACTCAAGTGAAATAGTCTAAAATGGAAATATCAACATTTAAATGGTTCTATACAAAATAAATTAATAGATGAAATTTGAAATTAATGCCAAAAAACTATCCAAAGCCTTTTTTGTACTTCACTTTTACTGTCACGTTGAACATTAAAGTCTAAGTAAGCCATTACTCGGACTTCGCATTGTTTTGCTGTGAGTGTGTGTGTGTGTGTGTGTGTGTGTGTGTGTGTGTATGTGATGAAACCTAGTAAGACTGACTTCTGTTATAAGAATGTCTCCATATACAAATTTTAAAAATATAAAACCTTAAGAAAGGTGAACTAAATCTATATGACTGATTCACAGTTCTGACTTTCCAACCTTGGTGGTGTCCGTTTGCAGAGAAATCTACAATATTACGGCTGAAAGTGTCCTCGAGAGCCAATTCCTCCATTTAACTGACAAGGAAACTGAGACCACTGAAGAGTAAATGGCAGAACTGGGACTGGAAGGAACTCCGCTCACTCCCACCTGAGTGATATTTCCATTGCCTGTGACATTGCAAATGTCTTGACCTTTTCTTAAAACCAAATGAAAGTTACTTTTTTAGAAGGATGCCTTGTAAAATTCAGGCCTTGTTTTGGGGGAGAGGGTTCATGAAATCAAACAAACTACTAGCAAAGGCCCGAAAACTCTAAGAAGATGAATTTTTGCTAAAAGATAAACCTGCTCTTTAAAACGACCAACATCTCTTTCAAAACAAAATGGCGGCCCAGTAAAGCTACTGAAGGTTATATACAACAGGCATAAAAGTGAACAGAGGGGGAAGGAGAGAAAAATGCGGCACTGATCAGCAAAGGAGAGTCACTTTCACCAACAAACAGCGTAATGGCAAAATCCATCCGGCTACCGAAGAGCTGCACAGAATGAAAGCGAGGCGGCCAGAGGCACTCAGAGCGGGACTGCTGGAGAAAAGGGAGAATGAAACATACTGTGAGCAACTCTGTATCTCAGAGGATTTCACACTCGATTTCAACTACGGGGATAAAGCGCCGTGGGACGAGGAGTTTCCTAGATTCTGCAGCAGACAGCTTTACAACCTAGCGAGTAAATAAATAATCTAACCTGGGGAGAAACACCCCCCAGTCGGAGGCTGTGCAGCCCGACCGTCATCTAACCAGGGACCATGCCTCGTCCTGAGCCAGGTAACAGTGGCTACAGAAGACAGATGACAGGCAGGTGACCCACAGCTCCTTACCTTTAGTGCAATAAGGCATGAGTTCATAGGTCCAGGCACTGCACCTCAAGCAAAAGGGAAATATTTATGTTCACTTTTAGAAAAATAAACACCAAGAAGAGCACAGAATAGAGAGATGCGCCCTCTTTGTAAGGATGAAATCCTAGGACGTTCCAGAAGCATGGGTGCACTGTTTCCTAACACTCACACAGTTGTCAATAAAGTGAAGCTTAGCTCAGCTCGGTACCTTCTTTTTACAGATGGGGCTAAAGTAGTTTTTTCTCAAACTAGGGACAAAATAACAAATAGGGCGGTTGTTCTCTGGAAGCCAGGTTTCTCTGGAATGCCTGAATCATTTACCTTGAAACAACACAATGAATGGTTTTTGAAAGAAGCAAGGCTGAGTTTAAAGAAAAAAAAAAGAATGATTCTACCTCACACCATATGCAAAATCAGTTCCAGGGTGGATTGTAGATGCAAATGTGAAAGGGTAAGAAAGACAAGAACGCTCTAGAAAATAACATAGGAAAATACCTTCATGACTTTTGAGATAGACACGTATTTCTCAGACAAAACACACAGAAAGCACTGATCTTAAAGGAAAAACTGACAGTCTTGACTGTGTTACAATTAAGAACTTCTGATCAATAAATTCACTACTAGGGGAGAGAGTGAAAAAGCAAGCCACAGAGTGGGAGGAGATATTTGTAATACATATACTCAATGAAAGGCTTGTGCCCAGAATATATAAAGAATTCCTACAAATCAATAAGAAAAAAAAATAAGCCAACTTTTAAACAGGAGGTCAAAGTCTGGAAGAGGTGTCACACCAAAGAAGATAACCAAATGGTCAATAAGCATATGAAAAGGTGTTCGGCCTTGCTGTTCATCAGGGAAATGCAAATTAAAACTCCAGTGAGATTCCACTACACACCCACCAGAATGGATAACATTAAAAAGACAAACTATATCAACAGTTGGCGAAGATGTAAAGTAATTAGACCTCTAATACACTGCTGGTGAGAATGTAAACTGGTACAACCACTTTGGAAAATTCTATGATAACACCTACTAAATTTGAACACACGAAAACCCCACCAGTCAGCAATTCTACTCTTGGGTTTCCATCACAAATGTGCACCAAAAGGCGTAACCAAAAATCCTCATAGAGGCATTCATTGAGCTAATAAGGAATATTATTCATTATAGTTCCAAACTGAAAACCAACCAGGTATCCATCAACAACAGAATGGATGAAAAGTGCTATATTCATACAATGGAATACTACACAGCGATGAAAAGGAACAAACGACTATTAGCACAGCATGGAGGGGTCTCTCAAACATGACTCTGAACAAAAGAAACCAGACACTAAGGAGTACATACTGTATAATTTCATTTATACAAAGTTCCAAAACAGGCGCACTTACTTCTAGGGTGATAGAAGGCAGTTGGTGGTTGGTTACCTTTTGGACGTGGGTGGGTGGGTGGTGACTGGGAGAGACATTTGGAGGCCTTCTTGGGCACTGACAACATTCTATTTCCTGATCTGGATTGGATTACATGGGAATGTCCACTGTGAAAATTCATGGAGCTGTGCATTTAGGCTTTGTGCACTTTCCTGCAGTAATAGTTGTACCTCAATCAAAATTTTATCTAAAATTATCTGCACAACTTGAATGTGTGTGTGTATACACACATTCCTGAACTATACACTTAAAAATGGTCAATTATGTGTTACGTGTATTTTACTACAATTAAAAATTTTTTAAATAAGTTTTTACTAAAAGAAGGACCCAACCCTGCTGACACCTTATCATTGGGCTTCTGGCCTCCAGAACTATGAAAGAATAAATTCCCATAATTTAAAGTGAGAATGTAAAGCTGGTACAACCACTTTGTGAACCTATATGTAAACCACAGTTTACATATAGGTCATAAAGCCTATAATTTAGAGTGAAAGAAAATACAATGTAGCCAGCCTCCTTTCCTCTACACAATGTAATAATGTTCCATATTTAGCTCCACTGAGTTTCCATATCAGTACTTTTTTAAAGCTCAACTTAGTTTCTTAGATTGGTAATAGCTGTTCCCCCAAATAAATGTTTTCGAATACAAAATTTATCTCAATTTAAATAAGGGAGTCTCGCTCCATGCGCTACGGCTAGTAGAAACAATACGCACAGCCCTGGGCCTCGCCAGCCTCTGGGATGAGGTCGAGCACACAGGCCTCGAAATTGGAGGGTGCTCCCCACGTGGGAGCCCGAGGCCCGGAGGACGGAGTGCGGAGGCAGAGGCGCCCACAGAGGCCCAACACCCCCGCCAGCGGTTGTTTTCCTCATTCGTCTCCGCAGCGTGGGGCTGAACCGGTGCCAGCGCGGATCTCAGCTGCGGTTCCCCACGGACCATGTCCAGATTGCACAGAGGGGCTGGACCAGATCACAGCTCGGCCAGGACATGGTCCCGGCTCCGCCGCTGACCTCACAGCACATTCTTCAGAGCACTGCGCACTGTTTGCAGGAAGCCTAACAGGAAACACACGTAGCTGTGCCGGTCAGACACCCATCCACTCACTTATTCATCCCACAAAGGCTGTCCGAGCATCTGTATGCTTGAGGCACTTTAGTTTTCTACAGCAGAAAGAAGCCTAGGCTCCATGGAGACAATCTTATTCGTTAGAGGTGTCAAAGGCTTACCTTGTGGGACAACCTAGGGCCTGGATGCCCCCAGGAAGGACTGGAGGGACACAGACAAGAAGCAGGTTTTTGCACCTTTCCTTCTGACGTCCCACATCCCTCCCAGTCCCTGCCTACAGTCTGCTTCCCGAGCCCTCGTTCCGGCACGGGGAGCAGGTAAGGGTGCGGAGCCCAGCAGGCTTCATTTCAGCCTTCCCGTGGACCACTGGTGGGCGCGGTAAACCTGTCCTCTGACGTAGGGTCATAGACACCCTTGGGATTAGCTCCATGTTAAGTCATTTTCCAAACCAGCTCTCTTCTGGGAAAGAAGCTGTAGCTGTCACGGTTTAGGTGTTGGTCAAACATGTTTCTTCCGCTCACCTGTGCTCCTTTGGAACCGGATCCTGCTTTCGTTAAGATTTCTATCCTCCTCGATGCATGTTTCAGGGGAGACTCCAGCCACAACTCGGACCCTGACCCGAGCGGAGATCCTGAGAGGTAAAAGCCCCCTGTGGCTTTCCCTCTCCCTTTGCCAGTGGTTGCTTCAGGCTGGGTTTGTTAGGCTGGTTAGTCTGAGACCCAGGGAGTCCGAGGGGCTTCTGGGATGATTTGCTCTCTCGTGCAGAGATTGTTTGTGGACCGATGATGCCCGGGCTGCTCTGGCCTGGGCGGAAGGAACCTGGCCCATTCTGACATTGCAGCCACTCAATTCACCGCCTCTGGAGACCCACTCTGAGCCCACTCAGAGAGAATACATTTCCTTACTATTGCAGCCTGTTTGAGACAGGGTTTTTCCATTCGTCACAGACTGAGGAATCCTGATTGATAAAGAAACTCTGAGCAGAGTCAGAAATCCCCTTGCAATTGTTTAGTGAAACGCCGTCAGGACAGAAGGGAGGCCCAGGGTCCACAAAATCTGCTCTGAGCCCTCGATCCCCTAGTTTTCCTGCTGGCACGTTGGCATGTAGCACATCTGTTTAGAAAGGACCACACAACACACACACACACACACACACATACACACACACACACACACACACACACACACACACACACACATACAGTGGACCTGGATTTGATCGCTCATTGTTGGAATTACTTCCTGTTTGTGAATTCTTTTCTGCTCAAGAAGCAGCCTTCTCAACTTGCTGCCTCTCCCTTAAAGCCTCTTTGAAAGAAAATTGAAACAAATCTCAGCAGCTGTCGAACGCGAGCCCCGGGGTGTCCTGGGGAAGCTGCAGTCAGAGGAGCGTCTGCTGGGGGCCCTTCCCCAGCCCCCGCCCGGAGCACCCTCCTTCAGCAAGGCTGGGATGGGGTCCAGGGACGTGCAGTTTAAGGAGCTCCCAGGTGTCCCTGACGTCGGTGGTCCAGGTTGCTGTGCGCGCTTTGATGGAACGCACGCAGCCCAAGGCCGGCTATTTCTCCAGCTGCAGCCTGGGGTAAAGGAAGGGGGGCTCTCGCTGCCCGACCCTGCCTCAAAGGACCTCAGTTTCTTCTTCTGTCCAAAAGAACTGCCACTACTCGGCTCCCGTGTCGTGAGGATGAAATACCGAGTGTAAAGTTCACGTTCGCACGTGGCTGCACCTGTTTGCTCGTCCATGTACAGACTCTGCAGGCTCTTCCGGACCAGGGCCGTCCCCGCCCATCAGGCTGCGCCAGTGTCTGCGCCTCTCGGGGCGGGGGGGGGGGGGGGGGGGGGGGGAGGGCAGCCCTTCCGCACTAAATAAACACACCCGGCGAGTCTCTATCACGCGTAGGAGGGGAAGCCTTCCCGTGCCTCTGGCCAAGGCCGCCCTGGGTTTCTGATCATTGCTCCCCAGAAGCAGCTCAAACAAGTGAGGGGAAGGGACCCTCCTCTCTGGGGACTCGTGCACCAGCCTCTCCCCCGCTTCGTGGGAAAGATGAGGAGAGGAAGGAAGGAGGACACGATGGACCTGGCAAAACTCACTCTCCAGCGACTCCCAGGCGGTTCCGCTGCCACGCATTTAGTGAACACTTACTATGCTCTAGGCACTGGGCAGTTAGTCCAAGTCTGAGGACCAGAGCGTGGAGGAGAACGAGGCAACAGCTGGAAGTTGCGCTCGGCCTGGACCCCCCTTTCCGCCTCCCTTCCGGGGACCCTCCTTCTCCAGCCTCCGAGCTCCAGGCGGGCCCCCATCCCGCCTGCTGCTTTGGGGTCTTGCCCTGTCCTGCTCCTCCCAGGGGGCCTGCCCTCTGGGTGCTCAGACTTAGGCTGCAAACACCGCCTCTCAGGCACAACCGCCTGATGTTTTGCGAGCAGTGGGGACGTGCCCCAAGGACGTGCTGCCACAAGTGGTTGAAGATGGGCCCCTCTGAAGATCCCAGACGCCTTAGCCTTTAAAATGCCCGTTAGCACCGACCCGAGGCCGCGCCCGTCCCACGCACCCCCCGACCCTGCGCCACGTGTGCTGCGTCCTGGTCCCCGGGCGGCCTGAGGGCAGCCGCGGGGCTGCACAGCCCGCCATCTGCTCGTTGCACGGGGGTCGGGGCAGGTGGGGGAAAGGAGACCCCCGGGCAGCCCCAGAGCTTCACTTCGCTCTAGTCTCCAGGAGGGGGAGGAACGTCCTTTCTGCCCCGTGAGAAGCGTCTCCTTGGAAGAGACGGCTGACGTTGACCGTCACCTTCTCTCCCCGGCCGCCTCCCTCCTCCGCCTTCCCCGACCAGTGCGGCCGCCCTCGGATCCCTTTTGTGCCTTCTCGTCCCACCTCAGTATCCTCAGAGTCTTCGCTCGTGTTCAAAACCGGACACTGTACATCACTAAGAGTCTGACTAACGCCCGGGGGAACAGCATTACTTCCGAGCTATGGCGTGATATGTTTCTTTGGTATTTTTCAGGATTCAGCTGGCCCGTGGACAATGGGGCCCGATTAAGACCCTCTGCAGCTGCGGGAACACAGTCAAGAAGGGGCTGGTCCTGGGCCCCGGGGCTCTGAAGAAGCTCCTAGACGCGGAGCTTCCGGAACAGCCTGCCGAGAAAGGCGTGGTCCACACAGCCCCTGCTCCTGGAGGAGCCCTGAAGGGCCGTGCGGTGTCCCTTCAGGGTAACGCTGGGGTCACCCAAGGGCCCCCCAGGCCTGCCCGCTGCCCCCTTCAGGCACCACCACAGCCCCGGGGCGGGCCCATCCTCGGAGCAGGCTGTGTGCGACCAGGAACTTCTGGGCCTGGCCTGTGCTGTCCCATTGGCCCGCCATGCCGCCTCCCCCCGCCTCGCCCCTCGAAGCACCGTTCGAAGGCTCCTTTCCCGAAGTGTCTGTGTCCTCTCTGGTTGCAATTCCAGGGCACGCGGCTGCAGCCTGCTGCTCAGATACCCAGCCCCGGCTGGGATCCAGCAGGGGTCTCCAGGACCATCCTTCCCCCACAACGACTGTGCCGCTTGCCTCAGTGGAGGGCAGGGGGGACTTCCATCTCCAGAGTGCCTGTCACTTGCTGGGCATCACGTAGGTGGTTTTATAAAAGAAGCGCATGTTGCCCTCGGGTCTACTTCACGAGGCTGGCATTGTCACCCCATTTCACAGACGAGATTTGCCAAATAAAGGCAGAGAGCTAGAATCAGGGATTAAACTCAAGTCCCGCTCTTGCAGTGACTGTGTTATTGTCTGTTAACCTTTGGCATTACCACCGGGTACAGGGCCTTGCACATAAATAACTCCCAATAAACGCGTGATCCTGGAGTGTCGAGAGAAAGCCAGCTGGGCGTCTGAAGTACTATAGTCACTGGCACAACTTTCTGGAGGGGTATTTACACTTTACACTGCGGACGATTAAGAGAAACAGGTGAAGGACTCTCTGGACTTGGTAGAAAGCGGAGCAGCTTCCCGCCGCGGCTCCTGCCCTCTTTCCTACCAGCTGCTCGGAAGGGACACGGTGAGTATTTCCCCGTTACCCTCGCAGGAGCCGGGGGGTGGGGGGAGCCCCCGTGGGTCCCCCGGGACACCTCGCTCTGCTCGTCGTCACCGGTGTGTTCTGGGCTCTCGTCACGCAGGACAAGAATCTCTGCAGCTCGCACGGCTGTCCATCCAGCCCTCCGGCCTCAGTACCAAAGGCCACCACCTATACAGCTGCTGCGACGCCAGCAAGGACACCTGCTGACTGTCCCCTCCTGTCTACACCCTGCTTCTCTGTATCGTCTGGTGGCCGGAAGCCAAGAGCCCTCTCCCCACATCGGTCAGCTCTGGGGTTCCTCCTCCGTCACACCGGGAACGGGCACAGCCCCCGGGTTTGGCCCAAGTACGCCGGCCCCTGCTGAGCCAGGAAACGCCGCCGGGCTCCCCTGAGGGCTCCAGCACCCGCCGGTGAGCATCTTCACCGCGGACGGTCCTCACTGCACGTAAATGTCCTCAGAGCTGCTCTGCGGAGAGCAGGGCCCGCCTCTCCAACATCCTGCGTTCACGCCCTCATCAGCCACAGCGTCTCTGCGTTCGCCACCAATTCCACGAGCAGCAATTCTGGTCTCGTCCACAGACATTTAGTTAAGGCTCCACATTCCAGAACTTCTGCTGAGTCACAGCTGGGAGCCTGCCTTACGGGTGTCCGTTCAGTTCTCTCCATCTGCTTCCCTGAGTTTGGCTTCCCCTGCCCTGGCCATCTGACCTTGACCTGACTGATCTCAGAGGCGACGGTGGGAGCCCCGCAGGAGGCGAGGCTTCCGGGGAGGGCAGCGGCTGGGCTTCAGAAGAGCTGCTCGGCCTGCGGGGACAGGTTTCCCTGAATGCGAGTCTCTGGCCCTCCTGGCACCACCGTGGCGGCCCGGAGGGCATGCCTGGCCCCAAGGCCCTGCACAGCAGGAGGAAGGACAGGTTGCCGTGAGCATCCTGGAAGCCGAGTGGCTGGCATGTGGCCCTGGAGCTTGGCTCCCAGCCCTGCCACTTTCTCACTGGGGACTCCCTTCCGGGTTTGGAGATCTGTGAGCAAAATGAGAAAACACATAATTCTGTTCTTCTGTCCCTCTTTATGTAAGCATTCTTTTTCTTGGGTTCTTTTCTTGGGGGGCAGCAGGGAGCAAACCAAAGTTAAACGGAAAGAGAGCCAAAAGCAGCAACACCCAGGGCTGAATTGTAGGCCTGAAAAATACAAAGTTAAAAGTATGTGCAGCCATCTCTGTGATGCTGTGTGATTTTGAGTAACTTATTCAACTTCTCTGGACCTAAGACTGCTCATAAGATCCAACAGTGCTGTCGTCAGGAATATCTCGTGTGTGTGTGTGTGTGTGTGTGTGTGTGTGTGTGTGTGCGCTCGCGTATGTTCCTTGATGTATATGGTTTTCTGAGCCCACTTACACTAACGATGCGAAGAGCCCTCAAGGCACTAGGTGATGCTGTTATACGTGCTGCGGGCAGTACTGTGGTATTGCACTCAAGGAGCCAAGGTTGCTATTATTTTCTGTTTTTCCAGAAAGCTAAGGGGAAACACAGAGTTCTATTGTTGGGGGAACCTCCTCCTTTTCCCGCGGGGCAAATTCTCCGGGCACACACGCAGACGAACGGCAACAAGTCCCTGGCTTTGCCTGTTGAGATACCAGCGCCCTTTGGAAAAACTCCCAAAGTTGTTTTTCTCACTCTGTTCTCCCTCATGAGGGGAGAAGAGGTGGCTGGATTTCGTTACTCAACAATCAACAGAAATGAGGCAAATGAGAGAGCCTTCAAAAAAAGAATACTGCTGGGCTTCCCTGGTGGCGCAGCGGTTGAGAGTCCGCCTGCCGATGCAGGGGACGCGGGTTCGTGCCCCGGTCCGGGAGGATCCCACGTGCCGCGGAGCGGCTGGGCCCGTGAGCCATGGCCGCTGAGCCTGCGCGTCCGGAGCGTGTGCTCCGCAACGGGAGGGGCCACAACAGTGAGAGGCCCGCGTACCGCAAAAAAAAAAAAAAAAAAAGGGGGCTACTCCTGCTTTCCAGGGAGAAACATTATCTGGGACATCACACTGCATTCGCCATTTGACTATCTACTTTCCATTTTAATTCTCGTCCCACAGGTGGGAAGGAGCCCAGGCAGGTGTATAGCTGGAGGAGGAAGCTGAAAGGTTAGAATGCAGATCACAGATCCGACGCCGAGTAGCGCTACTACCACGAGCCAGCAGGCAGGGCAGCGACCTGGTGAACACACGCCTTGCCAAGAAGCGCCACGTGCGGTGCGGTGATTATCTTGTCCTTGTCTGGCCGGCATGTTTTCAGCTGAGGAGGCGGGTGAGGAGGGGCCCGGGAATTTCTCAAGACCTCACACACCGGCCACTCTCCTCGCTCCCCTTTCACAGAGATTCCTACGCCCTCCCGTTTGAGAAGAGTTGTGCTCTTTGAGGATATTCTCCTAAAGACAGCCCAGGGCACGTTCATGCTATTAATGGATCAGAGATAGAAAATGGAATTCTGCTGTTTCCCGCCCAATCAAGTTGTTCCCCGGGCCAGAACCCCAGCCCAGGTGATGCGATCTTAGCACCCATTCGCAAGGCTCACCAGTCTTCATGATTTTTTACATTTAATGAAAAGATATCCTTTAAGCTGACAGGCAACGTTAAGTCACTGGTAGCCAGTGGACGCCGCAGGTCACGGATAATTGATACCCAGCGATAATCCCTAAACCTCATTTGCATCAGTAATTCCAAAGCCCCCCCTACTCTTACTGGAGCTGCTAATCATGCAGCCCCCTTGCCTGGTTTGCGCCCTCCTGCTCCTGCCTCAGTTCACCTCCCCGCGGAAGCGCTAAGTACTGAACAGCCCCGCTGGCAGACCGCCAGCCAAGGGAGGCGCTGCTATTTCCCACAGCAGAAAATAACTGAGCCGCTACACGCACGTGCCCCATTTCACATACAGCTAACACCCCACAATCCAAGCCTTAAAACCTACAAATTAGTGCATGAGGAGTACTACAAACAGAGATGTGTTACAGTTTCTTGCTTCATAAACAGACTCACTATGAGATTCTTTAGGCCAATGGGTATTAATTTCTACAGGTTCTCAGACTCTTTCGAGAAATTAAAGAACATTATGGATCCCTTCCCCCCAAAACTGTATTCACACATATACACATAAAATTTCACTTACAACACTGTGGGCTTCACAGAACTGAGCAGCTTGTAAATACAACACAACATGAGGGCTGACATGAGGAATAAATAGATGTGTGGAAGCAACCTAAGTGTCCATCGACAGATGGATAAATAAAGAAGAGGTGGGACATATACACAATGGAATATTACTCAGCCATTAAAAAAATGAAATAATGCCATTTGCCGCAACATGGATGGACTTGGAGGGCATTATGCTCAGTGAAATAAGTCAGAGAAAGACAAATACTGTGTGATCTCATATATAAGTGGAATCTAAAAAGTACAACAAGCTAGTGAATATAACAAAAAAGAAGCAGACCCACGGATATAGAGAACAAACTGGTGGTCACCAGTGGGGAGGGGGGAAAGAGCAATATGGGGGTGGGTGTTTAAGAGGTACAAACTATTGGGTGTAAGACAGACTCAAGGATGTATTGTACAACATGGGCAATACAGCCAATATTTTGTAATAACTGTAAATGTAAAGTAAGATTTAAAAATTGTGTTAAAAATTTAAAAAGAATAGCAAATAGATGTGATTTTTTTCTTCTATTAGCTTACAGTCTATAAGAAAGAAGAATGTACCATATCAGACTGGCTGTGTTAAGGACTGTAATGAAAGTGCACCAATAAAACATATACACCATTTAATTACGTGTGTTTTATCAGGTAGAATGGACAGGTATTACTCAAATCTGTTTGGGTTACTTTAAAGACTACACTCTGACATCCTTATAAAAATTACTGCAAAATAAATATCTATTGTTAATATCTGAAATCTATTGGAAACCTCTGCATAGCTACACGAGAGAGCAGAGTAGGGATCAATTATTTCTGACCAGAGCAGGGCTGTCAAGAATGACATCACAGAGAAGGC
This sequence comes from Phocoena sinus, assembly GCF_008692025.1. Classification (NCBI taxonomy): domain Eukaryota; kingdom Metazoa; phylum Chordata; class Mammalia; order Artiodactyla; family Phocoenidae; genus Phocoena; species Phocoena sinus. The sequence goes on along the minus strand of NC_045773.1, from coordinate 101,261,366 downwards.
GACATTTAAACGGAGCCCTGAGTGTAATTTGAAAAGAACTTCAGTAGGTGGAAGGACATAACATTAACGTGTTAGGAATCGCGGCCAACGGAAGGTGAACCAGCAACAGATATTCTACCTCTCTGGAATTGAAAGTCATTGGCGTTTAGCAAAATTTAGAAGCACGTCAAATGCATAGGTGAGAGGTCTATCTGAAAGCCATTTTCTCCTGCCTTTCCTCATATCCTCACAGTTTCACTAAAGGAATGTGTTCCCTCCACAAAAAGAGTCTCACAAACTCCATCTGAAATGTTTTGTTGGTGCTCCAGGCCCTGGGCACGGGTGGCCTCTCCCTATGGCAGGAAATTGAAATGGAGTGCCACGTCGACATAAATGCACACGGGGAGATTGCCACATGGGACCCCAGCCCAGGCAGAGAGGCTCTGGTGTACCAAAGGAAACGGCAGTTTTAGGGGTCGACGGTTCCTAGGTCAGGAGGGCCGCAATGGAGAATTTCACTTTGCAAAAGCTGATACTAGGCAAATTCAGCCTTTATAGTGCTTTGCACTGAAGCGCCTTGCAAACACGACCTCTTGAATAAATGAAAACTACATCCGTAAGGAATCCCCAAAGTAAAACTCCTTACCTTCCCTTAACAAGGGAAACTGGAGTTAACCTGCCATCTGTCTCTTTTTAAATCAAATTTTATTATGACTCTTTAGGCCAGGTGTCTTAAAAAGTTAGATCTGTTTTAAATTAGAACTGCTTTTGTTTCAAATAAAATCTAATAGAAGACTCCTGTAAAGTGGGGAGCGGCTCTGGTTAAAGCAGAGCTGGGGCGGGAAGGAGAAGCTTTCCTCCAACAAGTGGGCCATGGGCCAGCAGCATCGGTGTCACCTGGGAGCTTGTGACAATTGCAGCATCTCACACCCCGCCCCAGACCTGCTGCGCCAGAATCTGCATTTTGACAAGATCCCAGGTGATTCAAATGCACATGACCGTTTGAAAAGCTCTGCTCTAAGGAATCTCCAGCCTTGTGCGATGTTTACCAATGGAAAAGAAGAACTAGAAGTTGAGGTTTTCCTCATTTTGAGATGGAAATAAATTACAGGTGACATTATTTTCTCCGGCAGTTTATGAAGCAGCGAGAGACCCCATGATTGATCATCCCTGCCGAAGATGCAGGCAGACCAAGTCACTGAACCCCCCTGAGGCCCGGCTGGACTTTCCGGTAGTCCCAGCATCTTGCCTCTGGCACTTCAGCTCTGCTGCTGGTCTCTGCCTTGGGGGTCCCATCCTCCCCACTGAAATCACTGAGCCCATTTCAGAAGGAGCGGTCTCCTCCTTACCCCCTCCCAGCCCAAAGTGGGCACACACTACGGTCCCTTTAAAGATGCTGGCATCCCAGCACCAGTGTATTTTTTTGAGTCGTCCTGGGGACACAGTTAGAAGGGGTGAGCAGATTAGTACGTTTACTCCAACAGTCCCGTCTCCCTGGGTTCGTATGCCTCTTTTAACCATATCTAAGAATTTCTGGCATCTTCACTTAATTTCATGCAAGCTACCTACATTTCAGTCAACCAAACAGGCAAACAGACTCATGCCCAGCTATTCAAGAATAAAAAATCTCCAACAAATGTACCCATATTGATACATTTCATCCCAAAATCATTGCAGAGGAACTGTGATCCACAAATGTACCCATATTGATAAACTTCATCCCAAAGTCATTGCAGAGGAACTGTGATCCACAAATGTACCCATATTGATACATTTCATCCCAAAGTCATTGCAGAGGAACTGTGATCCACAAATGTACCCATATTGATAAACTTCATCCCAAAGTCATTGCAGAGGAACTGTGATCCACAAATGTACCCATATTGATAAACTTCATCCCAAAATCATTGCAGAGGAACTGTGATCCTGAGGTCGCAACTAAAATAGCTCTAGGCAACCCACCAAGATCCCACTTGATTCGTATAAAAGCAAAGAAACAAACAAGCCAACAGAACTTCTTAGCCCGGTGACTGGAGGTCATCAGACCGATCCTGAGGGCCCAGGTCACTGTTACGGAGTCACAGCCACTCACCCGCCCCGGGGTCAGTTCAGAGACACATGATGAGGGGAGGCGGCATCTCTGATGCAAGGTGCGGCAGGAACAGCACAAGCGCACAAGATTCATCTGCCCTCCGGCCGTCGTGAAGTTAACTGCCCTGTCCTCGGATCCTGGCTCTAAGATCACGTGATTGCCTGGGGCCTGGGAAAGCCTCTGAGGTTTACCAGGTAGAGGGGACCCTTATGAAGTTTACCTGATAGAAAAGGTTTCAGATCAGACTGTCCCCCGTAACCTCAATGAGAAGTCATGTGTGGCTACTGTCCTAGTTCCCGAACTGCGCGTTCAGAGTAGACATGCTTGGGAATCCCCACGTTGCCTTCCTGACCTGCGGAGTGAGGGTTATTACAGGGCGAAGTCCCAAGTGGAAACCTATGCAAACACCCCTCCCAACTAAATAATCAGTCAAGGGCGGTATGTCATCCAAGGGGAAATTTCAGAGATTACCAACTGAAAGATGCAGGAGCAAGGTCCTATCACACCCTCTTCTGACTCACCCGTGGCCTGTGTAGAAGATGGGCGTATGGACTGTTGTAAAATCAATTGAGTGGGGAAGCTAACTGCACATATGCTCCTCCAGGTATAGACTATTGACTGGAGAAAATCAGTTTAACTGCCAGAGGGGACTTCCCTGGCGGTCCAGTGGTTAAGACTCTGTGCTCCCAATGCAGGGGCCCGGGTTCGATCCCTGGTCAGGAAACTAAGACCACACGGTGCAGCCAAAAATAAATTATGTATATATATATATATATATATATATATATATATATATATACACACACACACACACACACATATAGTCTGCTAGAACATGTATGTGTATATATATATGTACACATATATTCTAGCAGACTATATGTGTATATATACACATATATATATACAAAAAATTGTGTATAAATATATATATATATACACACATATATTCTAGATATATATATATATATATCTGCTGGAACCTCGTGTACAGCTATTGATCCAGAAAACACTCCTTCTTCTCCTCCCATAAGCAGAGAACACCGAACACATTTTTATTTCACCTGGCAAGGATGGCAGTACACTCCAACAGTCCCATCTCCCTGGGTTCGTATGTCTCTTTTAACCATATCTAAGACTTTCTGGCATCTTCACTTAATTTCATGTCAGCTACCTATATTTCAGTCAACCAAACAGGCAAACAGACTCATGCCCAGCTATTCAAGAATAAAAAAAATCTCCAACAAGTGTACCCATATTGATACACTTCACCCCAAAATCACTGCAGAGGATTGCCTTACTCAAGACGACATCGGTTCCAGGCCTCCGTGTCACGTTTAGTCTGCAGAACATTTCACCCGGATCCATTACACTCATGATATTGTGCTGACAGGACAAGTGAGCAGGAAAGAACAGCTCTGTCACTTGGGACTTAGGACCTAACACCTCACGTGTCTGTGATAGAACACGGTGCTGGATGGAGCCTGCACAAGAGCTGCCAGAGGAAAGCAGCACAGGTGCCCAGGGTTTGGAATAAATCCACGTCTGTCTCTTTGAGGTGCAGCTTTTGGCTTGCTACTACCTTTAACGTCTGAATGTACATGAAACTTCAGGTGCCCAACACGAGGTTGTTATTCTGACCTGCCGATCCACCAGTCACTCATGTCCCAAAGCACTCCGTCATCAGTAGCAGTGAAATGTCCAAACTGACCTGAGCAAGTGCTGAAAGCATAAGTGATTTGCATTCACAAGTGGCTTCTACTTCCACGGCACCTGTTCCTGCAGCATCACCACCTCTCTTTCGAGCTACACCTGTGGCCTCGAGTGATGTTTCACAGGACCAGACAGACGGGGAAGAAAATAATTCTACCTCAGTCTGCAGATGGTTCTGCGTGATATGTGGACTCTACTCAGAGGGGGACCACTACAGCATTTCATCCCCAGCTAGAAGTGGCCCTGGAGCACAGTAGGAAAAGAAGTTGTCTCGAGTGCAGAATTTCGGGGGGTACATCTGATCGTCCACTTAACCTGGAAGGAAAATTGGCTGCATGGATGGATATACACTGATGGGCAAGCAGTGACTGAGTGCTGAGCCAGATGGTCAAGAACGTGGACAGCTCAAAACAAGAGAATTACTGGCAAGGATGTCTGGGAAAAATACTTGTGGACGGGTCTCAGAAGGGTCCAGAGCACGGAGACTCTGTGAGTCATGTGACAGTCACCAAAACGTAGAGAGCGTGGCCTGGTCTGTGGACACCATTCAGTCTCGTCCTCTAGTCACCCACTCTTGGGAGGAGTAGCCAGTCACCTGGCGACAGGCTGGTAAGGTCGAACCCCTCTCATCATGGAAGAGGCACCGTTTCTTCCTCGTGAAGTAGATACATTCGAGACCTGGATCTGCTTCTCCAGCCTTTCTCTGCTTCTTCCAAAGACACCGTCAGTGGGCTCATTGAATTGTTTCATCTGATATTTCACTCAACATTGCTTCTGACTGAGGAATTTCATTTCACACCAAAAGAAAGGTTGATGGCTTTGCCCACGGGGTCGCTGGTCTTACCATGTTTCTTATCCATCAAGAAGAAGCCAGTCCTAATGGAGAATGGAAAATGGAGAATGGCCCACGGACGACTCACAGAGCCGGCGAGAGAGCGCCCTTTGTGAGGCTGCACTGCTGCCCCAAGGAAAGCAGGACGTGCCCTGAACCAGTGGCCAGTGGAGCTAGAAAACAGCAAGTAGGACAGCAAATCTCACTATCGCTCCTAAGGACCATTTACAGCCAGACCTCAGACCACTCATGCATAAAGGTTTCCATCACCTCTACAGCAAAGCGCTTCAGACAGCTGAGGGTCTGATTGAAGGCAAAAGAAACACAACGGGAAGTAGAGGGAAGGAATTTATGCCTACCAGCTATGGCCTCTGGCCCACTATAAAGACTAATATTGTAATAACCACTCCGGCATTTTACCCCTCTCTCTGTTAGGGAGGTACTTACGCACACTAACCAACTCTCCTTTTCTCCCTCATTCTTTCCTCTGCTATTTTACATAGAGTACAGTCACACCTCAGAGATACTGGGGGTTTGGTTCCAGACCATCGCAATAAAGAGAATATTCCAATAAAGCGAGTCACACCAATTTTTCGGTTTCCCAGTGCATATAAAAATTATGTTTACACTATAGTAAAGTAAGTGTACAGTAGCATGTCTAAAAAACCAATGTACATACCTTAATTTAAAAACGCTTTATTGCTAAAAACCGCCAACCGTCTTCCGAGTCTTCAGTGAGTGGTGATCTTTTTGCAACGGTAACATCAAGGATCACCGATCACAGGTCACCATAGCAAATATAATAATAATCAAAAAGTTTGAAATATTTAGAGAATTACCAAAACGTGACACAGACACGAAGCGAGTAAATGCTTTGGGAAAATGGCACCAATAGACTTGTTCTGTGTGGGGTAGCCACAAACCTCCAATCCGTAAAACACTCAGCATCTGTGAAGTGCAATAAAACGAGGTCTGCCTGTAAATTGTTGGTCGTTAACTGTGTATTTTGATGTTGGGTTTCAGGAAATCAAAACAGGATTGGAACTGAACTGGAGGAGGAGAGAGCAGCCCCAGGTGCGGAAGGCCCTCGGGAGGGGAGTCGGGGTCTCCTCTTTTGAGAAAAGGATGTGCACGTTGGTACATGAATAGTTACGTTATGTCAGGGAAGCGTGTTACTACTGTTGTTGGTGATAAGCCCAACCACAGATGGGACGTACGTGTGGATGTTGAGGAGCTCGAGGGGTGGACCACTGTGCCCGGGTGCCGTGGGCCGGCTCTCCCAGTATCATTCTGGCCCCTGGTGGCCAGCCAACCCATCCTGCCAAGGCCAGAGAGGTAAAGCAGCATTTCCCAGATTGTCTCGCCATGAGGACCTGCCAACTGGGAGAAGCAGGGAGAGAGGCAGGTGTGAAGCATGCACTTGGGCCATGGATCCTAGCAGCGCCGGCACCTGCAGCCCGTCTGGGCTGCTCCCTTCTCGGCTGCGGGGTCAGCGTTCGGCTCCTGTGCCGTCTGCAGCCCCAGGGGCAAAGCGCCCGTCACAGCAGAAGCTATAAGTACGAGGCTGGGGCTCCCTCAGAGAGAGCCCAGCAGCTGTGTGAACATCTAAGACCCGGTACCAAACCCCTTTCTGCCCCGGCCAGCTAGAGAGGCTTCTGTCCTCCACCATGAGCCCTGGCTGACGCTCCAGGAGGGGCCAGTGTTGACCGTAGACGCTCCAGAAACATAAAAACTGATGTCCATTCATTTGGGCACTATGGACTATTTATGGACACTTACAATGAGAAATGAAAAGAATATGCCAATTGTATAAGCCTATTATGTAAAGGGCCTTTTTCAGAAAGCTTCAGAAAATACATTGGTCTAGTAAGTCATCATGACCCTTCGCCTCTGAAGACAATTGTGTGTTCGGGCTCCTGGCGCACGTTGTATTTGTATTTAACACTGTGCGATCGCTACAAAGACAAATGTGCCCTGACGGCGGAGAGGCAGCCTGCCCAGTGCTTTGGGCGCTAGAGCAGGTAGCCTGGGTTCAAAGAGTGGGTCGACGGCTTGCCAGCCATGAGCCGTTAAGTGAGTTGCTTACCCTCCCTGGGCTTTATTTTCTTCTTCTGTAAATTGGGGATAATTATAGTCCCTGCATCACAGGGGTGCTGTGAAGGTGCATTGAACTCACGCACGTGAAACGCTTGGAACGGTGTCTGGGGCCTAGTAAACTGTGCACATCTTTGCTGTTATTATTATTACTATTTTATGTTAACATGTTGGCTTCTGGACTTGCCGGTAAAAGGAAGATGCAAAAAATATGAGGACAGAAATAAAGACATACTACACTGTGCTGGACACAAATAATATCTTTAGGTGTCAAATGTCCCCTAGACACAGCTCCCTGTGGGAGCACCTGACGGCACGTCGCCAGCCCCAAGGCCGGTGTGCAGGAGGAATCCCACTACACGTCCGCAAGAGGCCACGGCAGCCAGGAAGCACTCTGCCCAGGGATCGGGGAAGGCCATGCCATTGCCACCGCGACCTACTCACTGTGAGTGGCAGCGCCCCGCCCAGGGCCGAGGATCGACTTCTATTGAGCAACCCTCTCAGCTGGAAACAGGAAGCCCTTCCCGACCACCCCGAGGGATGTGGCCAGGCTGGGTGCCATCACGGGTGTGAACATCGTCTGCCAGGCTTGAAAGGACACGGGTGGGTACGACGTCCCCGATGCCCACGGCCATCAGCGCTGGCCCACGTGTGCGTGGCCCAGTGCAGTGGCCACCAGCTTCGTGTAGCTACTGAGCCCTTGCACTGCGGCCGTTGTGACCGAGGCACTGGTTTTTGCATTTTCTTTCTTTTCAGTTGGTTTGGATTTAAAGAGCCACACGTGGCTCCAAAAAGTCTAGGGCTGTGTCCATCTTCTTCCCCGCTGAGACCAGAGCTCAGCTACCTGGCCATCGCCCAATAAATAATGCGGCCAGTAAATGAATGTCCAGGTGACAAGTGTGGCTGCCGTCGTCCCGTGTCCGTGAGGAGTTACGGTGGTGTTCTTAGTGCCGCCCCGAGCAGAGGAACTTCTCACCACAACGTGGCAAGGATGGAGAGGGCAGCCGGGGCAGACGCTGGGTCTACACCAGCAGATCCCGTCTGCTCAGGCCTGCAGGTGAGAAGCTGCAGGGGTCACTGCAAGGTCGCAGGTAGGACCTGGCCCGGTGTCAGTGCTCTGCCAGAGCCCACTGGGTCCATCTGAAGCCAAAGGCAGCTCTTCTGGACAGACTGACCTCGGACTTCTCTGCTTCCCCGCCCTGCAGCAGGCAGAGAGCTAGAAGGGCCTAAGAGGCCACAGGTGTCCCCAGCTGTGGAACGCAGGCCCAGCCCCCCCGCTGTGGGCTGGGAGACTCTGAGCTATAACCCAGGCTCCAGGGTCCCCTGCAGGGTCGGGCTGAAGCCGCTGAGCGGACTCTGCCTGCAGGCGCCTCCTTCCCGTCTTCCTCCCCTTCCTGGTCCCGCTGCTGCCCCCGACCCCTTACCGCTCTCCCGGGAGCACGTCCTTGGTAATCGCTGTACATAAATCCTCCTCCAGAGATCTGCTCCAGGGAACCTTCCCTGAAAGGACACCTTGCTAACCAAACTCAGAAGAGGCCAGATAATTGGTGAGATCACCAGTTTGCTAACATCGTCTCCAAGCAGCCTCTGTTGGGGTGTAGCACTTGCCGCTGGGGACGTGCTCTCAAGCTGAACCAAGCGAGAGACCACGTGCCACTGGATGAACCGGAATCAGAGCAGAGCGTGGGAGGATTTTCAACGATGTTCCCGTCTCTTGCCGGGAGCCGGGCGGTCCACCAGTCATCCTGAGAGGAACACGGTCCTGGAGAGATGGTACTAGAACAGCCTCCTCTCCCTAGGCAGAGACGCAGGGGCCCATTCTTTGGCTCCCTTCAGGGTGTGTACCCAGAAGACCCTCTCCCCCTGCCCCCACTTTGATTTGGGCAACACAGCAGTAGCTCAGGCTGCGACCACACACTTGGGCTGTAACATGGTCACTTATTTCTCAGTCTCAGCAGACCAGGCATGTTCTCTTGAGGCTACACCCTGGCCGCTGTGTTAGTCAGGATTCCCCGGAGAAACCGGACCAACGGGGTGTGTGGACGGAGAGACAGATTTATCTTAAGGAATTGGTTCATGCAGCTCTGGGGGCTGGCGAGTACGCAATCTGCAGGGCAGGCAGCGGACTGGAGGCCCAGGGAAGGGTTGATGTGTAGCTTGAGTCTGAAAGCCTCTGGAGACAATTTCCTCTTCTTTGAGGGACCTCAGTCTTCTTCTCTTAAGGCCTTCACCTGATTGGATGAGGCCCGCCCACATTAGGGAGGGTACTCTGCTTCACTCAGAGGCTACTGATGTAAATGTTAATCTCATCTGAAAAATGATACCTTCATGGCAACACCTAGACTGTTGTTTGACCCAAACCTAGGTGCCATGGCCTGGCCAAACTGACACGTAAAATTAATCATCACAGCCATCTTGACTGAACGGTTTTCTGCACTTAAATTTAAGACGACCTCTGTCCTCCCTTATGGACATGGGACAACTTGCTAGTGTTCCCAGCAACAAGCACCACTCCATGTGCTGATCTCCTTCATTTATGTTGGCTCTTGTTGACTTCAGCTTTCTGACCTGAATCCCAAGTCTTCCTGGCTATGCCTTCTTTGGGACACGTGTCTACCACATGGACTGCACTGAACAGGGGACAGAAGAGTGTAGAGGTTAAGAGACCGGGATCCTGAGTCAGACATGTCTTTGAATCCCAGTTCTGCCCTTTACACACTGTGCGATTTGAAACAGGTCACTTAGCCTCTCTGAGCCTTTCCAAGCAGTAAAACAGAGCAAGTATAGCATCTTAAGGATGTTGTAACAAGTCGATGGAAGCATCCACGCTACAAATATTCATTGCCCACCGACTGCAAGCCAAGCACTGCGGCAGGCCCGGCCATAGCGGTGGCAAATAAAGAACAGAGGTCTGAGTCAGGGGACCTTCAGTCAAGAGTGGCGCTTACATGTAAAACACCTGTCACAGTCCCAGACACACGGTCAAGAGTAGCTGTCACTGTTTACGGCTGAGAGCCACTGATCGCTAACAAAGGCCTCCTCTGAACAGGCAGAGAACCACTGTACAGTTCCTGAAGAAAGCAAAGAATTGAAGGAGTGCTGTCAGAACACACAACCTGCAGGTCCCTCAGACACCACCGTGGCCACTAGTGGCTCACGGCAAAATGAAGGGATGGTCCATCTGGGCAGGTAACTTTTAATCTGATGAAAAGGGGAACACAGCAAGGCATTCGTCTTGGGAGGAACGTATAATCAGCATCCACGGCTTTTCCCTCCTCTTCTGTAATTAGGATTTAGAGTATCCAAACCAAGACACGTGATCTGAGTATATCTGAGGGAACAACGGGCAAGAGGTCTATGAAACTGGGATTGTTCCAGCAAACTCATGATTTGTAGCCAGCGTGGAAGCAGGCTTCACTTCAAACTCATCTTAAGGAACTTGGTCTCCCAAATGCTTCTGTCGTCTCACTCTCCTAGCAGGAAGTTTCTTCATTTCATGTCTTGCCAGTGTTATTAAGACTCCGTATAATTAGATGTTTACTTGATTGAGCTCACGTGGGAACTTCAGTCGCAAACATACAAGGTCCCGGCCCTGCGGAGCCTTGTCAGTGGGGAGACGGAAACAATCGCTCCGATTTCATTACAAATTACATGAAAGAAAAGCACAGGAAGTTATGAGCCTATGGCAGGGAACACAACGTGGATGAGAGTCATAGAAGGTGCATCGGTCAGGCTCTTACTGGCATGTAGCAGTGACTAATTCTGGCTGACGTAAGCAGGAAAAATACTGTGTCAAAAGGCCACTGGATACTTAATAGACTGCTGGACAGGCTGGAAACCTGGCTCAGAGCCTCCTCAGCCAGAATGGACACCCACAGTCACACCACAAAATGCAGGGCAGCTGGGCCGCAGGCAGCTCCCACCCTCCTGACTCAGACACCTGACTCTCCTCATGGCTCCTGCTTCTCTGCATCACTAGCTTCTGATCCTATATCTGGGAGGAGTCACTGGACTGGGAAAGCCTCGGTCACGTATCTGTCCCTTTCCTGCAGAGAGACTGAGAACACAAATGCTCTGTGTTCTTAACAGAAATCCTTCCCCTTAAGCTGTAAGGTCCTCGGTGTTCTTAAACCTGGCAAGAGAAGTTGCTCCATCCGTTTACTTTCAAGAGAACTGAATAGAATAAAACAATTGCCACAGAGAAAAACAGTTATCAATTATTTTTTGAAGTCAGAACAGCATAAAGATGTTACCATCATACCCTTATCGGACAGTGTTTTGGGAGTCTCCAAGCTAATACAATTGCACAGAAGGAAGAAGAAATAAGTGGTATGAAAATTGGAGGAGAGGAAGTAAAATTATTACATCCAGATGTATGGTTTCATTTTAGAAAAAAAAGTAAATAAGGAAAAATTAGCAAAGGATATCAGTATGGTGGTCAGTTACTAATTTCAGAAGCAAAAGCACTAGTTTTCATGTACAAGTAACAATCAGTTAGAAAATATAATGGAAGAAAATAACCTATTTATAACTGCAACCAAAATGATAACACATACAGGAATCAACTTTTGAAAATGTACATGTTTCTACAGAATGAAAATAGGAAACCTTTACTATGGTAGGTAGAAAAATTAAATACTCATAGGAAAACCATACTGTGCTCTTAGATAGAGAGATCTGATATTGCAGAGATGTCAAATATTCTTAATTCATAAAATTAATATGAACCCCACGAAAATACCAACAGGACTCATTTTTAATCATCTAGGCCAGCGGTTCTCGACTATGGGTTGTTTTGCCCCCGAGAGGACCTTTGACAATCTCATGTTTGGCAGAGGGGGGCTGCTATTGGCTTCTAGTGGGTGGAGCTAGGGATGCCGCTATTAACATCCTACAAGGCCAGGACAGTACCCACAGCAAAATGTTAATAACACTGAGGTTGAGACGCTGAGACAGAAGGACTGACCCTTAAGTCCCTGGTTGAGGGGTGGGGAGGAGGTAGGGGTCACGCAAGACCAGTCAGGAAAATTCCTGGGGGACAAGCATGGACAATGTTAAGGAACTAGTCTGTTTACATATTCAAGAGCACGCTGTAGCATCTACAGAGGTTGGAACAGCAGGGTTCTCATCCTGGCACCACTGACATTTGGGGCCGGTAAGTCTTTGCTGTGGGGACCTGTCCCGTGCTCTATAGGATACTGGGCAGCCCACGGCCAAAATTCCAGCTGCACGCCTCTCCCCTCAGCTGTGACAATCAAAAATGTTTCCAGACTTTATTAACCGTCCTTCGGGGGGCAAAACTGTCCCTGAGTAATAACCACCGAGGTAGACATATTAATGGAACTGAACAGAGGATCTAGAAATAGACCTAAATACATTTAGGGATTTGATGCAATGAAGTCAGTATTTCAGATCAGTTGGGAGACATTAGTCAACAAAAAGCAAGAGCAATTCAGCGGACAAAGGGGAGCCTTTCGACACGTGGTGCTGAGCAACTGGACATTGTAAGCCAAGAAATGAACACTCACCTGACCTCATGTCTTATACAAAAGTTAGCCAGACGACTGGTTTCTGCTTCAACAAGTCAAAAGCTTGGCAGTCATCAGTCCCACCCTCACAATAAGAAAAAAGCAAAGCAAACTGTAAATCTATAACTCTTCTTAGATCCTTCAGAGAACTGAGGTCACAGGGCAGACTGCTGCCCCCAAACTGGAAAGACAGGTAAGTACAGAAAATCACAGCTGAATACAGAGACTCATAGCTTACTGGAGACAGAAGCCACAGGGGCAAGTAACCAATGGACAGGAAAACTCGCATGGTAGTTGGCTAGCTCTTTGAGGCTGAGTGTGGGCTAGCTTGAGATCCAAAACCTCCTGGGGCCCAAGCTTGGTGGCAGGGGGTAGGGTGTCCTCACTTCCATGAGTTTTCCTCCGGGAGGCCCCACCAGGCTCTCAGGGTGAAGAGCGGAGAAAAAGCCCCTTCTGCTTGCAGCAGGGGACGGGGAGAAGTAACCATTTAAAAATATGCCCAGGGGGCTTCCCTGGTGGCGCAGTGGTTGAGAGTCCGCCTGCCGATGCAGGGCACACGGGTTCGTGCCCCGGGCTGGGAAGATCCCACATGCCGCGGAGCGGCTGGGCCCGTGAGCCGTGGCCACTGAGCTGGCGCGTCCGGAGCCTGTGCTCCGCAACGGGAGAGGCCACAACAGTGAGAGGCCCGCATACAGCAAAATAAATAAATAAAATAAAATAAAAAAAATAAAAATATGCCCAGAGAGATCTTTTCTGATTAGCACTGGGCTTCCCTCAAAGGAAACTCCTTTACCAGAGACTTAACCGACGGGGGGTGGGGTGGGGTGGGGTGGGGACAGGAAGTACCCAAGTCCAACCCCCTCTAGCCTTCCTGTCTCACCTGCGGGGCAGGAGATGAAAAGCCAAGAAGCACACGTGAAAGTCACGGCCCAGCAGCACTGCCTCAGCAAAGGACTGAGTCCTAATCACAAGACCCTCCACACCTTACGACCAAACCAGTCGGCCCCTGCCTGCTAACGCACATGGGACTGCAGCCGGAAGAACTACGAGGCTGAGATTCTTTGCAAGAAGGGGTCTCTAGAGAAACCCCAAGACAACTGAAGACACAAAAACAAGGACACTGGAGGACTGGAGACTCTGCCAGCCTTAAGCACAAAATAACTCCTAGCCAGATAAACATAAAACCTCACACTAGGGGCCTTCTGCCTCAGTTTCTGTGGCCAATGAATCGCATCTGGCTTTCAAAAGAAAATTATAAGGCATGTTAAAAAAATTTTTTTTTAAGTCTAAGAGACAAAGCAAGCATCAAAACCAGACTCAGATATGACAGTTTGGAATTATTTTTGGAATGATCAGACCAGGAATTTAAAATAACTCCGATTAACATGCTAATGGCTCACATGGAAAAAGGTAGGCAACAGGCAAGAACAGATGCTTAATGTAAACAGAGAGAAATGAACTCTAGGAAAGAGTCAAAAGGAGATGCTAGAAACCAGAACCACTGAAACAGAAATGAAGAAAGCCTTTACCAGGCTCATTAGCAGACTGGACACGGCTAAGGAAAGAATCAGTGAGCTTTAAGCTATGTCCATAGAAATTTCCCAACCTAAAACGCAAAGAGAAAAAGGAAGAATTAATAAGAAAAGAGACATAATATGCAAGAGCTGTGGGGCAATTACAATTGTTAGGGTACACATAATGAGGATACCAAAAGGAGAAGAAAAAGAGGAATGAACAGAAGAAATCCTTACAGTAAAAATGGCAGAGAATTTTCAAAAGTTAATGACAGAAACCAAACTATGGACCCAAAGGGCAGAGAACACAAATCAGGATAAATACTAACAAATCTACACCCAGGCTTAGCATTTTCAAAGTGCAGAAAACCAAAGACACAGAGAAATTTTGAAAGAACCCAGAGGAGCGGGGGAAACATCTTACCTATAGAGGAGCAAAGATAAGAACTACATCAGACTTCTCTTCTGTCTTTATTTCAAGATGGCATGATTGACTATGTACAAGATCCAAAAGAATCGACCAAAAAACTCCTGAAACTAATAATCAATTACAGCAAAGTTGCAGGATACAAGGTTAATTTACAGAAGTCAACTGCTTTCTTATATACCAACAATGAACAAGTGGAATTTGAAATTTAAAACACAATACCATTTATATTAGCACACCCAAAATGAAATACTTAGGTGGAGATCTAACAAAATATATACAAGATCCATATGAGGGAAATGACAGAACTCTGATGAACAATTTTGAGGTAGAAATAAATAAATGGAGAGATATTCCATGTTTGCAGATAGAAAGACTCAATATTGTCAAGACACCAGTTCTTCCCAACTTAATCTATAGAGTCAGTGCAATCCAAATACAATTCCAGCAAGTCATTTTGTGGACATTGACGAACTGATTCTAAAATTTAGATGGAGAGGCAGAAGACCCAGAGTAGCCGACACAACACAGAAGGAGAACAAAGTTGGAGGGGTGACGCTATCTGAATTCAAGACTTACTATAAAGCTACAGTAGAGGATAGCGTGGTATGGGTGAAAGGATAAGCGAACAGATCGATGGAACAGAATAGAGAAACAGACCCAAATAAATAGAGTCACCTGATCTTTGACAAAGCAGCAAAGGCGATATCAAGGAGCAAAGATAGTATGTTCAACAGATGGTGTTGGAACAACTGGACATCCACAAGCGAAAAAAATGAATCTAGACACAGACCTTACAACCTTTCACAAAAATCGGCTCAAATGGATCCCGGACTTAAATGTAAAATGCAAAACTATAAAACTCCTAGAAGATAACATAGGTGAAAACCTAGATGACCTTGGTTATGGCAATGACTTTTTAGATGCAACACCAAAGGTGGGATTCATGAAAGAGAGAGTTGATAAGCTTCATTAAAATTAAAAACATCTGCTCTGCAGAAGATAATGTCAAGAGAATGAGAAGGCCAGCTACAGACTGGGAGAAAATATTTGCAGAAGACACATCTGATAGAGTACTGTTATCCAAAATACACAAAGAACTCTTAAACCTCAACAGTAAGTAAACAAACAAAAATTACTTCAAAGATCCTAACAGATATATCTCATCAAAGAAAATATACAGATAGCAGATAAGCATATAAAAATATTCCCCACATCATATGTCATCAGGGAAATGCAAATTAAAACAGCCATGCGCTGCCACTACACACCTGTGAGCGTGGCCAAAGTCTGGAACACCGACAACCCCAGACTCTGGTGAGTTTGTGGAGCCACAGGAATTCTGATTCATGGCTAGTGCAGATGCAAAGCGGTGCAGTCCCTCTGGAAGACGGTTTGGCAGTTATCTTACAAAACTGAACATAATGTGACCATATGATCCAGCAATTGCACTTTTTGATATTTACCAAAAGGAGTTGCAAACTTATGTCCACACAGAAACCTGCAGGAGGATGTTTATAGCAGCTTTATTCATAAACGCCAAAATGTGGAAGCAAACAAGATGTCCTTTAGTAGGTGAAAGGATAAATAAATTGTGGTACATCCAGGCAATGAAATATCATTCAGCGCCAATGATCTTAGAAATGAGCTGTAAAACCATGAAGAGACAGGGAGGACCTTTAACTGGACATTGTTCAGTGAAAGAAGCCAATCGGAAAAGGCTACATACCGTATGATTCCAACTCTATGACGTTCCAGAAAAGGCAAAACTATGAAGACAGTGGAAAGACCAGTGGTTGCCAGGGGTTGGAGGGTGGTGGGGAGAAGGGATGAACAGACGGAACAGTGAGGATTTTTAGGGCAGTGAGGACACTCTGTGTGATACCATGATGATGGGTACGTGTCACATACACTTGTGCAACAAGTGTCAACACCAAGAGTGAACTGTAACGTAAACTATGGACACTGGGTGATTATGACGTTTTAGTGCGGGTTCACCAGTCGTAACAAATGCACTGCTCAGCTAGGGGTGCTGAGCGTGGGGGGGGGGGCCGGGGGGGGGGGGGGAAGCCGCTGTACAGTCCTCTCAATTTTGCTGTGAACCTAAAACCGCTCTTGTGGAAAGTCTTAAAAAAAGAACGCATCGCCATTTATAGCGTCACCATATAAAAGTGAAACAGGCATAAATCTATTAAAAATAGGTACAGGATCCATATGAGGAGAACTATTGATACAAATCTCTGGTGAAAGAAACCAAAGCCCTGAATGCACGGAGGGATATTCCATGTTCACGGATACGAAGTCTCGACATGGTTGTCTGCTCTCCCCAAGTTGATCTATAAATTCAACACAAGCACAATCAAAGCCCCAGAAGTTATTTTGTGGATGTCAAAACAATGATTCCAGAGTTTATATGGACTGGTAAAAGACTCAGAATAGACAACACAATACTGAAAAAGAAGAAAGTTAAAGGACTAATACTACCTGACTTCAAACTTACTCTAAAGCTACGGTAATCAAGGGAGCACGGTATTGGTGAAAGAAGACACAAATTGAACAGTGACACGGAACTGAGCGCCCAGAAATAGCCCCTCACGAATACAGTCAACAAATCTTTGACAAAGGAGCAAAAGTAAGTCAGTAGAGAAGATAATAATTTAGCTATAATGCTGGGAAAACTGGAATCCCTATGTAGAAAATAGAAGATAATATCTGCAGTGAAATCCTCCCAGAGTTTGAATTACTGGTGTAGACGCCTTCCTGAGAGCGATTTTAGAAGGAGGAAGTGGGCAGTATGCACTGGGTGCCAGCGTTGTCTCGCTGTGTTTGGGGAGAGGTGTGGGTGTGGGTCTGCTGGGAAGAGAATGTTTTGGAAAGAGGAGAAATGCTGCAAGCGGAGATGGAGGTCGCTGAGGAAAAGCTTTCAGCCCATCCTACCAAGCTGCACCCTACCTTACCCCGTCTTCTGATGGCATCTTTCACGATTCCTTAATTCCAGAAAGCGTCACCCTGCGGAGCTCTCCCTGGTGCTCTGTTCACCTGGGGGAGCAGGTAAGGGACAGCTCAGCACCCACAGCCCTGGAGTCCCAGGGTTGCATCACCTCAGTCTGAAAGCTGCTGGCTGCGACGTGCTGGGGGTCCCCGCCTGCTTCCTGGTTGAGTTCAGACAAGGAAGCAAAGGCGCCTGCCTGCCTCCCTGGCCCGCCCCCGCCGTCCTGGGGCTTCTCCCTGCTCCTCTTTGATGGGGCTGTGCCCAGTGGCTCCCCATCTAGGTGCCACCATGGATCTTCGGCATTCAAGTTCATTAATCTCACCAAGGTGCAAGAAGTATTTCCCACACTTGGGACTGACGTTCCATCAGGTCCAGTAGAATAAGGCAGCACATAAAATGCCTAGTTACCCACCCACCAAACTGCCTTTCCCTCCAGAAACAGGAGAGGCCGACGGAGATGTCGCCTGCCGTCCTTCTGCTTCCTTTAGTCCTGGGGTCATGAATAGTCATATATGCAAATAGGCCACCCTCCCCCACCTCTGGTCAATCATCTTTTAACTCTCAGCCCCTAGCGGACGGCAAATCAGGGTCCTAAACCTGATGAAACACGCATTGCTCTGGGTGGTATCTCTCCAGGCAAGGCTGTCTTCTGGAATTCAGATTCTTCGCACAAACGGCATCCTGGCAGGACACCCGCGTTGCACGTTTGCAAGTCAGGCTCTCTGAGGCTAAATTATGAGTTTGTCCAGGTAACAGAAAGCTAGTAGAAAGTGGATTTTCCATTTAGTGCTTGTGTCATTCAGCTCTGCCTGCACCAAAAATGGACTCCATTCACTATGTATTTGCATTTATAGATCACAGGGCCAGGCAAAGCTGTTAGTTTCCCTCCTTCCCTCACCACCCCTTTTAAAAGGTTGCCCTGGAAGCCTTCCGCTGAAGTGACAGCTGGGGACTTGCTTTTTGCTCCCTTTCATCACCGCCTGAATCTCCCCGAGCAGCTTTTGAAGCCCAAGGAGCTCAGTTTTCTTGCAAGGATGCATTTCCCACAGAGAGGTCCCCGTTACACGTCGGACATGAAGCTCTGTAGTCCTGGCCCTACACACACGTGTCCACAGCCCCGGGTCCTGGGGCCAGCTCTAGGTCTGGGGCCTTCTAACACCAGGAGGGCTCAAAGTTTGGGGACACCCTTTACATTCCACTTTTTTCAAGCCCAAGATGAGGCCAGTAGATCTGGCAAGCTTTGTGTTTTCTAACATTGTGTGAGAAGCCCCGAAAGCTATTAGAATAATATGATATTTCATTAGGGTACAACTCTTAGACCTAGGTAACTGGGGCCCCTGAACTAGGCTCCAGACTTTGGGGGGCCTACTCTGGCCTTCCTCCAGATGTGTCCCTCCTCACAGGGCCAGGCGTCCGAGAGCGGAGGGGAAAGTCCCACCTGAGGACGAGTTCCCCTTTTAAACGACCATCCCCAAGGGGTGACTAAGGGGTAGCTATTTGCAGCAGTGAGGGCTGGACAAGCGACACACATCCCAATGCGGCTGGCGGTCCCTCCAGGCGCAGGAAGGAGAACGGAGGTGGGCTGCACAGCGGCGCGGGGCTCCCTCTGTAAGGGGCAGGCCTCTTGAATTAGACCTCTAATGAACTGCCTCTTGAAAACAATGAAATCACACGAAATAAGAGCTACGTCAGGAAATGCAGGGTAAAGGGCACCATTTAACAGCAAGAGGCATTTGTACCAGGGATGCATATGGATCGTTTTCTGTGCTCACAGCCCCTTTGCCGTCTCGCCAAGCCGATGTCGTCTCATCCTACCCCGCCAGCACGGCGCGATGCCGTCTTTATACGCGCCCCGCCCAAAAGAGAGTCCCTTTAGGTCGACACCAAGAAAGACTAATCGATCCCTGGCTTACACTTAACTGTGGGCTGGCCTCCTTGTTCTCTTATCTTCTGATTATAAGTCTCTTCCCAAAGGAATGACCCTGGAGACAAAGCAGTACTGGGCTGTGGACCTGAGCAGTAGCTCCTAATGCAGTCTGTGCGTGGCTTTCTGTAACAGCCACATGTTCTAGTTTATGAATTTGATGCTTTGACCTCTTGGGATGACCCCGGAGGGACTGCCCCTCCCAGGGTTACTCAAGGCCTAGTGACAGTAACAGACTCACTCGTGAGAGTGTTCTTCATATTCAAACCATGCACCCAGAGCCCAGGGCCCCCCCCACCCCCTTTATCCACCTACCATCCCCCCTCATCAGCCAGGGCTGGGTACCACACAGCGAGGGGCAGCCCTGTGCCTGGAGCGCACTGAGACGCTTCACCCTGGCCGATTAAGCCCGCTCAGCCTGCCTCACCTGCTCCCTCCCGTGGAAACCACACCGGAGGCTCTCGCCACAGGTTCCCCCTCCCTCTGACCCTGGCGCTGCCCCCCCCCACCTGCCCCCGCGGCCCCCCTGTCATGCTGCCCCCTGCATCTTGGGGTCAGTGAGCACAACAAGCTGTCTTCTCAATGGCTGTCAGCTGCTCATCTGTTGACCTCCCCAAACCTGACTGATAACAAAACCTACGTTTTAAACCGCTCTCTGCCTTCCATTAGGAAGGAAGGAGGCAGCCCTGGCGGTTTAAGCTTTGGGCTGATCCCCGAGCTGCCTGGCATGGGGTGAGGGGAGGGGTGTGCCTCCGTCAGGGACACAGCCTCCTCGCTCCCGGGAACTTCCCTGAAGGGTTCTCCCTGTCGCCACAGACGGGAGGGGGCGGCCCCGAGTGGGCGTCTGTGGGTGCCGTGGTCGGAAGATCGGGCATCTGCCCAAGCCCAGGGTCCCACTCCTCCAGTAACCGGGTGTGAGACCTCGGGCAATTGACTTAAATCAGCCTGTGTCGCTGTCTCCTCATCTGTAAAATGAGGATAAAACTCCACCCACTTCATGTAAGGAATAAAAGAGGTAGTACGTACAGCTCCGAGAACTGTGCCCCGCCGCAGACGCTCTCAGTGAGTTCAGGCTAGACCCACCTAATGATGCAGTCGCTGCTCTGGTGACCTAGCGTCAACCCCCCAGCAAGACTTTCAACTTTAGAGACTTTGGGAAAGAAGAAACTGCAGTGTTACACGTGGGCTTGAAAAAACGTGCTGTTGTGCGATGCTGGTCACGGGCAATTGGGGGATGCAGGCGGCCATCCGAGATGGGCCCCTGGATGGAAGAGACCTCGCTCGGTCTGCTCCATCCTCCAACTGCCATTTCCTTCTCAGCAGCCGTGGTTCTCAAAGTGTAGTCCCCAGACTAGCAAAATCAGCATCCCCTTAGAATGTGTTAGAAATGCACATTCTTGGGTCCCACCTACTGAACTAGAAACTCTGGGTTTGGGGTCCAGCAATCCACACCCTAACAATCCCTGCAGGTGGCTCTGGGGTGCGCTCAAGTTCGAGAACCACTGTTATGTAGGAGTCGAACCACCCAGCACTGCTGGATCTGAGTCAGCTGGGAACGAGGGCAACTTCCCCAAGGGGTTTGGAATTTCCAAAACTTAGAACAAATAGAGACGATATAGCCGCATCTGAAACCTGCTCTCCCCAGACCCGTACAGTTTACATCAGCCCCGTGGGTGATGGAAACATTCCACCTAACACTTCTTCAGCTGGTCCATTGGCAGCTTCTCCAAAGGGCTCCCCTACCCTCCAGGGCCTGACCACTCCTTTCTCAGCCACTGCCAAGAGGACTGGGGGCAGGGAGATGGGGCTGGGAGCTTGTCTACGATGAGGGCATCTGTCCCTGGTGAGTCAACATTCCTTATTGGCTGCTGCTTCAAACAACGATGCTGTTAATAATGCCTCCCTCAAAAGCCCCCGGGAGGGTCTCGCCACCTCTCAGAACGTGAAAGGAGATGTTCTGTGTCTAAAATCTAAACTGCTTTTGGCTTGTATAGCATTGTCTTGTAAAGTGCGGTGCACAAACCCACTTAAATTGCAGAGAAATGTTATTCGGAAAGCGAATGGCAAGTCCCCCCAGGGCTATGCAGATAAACAGTGACCCACAGAAGACACCTGGGAGAAGGTAGCTTTGGAAATTGAGGGAAGCTGTAGTTATACTTACACTTCTAGGACACCCAGGAAGAAACTCTTTTTCCAGCTCATTGAGACCTCCACCCACCCCCAGCTCCTCTACTTCCTCCTGTCTTGTACCCTCAAATACCCCTCCTGCCCCAGCCCAGCCCAGGTCCATAAATTACAGCTATTCTTTGCCAGCAGCGTCTACCCCAGAGCTCCTCAAAACTTGGACCCCAGTTAAACCAGGATGTCCGGGTGGCACCCAGGCATCGTGTATGTTTAAAGCTTCCCAGGTGACTCCAGTGTACAGCCAAGTTTGGGAACCAGGGCCTTCCTTTGTGCCTGCCACAACACCAACTCCACCTCAAACCAGTGGCTGCTCTGCGACACCTGGCCTCAGCCACGGAGCCCGCAGGGGCAAACGGCGCTGTCTGACGTGCACCTCCCAACCTACCCTGGGACTGCAGGAAGTTCGTGTGCCCCTGGCTGTCACACTCTCCTATCTTCCACACCTGCTATGTCCAGACTTGCCATCTTCCTCAAACCCAGGCCCTTGTAACTTCTGTCTTCCACTCAGCACATCCTCGCTCAGAACTCCCCTACCTCCTGTGGATTTCCTGACCCTTATTTCTCCCACTCTTTTCTCCACAATGAAAGAAATATTCCCAGTTCTGCCCAAGACTAACCCCCTTCCTAGGTTCTGGATCCCCTCCCCCGGTGGCCACACTTGCTCCACTTACCCCCCATTCCTTGATTTGTAGCCCTCCCTCTGGACAGCTTTTCCCAGCAGCCAGCGAACATGCTCAAGCTTCCACTGACAAGAGTTAGTGTTTTTAAATGTCCATCACATTCCTGTCTTCCCCGATCAAACTCTCCAGTGGCACCTGGTTGCATGTAATGTTGGTTGTCCCCAGTACCTGAGCTCCCTTTCTTCTGTAGTAATAGCATTTTTAGCTGGGCACATGGCAACCCAGAACAAAGGCTACGTTTCCAGCTTCCCTTGCAATTAGATAAGCCTTGCGGGTTTCAGCCAATGGAATGTGAGCTTATGTGTTGTGTGATAGTTTGTAGGAATGTTCCTTAGAGTCAATGTAAGTGTGCACTTTGCCTCTTCTCCGCTCTCCATTTTGCTGGCTGGAATGTGGGTGTGATGGTGGGAGCTAAAGCAGCCTTTCTGAACCATGAGGTGGAACCACATATTGATGATAATGGAGAATTAGGAGAGAAGGAGACTGACTCCCTAGTGATCATGAAGCTACAACACCAAACTTGGCCTGCCTGCATTTACCTGAGAGGGAACTAAACTTCTGTTTTGTTTAAGGTCCTGCCACTTTGACTTTTCTCTTCTTTGTAGCTGAACCTAATCCTAACTAATACACAATTTGGTACCAGGAGTAGGGTTCTAGAGGTGGTTTATTGAAAGTTGTGTAGCAGAGGTGGTGAAGACTCGATATGGCAGTCTAGAAAGGGGCGACTCCTATTATTTCAGTTGCAAAATAGTTGACAAAACGGTCAATTGTGAGCAATGCTGTGCTAAGCCATGTCGTAGCCTGAGGCAGAAGGGAATTAATCCTGCCTACATCTAAGATTTTCATATTTTGTTCATCATAGACTTTTTTAAAATATCACTTTAAAACATTATTTATCTTGATTACTGAGGGTTTTTTTTTTTTTTTTTTTTGGTGCCCTTTAAATTTTGCACTTGAGGGGACTTCCCTGGTGGTCCAGCGGTTAAGACAACGCACTTCCACTGCAGGGGGCCCAGTTTCGATCCCTGGTCGGGGAACTGAGATCCCACATGCCACGCGGCACAGCCAAAAAGTAGAAGAAAAAAGTTAAAATTTTGCACTTCAGGGAAGTGCTTCACTTACCTCACCCCAGTCCCAGACCTGCCCGTATGGTTACACCACATGCCATCCAGGGGCGCATCAGCAGGAGAGATTTAGAACACTTCTGTGTGTTGGTAACTTGTGATTTTTTCAACAAAGTCCTACGAGAGAGAAATTAACTCTGGTTATAGCTATAGCTTATCTGCAGGCAGAGATGAAGGGGATAACTGTGTAAAGTGGACTCCCTTTGCTGTGTTTTGCAATCTAAACTCACCGAGAGCTCACCATTGAAATCTTCTGAGCTGAAAACATCCACTGCTTCTGCAGCCCAAACTTACAATATTACGAGCAGTGACTTCAAAGTGCCAGCATGTGCCACAAGATTTTTTAAAGCAACTTCCTCTAGGTTCTCTCTGCTGGGCAACAGGAACCTCCCCAGCAGCAAAGTCAAATCCCACTTAAGCCTTTGGCGTCAGATGGACTCTAGCAAGCCACCGTCGTGTTGGAAGAGAAGGAGATGGCAGAGCACAAAGGCTGTAATTCAGTCTTCAGGTTTAAAACTCTGCCATGATAGGTACTCATTTGTGGTTATTTTTCAAGAAACTGAAGCCAAACAGATGGAAAGCTTACACTTTGAGTAGCTCAAATTACTAAGAAATCATAGAGCTGGCCTGAAATAGCCCAAATTGTTCAATCTTTGAGGAGCTCTCAGAACCCCACAACTGGCCCGGCTGGAAGCATGGCGCCCATTCTCCAATGCCCGCTTCAGAGGCGGCCATCCAGACACCACACAGCAAGGAAGCGCCCTCCTACCCCGCCTCCCGGAGGGCAGGCCCAGGCCCAGAGCACAGTGGGCACAGGGTTACACCCCAGAGCAGAACCGGTGCTGCAGAGGAAATGACGCTTCTCCATCCTGCTCGGGTGTCTCCTTGAGAACGTAACAGGCCCAACAAGAGGTGCAAACTTTTGATTTCATAATGCGAGGTGACGAGCCCTCTGACTCCATCACCCAACATCCTCATCTCCAGTGGGAGACACCCCAGGCATCCAAGCTTCCAAGACGCCCCAGGCATCCTGGAGGCAACCACAGCAGATAAGAGAAGGTTTAGTTGTTCCTTCTCCTCCTTTGCTGTATAAACGCTGAAGTTCAATCCAGACTTCTAGGCATTTCCATTCTACCTGCCACGCACATGATGGGTTAATTTATCATTATTCTATATTGAATTGTGTTCTCTCTTCTGATTTGCTACAGAGGGGCTTGGCTGGATTGTTTCATTCTCCCCAACAGGGGCTGCCATATGGACTAACGAGTGGACACACTCCTGGTGGAAGGGGCTCTCCCTGCTCTATCTCCAGGGGTTGGTATTGGTGCTTCCCATCCTCCTTTTACTGGAATTTCTCTTGTGATCGCCCTGCTCCTATCCAACGTTGTATTTTGGGTGTGTTGGGAGAGGTATTTCATCTCTTGGTTTATAGGTCACCAGAACGTGAGGCACCTATCTGGACTAAGAAAACGGCTGTGTATCACCCAGACGTGTTAGACTTTGAACTATCTTTGAAAATACAGGTTTTATTATTATTTAGGTCTGGCAAGGCCTACAGATCAGGAGACGATTGTCCTTGAAAAGATACTTTGTTACTCACAGATCCCAAGGGGAGAAGGCACACCAGCCACAGAGGCCCACACGGGGAAGCATGGGTTTGTCGGGAGGCCAGGGAGGGGTGAGCTCTGGGAAGAGCCTCTATTGTGGTTTCAGTGGGAAGGAACAGGCGAGTCGGGGTGAACAGGTGTAGGATTGGCTGGTTTGAATAATTTCAGTGGGCTCTGAGGTGTAGGTCTGTCCCTTGTTGTCCGGTTCCCAGCCCCAGGTGATGAGGGCAGGTGACCGTGGCCCAGAGCGTGGGTGCTGGTAAAGGAGGTGATGGGGCTGTGGGTTCTGGATTTGTTGGTTTGTATTTGAAAGCCTTACTGTGAGTAAATTGTTTACTGTCTCCAGGAACTGGCTAAACTTGAGAGGGGCAGTCCCTCCATGGTCAGCAAGTCCCCAGAGGTCAAAGCATCAGAATACAGACAATAAAACATGTGGCTGACACCCGATGGCTCAGAACTGTGTGGGGCTTTGCAGTGTCGCTTGTTCTTCGTGTAGGGGATGCCTGTGTTCTACTGGAGAAAAGGAGGGTGCCCGTGAGTGGTGACAGAGGTGTTGCAAGTTGATCCCAATATATATACCCCCTTCTTCTGTAGTAATATAATTATTTGCTGGGCACATGGCCTCTCAAAATCTACATTTTCTAGCTATTTTTTCAACTAGGTTTAGTTATGAACTAAATACTAGCCAACGTGATATGTACATGTCATGTAGCAGTTTCCAGTAAACTTCTTTAAGATACACTAATTCCAACCCCTTGCTGCTTTTTCTCCTACTTTTCTTCTTCTGGCTAGCTGGAATGCAGATGTGACAGATGGAGCTGGGGCAGCTATATTGGCTCATGAGGTAAAAACCACACGTTTAGGATGTCAGAGCCACAAAATAGAAGCTCAAATCCTTGGGCTGCCTTTATGACAATATAGGTAAATATTAGTCTACTTTAATTCACTGATATTTTCAATTTTCTGATGCTCACAGAAGGCCCTAAGCTAACTAATTAAATAATCTAGATAAAGCTGTTTCATGGGCCATGTCACCACTGTATTGCATTCAGACACCAATCTAACATCCAAAGCAATTACAAAGCTACTTAAGTCTTTAAAACTGTCTCTAAAAAATGCCAAAGTGGATTTTTACTCATAATACACAGTGCGCTCATTAAAATCCTCTTTTCCCTTTTCTTTTTCTTACATTGTAGACAGAGCAGCATCCCCCAAATCTTTCTTCCAGTGCTGTTCTCTCTCTCAATCGCTCCCCATCTCCTTTCTCCTCACTCACTTCTGCTCCCTTTCTGGATTTACTCTTTTCCTTTGGTACAAAGCTTTTTGCTCTTTGAAATAAAAATAAATCATTTTGGGCTTCCCTGGTGGCGCAGTGGTTGAGAGTCTGCCTGCCGATGCAGGGGACGCGGGTTCGTGCCCCGCTCCGGGAAGATCCCACATGCCGCCGAGCGTCTGGGCCCGTGAGCCATGGCCGCTGAGCCTGCGCGTCCGGAGCCTGTGCTCCGCAACGGGAGAGGCCACAGCAGTGAGAGGCCCGCGTACCGCAAAATAAATAAATAAATAAATAATAATAAATCATTTCAAATTCCTTTCAATTCTCTATCACCATGTTGATCAACATAACAAAAAGCCCCAATGCTACCGTACAACAATAAAGCATTCTTCTTTCCAAAGAAAGGAAGGAGAAGTCTTCTGCGAATACTCAGGTGTTAACCTTTTTTTCCTCTGTCATACTTTGCTTCGGGTTGGTCAATTTGAGAACTCATAGATCCCCTGGAAGATTCTATCCACCTTACCTTGAAAAACAGCACACTAAAACTAAAATGTGATTTTAAGCCGTCACTTGGCACCAACATGGCCATGAATGTGAATGTCTGGCTAAAAGATGCTTATCCAGATAATCTAAAACATGTTCCCTTTATCATCACCAAAATAAAATCACAATATTTAAATATTCTCATAAAGATCTCTTGAATGACACAGACCATATCTGCACACCTCCAGAGGCCTGAAACACCTAATGAAGAAATGCTAGTATAATTCACTTTACACACTTTAAAAGTTCTATCACATTTTCAAGAACTATAGAAAAACCTTCTCAGGAATTTTGATATAACAGCTGCTTTTCCTATAAAACAGAATTAATGATAGCTGTACAGTATTAATTGTTGAATTAAATTAGGAAATGTGTATGGAAATGCTTAGGAAATTCCAAAGCTTGCTACAAATATAAAGATTTTATGTAATGTGAGTACACAAGTTCATGGCTGACTCAAAGACAAAAGATTTTTTTTTAAATATTGGAAATCAGTCCTTACAAGACATACTTTAAAAGAACTAAAAAAAAAAAAAAAACAATCACACCGACAATTTGTCCCAGTAGACCGGCTAATTTGCGTCTGATAAACTTACTGACACAGAAGGGTTTTATGTTGCTTTTCTGCTAAAGAGAAATATCCTGGGAACAGATGCAGAAAAAGATAAATAGATATGTCAGTCTGGCAGAGGAGTTGAAACAAATGTGGAATTAAAGGACATCAAAACAAAGCTAGTAATCATCTCTGGGACGGTGGTGATTCCACAGATGTCAATTAAGCATCCAAGATGCATCAGATCCACTAACCATCACTGGTCAGTTCAGAAGGCACCAATTGTGGACACCTGCCAACATAATTGGATATTTTTGTTTCTCCAAGACATAATTACAATGTGCTTATCTTGTGTTACATACACACTGAGACCAGGTTCATCTGAAAGTATACTAATAGGCGTCCTGGGACTCACTCAAGGTGGAGAATGTTTTCCTCTATAAAAACAAGGTACAGTCAACGCTCCACATCCATGGGTTCCGTATCCGTAGATGTGACCAACGACAGATCAAAAACATATGTGTTTTTTAATTGCAGGAAGTTCCAAAACACAAAACTTGACTTTGCTACATGTTGGCAGCTATCTACGTAGCATTTACATTGTATTAGGTATTAGAAGTAACCTAGAGATTACTTAAAGTATTATAGGAGAATGTGTGTAGGTTGTATGCAAATATTATGCCATTTAATAGAAGGAATTTAAGCATCCATGGGAGGTCCTAGGACCAATCCCCCATGGATACTGAGGGACGACTGTATATTCAGTTACAGAAATGGTATCCCTGACTATGGTCCAAACAAACAAGTTGACATGAAACTAAGTGGCCCAGCGGCAAAGTTGATCATTTTAGAACACATCTCTGGACTGCCCTTTGCAAGGAGTTTTAATGTCTAGACAGGTGTGACCTGAAGCCAAATTCCTAGATGACAAAGGTATGATACGCTGGTCATGTATCAGGGAGATGGTAAGAGTGTGGAGCAGGTCGAATGGGAGGCTGCACGTGTTACACGGCAGAAGTGGTGGAATCTTCCAGGTGGTCTAATCTACTGGACTTTCTTGAAAGTTATCCATCTAGCTCTGTAGATGTCTTATGTATGTTCACAACAAAATGACTAGGAATAAGGGCAAAAGGAATCTGAGGCCTTAACTCTTTTTGGTGGATTAGGGACCCTCTAGGTAGGTATTATCCAAGCAGAAGACATGGACCCAGATGGTGCATGAAAGAATTCATTGAGATTTGGGGAAAAAATATTAGAATTTCTATTTATAACTTTAACTTTTTATTGCAGTAAAATATACCTAACATAAAATGTACCATTCTAACCATTTTTAAGTGCACAGTTCAGTGGCATTGCTGCATAACATCACCACCATCCATCTCCAGAACATTTTCATCTTCACAAACTGAAACTCCATACCTTTTTAAAAAAATTTATTTATTTTATTTATTTACTTTTGGCTGCATTGGGTCTTCGTTGCTGCGCACGGGCCTCCCCTAGTTGCGGCGAGCGGGGGCTACTCTTCATGGCGGTGCGCGGGCTTCTCATTGCAGTGGCTTCTCTTGTTGCGGAGCACGGGCTCTAGGCATGCGGGCTTCAGTAGTTGCAGCACGTGGGCTCAGTAGTTGTGGCTCGTGGGCTCTAGAGCTCAGGCTCAGTAGTTGTGGCGCACGGGCTTAGTTGCTCCGTGGCATGTGGGATCTTCCCGGACCAGGGCTCAAACCCGTGTCCCCTGCACTGGCAGGCGGATTCTTAACCACTGCGCCACCAGGGAAGCCCCTCCATACCCTTTTAATACTAACTCCCCACCTGCCCCTCTCCCAGCCTCTGGCAAGCACTATTCTATTTTCTGTTTCTATGAATTTGACTGCTCTGGGGAACTCATACAAGTAAACTTATATACTATTTGTCCTTTTGTGACCGGCTTATTTCACTGAGCACAGCATCTTCAAGGTTTGTCCACGTTGCAGCATGTGTAAGAATTTCCTTCCTTTTCATGACTGAATAAAGTTCCATTGTAAGTATATAGATTCTGTTTATCCCTTCATCTACCAATGGACACGAAGTTTGCTGTGCCCTTTGACTACTGTGAATGATGCTGCTATGAACATGGGTGTGCAAATACATGTTTGAGTCCTGCTTTCATTATTTTGGGTATATACCCAGAAGTGGAATTACTGAATCTCACGGAAATTCTATTTTTAACTTTTTGAGGAACGACCATACTGTTTTCCACGATGGCTTCACCATTTTACGTTCCCACCAATAGTGCACAAGTGTTCCAATTTTACCACATCTTCATCAACACTTGTTATTTTCTGTTTTTTATTTTTAATATATTGGCGCCCTAACGGTGTGAAGTAGCATTTCATTGTGGTTTTGATTTGCATTTCCCTAATGACTAGTGATGTTAAGCATCTTTTCATGTGCTTATTGGCCATCTGTGTATCTTCTTTACAGACATGTCTATTCAAGTTCTTGGTCCATTTTCAAGTAAGATTTTTGCTGTTGTTGAGTTGTAGGGGTTCAGTGTATATATATGCTGGATAATAATCTCTTATCAGGTAAATGATTAGCAAATATTTCTGCCCATGCTGTGGGTTGCCTTTTTATTCTGTAGATAGTTTCCTTTGATGCGTGAAACTTTAAATTTTGATGTATTCCAATTTATCTAATTTTCCTTTTGCTACTTATGCTTTTGGTATCATATCCAAGAAATCATTGCCAAATGCAGTGTCATAGAGCTTTCCTTCTATGTCTTCCTCTCTAAGAGTTTTACAGTTTTATCTCACATGCTTAGGTCTTTGGTCCACTTTGAGTTAAATTTTTGTATATGACGTTAAGGTAAGGGTCCAATTTCATTCTTTGGCCTGTGGATATCCAGTTTTTCCAGCATCATTGGTTAGAAAGTCTGCTCTTGCCCCATTGAATGGTCTTGGCACCCTTGTCAAAAATCATTTGACTCTGTATGTGAGGGTTTATTTCTGGGCTCTCTATTCCATTCCTTTGGTCTATATGTTTGTCACACTTCTTTGATTACTACAGATTTGCAGTAAGTTTTGAAATTAAGAAGTGTGAGACCTTCAAATTTATTCTTCTTTTTCAAAATTGTTTTGGTTATTTGATGTCCCTTGAGATTCCATATGAACTGTAGAATAGATTTTTCTATTTCTGCAAAAAACCAACATTTTGGGATTTTGATAGGGATTGCTTTGAATCTGTAGATCATTTTGGGTGGAATGGATATCTTAACCATATGAAGTCTTCTAATTCATAACACGGGCTGTCTTTCCATTTATGTATGTCTTCATTAATTTATTTCAGCAACGTTTTGTAGTTTTCAGTGTACAATCTGTCTCCTTGGTTAAGTTTATTCCTAAGTTATTATATTCTTTTCATACTATTGTAAATGGAATTGTTTTCTTAATTTCCTTTTCGGATTGTTCATTGCTAGTGTGTAGAAATGCAACTAATTTTTATGTTGATTTTGTATCCTGTGACTTTGCAGTTCATTTATTAATTCTAACACGTTTTTTTGGTGAAATCTTTCGTGTTTTTTTTTTTTTAACATGTAAGAATCATGTCATCCGCAAAGAGATAATGTTACTTTTTCCTTGTCAATTTGGATTCATCTTATCTCTTTTTCTTCCCTAATTCCTCTAGCTAAGACTTCCAGTACTTTGTTGACTAGAAGTAGCCAAGTGGGCATCCTTGTTTTATTCTCAACTTTAAAGGAAAAGTTGAGTCTTTCCACATTGAGTACGATGCTAACTGAGTTTTTCACGTATGGTCTTTATACTGAGGTAGCTTCCTTTTACTTCTAGTTTTTTTTTTTTTTTTTTTGTGGTACGCGGGCCTCTCACTCTTGTGGCCTCTCCCGTTGTGGAGCACAGGCTCCGGACACGCAGGCTCAGCGGCCATGACTCACGGGCCCAGCCTCTCCGCGGCATGTGGGATCTTCCCGGACCGGGGCACGAACCCGCGTCCCCTGCATCGGCAGGCGGACTCTCAACCACTGCGCCACCAGGGAAGCCCTACTTCTAGTTTTTTATATGGCCTTTATATAGGATACTTTCCTTTTATTCCTGGTTTGTTGAGTGTTTTTTATCATGAAAGGGTGGTGTTTCTTTTAATTAAATGAAGGAATTTTGTCAAATGCTTTTTCTGTATCAATTGAGATGATCATGTGTTTATTTTGTCTTTATTCTGTTAATGTGATGTATTATACTGATTGATTTCCATATGTTGAAACGTCCTTGCATTCCAGGAGTAAATCCCACTTGGTCATGGGTAAAATCATTTTAATATGCTCTTGAATTCAGTTTTGCTAACATTTTTTGAGGATTTTTGCACCAATATTGATCAAGAATATTGGTTTGTAGTTTTCTTTTCTTATTGTATCTTACAGTATCCGGTTTTGGTATTAGGGTAATAATGGTGGCATAGAATGAGTTAGAAAACGGTCCCTCCTCTTCAATTTTTTGGTAGAGTTTGAGAAAAATTGTTGTTAATCTTTTTGAAAATGTTTGGTAGAATTCACCAGGGAAGCCAATCTGATCCTGGCCTTTTCTTTTCTGGGAGGTTCTTTCTGTTTTTTTGGGTTTTTTTGCGGTATGCGGGCCTCTCACTGCTGTGGCCTCTCCCGTTGCGGAGCACAGGCTCCGGATGCGCAGGCTCAGCGGCCATGGCTCACGGGCCCAGCAGCTCCGCGGCGTGTGGGATCTTCCCTGACCGGGGCACGAACCCGCGTCCCCTGAATCGGCAGGCGGACTCTCAAGCACTGCGCCACCAGGGAAGCCCCAATTCAATGTTTTTTGACTCTCACATTGTCTTTGGAAATGAAGAACATAAACTATTCTAAAGAATTATAGATTGCTTCTCCCCCACCAAAAAAGTCTTAATTGAATTGAGGTTTAGGTTTTAAGGATACACACAAAAACTAAATAGGAAATTAGAACCATTCAACATGTACAGAAGCTGTAATTCGAACAACATATGGTAATGCTGAGCGGGGAGACTCATAATAATTAACATTTGTAAATTGCTTTCCATTTTACTTGCATGTATAATTTAACGTGATGCTCGCAGTAGCCCTGAAAAGTACGTTGTGATTATTACCTCTGTTTTACAGATGGGGGGAAAATAGGACACCGAGATGAAGAAATTTCTCCAAATTCACACCATTAGTCAGTGGGAACTAGAGCAGGGGTGGTTCATGTGAAAAGTCTGCCCACGTTACAGACTCCAAAAAAGGTGAAAGATAAAGAAGACAGAAACGTGCATTACACGCAGATGTGTTTCCCATAAGTGAATGTTCTTGCGTGAACCTCTATGTTGGTAAGTTGAATTGTGTAGTACAGTGGCTCTAAATCCAACTTAATCAGGATCTCTGGGTGTGAATCCCAGGAACTGGTGTTTTTGAAAGTTCCCTTGGTGGTTTTCTAATCAGCAGCCAGGGTGGAGAATCACTAGGTTTTGTTTTTGTTGTTGTTGTTTCGTACGCAAACGCAAACGAGGGGTACATTGAGTGCCAGAGGGAGAGAGAGGCGACCCTATCAGAGCAAAGAGAAGGTGCAGATTGAAGAGGTTAGACATTTAGAGCTGGGGTGGGGAGGCTGGGGAACTAACTTGATAAAATATGTTTTAAATAACTGTGCAAGGTCACAAAGCGTCACTAGTGTAGGATGTAATGAAAGATCAGTAACCTTACTTTCTATTCATATTTTCAGATACAACTGAATTTACAATAAACTTACTCAAAAAAATTTTAAACACGTTAAATGGTTTCGCAGCCCTTTGGAATCTCTGTTCCCTGAAAAGTATAAAAGTTGCAGAGCAGCTTTCAGCTTCTGAGATGACTAGAATAAGAAGCTACTTCCTTGCCATAGAAATTTATAAAGCAGAACCAAGTGAAAGAGGTTCTGAAAGTTTCTTAAACGAAGTACAAAGTGGACCTTTCATCGTTGCCAGTGCCAGGTGTCACTAAACAGATCTCCCAAGCAGGTGTATAGAATTACACTCACAGAGATTACATTTCTCCATATTCTTACCATACTTGGTACTACTGGACTTTTCAATTTTGGCCAACTTGATGAAGTGAGCACAAGAAGAAATGAAGAGAAGGAAATATGTACAAGAATAAAAGATAAACTTTTGATTCATAGGAGGATAGATAAAGAAGCTATGGATGTAATAACTGATGGAGAACCACACAGCAGTTAACATACATGAACTGCATCTACCGGTTTCGATAAATCAAAACATCAGACCTAATACTGAGCCACAGAGCAAAGCTGCAAAGGATACAGACAGCGCGATGCCATTCTTGAAAAGTTTTAAAACACAGAAAACACTGTACATTTCTGAAGCAATGCATATGAAATAAAAATACAAAATCATGCATAGGAAAAATACACACCAGCTTCCAGTGGTTTCCTAAGGTAGAGGGCAGGGGGAAAGTCTGAGATTGGACTTGAGCTGTTTTTGAAATATCTTACTCCCTAGCACCATTACAAAAGGTATGCATGTGAAGCAGATATAGAAACATTAATAAACTAATCTTTTTTTAAAGTACGACAACATGGTAATGACCCACATGATACAAGAAGAGGGGAGAATAGGTCGAGTGGGTGGCCCGGCCCTTTCTGTCCTTTCCATAAAGTGGGCAATGGGTTCTTGTGCCGAGAGAAGGGGGTGAGGGGAAGCTGGAAGTACCAGGAAAGTGAAAACAAGAACAGCTGTGGAAGGAGGCTGGCAGGGAGTTGGCTGGGAATGAAATGAAAGACTACGGATTCTTAAAGCTCACCTTGGCACCAGAACCGTGCCAGGCGTTCAGGCCGTGTCCGGCTCTCCACTTTCCTCAGCAGGGCTCGGCAATTTGGGATTCAAAGGTTAGAAGAATGGAGGTGGTGGCAGCCTCCGCAGAAATGGGTTAAGGAGGGAATGTGAGGAATATACTGTTCAGATTCACGTGGCGATAGTGGAACAAGGGTGGGCGTGTCAGGAGGAAACAGTCAACAAACCAAGCGCACCGGCCCGGTCAGCCTTTTCCAAAGTGTGTTTTGTAGAACACTAGACCTTAAAAACACGCTTTTTTAAAAAAAATGGTCCTTTGTCAAATTATTTTGGAGCTTCATAGGGGACATGAACATACTGAAAGGGCTACGAAGTCCAGAATAAACTTGTTTTGCTGCCTAGCACTTTCTAACCTTATTTGACCTTGAGATACTTTCTCGTGTGCCTCGCAGCAACAGCTGGTGCAGTATTTCTAGCAGTCAGGATAAGGTACGCTGTGCTATTGTGATAAATCAACCTCAAAACCCAGCAGCTGAGCACAGCCAGTGTGGGTCCAAATAGCCACTCAGGAACCTGAGCTGATGGAGCTGCCAGTGCTTTGTGACCATCTCAGAGTGTAGCTCCAGGAGCTGCCAGGGCAGCGGAAGCAACCACGTGGCGAGTTAGCGATCACTCTGAGATGATACATGTCACTTCTGCCGACAGCTCATAGGCCATAACTAGTCACGTGGCCTCACCTAACCATTAGCAGACCATGGGACGCAGTTGGAAAAACCTTCGAGGTCACAGAAGTCCAAGGAGGGTGTCAGCAAAGTATTCTCTGCTGTGAAGAAGAAAAGATTCTGCTCCTTCCTGTAACCGAGGAGAAGGAGAAGAAAGAGAAGGAGAGGGGAGAGGAGGAGGAGAGGCTGCCGCGTGGCCGCGTCGTTTACTGAGGTCTTGCTCTATCTTAGGCATTTTGCTAAGTGCTTGCTGGACACGCATGATGTCATATATTCTCACAAGACCCTCAGTAAGATACATTATTACGCCCATTCTGCAAATCAGAAAATCGAGGCTTAGAAAGGTTAGCTGATTTGTCCAAGGCCACACAGCCAGTAAGTAAAGGAGGCTGGATCCAGACCACCATCTCCAGCACGGCACAGCCTGTACTGACCACCACCGTGCTCACCAATCCCACACCTCAACCCTGTGCTCGCTGTAGCGAGGCTTCTCATTTCATCCTCGGAACAACCTCGCCGGATGGACATCGTGCCCTCATTTCACAGTGCATGGCGACAGAGGGCTCTGGCCCAGTTCTCTTTGACTCCCAGAGTCCATGTGGGTACACTCGCTCACTCAGACTTGTCTACCGTTTTGATCACAGTGGGTGGATTCTTTGGGCTCCCCTCAGCTAGATTACGGTTTTACACAATATTCTGGACCAGACCTGGGGACGTACCTTCGTTTCGTTGGTGCCAGAATGATGCTTGCAGCTTTATCCAGATCTTCTTACAGGGTGATGATCTCTGGACTCATCTGGAAAAGCTCCTTTGTGTCAAGAAAGCTTGAAGTCCTTGTACCTTGAAGCCCCTCCCCCAAGTATATATTTTTGTGCACATCCTTCCTCTTCCTATGAAGCTTTCCTACTTTTCCCCCATGAGTCTGGCGTGCACTCCCCAAGACAGCTTTGTGTCAGCTGCAAACTGGAAGGTTTAAACACATGCAATTAAAGCTCAAAGTCAAAGGGGACCGTCTCTGAGGAAGAAAGTCTCAGGAGTAACAGGCTCCCAGCTGTGAGGTTCCTCTGGGTCCAAATTAAAAGTCCATGTAGCCACCCCTGGGACCTCAAGGAAGCGCCTGAAGACCGATCTGGCTGATGTCACAAGTGCCTGGTGAACCCAGATGCTTGCTTTTCAAGGAACTTAAAAGATTGACAGGGCTTCCCTGGTGGCGCAGTGGTTGAGAGTCCGCCTGCCGAAGCGGGGGACGCGGGTTCGTGCCCCGGTCCGGGAAGATCCCACATGCCGCGGAGCGGCTGGGCCCGTAAGCCATGGCCGCTGACCCTGCGCGTCCGGAGCCTGTGCTCCGCAACGGGAGAGGCCACAACAGTGAGAGGCCCGCATACAGAAAAAAAAAAAAAAAAAAAAGATTGACAGCAAGCCTGTGGCCCAGTAGACTGGCAGCAGCTAGAGGTGGAGTGGAGGGTGAGTCCTGCATCTCTAAGGGGCCACGTGAGCAGCAAATAAGAAATGTATGTTGGGCAATCAGCCCACAAGGCAAATGGTCCCAGCAGCAAGGATGCGAGGGTGAGACAGAAAACCTGTATATCAGCGGTTTAACAATACAGTGTCTTGTGTGCTTGTTTGTTTTGTCTCCCACATAAAAGCAGTCTAAAGGTCAGCCTCCGTGGCTACAGTGTGGTCCCACGACGTCACCAGTGACCCTGCCGACTTCTAGTTTTCTGCGCCCTGCTCGCAGCATCCATCCGCGGGGGAGAACGGCTGCTGCTGCAGAGGGTGTCCCAGGCTGCAAGGAGAAGAGCAGAGGGCGGACGCCACAACTCCTGCTGAAATCTCCTTAAACATCCCAGCCACAGGGGGACGGGGAAATGCAGCTTCTCAGCCAGGTCCATTGTTGCCTTCCAAAAATACTGAGGAGTAAAGGGGAGATGGGGCTGAGGTGGTACATTACGACTCTGGCCCCTCAAGGAATCCAGTAAACCGCACACACTCACAGGCAACTCCGGGAGACTCCATCTAGACTGAGTGAGCGCTCGTTTCACTGTGATATTTATACTCCGGGAGGTGGGCCAGGTCTCCCCCTCACCGCACGTCACCACCCGAGCAGACGTCACCACCGCCCCCAACAGCGCTGCCCAGCTGGCAGGGGTCCCTCGACACGGAGGTGAGCCCCACGCTGCAGGATGCTTCGTCACCACGTGCTGCCCCGGTCTTCCCTTTGCACCCTGCAGAGCCAGTGGGCTTAATCCCAGACCCCAGCAGGTGGCTCTCTTCAAGCTCAAGAGCTTTATGCTCACCTACATCCTGGGGGCAGGGGGCGGGACTCTGAGAATGAGCCCCTCCTCTCTGCTGTGCCCTCCACGAGGGGCACCCTGACCACTGAACAAACAGCGACTAAGGACCACTATGCAGCAGGCACTGTGCTTGGTGTGGACTCTGCAGAGATGAAGAGCGCTTCTCTTCTGGAGAATCAGAGACTAGTGGGACAAGCAGGTACACGGATAAATCACAGTCTGACATGGGAGGGCTGCAGCAGAGGTGTGAAGGGAGCCCAGGGGCAGCACGGAAGTCCCCGACTGCACCCGCTTGTCTCAATGCATCCAGGCTGTTATGACAGAGCACCACAGACTGGGCAGCTTATGACAACAGAAATGTATTTCTCACAGCTCTGGAGGCTGCAAGTCCAAGGTCAAGGAGCCAGCAGTGCTGGTGTCTGCTGAGAGCCTGCTCTCTCAGTCACGGATAGCTGTCTTCTCCCAATGTCCTCACGTGGCAGAAGGCTCTTCTATTAGGGCACTAATCCCATCACGAGGGCTCCACCCTCATGACCCAATCACCCCCCAAAGCCCCACCTCCCGATACCATCACCTTGGGGATTAGGATTTCAGCACATGAATACTGGGGGAAACAAGCATTCAGAGCACAGCACTGGTGGATCCCAAGGTCTAGAACACTTCCGAGCACCTGGGCAGCTTATAAAAATGCAGGTTCCTGCATCAGGGGCTCTAATGTTATGGATTCTGAATCCTCATCTACCAAACCAGTGTCTCCAGCTTTGTCCTAGGAATCTACTGTCTTTTTCCCACAAAAATCCCAGATAATGCTGACACAGCAGCAGATCCCGCTTGGAGAAATTCTGCTCTAAGGGGTGAGGTGGGGTGAACATGCTGGAAAAAGCAGGCGCCAAGGCAAAGATTGGAGAACTAACAGGGAGGGTACCCCAGGTGGAGGGGGCAGCTGAGACACAAAAGCCCGTCAGGGTCTGATGTGTCTAAGAAAAACAGGACCCGGGGACTAGAGCACGAGCCTGGGGGCCTCAGGAGGTGCCAGGTCTACAAAGGTTGAGGCCGGACTATATTTGCAGCACTTCATACAACAAGGGTTAAACAATTCTCTTGTAAGACGAGGATACAAGTTGGGGACCCAGGGGCCCCTGGGTTTCCCAATGAAGGGCTGACGAGAAGAACCACAGGGCCCTTGAAATGCTCTCGACTGACCACAGATCTGTCCCAGTCCCTGTGCCCTGCACTTTGACCCCTGCTGCCCCAGCCCCACCTGGGCCTGCCCCGGGCCCTTCACTCATTTCAGAGTTCACATGGTACCGTGTGCCTTGCGCTTAGCTACCCTTCCGTTTCTATTTTGGTTTCTAATGCTTGATACTTAATATCTAACAATTTTCTCAGTTTTGTCCTGGCTGGTGGAGGTGAGGTCCGTCCTCTACTCCCCAGCCCGGGTCGGCCACTGTCCATCGTTCTACTCTAGATCGTTGCCGAGCCAAGGGTAGGCCAGCGTTCCTGCACCTGGGCGCACGCTTCCTGGATGACCTGAGGAGTTTCCAGGTGATTCTCATAAGGGCATCGATGCCTATAGGTATTTTTTGCTAATCCTGATCGGCTTGAATTGAGCCTGTGTTCAGAATACACCTTTTCTCACTTTACGGAAGAAAGCCATATCCCTCATCCACCCCAAATCTTGTTTTGGTTCTTTGCTGCAGGAGGGCACATGAAACAACAAGATAAGTTCAAGTTAATGATAAACCGAGGCCCTTAAGCTCACAAGACTTTCTGTCCTTCCCTGTCTGGTACATATTTCTGCAAGAAAAAGGGCATGCTGGCCCACGGGGGCTCATAATTCAGCGGATCCAAAGCAGCACAAGGTTGTGATGTTTATCCATTAAAATGTAATTTTTGCAGGACTATCAGATTTTCCAAAATACAATAAATCAACAAACAAAAATTTCACCCGATATCGCTCAGATAGGGCACGCTGTGTTCAATAAAGTAATGAAAATTTGTTTTATCCAATAATATGAAATATTTGCTCAGATTATAATCAATCCTGATCTTCTTTCACCACATAAAATATTTAATACTTCCTATCTCTTATTAATAAGAAATAAACATTTAAACATAGGATGAAACATTTTAGACGCCAACTTAAAAACAGGTGGATGAGTACGTAATTTTCAAAATTCTTTTTTTTTAACATCTTTATTGGAGTATAATTGCTTTACAATGGTGTGTTAGTTTCTGCTTTATCACAAGGTGAATCAGCTATACATATACATATATCCCCATATCCCCTCCCTCTTGCGTCTCCCTCCCACCCTCCCTATCCCACTCCTCTAGGTGGACACAAAGCACCGAGCTGATCTCCCTGTGCTATGCAGCTGCTTCCCCCTAGCTATCTATTTTACGTTTGGTAGTGTATATATGTCCATGCCACTCTCTCACTTCGTCCCAGCTTACCCTTCCCCCTCCCCGTGTCCTCAAGTCCATTCTCTACGTCTGTGTCTTTATTCCTGTCCTGCCCCTAAATTCTTCAGAACCATTTTTTATTTTTTAGATTCCATATATATGTGTTAGCATACGGTATTTGTTTTTCTCTTTCTGACTTACTTCACTCTGTATGACAGACTCTAGGTCCATCCACCTCACTACAAATAACTCAATTTCATTTCTTTTTATGGCTGAGTAATATTTCATTGTATATATGTGCCACGTCTTCTTTATCCATACCTCTGTCGATGGACACTTAGGTTGCTTCCACGTCCTGGCTATAGTAAATAGAGCTGCAATGAACATTGTGGTACATGACTCTTTTTGAATTATGGTTTTCTCAGGGTATAGGCCCAGTAGTGGGATTGCTGGGTCATATGGTAGTTCTATTTTTAGTTTTTTAAGGAACCTCCATACTGTTCTCTATAGTGGCTGTATCAATTTACACTCCCACTAACGGTGCAGGAGGGCTCCCTTTTCTCCACACCCTCTCCAGCATTTATTGTTTGTAGGTTTTTTGATGATGGCCATTCTGACCTGTGTGAGGTGATACCTCACTGTAGTTTTGATTTGCATTTCTCTAATGACTAGTGATGTTGAGCATCCTTTCATGTGTTTGTTGGCAATCTGTATATCTTCTTTGGAGAAATGTCTGTTCAGGTCTTCTGCCCATTTTTGGATTGGGTTGTTTGTTTTTTTGATATTGAGCTGCATGAGCTGCTTGTAAATTTTGGAGATGAATCCTTTGTCAGTTGCTTCATTTGCAAATGTTTTCTCCCATTCTGAGGGTTGTCTTTTCATCTTGTTTATGGTTTCCTTTGCTATGCAAAAGCTTTTAAGTTTCATTGGGTCCCATTTGTTTATTTTTGTTTTTATTTCCATTTCTCTAGGAGCTGGGTCAAAAAGGATCTTGCTGTGACTTATGTCATAGAGTGTTCTGCCTATGTTTTCCTCTAAGAGTTTGATAGTGTCTGGTCTTATATTTAGGTCTTTAATCCATTTTGCATTTATTTTTGTGTATGGTGTTAGGGAGTGTTCTAATTTCATTCTTTTACATGTAGCTGTCCAGTTTTCCCAGCACCACTTATCGAAGAGGCTGTCTTTTCTTTCTCAAGATTGCTTTGGCTATTTGGGGTCTTTTGTGTTTCCACACAAATTGTGAAATTTTTTGTTCTAGGTCTGTGAAAAATGCCATTGGTAGTTTGACAGGGATTGCATTGAATCTGTAGATTGCTTTGGGTAGTAGAGTCATTTTCACAATGTTGATTCTTCCAATCCAAGAACATGGTATACCACTCCATCTGTTTGTATCATCTTTAATTTCTTTCATCAGTGTCTTATAATTTTCTGCATAGAGGTCTTTTCTCTCCTTAGGTAGGCTTATTCCTAGGTATTTTATTCTTTTTGTTGCAATGGTAAATGAGAGTGTCTCCTTAATTTCTCTTTCAGATTTTTCATCATTAGTGTATAGGAATGCCAGAGATTTCTGTGCATTAATTTTGTATCCTGCTACTTTACCAAATTCATTGATTAGCTCTAGTAGTTTTCTGGTAGCATCTTTAGGATTCTCTATGTATAGTATCATGTCATCTGCAAACAGCGACAGCTTTACTTCTTCTTTTTTGATTTGGATTCCTTTTATTTCTTTTTCTTCTCTAATTGCTGTGGCTAAAACTTCCAAAACTATGTTGAATAATAGTGGTGAGAGTGGACAACCTTGTCTTATTCCTGATCTTAGAGGAAACGGTTTCAGTTTTTCACCATTGAGAACGATGTTGGCTGTGGGTTTGTCATCAAAATTCTTTTACAAGGCTCACAAGCCAATGTTTGAAGACACTGGAGTAGGACACTTGCCATCAAGGATCGCGGTTATTTTTATTATATGTCAACATGCATTAAGTTCCTCCTTCGGGCCAGGCACAGTGGGCTTTCTTTGAAATAGATGGGTCTCTCTGTGCTGGGTCTCCCAGTGCTGAGTCACCTGGTCTCAAAGCTCTCCTGTCCCCCCACACTGAGGAAAGTGTGCATGAAACTCCTGTGACTCGCCCCAGAGGCACTGGAGGGAGGGCAGCTGGTACCCAGGCACAGATGGTGGGGCCTTGTGTTCTCTGTGTCCAAGTGCGTGAGGACATGGCAACTCCATGTGGGCTGTGCTCCAGAGCTGGTCTCCAGGTGGGGTGCGGGTCCCCTGGGAGGGCACTGGTGGTCCAGAGAGCCAAGCCACAACAGGACACACAAGAAGTCTTCAAGTAACAGATATACATACATACTGGGAGTGGCGCTCAAAAGTGTCCCCCACAGGGGTCATGATCCAGCAGGAGATCAGTGTGGGGCATCACCCACGAGGCCACTGCAGAGGAAGCCGGGCTGAGCCGACCTTAAGTGATGGATGGGCTGTGGCTGTGGATCCTTGGAGAGAAGCAGGGAAGATGCCCAGTCGCGATCATTTAGGCAGACGTTTATCAAACAGCTGGTCTGACTCAGCTCTGCTCAGCACTCCGAGGAGTTGGGGGAGGCAGGCACACACGTGATACAGAGTCCAGGGGCGCACATGGGGACAGTCCAG
This sequence comes from Phocoena sinus, assembly GCF_008692025.1. Classification (NCBI taxonomy): domain Eukaryota; kingdom Metazoa; phylum Chordata; class Mammalia; order Artiodactyla; family Phocoenidae; genus Phocoena; species Phocoena sinus. The sequence continues at coordinate 101,219,446 of NC_045773.1, read as the reverse complement.
GTCTCACGCCAGGCAAGGCCGTGTCCGTGGTGCAGGGAGCGCCCCGGGAGCTTGGGAGTGGGAGAACTCACATCGGTTGGACAGCTTAGGGGCCAGGGTGGCCCTGCACGGGGCTAAAGAGATGGGCGGGGCCGGAAGAGGTGAGTAGGATGTGGGAAGAGGGCGGGGCATCGCCAGTGGGGAGAATAGGTGCCTAGGAGTGGACAGAGCTGACTGCGGGGGGTTGAACAGCAGGGAATGGCCGCGGAGTGTTAAATGCCAGGGCTGGCCCGGCTGCTAAGATGGCATTCCTTCAGCTGGCAAACATTCACGGAGCACCCGTTCACCAGGTACTGCAGGAACCCAGCGAGGAAGACAGCTCAGCCTTGACCCTCACAGACACTGAACCAGAATTGGGATTGTGAGCGGGGCTGGGAAGACGATGGTCAGATGGTCAGGAAGCTCATGAGAGGCGGTCTGACCTGGTCCGGGGCGTATGAAGCGTCGTGGGCATCAGGGCAGACTGGTGGGTTTGAGGGGGCACCGGAAAGTATGTGAGTCAGACTGGGGGGCATCTCCAGAGCCCAGGAGAAGCCACTGCTCTTTGTTCCCAGTGCCTTGGGGACCACGAAGCCATCGCATGTTCTTCTCCAGGGAAGTGGCTTATGGCTGGTTAGGCCCAAGAGGATCCACGTAAGGCAGCGTGCAGGACGGGTTTGGACAGAGAGGGAGTGGCCACCGGGGAGCCAGTTAGGGAGACGCTGGGAGAACTTAGGAGGGATGGTACACATCCTGCATCGTTGGGTTCCAGGCCCACAGGGAGGACAGATGCACCCATGCCCTTGATTTAAGAAAAGGTTCCCGCCACAGCTCCATGGACAGTCTCTAGTCGCCATGGACGTGCTTCCAAGGGAGAGCTTTAGACCCCAGGGGAGGGCGGTAGGATATGAATATATAAATCTTGATAGAAAACAAACAGGAGACAGAGTTATCTTTTTGAAAGTATAATTACATTTCCCCACATTCATTTCAAGCTATTATCAGCTTCTTTCTTTCTGTTCTGTTCTTCTTTCCTCTTTAAAAAAATCTTAATGTTCTTGTGTGAGTATGATTATTATATTCAAAGTGCTTGCAACGAGCCCACCTTAACTGAAACCACAGCTCTTAGGATCTCACCCCAGTAGGATCTGCACCCCAACAGGGCAGAGAGGAAATGCAGAAATGGGGTGGGGCCTTCAACTGCCCAGCAATGGACAATAATAACCAGACCGTGGGATCACACCTCAGGCCCTGGGAAAGCGCGGGAGTGTTTAGATGGCTGTTTCCAGGGAGCACTTGGGACATGTGCGCACGGAAGGCACCTCCGCAAAACCCGGTCCAGCTCGGGCAGGGCCCAGGGCGCAGGGTCTGGCGGCAACTGAGCTCTTTCCCCCTGGTCGGAGCCCAGGGCCAGGAGGACTGAACTTGCAGGTCTGATTCGTGGCAGGGTCAGCTAGCTTGGCCCCGAGGAGAACTATTCTCTCCACCATCTGTGCACCCAGCCTGGCCAGCATCAGACAAACACAAGCCGGGTGGCAGGAGCTGTGTCCTCCCTGGGGAAACCAACTGGGCGCTCAGCCTCTCGGCAGGCACGTCAGGGTCATTATTTCTGCAAACGCCTCCCCTGTAATGTCTTCAGTCCCCTTCCTGGGAGCCACGCCATGAACATAAAATGTTCCCATTTAGACTTGAGGAAGGAAGCAGTGTCCATTGGGTGAATCAAAGGCTTGGACATGGAAAGAGCCAAGATTTGCTTCCCATCTTTATGGAAGATAATCTGTTCTCGACATAAAAAAGTACTTAAGGCCAAGGGAGAGTTGATGTGAATCATTTTAACCAGAGGCTCAAGGAAGCGCAATGGGGTACGACCCCAGCCCTCTCCCCAGGGTACACAAGCAACAGTTTCTACAAGTGAGGTCTTGAGCACCAGATGTTAAAAGGCAGAGTTTATCAGCAATCTCTGAAACACCCACGGCTGTTCCTCTGACCATGAGCTTACGTTTGACAAGAGACTTGAGCTCGTCACTGTACCTTTTCTCTTTTCCTTTTAGATGTTTAAAATGCGTGTCTGCGCTCATTTTCAGTGGCTCCTGTCTACCTACAGGAAAGAGAAGACGTCAAATCCCTGCCAAGCCAGATGGTCTGGCTTTATCTTCATTTTGGCTAAAAATGAGATGTAGCCTGTTCTAGATTGTCACGCAAACCTGGTGTGTCCTTTCACGTAAGCCATGGTCACTCTTTCTTTAAAGAGCCTCTGCATTGCTGCAGTGAAAGCTATGCCTTCAAATGCTTTCAGGCTAGTTTTAATTGTTTTACTCTAAGAAGGTATCAGCCGTAATAAAGATGTGTTATTTTTACTTGTTTTACTGACACCTGTAATTCTTTCAATGACATTTCCTATTCTGTCTCCAAAGTTGATGCCAAGCCTTGATCTACTTCATAAAGATACATCTTTCTGGACTCAAACCTGAGGGTGTGGGGCAGAGTAGGAAGTGCAGAAAAGACAAAGTGTGAAAGCATGAAATTAAAAGAAAAATTAGTCCATGGAAATCATGAGCGTGCCATCTTTGTTATTACGCAAATCCTTTGTTATTACGCAAATCCTTTCCAGATTATTATTTAGATGCTCATTTTGGAAATCAAAACATCTCTATCAAAACATAAACAAAGGGCTTCCCTGGCAGCGCAGTGGTTAAGAATCCGCCTGCCAATGCAGGGGACACGGATTCGAGCCCTGGTCCGGGAAGATCCCACATGCCGCGGAGCAACTAAGCCCATGTGCCGCAAGTACTGAGCCTGTGCTCTAGAACCCGCAAGCCGTAACTACTGAGCCTGCGAGCTACAACTACTGAAGCCTGCGCGCCTAGACCCTGTGTTCCGCAACAAGAGAAGCCACCACAATGTGAAGCCCGCACACTGCAACAAAGAGTAGCCCCTGCTCACCACAACTAGAGAAAGCCCGCACAGCACACAGCAACGAAGACCCAAGACCGTCAAAAATAAATAAAAACATAAACAAAAATATTTAAAGCCAACATATCTAAAGATTAATATTCTTAATGCATTCAAAAATATTTGGTTGAGCTGATAGTCAACAATTTTTTGACCTACAAAAATGTTAAGACGCAAGAGGGAGGAGATATGGGGATATATGTATACGTATAGCCGATTCACTTTGTTATAAAGCAGAAACTAACACACTATTGTAAAGCAATTATACTCCAATAAAGATGTTAAAAAATGTTAATTACACGATTCAATTTAATACTAAGACCTTACTGGATAAAGGGGTCCAGATTATTAGCAGAAAATACAAATGGCTTAAAACATGTGAAAAATGTGTGACTTTACTAATAATTAAATAAATGCAAATACAAAGCACAAACAATCCATTTTCAACTGTCATAAATAGCGGGGATGTTTAGAGAGTCCGCCTGTCCGGTGCTGTGTATAGGGAAACAAGAACAGTGCTGGAGGGAATACAAGACAGCACAGCCTTTTTGGAAAGCAAACTGGCAATAATGTAACCAAAAAAACCTTTTTTAAAATGTTCAAATCTTGGTTCTAGTAATTCCAGTTCTGTGAATTTATCCAGGGGAAGAAAATGTTCTGTCCAAAGATGTACATTGCAGTATTTATAACAGTAAAAATTTGGAAGCAAACCCACATCTAAGAATAAAGAAATTAGGCAGTAATTAGAAGCATGGAAAGCAGAGTCATACAAACTTGTCTATGAATCCCTCTTTGGCTGTTTAAAAATTGTGTAATTTAGACAAATTGCTAAAACTCTGCGCCTCAGTTTTCTTATCAATTTACATGATGAGAATAAACTTCTACCTCGTTGGGCTGTTACTGGAATTACATTGAAAAATGTATATAAATTGCTTGAACAGTGGAATGCAGAAAATATCAGCTTCTCTGTATCATTATTATTACTTGGTCATCTTCAGTTTTGTTCAGCTATTGAAAGAAAGTTCAAGCATAATTTGTAATAACAGAGGAAATATCATATTATGTTATATGAAAGATCAAAGCATAGTTAGATAGAGATCATGGTCCAGACTCCGTAAAATATGCACAGAAAAAGAAGATAAGAATGCGTGAAATGTAAGCCAAAATTTAACAGGGGTTGTCGGGGTCTCGGAATTAGGAGCTACTTTCCTAACGCGCTTTCAACTTCTGTGTCATTTCTAACTTAGTTATAATGAAAATGCGTTACTTTTTTATCAATGAGAAGGTTAAATTGTATTTTCCTCACATACAACACCTCTGGTGTTGGCCTCCAGACAGAGCAGGTAATTGTTTTTGTCCCTGGCTCCCAGGCAGGATGGAAGGGCAGCTGGGACGCAGGGACAGAGACCAGACAAACACCTGGGACACCTATCTTCAGGGTCCTGGATCTGCAACCCTGGCCCCAGGGTAGGGGAGCTTCAGGGAGATCAAGGCTTCATAGTGGAGCCCATCACCCCCTCTCAGGATGCTGCCCCACTCATGGTCCCCTGGTTCTCTGAGGTACTTTGGTTCCCTCTCCTGCTGATGGTGGGATGGAATAATTTGGCTTAAATATTCTGTCAGCTCTTATCCCTTTTTATGGGTTGAATTGAGTCCCCTTCCAAATTCACGTGTTGAATTCCTAACCCCCGGTACTTCAGGATAGGACTTTATTTAGAAATAGGGTCATTATAGATGTAATTAGTTGAGATGAGGTCATTAGGGTGGGCCCTAATCCGATACAACTGGGGTCCTTATAAGAGTGGAAATACGTTTTCGTTTTTGTTTGTTTTTGTTTTTGTTTGGCCGCGCTGAGCGGCTTGCAGAATCTGAGTTCCCCAACCAGGGATCTAACCCGGGCCCCAGCAGTGGAAGCACCAGGTCCTAACCACTGGACCTCCAGGGAAGTACCAAGAGTGGAAATTTGGACACAGACGGTGGCACTCCCTCCACACAGGGAGAACGCCATGTGAAGATTGGAATTACACTGCCACAAGCTGAGAAACTTCCAGAAGCCAGGAGAGAGGCCTGGAACAGCTCCTTCCCAGCCCTTCAGAGGGAGCCTGGCCCTGCCGATACCTTGATTTCAGACTTCCAGCCTCCAGACTGTGAGACACAAAATTTCTGTTGTCTCTGGTACTTGGTTACTGTGCCCTAGGATACGAATAAGGCCGCTGTTCACTCACTGATGTCATCTCTCCCTCCTTCCTGCCCTTCCAGTGACAAAAATGAAAGGCCTCTGGATCAAATGAGTGTCCGGCTCTGGTCCAGCGGGCAGAACGGAGCGGAGAAGCACGCCCAGGCGCCGTGTGGCCTGTGATGCAGGGGAGTTGCTCTGAACCATCAGAGTCCAGCCCTAGGCGCTCTCAGCCCCACGTGGGGAGGCTGCTACATAAACTCTTCCACCTGTTGCCCAGACGTCTCTTTATGGTAAGAATCTCCCTCCTCTTTCACTGAGTGGGTTTGTATCCCGTCTACCATAAAAATGACAGAGGCAAACATCAGAGGAAAGGCAGTAGGAACATACCTGAATTACTGTGTTTGTTAACTAATTAAGTTGGTCTGGATGCAAAAAAAACGGTCCCAGATGTGGCTTAACACGTCAGAAATTCACTTCTCTCTCATGTAAAAGTTCCATCTGGCATGGGGGACTTGCTAGTGAGGTCTGTCTTTGTTACAGGCCGAATCTTTGGGGCCAGTCCTGCAGAGTGCAGCCCGGGGTTCCATGCCACTCCCATTGATGGCTGCAAGGGACACACATACCCACGCCCCCCCGACATCACCCACCTCCACTCCCTCCATGCCCAGTGTCAGGGTCAGGGCTGGGTTAGGAAGCAGGTTGTGCAACTGTAACGTGAAGAGGAAAAAAGTAAGGGTTTACGGTGAAGAAAATTGGAGCGGCAGCCCTCATGGTAATTCACGGGTGTGGCAGACACATCGGCTTACCTCTGTCTACGTGAAAGCAAGCTTTTATTTCAACATCGTTCCAAAAACACTTAAATTATAAGCTGTAGGGAACACAGATGATCAACCCACTTACTCGTTAAACTTTTAAACACTTTTGGGGGGGAAAAATTAGCTTCTATTTTCAGAATCAGCATCTTAGAGATTTTTATTGCCTACAAATAAAAACTGACTTCATCTAAACACCCACCACCATACCTTTTCCTCTGCTTTATCTCCATTGCCTTAGTATTGTCCAAAGGTGCGTATGTACAAATAAAAATGTCTATCAACATCAAACAAAAAATATTTTTAGGCTCTTTAAATTTTTTGATTGCTTTCTTCAATGGATCTTGATAAATTTTATACTTTCCTTTTGTAGGGGAGCAAAATTTGTCAACCCAAAATGTGTCTCTTTGTTTTTTTGTTTGTTTGTTTTTTGCGGTACGCGGGCCCCTCACTGCTGTGGCCTCTCCCGTTGTGGAGCACAGGCTCCGGACGCGCAGGCTCAGCGGCCGTGGCTCACGGGCCCAGCCGCTCCGCGGCATGTAGGGATCTTCCCGGACCGGGGCACGAACCCGTGTCCCCTGCATCGGCAGGCGGACTCTCAACCACTGCGCCACCAGGGAAGCCCCAGAATGTGTCTCTTTGGCATGAGGATTTAGGCTGATTATTTTTCAGGAACAGAAGACTCAGGAAGTCTCTCTTTTTACCACCTCCCACTTCCCCCTTAGCTGCCTAAAGAATCGGGACAAAGGGCCTGTTCCTGGAACAGAGCATCCCCAGAGACATCTGCCCAGTATGGGCAGGTGGGGTGGGGGAAGTCGGCACGGCCCAAAGACCAGAGTCCACTCTGTGTCCCGCTGTCTCCACCTGGCCCAGCAAACAATTATTTACCAAACACTTGCTTTTCCATCTTCCTGTGAATTGCCTTCCTCCCCTGTGACATCCCAAACCACTACCCCCAACATCTTCTTTGGTGTCAGCTAAAGATGGTGTTGAAGGTGGGGGTTTTGGCCATTTGGGCGAGTTACTCAGTCTCCCTGGGTCTCTCCCATGTGTACAGGTTACTTGACTTTTGTTTGATTTTTCTCCTGCTAACCTGTCTCATGTCACTTCAATTCTTAGGCCAGCCGGAGGAACGTAAGAAGGGAAGAGGAAATTCTCTTCCTCCCGTCATTCTTCAGACTCCTTCCTGTTTCTTTAAGTTTCGATCAGTGACTCACCCCGTCTCTCTCTCCACCTCGAGTACAGAACACGGTGCTGGCATATAACAGGCACTCAATAAATACGTGATGACTGAACACGTCCCTGTTAATGATTCTTAATATCTGGAATAAAGGCTCCTTAGGGAATGTGATGAAATCAGTGGATTCCCTCCTTAGGTAACTGAACCCACACACAAAGTTGCCTAACAGTTTCAGGGCTCATAAAACCCTATCCTCTGACCCCGGGGTTCTTTAGACCCCAGGTATCACATTAAAGTGTGAGCATTTTTGAAAGCACTAAGAGCTATTTGTTATAGGCTCCCGGTGTAGGAAGGAAAGATGGTCTCCGGTATTAGATTTATGATCTGGTAATTTAAGACACACTCCCTCACTACTGATCCTACAGGCACCATCTATAATGAAGAAAGACCGTTGGAACTGGTACCCAAAGGGTCCACAAAACTAAGTTAGCACAAAAGGCCCAAAGGGAGGCCATCTCCAGGCCTCCTGCCTGGCAACACTCTGCCTCGGGCTGAAAGCACCGCTGGCGTGAGGCACGGCGGGCCTGAGGAGGATAGACGGGGAGTATTCCTTGTACCCGCTCAGCACACTTTCTCAACAGACACTCTTGGTGAGGCAATTCTAGCCCAGATTTTCCTTTGCTTCAAGTGTCCCGCGTTCTGTAAATGAGTCTTCTAACCCCCAGACAATAGACTTGGACATTTGTTGTTTGTTTTCTCACACATTGGGGATATTTGAAATTTCTGACTGATCTTGCTTTAGGGGATGTGTGAAAAGTAGGTCACGCTTCTCTCCCTAAACAGAGTTCAGGCAGATGGCTCCCATGTGCAGTCTGGTTTCTATCTTGTAAGCTTGGGAGCCGGGCTTTCTGGTAACAGTGGCCGTACTTTGCTCTATACAGGGGTTTCTCAACCTTGGGATTACTGACATTTGGGGCAGAGTAAGTCTTGGTCCTGAGGGCTGTCCTGTGCACTACCCTGGCCTCTACCCACTGGATGGCTAGCACCCACACACACCTCCCGCCACCCTCCTGGTGTTGACAATCAGAAATATCTCCAGACGCTGGCAAATTTCCCCTAGGGGGCAAAATCCCCCCCAGGTGAGAATCATTGCTCTACACCAATGCTTGGTTCTTTAAGTCTCATAATTGTAAACTTGAGAAGCAAAGGATTTTAGACGTCCTAGGAGCAAAGCCACCTCCCGGAGGTTGGCCAGAGACAGACCACCAGTGACTGACTCACTCTTCCCAAAACACACACTCACGCTTCCCACACCTGGCTTCCCACACCTGACTGAGATGACAAAAGGGAAAAGGGAAAGCCCGGCTCCCTTGGAGGCGGTGGCTAGAGCTTGACGCCCCGTGAATTGGTTCTACCAAGCTCCCAACTACCCCACAGGTGAGCTTCTGGGGGAGGAGAGAGCCCTTGGCAGGGGCCACATACAGGTCACACCCCTGCAAGGGGAAAAGCAGTTCGCCCCCGGCAGACACATAACGCGCAAAGGGCGTGGGCCTAACTGCCGAGGGACAGGTGGCTCCCGTGGCACCTGGAGAGAACTCAGGTGTACTGCCCGAGTGCGAGGAAACACTTGTCACTCGTCAGGCACAGCCTGCTGAGGACCAGCTTGCGCAGCATCTCCCAGCGGCCACTGCAGGGAGCCCTGGCGTCCCGCCCGTCCTGCCTGCCCTCTCCCTGGTCTCACAGCACCTCCCCTCCCGCCCTCAGCACACACAGACGCTCCTGGAGAACTCAGAAGGTGAGAGCAATGCGGCAGTACCTTCCGCAGCCTCCGCTCTACAGGAAAAGGCCCGCCTGCGCTTCCAGGACTGAACGCCCTGGGATGGCTCCAGGACCGCCTCTCGCGGGCCCAGCTCAGCCCCGGGCAAGGGCTCGGCAGTCTGACCGACCACTGCGCGCACAGCAAGCCAACCACCCAGGTTAAACCCAAACCCACAAAGACACAGAATCGATGTTTTAAATCACTGTATCGAGCTCACGACCCGCAGGCAGCTTTCCTGCACCCCAGGCGGTAGGCTCAGCCACTGCAGCCCCCACCTAAGGGATCCTCTCTGTCTCTTTTTTCCTCTGCAGTCCCGGACCCTCTAACTCCCCCTCCTGCTTCCACCCAAGCCCAACTCACCTCCACTTTTCTCTCTCCCCCTTCCTGGATCTTCAGTCTTTCCCTCCAGGAGCTGTTACAAAACTCTGTCCGTGGCATAACCACATCAGTGTGCCCCGGCAGTAATCGTGTGAGTCTGGGGAGCCTGGTGTAAATGCCACCCTCATATTCGTGAAGGTTTACACCAAAGTGCTCAGCAGTGTTGTGGTTTCCTCAATAAATGCTTGTGGAAAATGTTCTTAAAGAAAAGCTGATTTTATTTTCCAAATAACCCGTTCAGGTTGCAGCTGCTTTTCATTTCTAAGTGATTTTTTTATTGGCACCTGGCCCCATCACTTTAAGTATCTCTGCCTGAAACCTTCAAGAGACACTAGTAAGCTTTGAGCGAGCACTTAGATGTGCCTGAGTGAATTCACTGAAATTATTTATCATAGCTAAAAATTAGGAGCAATCAGAGTGTAAGAGGGGAAAGAGTAAATAAATCGAGTCCGTCTCCACACAGTGGAGTGCCATGAGTCACGCTCACATCCTCAAAGAACACTGCATCTAATGGCATACTTTAACAATTCTAAATTATGGTCCCATTAGATTATAATGATATCCATACCTTAAGGAGAAGTGATGTTATGAGTGGATTTTCATTTCCCTCCTTGGGAATCCCCGAGGATTCCAGATTCCACCCTATGAACTTATTTGCAATCAGAAAAGAAAACGAAACACAATTTTTAAAATTTCCCCTGATATGCATGCCGGTCCCTCCCATCCCTGGTGCACCTGCCCAGTGTGGCCCTGTCCCCTGCAGTGTAAGCAACACCTATGATACCACTGAGGGAATTGTGTGAGACGGCAAATGGAAGAGATTTTTGCAGATGCAATGAAGCCTGTGATCAGCTGACTCTAAATTAATCAGAAGGGAGATTGCCCTGGGTGGGCCTGGCTTAATCAGGTGAACCTTTTCAGAGCGGGTCAGAGCCAAGAGACTCAAAGCGGTAGAGAAGCTCTCCTCCCTCCAGAATCCCTAGAAATGGCCGGAGAGCCTTCCTGGGCTCAGGAAGAGGGGACAAAGGTCAGGGAGGGCACACAGAGAGAAAAGAATGAATCAAAGGGAGGCCCAGCCTTCCCGCACCTTCTCCTGCCTTGGAGAAGCAAGCTGCCGTGAGATGTGCAGGAGAGGAGCCGGAGTCTGCCAACAAACACCTGCACTTGGAACAGGACCCCACCTCAAAGGGGACCCCAGCCCCAGCTGTCACCGTGACCGCAGCTTTGTGAGACCCTAAACGCACCTGGACTCCTGACCCATGGAAGCCGAGATTATGAATGTGTGTGGTTTAAAGTTACTGCATTGGTAGTAAACGTTCGCACAGCAATAGGGAATCCCTACAAACGTTGCTATAGAAATCCAAAGTAAAGCCAGCACCCCCGCTGCTACACTGGTGCCCACGTCACTGGCCGGGAGCAGGCCGGGAGAGCAGGGCTTGTCAAGGGTGCTGGCCAGGTCGCCTTGAATGGAGACGCAGCAGCTCACCTCCAGGGCCCACACTTCACCCCTTACACCTCGCCCCGCCGCAATGGTCTCTCTCCTCTCCTCTCCATTAAAATGGAGCCCCCCTCCTGCCCTATCCACCTCCTCTCCTGTGTGGTTGCTTCTATTTCTGCGGCTTTAACTACCAGCCCAAATACCCATGCTTCCCCACAGTCTGTCTGTGGTCTACTTCTGCACAATTCTCCTGCTCCTGTGCTGCCCTTGACCAGAGCTCCTGCGAAGCTGCTGTTTCCGCCTCTAAAATGCATCTCACGTGTCTGTTCACGACTTCCCACTTCATGGCCACAGCCATCGGCTCTCCACTGAATCATGTCTTGAACCTTCTAGGTGCACAAGGTCTCCAATTTTGCTTCCCATTAGAATCACCTGAGATGCTTTAAAAAATTCCAGACTGCACCCCAGACCAGCTAAATCAGAATCCCTGGGATGGGACGGGGGGCACCCAGACAGCAGTATGATTTTACACTTTCCAAGGGATCACAATCTACAGCCACGTTTGGGAACCTGTGTTCCGAGTGGGGGGTCTACGGGTGACCCCTCCTGTCCATTCTCCATGTGAGAGCCCAAGGGATGATTTTAAAGTGGAAACTGACCCTGGCACTCTTTACTTAAAACCCGATTTCACGGGGGATCAACTCCAAACTCCTATGTTGGCCCAAGGCCTCGAGGGTGCCCTGTCTGCCGGGCCCTCCCCCCTCCCACATCCTCCCACCCAGCTCCCACCTCAGCCCTCAGCCCGCTCCCCCCTCTCCCGCGGGGCGGGGGCTTGCTCGTCCTTCCCCTCCCCTCCGCAAGGAGCCCCTCGCTGGCCCCCGCCTTCCATCCCCCTTATCCTCTCCTGCAGCACCGGGCTCTTTTCCTTAGCAGCGTTTATTCTAAACCATACCCGTCTGCTTCCTTGTTTGTTCCTCCCCAGGGGGGCAGAGACCACGTGTGTTCTGTCACCACTGTATACCTAGCACAGTGCTGGCAGAGAGTAAGAGGCTCAACAAAAAACACGTGAGAGACGAACACTGACTTCAGGGAGGAACAGGGGCAGGACATGAACGCTGGTTTTTAGAGCCCGAGGCGATGGCCATCTCGAACCTGCAAGGGCCCTTTACACCCACAAGAGATTCACCGGGCGCTTTCAGGAAGGTTCAGAGTCCTGAGCGGCACTCCAGCAGGTAACGCCCTCGATTTCCTAGTCTGCAGAACAACTTCTCCCAGGCTCTAGATGAGCCAGAAATCGCAGTGAGTGAGGCACCACAGGGCAGACGAAGGCTCCCACCCTTCTCCCTCCCAGGTCACCTTTGCTCCTTAGAGAAATCACAGAGCAGTCCACGCCAAGGACCTGGCTGTTCACTCAAGCTCTCCCCACACTAGGGATGTGAAATCGGAGGTTGTCGAGGTGGTGGTCCTGAGGTCCAGCTCCCGGCCTTTGCCCTTGCTGTCCTTTCTGTCTGGAGGGCCTGTCTTCTCAGCCTGCTAACCTGCAGTCTTCCTGATTCAGGCCTCCTCCCTGCTGGGTTCCCCGCCGCCCGCCGTGCCCCATAGCTTCTGAAGACCCCTGCACACCCCGATCCCAGCGCAGTCAGCAAGCGGCACTGCTGTTATCTGCCAAGTTCCCCGTCCCTCTCAGCGGCCGGGCACTCCATACTGCCCAGGACCAAATCGTGTCCGGCTGTTACTAACCTCCAACACTTTGCGAGTGTATGCGTTTGCTAGGGCTGCCACGACAAAATACCAGCCTGGGTGGCTTAAACGACAGAACTTTATTTCCTCAAAGTTCTAGAGGCTCCATGGTTCTGGACGGCATCTCCTGAGGCCCCTCCCCTTGGCTTGCAGACGGCCGTCTCCTCCCCATGTCGTCACATGGTCTTCCCATATGCCCACCTGTGTCCTGATCTCCTCTTCTTAGAAAGACAAGAGGCATATTGAATTAAGGCCCACACTAATGCCTTCATTTTAACTTAATCACCTCTCTGAAGTCCCTGTCTCCAAACAGTCACATCCTGAGGTGTGGGGTTTAGGACGTCAACATATGAATTTTGGAGTGGACACAATTCAGTCCAGAGCAGGGAGAGACTGCCTCGTAGATATAAGTAAATGTTCCTGCTGCAATCGGAAAAGAGGGCTGGAGGAAAATAGAGAATGAGCAAAGGCACGAGCTCAGTCTCTAGCTGGCAGGTCAGTGATGCCACTCCCGAAGGTGACAGGAGGAAGGAGAGGCAGGAACGAAGTGGGCATGTGCTGTCCCAGCCGGGCAGGCGCGCTCCTGAGTCCGGTCTCTCCCTGGTCTCTTAAGTGCTCACCCCCCACCCGGACGAGCGACTCTGACCCTAAGTTCCCTCACCTGCAAAACGGGGATCAGAAATACAATTCTGACTCCAATCCCAATGTGTGTTTTTTCTTTAACACACCAAGCAATTAACTCAGTTCTCCTCGGACAGCGACCCGATGTCCCACAGATTCAATTCAATTCTGACACCATCTACCCGGAGATAGATCAGATCCCACAGGTGAAGGGCTCAGTCCCATAAGATGCCCCCCTTTCAGATGCCAATCACAAGGCCAGGTGGTCACTGGTGCTTCTGACTGAGTTTCCCACAGAAACCAGAGTTTCCCACAACCCCTTCCTGGGGTTCCATCTGGGGTTTATCTGCCAGAGCTGCTCACAGAACTCAGGAAACCCGTTTGCTCGCTAGATCACCAGTTTATTACAAAGGATACTAAAGGATACAAGCCAACAGCCAGATGAAGTAACACATAAGACAAGCTCTCGAACAGAGGACCTTCTGTCCCCGTAGCGTTTGGGGCCCAGCGTGATGGCACATGGATGCGTCTGGCTCACCAACCCAGAAGCTCTCCAAACCCCATCCTTTTGGGGTTTTATGGGGGCTTCCATTACAGAGGCGTGACTGATTAACCCATTGGCCAATGGTGATTGAACTCAACATCCAGCCCCCCAACCCCTCCCCAGGACAGAAAGCTCCAAGCCTCCAATCACATGGTTGGTCCCTCTGGCAACCAGCTCCATCCTCAGAGCTTCAAACAGGCACTCATCGACATAACAAAAGACACCCATATCCCTCTTATGGCTTAGGAAACTCCAAGCGTTTCAGGAGCTCTGTGCCAGGAATGGTACAAAGACCAAACGTGTATTTCTTGTTATAGATCCCAGTGTCGTGGGAAAACACCCAACTCATGTGGTTGTTTGGAGGCCTAACTGAGACAATGCACCTAAAATGCTCGACAAAGCGCCAGGCACATCATCATTTATTTAATACAGCACAGACCCTGTCCTTGTGCCACGATTACTTTGCAGCTTACTAAGCGAACAAAATAAATATGTACACGTACTCCAAAATGTCATCCAGCTGGATTTTTGAAACAGCATTTTCAGTGCCTGATAAAATAGAACTTTCATTACCTAGCTGTGATTTAGAAACGTACACCACGAAGTTCTGGCTGAAAAAAAAAAGTTTTAAATCCACAATAAAAGTCAAATATTCAGAAAAGAGCAAAGAAGAAAACTAATATTGAAAAGCTGCTTCCTTCCATCCAGTGACCTCTCCTTGGGTACACATTCCTCTGTCAGAGCCGAGATGATGGAGTTATTCCTGATCCTTCCTTCCCCATCCCTGCCCTGTCCAGAAGGAGAGGTGGTGCCCTGTGCATTTCAGTAAGTGCCATATTACGCTTCCTGGGAGTCTGGGTGGCACAGGTGGTGTTCTCATACTGTTTATGTATTCCTTCGGGACTCGTGATTTTATTTTTTTATTTATAAATTTATTTATTTTTATTTATTTTATTTTTGGCTGCATTGGGTCTCCGTTGTTGCGTGCAGACTTTCTCTAGTTGCAGCGAGTGGGGCTACTCTTCTCCGTGCATGGGCTTCTCATTGCGGTGGCTTCTCTTGTTGTGGAGCACGGGCTCTGGAACACAGGCTCAGTAGTTGTGGCTTGCAGGCTCTAGAGCACAGGCTCAGTAGTTGTGGTGCCCAGGCTTAGCTGCTCTGCGGCATGTGGGATTTTCCCAGACCAGGGCTCAAACCTGTGTCCCCTGCATTGGCAGGCGGATTCCTAACCACTGAGCCACCAGGGAAGTCCTGGACTCGTGATTTTAACTTTAAGATTATTAGAGGGATTGACAGCCTCTCGGCCCTTGTGACAGAAGCCATCATCTTCATGCTTGTAGCAGAGGCTGGGTCCCCAGGTCAGCTGTGCTGCCTTCACCACGGTCCCCTGTGGGCGGCCACAAAGCATCAGCTTCCTGGGACACCTTCCTGGGAGTGCTGGACACCTGCTCTCTGCCCTCAGCAGGGGGCCCTCAGAATGGCCACGAGCCGTGAGCATGGGGTCTGGAAACCCTGCCGAGTCACAGTTTCGCCCTTGTCCAGCCCTAGAAGTGACTGGGGAGCTTTCCTGGGCTTGGGGAGAGGGGACAAAGGGCAGGAAGGGACGCAGAGGGAAAAGGATGAATCAAAGGGAGGCCCAGTCTTTCCACACCTGCACCCAGACCAGCATGTCCTCAGACACTTTCCCTGCCCACCGACCTGCCTTGAAAGGGACGGGGTGGCAGCTGAGGCCACTAGTCAGGGGCACCTGAACTGTCCTGGCTTGACCAACGCTCCTACCGTTAAAATCCCATGAGGCGCTGAGGCCCAGGGTTAATGTCCAGGATGGCATGCAGGTCCAGGGGCCACACACAGCAGACCGGGACCCCACAGTTCTGCTGACCTCTTAACGCCCGGGGTGTCCATCTCTGCGATGGGGTGAGAACAGCCCTTAGCTCATTGGTCTGTGAGGTCAGGACGGGGAGGATGAGTTGAGCGATTATGCAAAGCTTGTGGCGTCACCTGGTGCCTGGTAGACGGAGCTCAAATTCCATGGCCTTCGGGCGTTGTCTTAGTGGCTCTGGCCCCAAAACAAATACCGCTGACTGGGTGACTTACGAACAACAGAAACTTATTTCCCCGCAGTTCTGGAAGCTGCAAGTCCCAGATCAAAGTGGCAGCCGCTTCTGTTCCTGGTGAGGGCTCTCTTCCTGGGCTTCAGAAGGCCACCTTCTCACTGTGTGCTCATATGGTCCAGAGAGAAAGGGGCTCTGGTCTCTTCCTCTTCTTAAAGGGGCACTGGCTGGGTCAGATTAGGGCCCCACCCTCGTGACCTCATTTAACCTTAATTACGTCCTCCAAACCCCACCTCCAAGTACATTCCATTGGGGGTTAGGGCTTCAACATGTGGGTTTGGGCAGGGGGACACAAGCAAGCAGACTGCATTTCCCCTGGTTGGGGGCTCGTGCCACCCAGAGGGATAACCCTTAGGTGTGCAGCTGGGGTGATCCCGTCTGATCAGCACACTCATGACACTGCACTGCCAGACGCATTGCCTTGACGTGGGGGGCAGTTTCTTAGACCCATTTCCAAGCCTCTCTCCTGTCTGGTTTCCGTGGCTCCCGTCTCATCAGTTCATGCCCCAAATCTCTCTACAAGAACAATGCGCTCAGCCTGGTATTTGCTTTTGCGTCCTGGCTGCTGCCTCTCGGCGGGACCCTTTCGCTCTCTGCTCCACGGCCTGGGGGTAACTCATGCACCTCCGTTGCTGGCTCGTGGGATTCTGAGAGCTGGGACCTGCAGGATGGACTCGACAGTCATGGGCAGAAGGGGAGCTAGCAGAGTGTGGGCTCTGTCCTATGTCTGTAACATGGAGAAATCAAGGCAGTGTAAAGGCAGACAGAAGGAAACATGGGGATATTAAAATAAGGGGATATTAAATGAAACATCCCTTTGTAGTCTCTCTCCCCCAGATTGAGTGCAGGGATGCCCAGAGTCTCGGGCCCACGCCCCTATGATGCAGACAGTGGATAGTGCCATTGTACAGATGAGTGTATGACTGGGGCAGGGGGCGGCTCCTCCCAGGGGACAGGCCTCTATTCTCCAGGAGCTCGGCGCGGAGGGAGCCGGGCGCCACCCACACGGGACGATAAGGCTGCGGGGCGCAAGGTGGTTGCCCTGTTTGCCTTCTAAGGTGGCTTCTCCCAGGCTTGCTCTCCTTTCCCTCCGGCAGGTGCCTCACACCTGGCCGGCCCCAGCCAACTCGGCCTGGGGATCAGTGGGTCCAGAGCATTCTGAGAAACGCCGGGAATTTGCTTGGAATTTGTTTGGATGGCCCTCAATCCGCTGATAACCAGGGAACGCAACCTGCTTCATGCGGAAGCAGCTCACGGGGCGGGAGGAAAGGAGAATGCCCTGGAGACGCACGGCGTGCGCACACAGGCTCACACCGCCAATCACGCGCTCCAACTCTCACCGGATTGGTGTTGAGCACCGCCCACCCCAGCCCCGCCCGTCTGTTTGTGGACAACTGGGGAGGAAGGTAGCGGTCACTCCTTAATGGCCCACAATGACGCCGTTTATTTCAAGATGTTTCCCTCCAGATGCGAGGGCCACGCGGCCTTCTCTTCCTGCGCGGGTGGCGTCCGGAGGCAGCTGCTTCCCGCTCCTGCCCCACCCCCGAGCCCCGCCGTCCACGCAGCCATAGCCTCTCCCAGGCGCCTCCCCGTTTCTCTGTGTCACAAGCACATCAGTTTATCAAATGTGAAACGGAGGAAGGGATAGAGAACATTTTATTCCTAATGCATGAATAGGGGGACCTCACTTTATATCCCCCCAAAACCCCGATTATAAGATTATTCTGGAGACAGAACAACGGTGTCCAAATTAAGGACTGGCTCTGCAGTCCTTACCCTCAGAAGGGAACATCTGTTTGAGCTCCAGAAGGTGAAAGAGGTGGGGAGAAAGCAACAGAGGCAGCATTGTACTGGGGCGTTCGGGTGGCCGGAGACATCTCCTGGGGGCAGCCAGAGATGTGGCAGAATGCCGGCACCAGGCAACAGCGGAGAGACCTGCAGTGCTGGGCACCTGCGAGGCTTCTCAGGTGTGGGAGGGAGGGGGCGGGACGGGAGGACGTGGTGCCCGTTGCACGTGATGGCGGGATGGAGGGTCGGCATCAGTGAGCCCACGGGGCTCCGAGCCTAGGCCTCGACCCCCCGCCGGTCCCGACGCCCGCTGCCTGGACCTCCTGCGGGAGCTGCAGTGACAGGCCAAGCGCATCCGGCTCCCGCCTAGTCAAGGTGGACACGACCTAGTTCTCGATGCAAAGAGGGCGCTGCTGGTGGGTCCCAGGGACCTGCTGGAAAGCTCACTTGAAAGGGTTCTGATCTGAGAGCGGAAAAGCTCAGAGGAAGGAAGGAAACCCCATTTTTCTCTGCAGATCACTTTCTTAGAACTCCGTACACTAGGCTCAGAGGATTTTCCCTGGGTTGCAGCTACCAGAACCACGAACCCCGCTTCCCCTCCCCTGACACCTGCCGTCCATCCCTCTGCATTTGTTACCTGCCCTCTGACTCTCCCCCAGGGACGTGACAGTGAGGGTTGCGGTGGGACTGACCGAGCCTGGAGAAGTGGCAGGACTCTCCAGCCTTCAGGAATCTAACCGGCTACAGTGGATGATGACCCACTTCCTGACAGGAGCACTTAGGGACCAGGTCCAGGGCCCTTCTCCTGGGTAGATTCTGTGTCTCATCATGTAGGAGGTGCTTCCTAAAAAAGAGCAAATATCGGGCTTCCCTGGTGGCGCAGCGGTTGAGAGCCCGCCTGCCGATGCCGGGGACGCGGGTTCGTGCCCCGGTCCGGGAAGATCCCACATGCCGCGGAGCGGCTAGGCCCGTGAGCCATGGCCGCTGAGCCTGCGCGTCCAGAGCCTGTTCTCCGCAACGGGAGAGGCCACAACAGTGAGAGGCCCGCGTACCACAAAAAAAAAAAAAAGAGCAGATATCAGGTTACCTACACAGACTGGCATCATTTGCTGTCACTGAGACTCAACGAGGGATGGTCACTAGGCAGAGAGGCCAACAGGTCCTGATGGGAATCGGTACAGGGCAGGGTCCCTGCCGGGGGTGGCCAGCCTCCCTAGGGTTTAGGATGCCCTTTCTGGTCTCAGTATCCTAACGAATATCCTTTCTGTGCACAAAGTACTGAGCGCAGCACTGAGGCCCTGCTAGAAATCAGCTCTGTTCTCAGGTTCTCCAGGGACCAGCTGTGCCTGGGTCGATGACACTCAGGGAGGGGGAGTCCACAGTGGAGATGATTGCATGCGGCTGCCCTGAAAGATGACCAGCGAGCCTCCAGCCCTGCCATCCCTGTTGGACCCTGGGAAGTAAAGGGAGCCGGGCATGGCAACATGCTCACCAAACGCCCTCCTGTAAACCCACCAATCAGAGGTGCTTCTCCCCTACAAGCTCTCCACTGGGACAGATGCTGAGGCTGCAAGGTGCTCACACCTTTGTGCCCTTGGCTTTGATTGGAACCCCTCTGAATGGAGACCCTTTAATGGGGGGTGGGGAGCAGAGAGAAGGGGTCCTCGGGGAAGTTCACGCCTGAGGAAAGAGCAGGACCCTCTTTACCAAAGGTCTGAACCCCTGGGACCAGGGAAGAGGAGGACAGGTGGGCAGGCCCACCCTGCTCAGGCCCCAGTTCTCCCTAGATTGTTACCTTGACAACGCCAGGACTTGTCTGGCGGGCACATCTCACCTACCCTCATCCAGACCTAGCATCCCAGGAGGCACACCACGCTTCACTCCAGCTCAAAAGTAAGACCTGGACCAACCTTCAAGGACATGCGGTGGAGTAGACAGACTTCTAGTCTCTGAGAATTTTTGTTTGTTTTTTTTGCGGTACGCAGGCCTCTCACTGCTGTGGCCTCTCCCGTTGCAGAGCACAGGCTCTGGACGCGCAGGCTCAGCGGCCATGGCTCACGGGCCCAGCCGCTCCGCGGCATGTGGGATCTTCCCGGACCGGGGCATGAACCCGTGTCCCCTGCATCGGCAGGCGGACTCTCAACCACTGCACCACCAGGGAAGCCCTAGTCTCTGAGAATTTTCACAGTGAATTTCACTTCAGAAAAATAGGATGTTTATATCTCTACCTATATATAGGATCTATATATGAATAGGATGGGGAGAGAGAGAGAGAGATGTATTTTAAGGGACTGGCTCACATGATTGTGAGGGCTGGGCAGCTGACAGACTGGAATATCAGGCAAGGGCTGATGGTGCAGTCTTGAGTCAAGGACAGTCTGGAAGAAGAATTCTTTCCTTCTTGAGGAGCCTTGGTCTCTTAAGGCCTTCCACTGACTGGATGAGACCCACCTACACTGTGGAGGGTAATCTGCTTTACTCAGAGTACACTGATTTAATCACTTCCTTTAATAAAGCATTAAAAATAACAACGGAGTGGAAGCCGCAGTAAGACTTGGTGAACAGACCAGTGATAGTCTAGTAGCAGGTGCTCTAGGCAAAGCCACACAGAGGACACTCCCGCCTCCCCCCGGCGCCCCTCACACGAGGAGAAACTGCACAAGACCCATTCCATCTCAATCTCTTTAATGTCTCTGGGCAAAGGAGGGGGTGCCCCTCCCACCTGAAGGAACGCCTGCCCATTCTTTTTCTTTTCCATGAACTCTGGAGAGGATTCAAAAACCAGAACTGCCCTACTCACCAACATAGTTTTACCTTGAATTTCACCAGCTATGTCAATAGCTCCAATACATAATGAAGTTTGGGACTCAAACTCTGAGAAAGCTGAAAATCTCACAGCAACCCCGGGTGGCTGACACATTCGATTCAATCCAGCCGACACTTACTGGGCGGCCAATAAGCCGAACGTCGTGCTAAGTGGCGTGAAGGGCACAGAAGTGAGTTGAATCTCTCCACCCAGGCACCCACCTTCCCCTGAACACCACAGGTGGGACTAGGTGGGGACTAAGGGTTCAGATGGTCCGCGAACGGGTCAGGTCATGACCTCCCCCTACCCGCTCCTCAGAGGCTTGAACAGCTTCCCAGGCCACTCGGTGACAGCCAGCGTCCTTCTGGTGCTTCACGGCCCGTCTGACCTCCCTGCCCGGCCCTCCCACATGGGCCAGCTCCCCTCTGGCCAAAGTCGCCACCTTCCTCAAAGTCTCAGGCACAGCGGCACGCAGACTACAGGGAGGGGTAATACAACGGCAGGAACACCAGGGCTGGGAATCTCGGGGCCACCCTCGTCGGTCTGCCACACACTTCCACTCCCAGCTCGCCGCAGCCTAAAGGACCACTAGCCCCGAAGGAGTGGAGTGGAAGGAACTCCTGCACTGAGGTCTTAACCTATTTGATTTCTTTGGGCCGGAGCCTTCCCAGATATCCCCCAAAGCCAGGGAAAGTTCTGATGTGCAGAGACACGCAGCTGCTGGGGGGTCGGGGTGTGGCCTGAGGAGGACAGCGTTTTCCTCTATCTCCCTAAATGAAATGGAGCCGGCAGGGGTGGACCTAGCGCTTAACCAAGAAGCAACTTTTGCACCAAATAATACCCACCTGCTGCTCCCAGAAGCAGCGTCCAAAACCCCAACCCAGGGATTGTCTGTGTGCAGCCGAAGAGCAGACAGCCCCGAGCACGCAACTAGACGCGTGGAGCTGACGGACAGCCTTCCCTGTCAATGGCTGCTAAGCGTTAAAAAACATTTACTCCAGTGGCGGGCTCTTGCTTCCCGCTTTATGGCACTTGACCCCATAGCTGTGAGATGGCCTGAGCACAGCGCACGTGGAAAAAAGGGCCCAGCTCACATTCTTCAGGTACCCCTCCCTCCTGGTAGTAACGTTTTACAGCCTTTCTCAAAGGTGAGCCTTCTGAAAACTTAATCACCGGGCACGGCCTTTCCTCTCTCTCCACAATAAATTGTGAATTAAAAGAGGACAACATGCTGGGCTTTAATTTTAAAAGGAGCCACACTGAGGGTGGTGGAAACACAGCGGCTCTGACTCTCTGTTTGGCTTCTGGCCAAGGGAACAGCGGGTGTCCCAGAGGCACCAGCTGTTGGGACCTCCGCTCTCAGCCCACCCCCACCCCCAGGTTGCGGTGGGAGAATCTCAGGGTCCTCACCGACGGAGGGACCGTGGAAGAAGCGGACAGCAGGACACGCGCACGGAACATCGCGCAGCTCCAGGTGGGGATCTGGGTTCGGCCTCCACGTCTTACCCTCTTATGCCTTTGGGCAAGACACTCACCTTCACTTGTCACATCTGTGAAACGGAAAGACTAATAATAACCCTACTCTGCCCACCACGCAGTGTTGACGATCACCATCAGTATTAAGGGCTTGGCCACCTGTGATGTATTTGCAACTAGAAGGTGACAGTGCTACTATTAAGTTAGCGTTTTCCCCTCTGTCCCTTCATCTCACCTTGTTTCCTCCATTCTCTATATGGAATTTTAAAGTCATAACCACAACCTTTATAAAATTTAGGAAGCAAGACCCCATATCACTGTGACGCTGCTCAGAGAACATCCCGAGTGCCTTCTTGAACCTATGCTTCCCCCACCGCCCACAAGTCCTTTCTATGATGAGGACTCAGTGGTTACTACGGGGACAGGGGCCTTTGAAAGGAGGGCAAGGGCTCGGGGCAGGGAGGGCGCAACCCCACCTGGAATGCTGCCTGGGATGTTCCCTAGCCCTGTCCATTTCCCTCACACCCTACCCACCACCTGGAGCCTCAGAGCAGGCAGGAGAAATGGTAACCTTGATGTGTGAGTAAAGGCTGTATTAGTCAGCTCGGGCTGCTATAAAAATTCCATAGATGGGGTGGCTTAACCACAGAAATGTCGTCCCTCACAGTCTGGAGGCTGGACGTCCAAGGCCAAGGCGTCACACGGCTGGTTTCTCCTGAGGCCTCTCTCCTTGGCTGGGAGATGCCGCTTCCTTCCTTTGTCCTCACGTGGTTTTCTCTCTGTGCGTCTGTGTCCTCATCCCATCCTTTTATAAGGTCATCTGTTGTATTGGATGAGGAACACCCTATGACCTCATTTTAAATTAATCACCTCTTTCAAGACCATGTCTCCAAATACAGCCCCACCCTGAGGCACTGAGGGTTAGGGCTTCAACGTGTGATTCGAGGGAGGGCACAACTGCACCCATAGCAGGCGTCCGTAACGGTGGTATAGCCCCGTGATGAAGATAGGGTTGGGTGAGGAAAGGGCCACGTGAATGGCTCACGTTCCTCGTCTTTAAAAAAGCTGTTAGAAGGAATACATTCGGTCACTACGTGAACATTTGATGCGCGGCCCCTGAACGGGAACTAGAACTGTGTGGAACCTCCCAGCAGCTCCTGTTGACAAGCTGGTTTTTCTTGCTGCCCTCTTCCTAACATTATGACCCCAGGAGCAGAAACCAGACATGTTTAGTCACCGAGTGATAGAATACTTCACTGCTGCTCTCTGAAGACGATGGCATCTCTGAGATCTTTATCTCTGCAGCAAATGAACTGAGGGCCAGAGTTTTCTCATCAGCTGAAGGCAGGAACCTGGCGGGTGGGCCCAAGGGGAGCAGGGCTGACGGAGGGAGCGTAGGTCCGAGAAGACACCCAGGGGATGTTCTCTGAGCAGCGTCCCAGTGATATGGCAAGGACAAGGGGTCTCTTTCTGGCCACCACAGGAAGCTGGAGAAATGCCGACAGATCACAGGGAAGGATGGAGGCTGCCTACAGCGCCGGAGCCTCTGGAGAGGACACAGACCTTCACTGCAAGGACCAAAGTGGGCAAAGGAAATGGAGACAGAGCCATGGGGACCCCCAGTGCTGTGCCAGAGGGCCTACGAGGGCAGGGCGACCAGGAAGTGGGTCTCTTCGAGGCCAGAGGCAAGTCCTCCCTCCACTCAGGGGCAGAGGGCCCGTAGGGCTGGGTGGACATGCTGTAGGAGGTGGGGACAGAGAGTGTCACACCCCAGGCAGCATCGCCGATGAGGAAGAACAGGTGCCAGGAGGTGGGGATGGTGCCGAGAACAGAAGGCTCACCTTGCCCCACCAGCGAAGGGCCCTGTGTCCAGAGGGAAGCCCTGTCGTTCTTGTTCATGAAGTCAGGAAACGGGCCACCCAGAGAATGGTCGTTAACTGAACACGAGCCCCAGACAAGTACGGTTTCAAGACCCCAGGATGGCCAGGACCCAGGTGCCCACAAGCACCTCAGAGGTCTTTCTAGGAGCTACAGTTGGGTTGTTGGATAAAATACAGGATGCCCAGGTAAAGCTGGATTTCAGATACACGAGGATTAACTGTTTAGTATTAGGATGTCCCACGCAATATTTGGGAATAAAAATTATTCATTTACGTATCTGAAATTCAATTGAACTGAGCATCCTCTGTGTTTACTTGCTAAATCTGGTAGCCCTAGCCTGCAGGGTCACCAGCGGCCGTCATTTTTAAGTTGTAAGAGTCAGACGTGGGTTGGGCAGGCTGTTCCTGCAGGCTGCAGACAGTGTGACATCACAGATGGTTAGCAGGGCTGATTCAGGGCTCGCTCAGCCCTTCCTAAATGTAGTAATGCTCCCGGCTGCTGCTTATACACGTCTGATTCAACCGGCTTAACCAGAAGAACGTTTACTGTGCCCCATAACTGGGAATCTAGATGCAGCATGATCAGTGGTGTGTGCCATCAAGGACCTTCCGTTTGTCCATTATGTCATCCTCCGAGCTGACTCTACCCCTGGGCTGAGAGCGAGACGGCGGCAGCAACCCCAGCATAGCTCCCAGGCATGGTCGGGCTGTGTTGTTGGCATGACTTCTGAGCTGCGGTTGAAGAACAGGACAAAGGTAAAGGGCTGCCCAGGATCCCATGACGTCCGCATGCCTTGTGGCCAGCGAAAAGCATGAAAAGATAGGCAGACTGAGTCAGGGTCAACGTGTCAGGTGGAGAAAGTTATCCAACCTATGTACTAACATATTGAGAATTACAATAAATGTGAGGGCAGTAACTACATTTAAAAATTGGAAGAGGGACTTTCCTGGCTGCCCAGCGTTTAAGACTCTGCGCTTCCAGTGAAGCGGGCACAGGTTCGATCCCTGGTCGGGGAGCTAAGATCCCGCACGCCATGCAGTGCTGCCAAAAACAAATTTTTTAAATAAATAAAATTTAAAAATTGGAATTGACTGATGAATAGAGTAAGGAGTAGGATATTGAGGGGACTGCCTGAACAGCATCCTTACATTCTTTTCTAAAATGTCACATGACTCCCGAAGAACGGACTGGAACATTTGGTCCGCTGCATCCCACCTTTGGGAAGTTACCTGTTGCTGACAAATGCACTAAGTGCAAAACTCAGGAGCAGCTTCCTCTGTGCTTACAGAGGAAAACACTGCGGCTGATTTATGGAAATGCTTCCCTGCGGGGTCATCTCAGCAAACGAGACACCATGTGAACCTGACCCTCATTCACTCTTTTATCTGGTCTCTTCTTTAAGTTCCTTCTAAAAGTAGAGGACTGTTATCCAGGAACAAAACTATGTGAACAGTGTAGATGCTTTTCAAATGTCATTTAAAGGCAGTTCTTTGAGAAATACTGCCAAAGGGTCCATACTTTAACACAGTGAGAGAAAATACACACTGGCAGTTGTACACCCAGCTTTTTCTTGACTTGTCTAAAAATAAGAAAACATATGGAAGACCATACCAAAGTTTTGAAGTATCACATCCGAAATCAAATTTGTCAGATTCGATTTCCAACTTTCTATGAAATATGAGGGCAGAGTTAACATAGGTAATAATATCTAAAAGAAACCCCCGGCATTGTACTGCCTCTTCTGCTAAGTAAATACCCCTCTAAGAAGCTCACATACAATAAAAATAAAACCCTTGTGTTATAAGTGTCTTCAGGTACCCTTTCTCCACCAAATCAGTCAGAAACCAATATTTATCCGGATGAGTTATTTACCAAATCTCTTCCAAAAATCTTGAAAATGCATTCAATCTCAATGTACTTTTGAGGGTGCTTCCAATCTAAAATTGGTAACAGTGGAAAGGGTGTTAACTCCAAAGGCTGGTTTAACTAAGCGGACCTGGATTCTGCTTTTAGCTCTGGCCCACCCTGTGACCTTGGGCAAGATGACACTTGCTGGGCCTCAGGCTCCTTGTATCAGTAAGGATGGCATTCAGCAGCATGTAACTGAAAATCTAAACCACAGTGGTGTTTCTAAAAAGGGTTCATATCCTCAGAAACCTAATGCCCTGGGCTGATGCCGCAACCCCGCCACGGTGTCAGCACCCCAGCTCCCCACTCCTGCATTCTCTGCCCTCTCGAACGTGTCACTTCCATCCTCACGTTTGTCACTTTCGATGGCAAGACGGCTGCTCCACCGCCAGTCTCACAAAAAGTAAGAGAGGAAAGCGGGAAAGAAGAGACTGGGCTTCCCGAGACTCGAAGATCACATCTGCACAGTGACTGCTCTGCGTGTCATGAGGCCCCCAGCCTCGTTCTCCCTACGTGCAAGGGGCCTGGGGAAATGAGGTCTTTCCCTGACGCACTACTGCCCCCAGTGAAATGGAGTTCAGTTGATGAGGAAGAAGACGGAAATGTGTGTTTGGCTGGCAAACAGCAATGCCTGCCCCATGCCTCACGCAAAACAAGGGCTCTGCTAGCTCCCGATCTACTGTCCGTTCCTTCTTGCACTCAACAAAATACACACGGGAGGCCTCCTCTCTCTAGACCAGTCTTCTAGGTGCCGGGATGCAGCACAGCCTACCTGAGACCGAACTGGGAGAACAATAAGTACTGACTGCCTTGGACCATCAGCCCCAAAAAGTGGTTCCGGACAAACTGAGAGCTGGTTTAAAGCAGAGGCTTCCCTTCCTCACTCAGGGTCTCAGCATGTGAGGAGGCAACGAGTCTAACCGTGGCCTGAGCTGTAACTTGTATCTGCTACTCTCGCCTTCCTGCTCTGGCTTAGCGCTTTAGAACGCCCCAGCTCTCCAATGGTCCACGAGCAGAGGGAATCCCTCTTGGAGGAAAGAAGGTGAGATCATGAGCCCCGATCCTCTGTGGCCCCTGAGGCCACACGCCTCCTCCCACCTGTCCCCCAGGGACAGCGGCTCATCAGGAGACCCTTCCAGGCAGTCCATTTCCATATCACCATTTAAATAAAAACTCAGCTGAGAAGCCTGGAACCTTCACCTACTGTTGCTGCCCAGGGCAGACTGTGCAAGCCTTTGGGAAGCGCCGGGGAAGGTCACATCAAGAGCACCCAAGCCCTTACGTTTGCTGGTTTTACTTCTGGGAACCAAGCTCAGGAAAATCATTCAAACTGTAGAAAACGTTCATGCACTATGGTGTTCACTGTGGCATTTGGTGTAACAGCACACCAGGGAAGCAATCCACATATTCAGCAGTGGAAGAATATGGTGGGTGCGCTCTGTAAAATACAACCGCTCACTCTGATGGTTATAAAGAGCAGAGCTCATCAAGAAAAATGCTTCTGTGGGGCTTCCCTGGTGGCGCAGTGGTTGGGAGTCCACCTGCCAATGCAGGGGACACGGGTTCGTGCCCCGGTCCGGGTGGATCCCACATGCCGTGGAGCGGCTGGGCCCATGAGCCATGGCCGCTAAGCCTGCGCGTCCGGAGCCTGTGCTCTGCAACGGGAGAGGCCACAACAGTGAGAGGCCCGCGTACCGCAAAAAAAAAAAAAAAAAAAAAGAAAAAAAGAAAAACGCTTATGTGAATGTGTAGGTGAAAATTGCAAGATACAAACTTATAGTTAAATGATCACTACAATTTTAAGTATACTTACAAGGAAGAAATACTTGAAAATGGTAATAGTGGATAAAGGATTATACAAATATGGGTGGTCAGATTTTAAGTAACCTATTTCTCTTAGTCTTCAGATTTTTATGTGTGTTTATAGGACTTTTTAATGGAAAAATAGATTCATAATTTGAGAAAGTTCAGGGAAATTCAAGGCTCTGTGAACTACTTCACCTTCTCTAGTGTGATGGATTAATTCTGGGAGAAAATAACAACCCAGTAAGTGTTTTCACTGGTATGGCTTAGAAGGAAGATGACAGGAAGAGAGAGAAACAGGAAGGTAATGCTTTTTCTGAATTTTACCAAACTTGATAGGACTCACTTTTTTTTTTTAACCTACCCCTAGTAGTTGAATAGTATTTAAGGAAGCTCTTTTCCCTCTGCTTAAACTCCTAAATTCCAAAACCCATCTTTCTGCATAGGGCAGAGTATTACAGCAACAGTCTGGATTTGCAGGCCACCGCTGATTTCCCCTGAACCATTTGAACAAGGCAAGCAAAAGATTCCCTTTTAGCCCACCTGCAATTTTATTTTTCAAAGCAGAACAGGTTTTACCTTTTTCTCTTTTCACCAAAACTGCCTAAGCAAAGCTAGCCAACGCGTTTGCAAGCCACGTTATGTCCACACTTTACCAACTTGCCCCAACCTGTCCTGGCAGCCACACAGGAGAGAGGAAACTTGCTGTCCCTCCTGTGGATGGAAATCAGCTCAGCCTCAGGCAGGGATGTGGGCCTGAATGCTTCAAGTCTCTCCTCAGCTCCTCTCCCAAGTCAGGCTGCAGAGTGATGGCCCCTGGAGGCCCCTCAGCACCCTGCTCTGATGAATCCGAACCTGCGGTTACTTGATGAGTTTCCAGAACACCTCGCTGGTTCAGAGATCTGAGCTCAGCCTCCCACTGTTGGGGACACAGAATGGTTAAGTCCCTGCCTTCAAGGAGCTTGCAGCCCAGTCAGGAAGGCAGACGGCCACAATACACAACACGCACACAAACAACAAATGGCCACACAGAAGAGGTGTGGGCTGGGGAGAGAGACGTGCGCTGAGAAGAGAATCCACCTCAGGGCTTTAAGTTCAAACACAGGCGATAGGGCACGGACAGGGCCAAGTTTCAACCCCGTTCTGGAGGTTGTGTCGAGGGTGTTCACAAACTCTCCGTATCTAAGGGTCTAGAACAGTGGTTCTTGACTCTGGAGGGAGCGGCGGAGAGAATCAGCTGAGTGTTATGGAGCCCTGTCCCAGAAGAGTGCACACCATCTACACGCTAACATTTGCATGTCATTTCAGAAGATGCATGGACTGCATCCTTCCAAAGCCATCCATCAACCTCCAAGACAACACAGTAAGATTATAACTAATATCGAGCATTTGCTGTATTGTAGGATCCGAATTCATGCTGTACCTATATCCTTTCCTTTCATCTTTCCAACAATAATAAGACAAACGAAGTGCTGTTTCAGTCACATGCATGGAAAAACTGAGGCTCAGACAAGTTACCCAAATTAGAAGGCGGATTCAAGCCAAGTGAGGCAGCCAAATCTGTGCTCTTTCAAACAACTGCAAGAGGTAGAGCCGCCA
Source organism: Phocoena sinus (assembly GCF_008692025.1). Lineage (NCBI taxonomy): Eukaryota > Metazoa > Chordata > Mammalia > Artiodactyla > Phocoenidae > Phocoena > Phocoena sinus. Next base: position 101,190,390 of record NC_045773.1, on the reverse strand, counting down.
CTATTACAAACGAGGGAACGGAGGGCTCAGGAGGTTAAGTCACTTGCCCCGGGCCACAGGACCACTGATTCAGAGCTCCTGACAAAGAAGCAGGACAAAAGGTAAATGCTCTGAAACCCCAAGCGAGGCATACTTGTGGGGAAAGTTCCTGAAGCAGAAACTTCGCATCTGGCTCGCCACCCGAGCGCTTGTTTCTCTCTAGTGGGAGGCAGAGGGATAGAAGGCTGCGGTCGGCACTGTCCACTTGCACTGTGACCCTACTGCAGCCTGAGACAGCAGGGAGCCCGGACCCCCAGCCGGAGCGAGTCAGTGGCGGCCGGAGGAGGCGCTCTGTGAGAACCACACGCCAGCCTGGACGTTCTGGACCTCAGGCTCCAAAGGACGAAAAGGAGAGAGGTGAGCAGGGACCCCGACGTGCAGGAGACGATGGTGCGAGCTGCACAATCCACCCATCGATGTCCTGCTCAGTGAGCCTCGCTGCTGTGCCCAGCGCATGGGAAGGCCATCCATTCCTTCAGGGCCAGGCATGCAAAAATGCTGTGGGGAAATGAGAGAACCGACACTGGTCAGGACCACGCGTGCACCTGCCAGGTCCCTTCACAACACGTGTCTCCGGAGAGCCAACACTTCCTTCCACCATTGGACAAAACATTTCTAAATGCCTCACTTGGAAACAATTGCAAGCCAGTGGTAACACGTGAGTCTCCCCTCATTTTAGACTGAAAGTGGGATTAACCACCATATTCACCATGGTCAGTACCGGGGACTCGGTGCTGCTTTCAGAAGTCAGGTTCGCTAGCAGAGGATGTGACCATCTCCCAACCTCAAGGACAGTCGAAAACTATGGCTCTGAGAACAAGAGGTTACTTCTGATCAGAGCAATCAGAAAGGCCTCGTTTTTACTTGGGTATTAATCTCATCTCTCACATTAAACCAAAAGGAGTCAGGCTAGAGCAGTGTTTAAAGTACAAGCTCTGATGGCAGAACACCCCTGCCCAGCCACTTGTTAGTATGTGACTTTCGGCACATACGCACAGCCTCAGCTTTCATCCATACGATAGAAATAATAATACTGATTGTTTCAAAAGGGTTGTTGGGAGGATTCAACAAAATTACGTGTGCAGGATCTGGCACAGGACAATCCTCAACAAAAGAGTAACTATTATTATTATTAGAAACATTTGAGAGGAGACATTATGCCCTTAGAATGTACAGGTCAATGTTAGACACTCACATATTTAATGGATAAAGACATAATTTTGTAACGTGGAACAATTTCTCCCCAAAAGTTATATCCTTTCGGTGGATCCATTTTAGCAACAGTCTAGCATTTAACTAACCGATTTTTTTTTCAAGCCAAAGAAAACCGTGTAACTATGATAGAATTATTCCTGAACCTGTTTTTGTGAGGGCATTCTGTGAAGCTCAGAATTTGCAATAATTTCTAGTGAAAGCAGAAATAAAACAAAATTCTTTCCTGGTAGCAGAAAGAACACTCAAAGACTTTTTGTTTTGAGTTTGTTTTGTTTTGTTTTGGTCTTGTTTTGATCTCATAAAATACAAAGAAAACAAACAAAACAAAACACTTCAGATGTTCCATTGCAGTGAATCCAACTGTGTGAAAGCATCGAACAGAATAGAAGCTGATGTCTCATTTGGCCAGCTCTTCCCGGGGCAGATCATTTAGAAGCAGGAATCACACAGATCCCATGACTTTGGATTCCCAGCACCCAGCCCAGTACCCGCCCATTGTGAGCCTCAGTATGAGACCTTGGGTAGAATCTTATTATTTAACGGCCACTCATAAACAAGCAACACATCACCTTTATGTGCAAAAGCCCCGGGAAGGCAGAGCTAGGGTGCTCCCGCCTCCCCCTCCCCCCAGAGCACACTCTCCACCCAGAGTGGGCAGCCGGCAACAGCCTAGATCAGTCCCACAAGTGAGAACTTGGCAGCATTTCCCTGAAAGGTGCTCAGTTTGTAGAGACTAGTGGTTCCCAGCTCCACCTCTTTTGTTCGAGTGCCTGCTCTTGACAAGATGGACCATTCTCATCCCAAACACGTCCCCAGACTTTCCAAAAACAGCCTGGTAGGTAGGTGCTGCCATGAGAATGACTCAGCCTAAAGGGAAGTTGGTTTTCTCTGATTGCTGGACATTGCTCTGTATCCTTTATGTGGGAAGGGGCGGTTGGGTGACATCTTAGGGGTAAAAGGTAAGGTGTCTTCACAGCTGCAACTATCCAGCTAATTCAGAGTGAAACAGCTGTTTTAAGCATCTCATCCAAAAGTCAAACTGTAGAACCTTCAGTAATATTGACCCTGGGGGACTGGGGGCAGGGCCAAGCCCCACTACCACGGCCAGCCTGTCCCTCTGGGCTTGAGCCCCCCTTGGTTCTCTCTCATGAGTCTGTGTCGGAGGTGCAGACTCAGAACCTGTTCACCGAATCCAGACGCAGCTGCATTTGCTTCGTCGGTGTGGTGTTGGCCCACATAGGTTTCCTCAGAATTTTTATTATTTGCCAGAGCATTTTAAAAGTAGGAGATCTGTATTAAAACCCCAGATGTCTGACCTCTCAGGAGAGCTGACTGTTTGAGCCACCCCCGGGCGCAGCAGGCGGCTGGCTCTGAGCAGCTGTGGCCCCTGCAGAATGAGCTCTCTCCACCCAGAGTGGGCAGCCGGCAACAGCCTAGATCAGTCCCAGGCACCGGACGGTCCCTGTGATGCCGTCTCCACCCGCCTGGCTATCCCACCACGTGTAGCGCCTGCTGGGTCCTCATGTGAACGTGAACCACTGCTCCTGCTCTGCGTGAATCCTACTGGGGAAGCTTGACCTTAGTTTTGCAGGCCAGCCGCATACTAGGTGGGACCCCGCTGAAGAAGCAGACCAGAGAGAGCAGGTGTACAGCACCTGGACCCCGCCTGATCTCCACCAAACACCCCCACGGTCTTTGTCTCATTTAGGGTGCCCAGGAGGCTCAGCAGCTCTCAGCAATGACACCAGTGAGTGATCCCTTAGCCCTGGCTTCTTCAAGGATCCCCAGGACATCCTGAGAAGGAAAGCAACCAACCTCGACTTCATCGGCCGTCTTGGTCCTCAGGGGCCCAGAGTGCCACTGGTGGATGCCGCTCACAGCTGTGCTATGCCATCTCTCCGTCTTCAGGGTGGGCTCCACTTAACAATCCCCAACAAATAGGAAAAGGCGTCTGGGGGAGAGTTTCCAAAAGCTTCCCTTGGTAGCACATTCTAACAATCCTCCCTTCAGATGAGGGACTGTTTTCATATCCAACCAAAATCACCCTTGAGGCAGTTTAAAGGCATCTCATCTTATGAATGGATAAAGAAGATGTGGTACATATATACAATGGAACACTTCTCAGCCGTAAAGAAGAATGAAAAGTGCCATTTGCAGCAACGTGGACGAACATAGAGATTATCACACTAAGTAAGTGGAGTGACTCAGACAAATATGATATCATTTATATGTGGAGTCTACAAAGATGATACAAATGAACTTATGCATGAAACAGAAACAGAGTCACAGACATAGAAAACAAAGGGGAAGGGGGGAGGGATAAATTAAGAGTCTGGGATCGGCAGATATAAACGACTATGCATAAAATAGACAAACAAGGTCCTACTGTATAGCACAGGGAACTATATTTGATATCGGATAATAAACTATAATGGAAAATAATCAGAAAAAGAATATATACATACATATATATATATATACATATAAATACACACATATACACACACAGAATCACTTTTCCATACATGGAAACTAACACAACATTGTAAATCAACAAAACTTCAATTAAAAAATAAATTTTAAAAAAAGTTAAAAATAAAGGTATCTCATCTCACTTGATCAAGAGAAATGTGGAAGAACTGCTCAGCACTCCCTGCAGAACACATCCCTCTGTGGACAAATACAACTATTAAATCACCATGCAGCCTTCTCCTCTAACTATTAAATCTCACTTCTCAACCTTTTAATCATCGTTGAAGCTCTCACCTGAACCTTCTGTGGATTCTCTGCATCTCTCTAGATTCGTATAACCCAAAACTAGATGCAGAACTCCAGCAGGGCTCTGCGCGGTGCTGCATATAACAGAGATTGCTTTGTGGTTTCTAAACGTGCGGTTTATTCTGTACTTGGTTTCCAGACCGGAGCACTTTATTTGCTCACTCACGAACAGCCCGGGGTCCGCAGGGTTTTTAGATACTTTTCAGCATCTACCTTATCACTGCTCATTGTAGGTCTGAAAGGTTGGGTTTTCCCTCTGCAAGCACCAGTGCCTTTGTCTCTTATGAACTCTGCTTGTGTTAGTTTCTCTCCATATCCCTAAGCCACCAAGGCCGTTCAGAATTCTGAACCAGCTGGATCTCTGTTCCAAACAGATTTTCAACCCAAGCCTCGTCACCCCCAACACCCCTCTACCCCCTTTGCTCAGGCTGCCAGCATCGCCTGCCTGGACGGTTGCAGTAGCCTCCCCGGTAACCTCTCTTCCACTTCGCTCCTTCAAGTCCAGTTTCCACACAGAGGCCACAGCAATACTATTAAAATGTGTGCCCCACCTGCTGCCCCTGTACGGTATGGGCCTGCTCCCGCGGAGGTGATGGCGCATTTTGGGGAGGGGGGCAGTGATGCTATCCTGAGGGCCCAGCTAGGTGTAGGGGACAAGGACACAAAGACAAAGGGGTGTGTGATGAAGGGAGATCATAGAGGGCCAGCAGGAGGGGGTGTTGAACCCAGGCAGAGGCCCCAAGGGAGACGGGCAGTGCAGTCCCTCCTCTTCCTAGGGCTGCGGTCTGAGTGGATCAGGTGCCAGAGGCTGAGCCATCTTTTTAAAAAAAGGATCACACAGCCCCATGACCGTGCATCTCCCTAGGGACCTGCAGAGACAGCCGTGCAGGGGTGACACGTATTCATGGGCACACCGGTGCTGAGTTTGCCCAGATCAGCGGAGGCGGAGTGGCGGATATGCACGCCAGCTGAGCGGTGACGTGGCGTCGCCTGAGCTGCCCCATGGCCCGCTCCCTCACAGCATGCTGCTGGCCCAGCAGAGCCAGGCTGCCAGCCGCGTGCCGGATGTGGGCCAGAGGGGTGACCAGAGGCGCCTTCCTCCACTGGAGTCCGTCCAGATCTCTGTCCGGGTTCGGGGTAAACAGGAGCTACGCCTCACACTTGCCACTGGCTGTGCCTTTCCCCTGAGGCACCTGGGAGACCTTGCTGCCCACTGGGAAAACCTCACTTACTCCCAAGCCCCCCGGCCAAGATGCCACGGTACCCAGGCCACCCCAGGCAGGGCACGACAGACGTGACTGGATTGTGGCCGAGGGCAGGAGGAGACCAGCTGTCACAGAGCTCCACAACAAGGGCAGGATCAGGTCAGCTCGAGGACACTTCCCAGGTGCCCTTTCCCGTCTCACTGGGCGAGGGAATCTGGCATGACGCCCACACACAGCCCCTGCTCAGGCGATGCCCAACCTATCCTGCCAAGATCATTCCTTCTGCGGCCACCGAGTGTGCAGCTGCGGCCAAAGGGGCCACGCCAGGAGCCGCAGCCGCGGCGGGGGCCGCGGGCGCCGTGAGCGCAGCGGCTTGCAGGCCCGCGGGCCCAGAACGGGCAGACGCAGCCCGGGAGGAGCAGCCCCCAGGCTGCAGGAGCGGCGGGGCGGCGGGTCCCCGGGGCGGCCTCCCGCGGTCACGGGGGGCGTGCAGCGTGGCCCAGGGCGCGACTGCGGCCCTGCAGAGGACAGCACAGACGCGGCAACCTCGGGAGCACGGAGACAGCAGGTCTAGGATAGAACAAAGAAAGGCCCAGACGTGGGAGCCTCGCGCCCTCCCTGCAGAGGGCCGACAGCAGGAGACCTTCGAGGGAGTGTCACGGCTGGTGCGGGGAGGGCAGAGCGCGGGAGGAGAGCTCTCGGGCTGCGGCGGGGCTGACACAGCAGCGTGAACCGTCCTCCAGCTGGACTCCTGAGAGGTGACGAGAGAAAGCCGCCCGCGCAGCACGGGGCGGCGGCTCCTGTCTTCACAAAACCACGCCTGGAAGAGCCTGCAGCTCCGCAGTCGGGGGCCTGGGACGGCCAGTCCGGGCTCCGCAGTGACCAACCAGCAGGGCCGGCTGTCCCTTCAGGAAGGTCCCTGCCAGCCTCTGCCTCTTGGGCGCACCGCTGGGGGGTGGGCCGCCGAGTCTGAGGCCTTGGAGGAGCACGCGGGCCACCGAGGAGACAGCAGCGGGTGGCCAGGGGCCGAGGTCCCTGCTCCCACCCTGACCTCTGGGATCAGAGAGGCGGTAACCTTGGACCCCAATAAACAGCCTGGAGCCCCAAGTGCTCCCAGGTCCACTGCAGCTTCCTTCCTGTGGTCAGAAGGAAGCCGAGATGTGAGAAGCTCAGAGGACAGGCATCCTCTGGGGTTCCACGTCCCACGGCCCAGCAGTGACCGCGCAGTGGAATCCGCGATGCCCCCAGCCCCCACAGGGGGCCCACCTCACTCCCTCCCTCTGGGAGCCAGGCTGGGGCACAGCCTTGCTTTCCAGTCCTGGCTTTGGTACCCAGGCTGCTGGCTGGGAGGCACCCCCCCATTCTCCCACATCTCTCCCAGGACCCTGAACGCAGACTTCAGTCCAGGCCACAGACCGAGCAAGGGCAGGAGTCCCATCTCCTTGGGATGCCCAGGGAGGGAGGACGGGTGCTCTGGCCTTATCAGTGGACAGAGTCAGAAAGTGTATCATGTAGACTCAGCGATTCCAGAGGTCTGAGCTCTGGAGAAAGGCCCCCACGCATTCCAGGAGACCAGCAGGGAACGCTGGTAGGAAAGCGGTTTGTAGCAGTGAACACGGGGAAGCCCCCAAACACCTCCGACCAGGAGAATGGAGAGAGCGTGGACAGGCACAGGGGGACCCAGCTCCAGAGCGGGAATAACCAAGGCTGCACCTCACACACTGTCAGACAGTGAAAAAGCAAGTGGCAGAAGAACACATGCAGAACAGTTCAAAGACAAGGCCGAAAATGTATGGCGAAGGCACACGTTTGCAGCCACAGTAGAGAAACGGGGCAGGACCGACACAGCAGCCAGGAGCGTGGATGTGTGCGGGTGGGGAGGGTGTGTGCAGGATCCGTGTGTGTAGGATCGGGGCGGCACACACAGGGGCTTTGACGGAGCTGGGGGTTGATTATAGTTCTGAAATAAAGTGCTTGTACTCAGGAGCTTCCTATCATAGTTTTTCACTTTTTTTTTTTTTTTTTTTTTTTTTTGGCGTTACGCGGGCCTCTCACTGTTCCGGCCTCTCCCATTGCGGAGCACAGGCTCCGGACGCGCAGGCTCAGCGGCCATGGCTCACGGGCCCAGCCGCTCCACGGCATGTGGGATCCTCCCGGACCGGGGCACGAACCCGTGTCCCCTGCATCGGCAGGCGGACTCCCAACCACTGCGCCACCAGGGAAGCCCCTTTTTTCACATTTTAACATCCCTGAAGTCAGGATGGTCTTTAAATTCCCGTCGGTCAGGTGGCAGTTGTGATGTAGTTGCATTGCCTTAGAAATACCTTAAACAACTTCTTTCACTTATGTTTTCCTTTTTTTATGTAGGCACAGTATACAACAGAAATCTGTCCCTGTCTGAAAGATCACTTTTAAAAAGTATTAAAAATTCTAAATGACAAGAAAAACATGGAAGTCAGGTCACTTCAGCATCTGCTGAGAAGTTCTCAGGGACTTCCCTTCACACTTAGCCCAAAGCTAAAGAAGTTCTCACGGGGGCCTTCAAGGCCTTCAGGATCTTCTTCCTGCCTCCTCTTGGGTCATCCGGCCCTCCTCCCTGCTAACGGCTCTTCAGCCCTGGCCTCCTGGCTGCTCCCTGCCTGGAATGCCCTTCTCCTAGACATCCCGTGAGGTTTTCTTTCTTTTTTTAAACAGGAGTCCTATTTTATTTTATTTATTTTTTATTTATTTTTGGCTGCATTGGGTCTTCGTTGCTACGTGTAAGCTTTCTCTAGCTGTGGCAAGTGGGGGCTACTCTTCATTGCGGTGCATGGGCTTCTCATTGTGGTGGCTTCTCTTGTTGCGGAGCACAGGCTGTAGGTGCACGGGCTCAGTAGTTGTGGCACACAGGCTTCAGTAGTTGTGGCACGAGGGCTCAGGAGTTGTGGCTCACGGGCTCTAGAGCGCAGGCTCAGTAGTTGTGGCACATGGGCTTAGTTGCTCCACGGCATGTGGGATCTTCCCGGACCAGGGCTCGAACCTGTGTCCCCTTCACTGGCAGGCAGATTCTTAACCACTGCACCGCCAGGGAATTCCCCATGACATACTTTCTAACTTCCATTTATAAAGACACTCAATGAACCTCAGAGTCTCTTGACATTCTTTCTAACTTCCATTTATAAAGACACTCAACGAATCTCAGAGTCTCTTGACACTGATGTCAGCTTCTCCAAGGTAGGAAACTCTAGGAAGGAAAAGACTCATTTCAAAATTGATCTCCTGGTCAAACTTAGCATCACCGACAAGAGAAAAGCTGACAGCATAAGCCTCAGTGGCAGTATCATACTTCGCCTTCTGGGTGTTCTTGCCAGAAACGTTTTACTTGAATCTGGTCATGGGGACCCCGACATATAAATCCAGATTGTGGTGCATTTTATACAACAACTGGCCTGAACTCATCAAAAATGTCATATCATCAACACCAAGAAAGCGGAGGAGACTATTCCAGACCAAAGGAAAGTGAAGCCGCATACTAACAAACACGATGAAGGAAACGTGATTGAATTCTGGGGGAGAAATCTATAAGGGACCATTGGGAGATGATTAGGAACATTTGAATACGGGCTGTATGTTAGATTATATTGAATTAACGGGTTTCTAAGGTGTGATCCTGGCATTAAGGACACGCAGGAGAATGTTGGTTTTTAGCACACACACTTGGAAGTAGAGGGAGCACCATGACATCTGCAATTTTCAAACTTCTCAACAAAAAAATGGAGGAAAGCAAACGTGACAAGATGTTAACAACTAAGGAATCTGGGTAAAAAGATGTTTGATATTTATTGTAGTATCCTTTCAATTTTTTATGTTTGAAATTCCTAAATAAAATTTTTTTAAATCAGTTTCTTCTATATTGGAGCAAAATATACACCTAAAAGAAAGGTTTATAAACCCAAAAAATATTACGGCGTTTTCAGTGTTTTTAAATAACTCACATAATTTGAAGAATAAGAAGGGAAGTGATTGCAACAAACAACATTTTACCATCGAAGCTGAAAGGTGAGCAGGGTGAGGTGTAAGATGCTGATGGGACTTTGACGTATGATGTCTGAGCTGAGATCCTTGCCTTGTCTTCTAAGATCTAGCCTGACTCCCGTTCAAGTGCCACAGTCTATTTCCAGCCATAGTCATCTGGATACGTTTAGAAAACTTTGTAGCTATCAGGATGTATCTCATTTGGCCAATATATGCCATCAGTGGAGAACAAAACTACTCAACATTAACATTTATTTTAAAACTGCTTAAGGTCTACACTGTCAGAAGAAAGACTGTAAAACCTGGCAAACAGCTCCACGTTTCAAAAATACTGAAACTAGTAAACACTGAAAACATCCTTCAAAAAATGGTTTACATGACAGCAAGATTTGTAATTATTTTATAACAAAGTATTTAAACTCAAAATTTTCTAATTATTGTGATTTAAAACATGAACTATCATTTCATGTTCAATAATTTTATTTGTATAATTTGCTTAGAATGACTTTGCTATAATTATTATTTGTAGTTATATTAACAAGAAATAAATAATATATTTTTTTCTTACTTGAAGAAGGACCACTGTTGTCTCATTCACACGATAGCACTGAATTGTTATCAGCCCTGGTTAAGTTAGGTGAGTAAAGAAATAATAATGGTAAAGATAATGGCAAGAATAAAACAAAGGAATAGGGCTTCCCTGGTGGCGCAGCGGTTGAGAGTCCACCTGCCGATGCAGGGGACGCGGGTTCGTGCCCCGGTTCGGGAAGATCCCACATGCCGCGGAGCGGCTGCGCCCGTGAGCCATGGCCGCTGAGCCTGCGCGTCCGGAGCCTGTGCTCCGCGACGGGAGAGGCCACAGCAGTGAGAGGCCCGTGTACCGCAAAAAAAAAAAAAAAAAAAGGAATAAAAATATGTACAATGGAGTAACAAATTCAAATCCATGTTATTAGTACGTTGGTAGACATTTTAAAATCAAGTACCAATTAGCTTTAAAATCTTTGAAATTTTGCATGCTTTGTCTCCTTACGTTCAATTAAAACAACCAAGAGTACTCGATAATATTAGATTTGTGAGCACCTAAATTAAATTTGCAATCAATATTTAAATTGGGGGAAATCAAATTTATTAAATTCATAAGTTCTTTCTCATTTAATCATTGTGTAACCAGTGTCTGAATATTCAGATGAATGTTGATTGTTTGAAGCTTAATACATTGCACGTTCAACAAAGGAGAAATTGGATTGAGTATTTCTCTCCACACACAAAAACCCAGGGGCATTCCAGGTTCTACCAAGAGTCACCACACCCAGGAACTGATGCCTGGACTACATATAGGAGGCTAGTGGCCTAGGAAGCAACCTGGCACGAGACCCCTGCCCAAGAGGGACACTTGACACTGGAGAGTGACCAGCCAAGGAGTCAGATCCTCTCTCCTAGACTCTGACTCTAAGACAGACAGAACAGTCTTCAACTGTCTATGGGTAAAAGCAGGCAGAAATAGCAGAGCAGAGAGATGCTTGTTTGCAAGCCACTCCGGTAAAGACAAGACCTGCTTCCCGGGGAGCAGCAAGGGGCTGGGCTGGTCACCCTGGTGCCGTTAGGTCCCCCAGCTCTCTGGGCCCGGGGCTCCGCGAGCCTCCTGCGTGAGCTCCTGCATGGTCCACTTCTCTCGTAGCCTGAGGTGCCACGCAGGTACCCGGGAGGGTGGGAGTAAAGTAGAACCTAGCCTCCGAGCTGTGCAGGAAACACGTGGGAGGAGCACCGATCTCTGTGCTGCTTTAGGCACTGAGGGTAAATAGCATGTGCCTTATTCAATCTCAAGACACCTGTAGCTTAACGATTAAAATATAACATCCGAAAGGCACCAACAGTAGGTATGAACCAAGTGCAACGAGGCCACCTAGAAGGGAATGAAGGATGCCTCGGAGGCCTGAGTATGAGGAATTAAGGATTGGGAAAGACTCCAAGGAGAATGGGGCATTTGGCCTTGAAAATAACAGTAAGAGATTTTACCAAGATGCAAAAAAGGGGAGAGGGGATGCGAACCAGTGCTACAGGGGCAGCATAGCCTGGGGGGTCAGGGACAGACTGTGCCCAGTTGCCTGTTTTCAAATCCTGACCTTACAGCTTGTGACCTGTATGATCTGGAGCAAACTCTCTATCCCTCAGTTTATAATGATAGTACCTACTCATAGGACTATTGTGAGGATTAAGTGAGTTACAGCATGTAATGTTCTTAGATCAACGCTTCACCTGTGATTAGCACTCAGTAACGTTAGCTACTATTATCTCTGTTTCCACACCACGTGCTAACATAAACCTCCCACTCTTCTTCCTCACTTCTGCTCTTGGTGGTTTTGAGCACACTTGGTGCTTTGTGTTCTGCCCTTCCACGTGAGCGTGTTCTGGCTTAGCCTGTTCAGGCCGCCTCTTGCCCAGCAGGGCAGCGTGCTCATGGAGGCGTTCTTGGCTTTTCCCACCTGTGGCACTAGACCCTGCATTAGACACATCCCCGGCCCGGTCATCCGTTCAACCTCCGCAGGTCAGAGATACCTTCAAACAGGAGCTCTTGAACTTGAGATAAGATTCAAACCGAACTCTATCCTTTGCTACCTTGTGCATATTAAACTCTTTGAAGCTTGGGTTTTTTAAAGTCTTTATTGAATTTGTTACAATATTGCTTCTATTTTATGTTTTGTTTTTTTGGCCGTGAGGCATGTGGGATCTTAGTTCCCCGACCAGGGATCGAACCCGCACCCCCTGCACTGCAAGGCGAAGTCTTAACCACTGGACCGCCAGGGAAGTCCGAAGCTTGGGTTTTTTAATCTGTAAATTGAGGGTAACAACATCTACCACATAGGGCTGTTACTGTAAGGCTTAATTAAAAAAAAATAAGTATGCAGAGCTGTTTGACCTAGTGCCCAACATATAATAAGTGCCCAATAAATAGCAGCATTATCATACAAACAACAGTAACCTTGCAGTGGTGTACAGATTGTTATGTATTTCCTCATTTTTCTAGAGAGTCATAGCTTTTTTTTTTTTTTTTTTTTTTTTTTTTTTTGCGGTACGCGGGCCTCTCACTGTTGTGGCCTCCCCCGTTGCGGAGCACAGGCTCCGGACGCGCAGGCTCAGCGGCCATGGCTCACGGGCCCAGCAGCTCCGCGGCATGTGGGATCTTCCCGGACCGGGGCACGAACCTGTGTCCCCTGCATCGGCAGGCGGACTCTCAACCACCGTGCCACCAGGGAAGCCCGAGTCATAGCTTTTATCAAATTATCAAAGAGGTCCTTCTTCCTGCCTGGCGTTCTCCCAGTACGGAGGGACTCTTGCTCAGACTGGAATGTATGGCCTGTAGTCCTTGGCTAGGACTCCTCTAAGTGTGTAAAACACAGAAGAGAAAGCCTCCCCAGCCTCGTCTTCGTCTGTGGAGTCACCTTCCACGAAGGAGTCAGGGAAGACAGACATGCCCATGGAAAATAATTGGAACGTGAGCTGAGTAGGGCCACACCTCTCCTTCCTTCTCTCCTCACAGCCTCACCCCAGTTCCCAGGGTCCCCAATTTGGTCAACTTCCTATTCCAGCTACTCTTATTCCAGAAAAGGATCTGAAAAATTCACTGGTACTAAGACCAGGATGAAAAAGAACACAAGATTCCCGGAGTATCTGCCTTTGAGTCACTGGGCAGAGCTCAAATCAAAGGGATGAAGCCTAATTAGGGAATTACAGGCTCCAGGAATGCCAGGGAGGAAAAATGCTGTGTTACTGGGAGATGTTCCCAGGACGTGAGGCCTGTCCCAGGCGTGGCAGTCTATATGAGCTGATATGGAAAGACACATTAAGTGGAAAAGGCAAGATCCAGGTCAGTGTGCCTAGAATGAGTATACATATATATGCTTGTATATAAACGGAAAATGTCAGAAAGATACAAAGCTAACTGGTAACGACGACTACCTCGGAAGGAAGCCTCGCAGGACTGGAAATCTGGGGTAGAAGAAGGCTTATTTCTACTTTTTTTTCACATATTCTTTTATACTGTTGATTTTTTTTTTTACCATATATATATATATATATATCACTTTTTCAATTTAAGAAGTTTGAAAAGACAGCATGAGTAAATTCAGTGAGCTATGAAATCTTTTGATAAAACCAACCGCGTGAAATATTACTTTTAAAAACTAACAAGAGACCACAGTTAACAAAACAGGATGCCATAAATCAAACCCACAGCCAAAATATTTCGCTAGGATTCAAAATTCAGGTTAAATTCTGTGATACAAAGTGTCATTAAAGGTGACTGATGTACTGCGAAAATTGAGAGGAAATACGCCCAGTGCCGGAGCGGGCTTTCTTAACGATGTAGGTTTTTATTTTAGAAAGGACATCCACTACATCTCCACACCTATTTCTGAACGAAGAAAAAGGGTTTCAGAAAGCTGTGTTCTTCGCTGGTTAAATCGGCCCCTCCTGCAAGCACGCCTCTGGTTCTGAGCCTGAGAAGCAGCACCGCACACACCAGCTGCCTTGGTCCTTATAGAGAGCGTTTTCCCAGCAGGCTTGGAGTGATAAGCATTAAGGTGGGTCAAAGTCAGCAGCCAGAGAACATGTGGGTGCGCGGTGTGAATGCGCGCACAGTCACAGGCCTTTCATCACGCTCGTGATTTTGGGGACCGCTCAGAATTTTGCTCAGTTTCTCATGTTCCTGCCTTTGGGATGTGATGATTACATTTGCTGACGGAGAAAAACAGAACAAAATCCCCACAAGTCCTGAAAATTAGAAAATTTCCCAGTGGAACATTCTATTAAGAAGGAGGCGAAAAAAACCTCACATCTCCACCAGCCAGACGCCACCATCAATTCCCAAAGGTGTTGAGAACAGCAAGAGAGAAAGTACTCCTCCAGAAAAAATCCTTAGACATATTCTGCTTCACTAAATACTACACAACTGAAAATAAACTAAATTTTTTTTTAAAGTTGGCTTTGGAAAGACACTATTAACATCCAAAATACTCATATGCTCTAGGCATCATGAAAGTAGTATATAAATTTGGGAACTAAAAAGGCAACTGAGACAGTAAAAAGGCAACTGACAAACATTTAAAGGCAGATGGATCTATGAAACCACACAGTAGGTTCCACATTATAGGCAGTTTCCTGGTGAATTCCTTTAAGCGTGTTGGCTGAGACATGCCACTGACATTTGTTAAGAGATAGATCCAGACCAAATTAATCTGCCAGAGTCTCCTATATTTGGCACAGTTGGACATAACAGGGAGATCCTCCATCCTTAAGGAATTACTCTATTTAGAGAGAGACATAGAAACGCATGGCAACAGTTAGAATAACACCATGTAGTGAGCTAGATCAAAGTGAAAGCCTGTTTTTTTCTAATTAACATCTATAACGGTTTACAGTATGTGCCAGGCACTACACGTAGTGCTTCAAATGCATTACCTTATTTAATTCTCACCCATCTGCATGAAGTAGATGCAGTTGCTCTCCCCGTGTCACAAATGATAAAACAGAGGCTTAAAAAGATTGGTAAGTACCAAGCCCAGGGCCCAGGCCCTTAACCACCCTGCTCTGTTTCCTCTGATCATTTCACCAGAAACAAGCAACAAGCAGAGCTGCCGGATATCCCAGCCACACATTTTCAGGCACTGGGTCTGCGTCAACACCAAAAACAAACTTCCTAAATTTACTAAGTTTTTTAATAATCTGTCAGCTCTACGTGCAGCTGCACCAAAGCTGGGTGCAAAAAATGTCATCTCGGTCCTTTTCCGTCACCTTTAGAAACAGTCCTTCTTTGCCAGTTTTGACAAAGTAAATGTAAGACTTGGCCAGAAATGAAGGGGAAGCAAAGCTGCTCTATGTTACCAACGTATAGATTATTTTTTTATCATTAAGAGGTCATATAGAATTTAATTTCCTCTTCCTTGATTCAAAATGTTCTGTTACTTATACAAGAAAAATTAAATCAAATCAAAACATGTTTACCTCATGCAATAAATGTGTTTCAGGAAAGTGATGTATAAACAGAATTACATGTTAAATATACAAGGGAGAACTGGTTATTGGAAAGAAGTTGGTAATGATTCATTTTGTACTGCAAAGAATTCTTTTGTATGAATTTATTTATAACACACCCCATGACAAACACGTTTCAGGCAGCTTAGAAAGGAACATATAATCCCAGATAAAATAAAATCTGAAAACAGTAATGGATTTAAGGCAAGCGGAACGTAATGGTAGCCAGGGGTAAAATGAGTGCATGAGATCCGTGAAGGTCTTTGGCCTTCACAGGGGTGGGCCCACGATTTAGCCCTAAACTGTCCAGCAGCCACCATCTAGACTGAAACACTACCGGTACACAATTATAGGCGTATGGAATACACGTTTACAAAACAGGCTGATATTTTCCAAATGATTCCCGGACCCCCTGACCTTAAAGGAGAGCCTCCTTCTGCTCCCAGACCCTGTCTCCCCTGTGGCCACCTCCACGAGGCTGCTCCTCCTCCCGAGTCAAAGCCATCCTCCACCTACACTGTTTCCTCCAGACCATCTTTTATCTACATTTCGTAAAAGCTTCTACTCCTCGTCATCTTACAGCGTCTGCTCACTTCCGCTCATCCCTCCAAGACCGGCATCTCCTCCCATTCTCCCACCGCGCACCTGCGCACATCCGCTTCCAGGGTGACGGCTCTGAAGGGATGCCCGCCCACACCCATCCTGGCCGCGTCACTTCCCTTGTCCTGCTCCATTCCACCCTGTCAGCTGTGCGCTGACAGGGAATCCCCACATCAGCCTTCCAGGGCCGGTTCTCACCCCTGCTGCACGCTACAGCCACGTGGTCACCTAGTGCCGGTGCCTGGGGACCTCCAAGATTCTAATGTAACTGACCCAGAGTGGGGCCCAGGAATCCGAGCATTTGTCGAGCACATTCCAACAGGCAACCAGAGTTGAGACTCCGGGATCTAGTCGCTGACTGCCATCACCTGTTCTTCCTGCTTCGGCCTGGTCTTCAACCTCATTGGGTCCCCTGATCCGTGACCTCTCCTGGCACATCACCACCCACGGCTCTCCTCTTTCCCTTTCTCAGGCCTTTTGTCCTCCCAACCAGTTTTAATCCCATGCTTCATTCACCTCTGCCACTCTTTTTCCAGTATCTTAAACTCTCTTGACCTATCATATTTACATAACAACTACGGAAACCCCCCCAAAAAACAAACAAACAAACGAAAAACTCCAATCTAAAGGAATCCAACTGTTCCCCTTCTTAGTGCCTGAGACTTCTGAGCAGTTCTTGGGGGGAGAAAGATCAATATTCCTCATGTAAATTAAAAATTAAAAGGAAGTATCTTAGCAAATTAAAGATACAAGAGAACGACCTTAATTTAAAAAATGGAATTTGCAATAAACAATTCAAACATAAAAGTTCCAAATGAATCTAAGTTAAATTATTAGATTTGAAAAAACAGCTTAGCAAATTTTCTGGATAGATTGTCATACAAAACTCAACTGTGTTTCTCTATTGCAGCAATAATGAGTTTGAAAATGAAAAAAAAAAACTTCAGATGCCGTTTACTCCATCAAGTACTCGGGGATAAATCTGACACTGTTTAAGTTGCCCAACTGAAATCAAAAACTTACATTCACACAAAAACCTACACATGAGATTTTATAGTGGCTTTATTCATAATTGCCAAAACTTGTAAACAACCCAAACGTGTCTCACCTGGAGAGTGGATAAACTGGAATACATGTCTTTGATGGACACTTACTCAGCAATATAGGGAAATGAACTCCTGATACGT
Organism: Phocoena sinus; assembly: GCF_008692025.1. Lineage (NCBI taxonomy): Eukaryota > Metazoa > Chordata > Mammalia > Artiodactyla > Phocoenidae > Phocoena > Phocoena sinus. The sequence continues at coordinate 101,173,322 of NC_045773.1, read as the reverse complement.
GCGCAAGCAGGGTGAACCCCAAAGGCACTCTAAGAAATGCAAGCCTGACTCAAAGGCTACACGCTGCAGGGTTCCATTTCAACGACATTCTGGAAAAGGCAACCTATACAGACGGGAAACGTGACTGCCAGGCGCAGAGGTGGGAAGAAAGCTTTACTAATGTGTGGGACAGGGAGATTGCTGGGACTGTTTCTATATCTTGGGTTTTCCCCCAGCTTTATTGAGGTATAATTGACATGTAACATTGTGTAAGTTTAAGGCATACAATGTGATGATTTGATATCCATATCCATACTGCGAAATACTCTGCACAGTAAGGTTAGTTAGCACATACATCACCTCACATAGTTACCTTTTGTGTATGTGGTGAGAAATTTTAAGATTTATTCTCTTAGCAAATTTCAAGCACACAATACAGTATTGTTCACTGCAGTCACCGTGCTGTACGTTACATTCTCAGAACGTATTCATCTTGTAACTGGAACACTATACTCTTCGACCACCTTCACCAATTTCCCCCACCTCCCAGCCCCTGGCAATCACCAAACTACTCTCTGTTTCTATGATTTTGGTTTTTTTTAGATTCTACATACAGATGAGATCATGCAGTAACTGTCCTTCTCTGCCTGACATATTTCACTTAATATAATGCCTTCATGCTTTGTTCACGTTGTTGCAAATGGCAGGATTTCCTTCTTTTTTGTGCCTGAATAGTATTGTTGTGTCTATGTAACACATTTTTGTACTCATGCATCTCTCAGTGCACACTTTAGGATGTTTCCATGTCTTGGCTACCGTAAATAATGCTGCAATAAACATGGGGTGCAGATATCTCAAGATAGTGATTTAAATCCTTATTGTTCTATATCTCGATTGTGGTGATTAAACACACACAAAAATGCATTTGTCAGAATTCACAAGCTTGTATAATAAGGAGTGAATTTTGCAGGATGCAGATTATACATTAATTGTAAAGTTTTTAAAACAGAAAAAATAAACTCTCTATTCTACATTGTTTGCTTATACAAGTTAATATTTTTTAAATCTCAGTAACAGAATTGTTTCAAGGGGAAGTTTGTAACAATTCAAAATTGCTATTTGTATGTCCTGTGGTACTACATATACCTGTGTTTAAATAGTAGATTTAAAATAAACAATAACACAGTGATCATAAGACAAAAACCAGAACTTGCATTATTTAAATTTTGTCATTCTATGAAATCACTTGGAATTTTGATTGGTGTTTAAGTTTTGAAATAATGAAAAAGAGTGAGAAGTATAAGGTTTGTGTTTGATGAATGCAAATTTCAGTTAACATATAAAATATTTTATATAATTTGATTAGTATGTTTAAAGTTGAGATTTATTTTATTTAAATTTGAATTATTAAATATTTAATGAATTTATTTGAATTCAGATTGTTTAAATTTTTTTAAATTTTAATTTATTATAATTATGAATTGTTTTAAAACTAAAGAATAAACTAAGAAAATACAACATTATATCAGGGGTACAATTTGGTAGTTGTCTAAATTATACCTTTGGCAGACTGTTCAAATTTATCAACATTTATTTGTTACAGAGCATTTTTAAAGGATTTCTATGACTATTTCCATATCTGTCACTTCATGTAAAAGGAAAATTTGAAATTAAAATTAACAAAAATGTTTTCAACAGCTTATAAGAGAAGGTAGATTTAAAAATCTGGCTACACTGTCTTGAACATGCATATATCAAGATCAATTTTGACAGTCATTGACAAATTCGCAGAAGTAAGGACTGGAAACAGGAGCAGCGGGAAAAGGATAATCTTTTCAATAAATTATGCTAAGTTAACTGGATATCCACATAGGAAAAGAAAGAAAGAACCTTCCCTCCTGCTTCATACATAAAAGTCAATTTAAAGTGGACTGAAACCTGAATGTGATAAATAAAACAATACAGATTATTTAAGATAATATAGGAGAATATCTTCACAATCTTGGGTTAGAAATCACTAAGTACAGAAGAAAAGATTGATTGATTTGTCTTCATTAAACTTAAATCTGTTCATCTAAAAATACCATTAAGAATATGAAAAGATAAGACAGCATGAGCTTAAAACTACTAAAGAACGATAAAACCTGGAAAACCAAGTGCTGACAAGATGTAATTCTCAGACACTGCTGGTGGGAGGGTAAACTGATAGAAGTACTTTGGAAAACAGCCTGGCATTATCTAATAAAGATGAAAATAATATATCTTATGATGATAAGGGACTTCTGGCTATAGCAAAATAAAAGGTCAGCAAATCGCCTCCTCAGAAAGCAAGTATAAAACTGGACAAAATCATTTAAAACAACACTTTCATGGCTCTGGAAGTTTACTAAAGGGAAACAGCAAATGGAGAGATATTTAGTCATGAAAAGCTGTTAGAACTTTGGGGTAAGAATAGAAAGAGTCTGCAGACTTATTGCTGGGGGCAGCTCCAATCCTCCTGCCTCTTGGTCAGCCAGGTGGTCTTATCAGGGAATGAGAAACAGTAGGTTTGCTGCTGAATATTTATGGGTTTAGAACGCATATACATATTCAATATAATACCTATTTCTATATTATATCTATGTTATATCATATGTTATTATATATAATATAAAACAATAAAAGCACAAAGGGACGGAAATGAATTGGATTTATAGTGAGGCAAAGTTGCTAGTTTTTACTGGAATTAAGTCAACATTAATCTTTAGTAGATAGTAACAGGAGGCATATTATAATTACTAGAGTAACCACTAAGAAAATAATTCATCAAATAGACTGGAAAAGTCAACTCAGGTGACATAATTGGGAATGGAGAAGTAAAGACCTCCAAAAATCCTCTCCTCCATAAAAACCATGAGAACACTGGCAAAAAGTGTCAAAATCAACTTTTTCAAAACTCTGGAAATTAACCAAAGGCTTGAAACAGTCTAGGAGTGTTTATTTAAGAAAAACAGCTGAATCTCAGTAAGAACAGTGAACTCACTGGCATTGTAAGTTGCCCGATTGCCACCCCCTCTTTCCTCAGCTGTACAGTAGCCTTGAAAATCAGCATCCCACAACTGCAATGAAATCCAGCTGCCCAGCAGTCACTCGAAAATTTGCGGCTCTTTCAAAACCCCATTCTCAGAAAATTATCATTAGTAGACTTGTCTGGTGGTTCCCTGGAAGATCTCACTTGCAAGGCTTGTTTTATTTGATCTTACCCAGAGCTTGCCCCATAAAAACAGCCTTTTCTCAGGGCCATTTGTTGAAAAAAATCAGTGGCAATCATTTAATACTGCAGTTCCCTGAGGTAGCAATAAGAGTCGAGGCAGATAAACCAATAAGACACTTAAAAAGAAAAGGTGGAGAATGAATTGCCTACAGGAAGCTTTGAGAAGCTTCAATAAATTACTGGAAATCTAGAAGGCCACATGCAAGCACAGGGCTTCCTCATGCTCAGAGAAGACCTGAGAAGGCCCTAAGCTCTTATCTCTGGTTGACCTTGATGCTCTACACAAGCAGGAAGTGAAGGCTAAGGCAGAGTTGTAAACTGCCTGGGTGAGTTCTGAGCCCCTCAGCAAAAAACGGGAGACTTATTCATTCCAGGCCTTTCCTGAAATCTCTTTTCGATCATTAACTGACCCCTAAGCTAACCAAGCAGAGACTTCAGTGGCAACACATGACAAAAATACAAGATTTACGGAATTAGTTCAGGGAATTCACTAAACAAACTGCAACAACAACCACTGCACCACTAACAAAACAACAACCACAATAAATGCCAGGAAGGGAGAGAGCCTGATTTCCAGAGTTACCACATTTTATTATTTTAAATTTTCAGTTGCCTTTTTTTTTTTAAGTACAAGACAGGCAAAGACACAAGAAAGTGTGGTTTATACACAGAAAACAAAGAAGCAATAGAAACTGTCTTTGAAGAAGCCTAGATGTCATCAGACATACTACTAAACAGAGAGTTTAAATTCACTATTTTAAATATATTCAAAGAACTAAAGAAAGCAATGTGTAAAGAACTAAAGGAAAGAATGAGAATAATATCTCACCAAATAGAGAAAACAAATGAAGATATAGACATTATTTTTTTTTTTAAAAAAAGAACCAAATAAACATTCTGGAGTTGAAAATTTTCATAGCTGAACTAAGAAAGTCACTAGACGGGCCCAATATCAGATTTGAGCATGCCAAAGAAAGAAGCAGAGAACTTGAAGATAGGTCAATGCTGATGATCTACTCTGAGAAGTTTGTTTGTTGTTTGTTTGTTTGTTTGTTTTTGAGGTACGTGGGCCTCTCCCCTTGCAGAGCACAGGCTCCGGACGCGCAGGCTCAGTGGCCATGGCTCACGGGCCCAGCCGCTCTGTGGCATGTGGGATCTTCCTGGACTGGGGCATGAACCCGCGTCCCCTGCATCAGCAGGCGGACTCTCAACCACTGCGCCACCAGGCAAGCCCTGTCTGTGTTTTTAATGAAGAAAAATGAATAGAGCCTCAGATACTTGTGGGACATCGCCAAGCATACTAACATATGCTCAGTGGGAGAAGCAGAGGGAAAGAAAAGGGTCAGAAAGAATACCTGAAGAAACAATTGCTGGGAAAGTCCCAATTTTGAAGAAAAAAGTTAGCCAACACATCCAAAAAGCTCAACATACCCCAAGTGGGATAAGCACAAAGGAATACACATCTAAACACATTATACTCAAATATCTGAAAGACAAGACACATCAAAACCTATGGGATGCAGTGAAACCGATGCTCAGAGAGAAATACATAGCTGTAAAAACTTACACTGGAAAATAAGAAAGATCTCAAACCTATAACCTAAGCTTCCACCTTAAGAAACTAGAAACTTTCCACATACTTGTGATTTTTCTAGACTTCTTTCTGTTGTTGATTTCTAATTCCATTCCATTGTGTTTAGAGAACATACTTTAAATAATTTCAGTCTTTTAAAATTTACTGAGACTTATTTTGTGGCCTAACATCCTATCTAGCCTGGAGAATGTTCCATGTGCAGTTGAGAATAATGCATACTGTGCTGGTGCTGTGTGGAGTCTTCTGTGTGAATGAAGTCTCCTGCTGTTATTGTTGATTGCGTTTGTGCATCCACACAAATTACTGCATTATTACTGCATTATGTCATTGTCTTTGAAATAAAAGAAAAAAGTCTCAATAAAAATACATTTATATTGTCTCATATCTATCCATGTAGTTGTCTTTATCGATGGTCTTTATTTCTTTATGTGGACGCAAGTTACTGTGTAATGTCCTTTCATTTCAGCCTGAAGGACAAACTTCTTGCTGGGCAGGGCAGCTAGAGATGACTTTGCTCAGATTTTGTTTATCTGGCAATGTCTTAATTTCTCCCTCATTTTTGAAAAATGGTCTTGCTAGATTAGAAATGTCAGTTGACAGTCTTTTTTTTCCTTAAGCACTTTAAATGTACCAGCCCACTGATTTCTGGCCTCCATAATTTCTGATGAGAAATCAAGTGTTAATCTTACAGAGGATCCCTTGAACATAAGTCAATTTTCTATTGTTGCTTTCAACAATTCTAGAACTACTTTATGTGCATACTAGAATTGAACAAATAAGTAAAAATACTTTAATTAATGAGAACCAGTTCTCTCACTGTTGAAGAAAGACGTTACAAATCAGGAAAGACTAAAGCTAAACAAACCCTGGGGTGTTGAACGGGAGTCAGAGGTACTGGTATGAACTTAGGGTTTTTAAATAAATATATATGTGTGTGTGTTTGCACGGGTGAGGACACATACATATATTTTCAAGGCCCGTCCCCTAAGAAAACACACGAGTAATGACGCCCAGAGGGCAATTAGCACGCCTAGTGCCTGATCTTGGTTTCTCAATACGACTCTCCAAGAAAAAACAAACCGGAGCTTGTGTGAGAAGAGGTTGATTCCAGGGCTGGAAAGCATGAGATAAGCCTGGAGCCTCCCATGGTACCAAAACAAAGGAAGCCCTCAAAAAGGACAGCAGCATGTTGACATGACACAAGAGTCAACCTGAAAGAGTTCCCAGTGGCCAAAACTAAAATAAATAATGATACTACTGGATTATAACCCATAGATTAAAGTAAACATCCATGGGTCCATACTGATATAAATAACAATAAATAAATGAGAAATTTTTGCTAACAGAAGAATTTCAAATAATAAATGTAGAAGGAATGAGAGGAATACAAAATTGCCCTAGAACAGCACAGTAATCATCGTTGCACTAGTCCACTAAGAGATGCTAAAGTTAGTGGGAAAACGTTTTAGGAGGGACAGGATATTTGCCTAGTCTCGAAGTACCTTCTCCAAGATACCTATTAATTACAATGGGGAAAATCGTTATTTTACAGAGAAGAAATCCATCATGCACAACCTTGTAAGCAAATGACCGATAATAATTCGGCTAATGATGATCACCAACAATAAGACGTATTGACGTCACGTAACCCCTAACATGACGCACCGAGAAGGGCACATCACTTCTGTGATATTCTTGCCAAAAATAAATCCATTCAGTCTAATCATGAGAAAACACTGGAAACCCAGATTGAGGGAACTGCCACAAAATAATTGACCAGTGCTCTTCGAAAGTGCCACGGTCATGAAAGACAAGAAAAGACTAGGAACATTTAAAGACTGGAAAAGGCTAAGAAGACATGACCACTGAAGGTAGAGCAGGATCCCAGAACGTATCTTAGGATAGGAAAAGGGCACTTGTGGAAGAAGTGGTGAAATGCAAATAAAGCCCACAATTCACTAAGTAGTGTTGTAGCCATGTTAATATCATAGTTTTGACAACTATTCCATCATGTATAAGATGCTAACATTTGGAGAAGCTGTGTAAAGGCGGTATGAGAATTCTCTGTACTGTTTTTGCAAGATTTTTGTAAATCCAAAATCGTTTCAAAATAAAAAGGGTTTTAAAAGCAAATGTTAAATTATAATTTTAAAACGGAAAAAGCTATATGAATTCTGATAGGTATTTGAAATAATGCTCAACATCAATTGTCATAGTCATAATGTAAAGTAAAACTAAAATGAAATACGACTACAAACCCACGAGAATGGCTAAAATCAAAACACTGGCAATACTGCGTACTGGCAAGGATGTGGAGAAAATGGAATCCTTACACATTGCCGGTGGGAGTTTAAGATGGCATGGCCTCTTTGGAAAACAGTGTGGCAATTTCCTGAAAAGTTAAATATATATTTATCATACGATTCAGCAATTCCACTCCTAGGTAAAATTAAAGAAGATTAAAATACATTCTCACAAAAACTCGCACATGAGTGTAGCATCACTACTTACAACAGCCCCAAACTGCAAACAACCCCAATATCTGTTAACTGGAAATGGATAAACAAAAGGTGATGAATACTAATATTAATGAAGAATACTACTCGACGATAAAGAGAAGCCACTGACAGCGCTATGACGTGGATGAGCTTCGCCAACACTATGCCAAGTGAAAGAAACTGCACACAAGAGAGCATGAATTACAGAAGTTCATTTGTATGAAGTGTCCGTAAGAGGCACATCTACAGAGACAGGAAGCAGGTGCGTGCTTGCCAGTCACACAGCCCTATACCTCCAACACACCTTCCACATTCTGCCCTTTCTCACCACCTCCACTGCCACAGTCCTGGTCCAATGCCCGCCCCTCCCACAGGAATTAACACCAATAGCCTCCTGGTGGGTCCTGTGCTTCTACCCTCAGCCCCATCCTCTACTCTCAGCACAGCTAAAACCTAAATCCGATCCTCTTACTATTCTCAGAATTCTCCAATGGTTCCCCATTCTACTCAGGGAAAAGCCAAAGTCCGTAACGGGCCCACCTCTCTCTCCTCCCCCTCGAATCTCCCGGCACCCACGATGCCGCACCCACTCCGGCCTCCTCGCCGTTCCTCAGCCACACCAGGCACGGGGACCTCTGCTCAGCCCCCCTCCACCCGCACGCCCTGCCTGGGCTCTTAGCTCCTAGGTTTGCTCAGATTCCACCTTCCCAAGGAGGCCTCACCCTGACATCTCTATTTGATCTGCAACGTGCCTTCCCGCCCCAGAACATTTACTCTGCTCGCCCCCCACTTCTTTGTCCCCAGCACTTACCACCTCCCAGCACACTGGAGAATTTTCTCATTGTGTTTACTGCTCTGCTGTCTTAACTCCCCTATGAGGATATGTAATCTTTCTCCTCCAGGGCAGGAATCTTAGTCTACTTGGTTCACTCATGTGTCCAAACACCTAGAACAGTGCTTGACACTTAGTAAGGCCTCAGTGAACATCTGCTGACACGAATGAACAAGTGCGTGAAAGAATCGTGAACCTGAGACAAGTGGCTGGAGGGCAGTTGTGTGATGTGCCAGTTAAGAGCCACTTGCGCTGAGTCCTGTGAGATGACTGAGATCCTTTGAACAGAGGACCAAGACTCTAGAATTCTGGCCACAAAATAACTGCATTCACTCAGGGCCACCGCTAACCCATGAAGGGCCTCTGGGTGAATTAGAAAGGGTGGCCCTTCCTCCTGGCAGATGCAGCCCTGCGCCAGGGTGATGGCTTGGATGTTGAAGGGTGGCCTGGATTTTGTCCCTCTCACACCTCAGCCCGGTGACATGGCACAATGCACGACCTGCCCAGTTGTACATGATGGTCTTGCGTCCACGTGGACTTCCAGAACCAGAACATGCCCATAGCTGTCCACTCCCCACACCCATACCCCCAACACACACACCCTCCCCGCCGCAGTTGTGCCCAGGTCTTCCTGTGTAGGCGTACTCATCCTGGCGAGCGGTCCCCGTGGGCTCACGCTCACCCTCTCCCGAGCTTGCCCGCTCAGAGCTGCCCTGGCGAACGGTCCCCGTGGGCTCACCCTCACCCTCTCCCGAGCTTGCCCGCTCAGAGCTGCCCTGGCGAACGGTCCCCGTGGGCTCACCCTCACCCTCTCCCGAGCTTGCCCGCTCAGAGCTGCCTTGGCGAACGGTCCCCGTGGGCTCACCCTCACCCTCTCCCGAGCTTGCCCGCTCAGAGCTGCCCTGGCACCGTGGCAGACTTTTTGCTTCATATTTGATGCTTTCTCACCGCTCACCCCTCTGGTTTCCAAATCCTCGCCCACAACACTGTCTCTGGACCCCATTTGCTCTGTGACTCAAAGGAATGGCCCATCTCCCCTCTCCCAGGCTAAACCTCACTTCCCCAAACCAGTCTATGGTCAGTATTAAATTCTTCCCAGACTAGACTGCAGTAAATCTGCCCCTCCCCACCCCCATGGTCCTCAAGCTGTGCTCCAGAACCCTCGGGGCTGCTGCCCTGAGCTGCATGGAGTTGCAGGAAGGGGACACAGGGTCCCTGCTTCAACAAATGCACCTCTACTCACAGTATTTATAGCTTTAAAGTATGATTTCTGCCGGAAAAAAAGTTCTACTTTTAAACAACACTAGAATATGGATATTTGATGCCTTCAAGATGGACACTCACTTTAATTTGGTAAAAACTTTGTCACAGCGTCTCCCTCTTAAATGAGTTCCAGCAGAGCACCTGTAGAATGTCTGGCTCTGAGTGATGGAATTACTTGGTGAGCCCTTCGGGATTAAAAGGCTACACTATGCATGCTTTGGCGACTTGCTTTCTAGTATTAGAAACCAGATTAAAGTTAAGGCAAATCTACCGGATAAAATGACTTTGATTTTTAAATGCTTGATCTCTAGCTGTTCTTTCTGAAAGTAATTATACAACAGGGCCAGAATCTTCTTGTAATCTAAGTACTCACTCCCTAATTTATCTGTCCTGCGCAAGTTCCCCATCTTGGTATGTTTGATGGAACACACCTATACTTACGTGGGACCTAAAATGTAAATGATAAAAGTGACTCATGGTGAGCCAGGTTCCTACTTGTCTGCTTAAATTTGCCACAGTGGGTAGATGCTCCACAGGGGCAGGGTGGCCAGCCTGCTGACCCTGAGGAAGAGATGGGGGAGGGGAGCAGAAAATGGGAATTACCCGAGCCTCTAAAAATGACCCCCCTGACTCAACTACAAAAAATAAACAACGTGGTTTAAAAATGGGCAAAGGACTTGAACAGACATTCCTCCAGAGAAGACATACAGATGGCCAACAAACACATGAAAAGATGTTTAACATCATTAATTAGGAAATTGCAAATGAGAATTTTTTTTGACAGTGGTCGTCCTAACGAGAGTGACATATTAGGATGACTACTATCGAAAAGGAAGGGAGGGAGGGAGGAAAAAGAAAGGAAAAGGAAAGAAAAGGACAAGTGTTAGCAGGGATGTGGAGAAACTGGACACTTGTGCACTGTTGGTGGGGCGTGAAATGGTACAGCTGCCATGGAAAACAGCATGGCAGGTTTTCGAAAACTTAAAAAGAGAATGACCATACAACCCAGCAATCCCACTTCTGGGTGTACACCTAAAAGAACTGAGAGCAGGGACTTGAAGAGGTATTTGTACACCCATGTTCATAGCAGCATTATTCACAACAGCCAAAAGGTGGAAGTAACCCAAGCATCCACTGATAAGTGAATGGATAGACAAAATGTGGTCTATACATGCAATGGAGTGTTATTCAGCCTTAAAGAGGAAGGAAATTCTGACACAGGCTGCACAATGTATGAACCTTGAGGACGTTATGCTCAGCGAAATAACCCAGCCACAAAAGGACAAATACTGTGGGATTCCACTTACACGGGGTTCCTAGAATAGTCAGATTCATAGAGACAGAAAGTAGAATGGGGGTTGCCAGGGGCTGGGGGCAAATGAGGAGTTAGTGTTTAACGAGGATGGGGTTTGGGTTTGAGAAGATGAAATGGTTGAAGATGAATGGTTGGTGGTGACGGTCGCAGAACAATATGAAGGTATTTATCACTACCGAACTGTACACTTGTAAATGGTTAAGATGGTAAATTTTATGCTATGTGTATTTTACCAGAATAAAAAAAAAATGGGGGAAAAATGACCTTCTGACTTTAAAGAAGGCAGCTGTGGCCTGGGAGAAAAGATAGGTGAGTGCACTCCAATTTGACCGGCCTTCCAACGAGAAGCAGGTACTTTCAAAATCTGGTCTACAGTGTTAACCAAAGACGTAAAGAAACACAAGGCTGGCAGGCGCATCAGTTGTAATGTGCTTTCTTGGGGGCAGCGAGGAGATACGTATGATGTGTGTGCCCTCAGTTATAGCAATTCCACTTTTAGGCATTTCACCTCAAGAAATAATCATAGATGTTCATAGGATGCATCTGTAAGGATGAACATTTGTTTACAATAACAAACGACTGGAAACCACTTAAAAATACAAAACTGGGGCACGGTGAAACAAATGAAAGTGTCACACTGCCACCAGTATACAATTAATAAAGACCTTACCGTTAAAGAATATTTAGTGGCATGGGGAAATGTTCTCAATAAATCACTAAGTGTGAAAAAAAATTACAGAACAGTAAGCCCACTATGCACATATTTTTGCTGAAAAATTTTACATATGTATGTAAAGAGAAAGAGTACAGTTGACTTTATCTTCATCTTTCTACTTTTATTATTTTCCAAATTTTTCATACTGTATATGTACTTTTTATGTGATCAGAAATAAAAACACTGTATACATTTTTCCAAGTTAAATCTGAGTCTCTTCATTCTTAATTGGAAAACACTGGGCCCAGGATAGGCTGAAATTTGCCCTTGTCAGGTGCAAAGAAAGGGAGCAAAAAAATGCCCCCTTTTTTTATTGTCCTAAGTCAGGTTTTACTGTCAGAAACCACACTGTAAGAGAGGGTTTAAAATGTTTAAGAGAATAAATTTTGCAATCACTCCAAAAGCACCTATTTGCATGAAAGTCATTGGTATGCAAATTTCCAATCACTCCCATCTTATTCATTAAAACCAGTCACCCAAGTTTCTCGCCAAGCAATAACTGACGGGGGTGGGGAAGGCAGAGGGGCACGAAAGGGGAGGACTCCGGAACCTGGAAATAGAGCTACATTCCCTTCAATACCAATTCTGTATTTTAGACTTTCAGATTCCCATTTCCACGATTCCATCATCCACTATGTTCATGACACAACTTTTATTTTATAGTCATCTGTTTGCACTAGTTCCCCCATTTGGACGTCTGCTGGCACTGTGCATTTTTCACTTGTCCCAACACTAGTGTGGATTGGCTCTGGGAGCTACATTCCAAAATACCTTGCCAGACAGTAAGGAATGCTGCACTGCAATCCCTGCAAGAGGGACAAAGTTAGAGGAGAGGAGCAGAGGCTGAGTGATGTTCGCCACTGGAGGTTCACGACAGGGCACTCAGGCCCCTGGGGTCCCGGGAGCGCGGCCCTGCAATGCCACAGCCCACTGCACGCTTGCCTCATCTGTAAAACCGCTGACTCCAATGCAGGGAATACAGGAAGGCCTGGTGACAAGGGGACAAGACGTCAGTGTGGCTGCAGGAGAAATCTCAGCTCTGTGCAACCAGAGGGAGCCCGTCCTTGAAGTTCACACAAGCCCGCTAAGCTGCTTCCAGGGCATGGAGACCCTCCAGAGCCAAGCAAAGTTGCAGTCACATTCACTTCAAAATGAGCCCCCCATGATTCACATACTAAGCTAGGAATGTGTAGGATATTCAGTGAGGGGGAGAGAAGAGGAAGGGCTCTTCAGAGAAAAAGCCCCATCACTAAGCCGAGACGTCGGGCTGTGATGTTTGTTAAAGGACAGTCAGCTTAGTTCTTGCATCCTCATAAAGTACAGGGGAGCTATGGTGGGTTCAGGCCAGCTCCACCTGCCTGGGGTTCCTCCTGCCTGGGGCTCCTCCTACCTGGGAGTCCTTCCTACTGAGGCTCCACCTGGCTGGGGTTCTGCTTACCTGGGGGTCTGGGGATCCACCTGGCTGGGGATACACCTGCTTCTCAAGTATCCCCAGGGTCTCCCATGGGTCATGGCCAAGGTACCACCTGCAGGGGATCTTTCTAAGACACAATTCCAGCCATCCCCTGCATGAACGTCTTCTGAGACTGCCTGTCACTTTCAGGATAATAGCTATCTCCACAGATGGTGTTCTGGGCCTTTCCTGACCCACCCAGACGCTCTAGCAGGACTCTGGCCATCTGGGCGGGCCTTGCCGCCAGAGCTCCTGCCTGTGTGCATGTCCCTGCGGCCTGGGATGCAACTCCTCCTGTATCCGCCTGAGAAACTTCCACGCCAGCTTGGAGAGCAGCCCCAAACCACCTCCTCCAAACTAAACTCCTTTGTCCCTGGAGACGAAGAGGGTAGCAGACAAAGTATGAACCTATGAATTTAAAAGGTCTGAGCTGCATTCTGGCTCTGTCACCCATCATCTGTGTGGTCTTGGGGGCCTTAACCTTGCAAACCTTTGTTTCTCTGTCGTCAAGTACGGGTAACAAAATCCACTCCACGGAGCTCTTTGGCGGGATGGAGGATGTTGCCTTCCCCCTCCCCCAAGCCATGAGACCCCAAGAGGCATCTTATTCGTGTGTATCCCAGGAGTTTCCAAGGCTTTCACCCCTGGAGGGGCCCACACACTGCCTTGTGAATGAGTGAGAAAGCCCGCTGATGGAATTTTCCTTCGCGGGCGGGCGTCGGGCACGCCTGTGCAGTGGGTTTACAGAGGTGGTTCTCCACTCGGACCCCCATCATGATGCCTTGGAGAGGTTTTAAAAAATGCCACTGCTCCTCCTGGTAGAGATTCTGCTTCTGAGGGAGAAGCATCGTAGGGGCCAGGGCTCTGTTGATAACCCTCCAGGGGGCGGCGTGGGGCAGCAGAGCCGGCAGAGACACTCAGCACCTGAGCTCTGCCTTCCCATCTTTGTCTCCTCCTCCTCAGCTTACAGACACCGCCCACCCCAGCTTCCAGGGGAGGCAGGGGTCGACTAGGGGAAGTGGAAAGAGGGGTGAACTGGGGGGAAACGTGACCAGCCCCAGCTACAGGACTAAGCAAGTACAGTCAACAAGACAAGCAGGTGTCTACTGCCAGGTTTTGGCAACTGAGTGTTTTCCTGTGAAATCAGTTGACTAAACACTGTAGCCAGGGACGCCTTCTGGGCGGTGCCCTACCAACTAGTACACGTGCGTGAACAGGCTGCCCCTTTGAGGGTCCTGAAAGGTCAGCTGGGCGCTCCCAGGCCAGAAGGCCGCAGCAAAGGCCACTCCAGTGAAGACTCAGCCCCGGCTCAGTTTACCTGAGTACCGAGACCCTGCCGCCTCCTGCAGAAATCCCAGCAGGAACCCTGCTCTTGGGCCACAGCAAGAGAGCGGTCAGTTAGCTCCCAGAAGACAACCACAGAAACTAGCTGACCCGTCCTCTCAGACTTTGGGGACGAAGTGCCAGCCGCCTACTCCCAGGAAGCGGATGAGGCTTCCTTAAATGTGGGAGAGGAGGCAGGCTTACGGGATGCTCCGGGAAAACGCAGAGAAGCCCCGCGTTGCCCAGCCCCCAGGAATGGGGAGGGTTGGCCACACAAAGCCGTTCCCCCAGCCTCCCGCCCTCCTTTCTCCCCTCCAGGCTCAGGCCCCCTGAGTGAGGCAAATTGCAGCTGCCAGCAACCCCGTGCGGCCCAGCTCCTGGGAGACCCCCACTCCACTTCTCCCCTCACCCCTCCTCTCTTGGGACCGGCAGGACCGACTCTCTGGCAGGTCTGCGGGGAGATCTGGTTGGTAACACCTGGATTCGGGGTCATCTGGCTCTCAGCGGACGGCCGCCTGTCTTGAGAGTCTGGGAGCCTGGGTTTCTCTCTCCGTCAACCCCGGGCCTGCCCCAGACATGAGCCTCTCCTTTATGTGCCTCTCGATGACATCACCACGTGTCCTGAGGGAGTTTCTCCTATTGTGAGACTACAGACAACTGAGCTCTCCCCCTTTTTTCACAGTTCCACAGTCAGGCAGCACCCTCAGGCTCCTGACAGCATGACGGGGAGGTGCCTTGTAGGAAGAAGTCAATACAATGGGAAATAGATGGAAATCTATCAGCATCAGGGGGGACCTGGCTAGTCTGCTGCTCAGCGACCCAGCTTCACTGCTCCAAGCGCAGGACGTGGAGCTGGGGGTGGGGGGGTAGGGAGGTGGGGGGGGGGGCTGGCCTCACACACCCGGAGGCTCCCCGCTGCTCTGTAAATGTCTTCTCTCCCCTACCACCAACCCATGGTGTTTAACTGCAAATGAGTGGGTGGCGAAGAGAATTTCCCACCTTGGGAAGAAGCAGTTGAGTCTGCCAGTCACTGAAGACAGGTGATTTTCGTATGTGTAATGGGAAAAAGTCGCTCTACCTCAGTCTTACAGGAAAATCGAGTGGGGTGGACAAGGGGGCTTTGGGGCGGTAGCTGGAGCCAAGCATGCCGGCTTTACCCTGCACACATCACTGTGTGAGCACAAGCCCTTGCGTGAGCAGGAAGGGGACGCGAGGGTCACCTCTTTCCTAGCAGACCTCAGGTCCCACGGACAGCCGATGCACTTGGTGAAACTGTGGAAGGAATGATTCCTTCCACAGGAATCTGAATGATTTTAGGAGTTTGGGGCTGGGAATAAAGCCGGGAATTTCATTATCTAGGCAATGAGTGATGGTGCCTGCACCAGCTCCCCAGGAGGAGATCAAAGAGTTCATCAAGGGCCCCAAAAATCACTGACCAGGAAAGATTAGAGGAACTGATGGTACACCCACAGAAGACCAAGGTGAGAAGGGCCAGAAAGGTAGACTCGAGAAGCTTCCAGAAGCTTTATAAGTAATGAAACACTTGAGCGATTATTTTTTTTTAATATGAAACCTCTATGGAACAAAAATTGTTCTGTCCCCCCAAATCTTCGGTAAAGTCTGCTACCCACGCAAAGGCCTTGGTGAGTTTTTTTTCCGTGAAGGCAGAGGGAGTTATGAAAGCTACCAAAAAGGCTGAATTCCCCATCTGGGCTAGGCTGTGGTAGGGCGTGGTGTGCTGTGGCACCATATAGAATGGCATGGGGCAGTAGGATGTGATGTGTCATGCTGTGGTGTGGTATAGTGTACCTGGGGTGGGTTCACACAGTGTGGTGTGCTATGGTGTGGTCTGGTGTGCTGTGGCATGGTCCACGGCGTGACATGGAGTGTCAAGTTGAACGAACAGGCAGGATACAGGATGAGATACAGGACAGACAGTGATTATCGTCAGAGAGAGGGTGGTTGGGGACTGGACTGGAAGGGACACAGGAGAGCTAACTGGAAATGTCCTGCAGGAAGCTAGAGAGAGATGCAGGAAGAGCACCCAAAGGGAAAGTCAGACCTGGACACCTGGATGTGAGTCGTCCTCTAGAGGGGACAAGGGATGTTATCACAACAGGAGGGCCATCTGCTGAGTGCAAGGACAGAGCCAGGTGTTTTACGTACATATCTCCCTGGTCCTCACAATGATCCTGAGAGATAGCACTCGACAAAGTGAGGCTCAGAGGTGAAGCAGTTTACCTGAGGTCACACAGCTAACCAGTGATGGAGGTGTGTGTGAACCCAGGTAAACCTCAGCTTTTTTCTGGGAGTACTCATACCTAAAGGAGGATTTCACAGAGGTTTTCAGAAGCTGCTCTGTACACATCCAGGGAGAACAAGGGGATGATTCTAATCACTGTACCCACCTGCACTGGTTACCCATAACATTTGGTGGTAGGGAAGAGAGCCCCAAAATGCTGGCTTAAACAAGGTAAGGGTTTACGGGACCACTGGGTGGCCTACGCCAGGGAGGACACTTTACACTGTGGTCCAGGAGGAGCCACTGCAGATACCAGCAGCCCTGGGGCCTTGTTTTTCTCTCTCAAGAGGAGAAATCAGAGGAGGGTGGGCGAGAGCTGGCGTAATAGTTCCCCAAATCATGAGGAACCCAGGTCCTGTCTAGATTTCCACTCTACTATCTCCACGCTCATGCTTGTAAGATGGCTGCTGGGACTCCAGCCATCACATCCATGTTCTAGACAGGAAGAAGGATGAAGGGCAAAGAGCAAAAGGAGCAGACTGCCTTAGGTAGCTAGCTCCCTTTAAACTGCTTTTCTGAAAACCGGAAGCTCACCTTGTACCCTCCATTTATACCTCATTAGCCATAACTACATTACATCGTCATTCTTACCTAGGATGGGAAGATCCAAGGTGTAGCTTTTATAAGTGGGCATACTACTAAACCCAAATAAAATTGGATTCTGTTAGTACTGAGAAGAAGAGAATGGATATTGGAGATTATTCTAGCAAGATCTGCAAACTCACTTCCATGACACAATGACACCTGGGAGCTCTAACGCCAGGTGCCAGCTCCTTCACAGGACCAGCCGTGACACTGATCACAGGATCAGGCATGGAAAACCCAGCCCCTGAACAGAGAATGTCATAGTTAAACCTGACAAATATTCATATCGAGTATGAATTTGAGGTCAGAGAATGGAGACAGTGGGTTTCGGACCATACATCTCCTCATTGCAGGACTGGACAGTGGGAGGTGTAAGAACCACAGTCATGTTGTACCATCACTAAGTCCATTACCCAGTTTGGAGGAGCTTCGGGTCTTTGTGTCCTCTGGTGTATCTAAGTTAATGGATTTAGGTTTGGAAAGGAATAAGCTTTGATAAGGCAGTATTCTTTAAGGGGCATTAACTTATCTGTTCTACACAGCTTGGACTCCAGAATTTTGTCAGAAATTGTCACTTGGGCATAGCCAGACCAGGTACCCATTCTTAACAATATCCAGAAATGTCCTGTTATGAGTTGAATTATGTTCCCCCACATTCACGTGCTGAAACCCTAACCCCCAACACCTCAGAACATAACCATAGCAGGAAACAGGATCTTTACAGAGGTAATTAGGTTACCTCTGTAAAGGTCAGAGTTCAGTTAGGTGGGCCTTAATCCAATCAGACTGGTGTCCTTATAAGAAGAAGAGATTAGGACACAGATACACAGAGGGACAACCGTGTGAGGACACAGGGAGGAGGTGGCATCTCCCAGCCAAGGTCAGAGGCCTCAGGAGAAACCACCCTGTGACACCTTGATCTTGGACTTCCAGCCTCCAGATTGTGAGAACATAAATTTCTGTGGTTTAAGGCCCTAGGCTATGGTCTTTGTTACAGCAGCCCTAGCAGACTAATATAGGCTCTTTCCCAAAATAAATCGCTAAGAATGATTGAACCTATACAGGAAAGAATGAGAAAAGCATACAATTGACTAAAGGGCTAACCTAAGCATAATTCTTCACGTATCAGGCTACAATTCACACACAGTAGAGTTCTGTTACTAACGGTTAATTCTCCTCACTAGGAAATTGGACCCGGCTGGGGTAAACGCCTCTGTCTTGGTGTGGCTCAGGTACCTCGCTCCTCTCCTACTGTCTGGTGCTTCTCTGAATAGGGATTTTTAACAGCAGTCACAGGGTACCTTTCATTTCATTGCCTGCCATTCTTCAAAGCTCCATTTTTAAGTGCCGCGTTTCCATCAACTATCTTTCTAGGTTCTGGTGAAAGCAAGACCCGTACGATGTTGAAATGCACAGCGCTTCTCCTCCCTTCCAGGGGCCGGCTCCTCCGCGGTCCAGCCAGTCCAACCGCAGCGGCTTGTTAGCTGGGAGATGGCGTCTCTATTCACAGGCTTCGCTTTGTCCTGTGATTTGGGAGTGGGGGTGGGTGTTGATATATGACTCTTGCATTTTGGTGGGAAGAAAGAAACTTCCCGTTTGGTTACTGTCGCTGACAACAAAACAACTTCCTACCATTCCTCAGGCTCCCTGACTCAGTGATATTTCTCATCTGACACCTCACTGCACCTCCTGTCCACTCCCCAGTTGGGGTATTTAACTGTTTTGTACCCGCTATGTGTAGGCTGAGGAGGCTTTGCCAACCCATCACTGCTGGCTGTTTTTGAATCAAAGCATTTGCCTAAAAAAGAGAAGGAGAATTCAATGAAGCAGAGTTGAGGGGCCTGGCACAGCTGGGGGTGCCCAGAATCCCACAGCCTCCCGCTTAGGGCATGGTCTGCAACAGCAGATGGACATCCCTTCCCCTCCTCACACAGAGCCTGGACCTCTTACTCATCACTGATGGGGAAATCGGTTAAATAAATAGATTAAAATTACCAAAAAGAATACATTAGAAAGATAAGAAATATGTGTTATCTGTACAATAAACTATCACAGAGAAAATCCAGAAAGTTCAAAAATAACTAAATACTATATGCAAATTACTTCATTCTTTTAGGTACAATATTTGCTAAAAGAGGATGAAGTGGCAAATACAAGTCGGGGGGTGAGACCCACGGGGCCTGTACAAGTCGGGGGGGGGGGGGCAAGACCCACGGGGCCTGGGCCAGAAGAAAAACTCTTGGAGGCCCCGCAGGGGCTGCCTCCCCAGGGACACAGGCTGAGGCCCAGACACGCCGTAAGGCAGAAAACATGCTCGCGGCGCATCTGCCCTGTAGGCTGAGGAGTCTGGTGAGCCCCTTAGCTATTCCAGATGATTTCCCTGTGGCCCAGCTCGCATGTAAATCCAACACCCAGTTGGCAGGCAGGCTAATTCCTCCTCAAACAGGCCACCTGCCAGAACGGGGTGAGCTCTCGGAGGAGCTAACGAAGGTGCATATAAAATCTGCTAACGAGGCCATTTCTAAACACACACACTGTCTAGGGGAGGGAAGAGGACTACGGTTCAGGAGACACTCGGGCTTCAGGAAGCAGGATGCACAGACATGGCTCTGGGCCGAGCTCTGGTCCCTGCTCTGTCCCAGCCAGCCGTGGGACTCTGGGACGTCAGTACTGCCTGCATGTCACCGTGTCCTGTAAGAAAATCAGGGTAAACCACAGAGCTCTGCGGTCACTCCGGCTCCCATGGTGTCGGGCCAAATCTGCTTGTTCTCCTCAGTCTGGTTTGGACAGGTGGGGTGGCTTCCTTCGCCTGCCCCACCCATGCACAGAGCAGGCCCGAGTCCCCCGCACAGAGCCTGAGCCCAGGGCCCGCCCTGTCTGTCCAGCAGGACAGCCTCACCACAAGCCGCCAGCACTGAGGAGCGAGGCCGGACGCCCGGGGAAGATGTAGTGGGAACGTCCAGGCCTGGCCAAGCAGCAGGCCAAGCAGAGTGGCACCTGCGTGGGATTCAGGAAGGAGGCTGCGGGGCTGAGCCCGAGGATGGGGACAGGCGGGGCCCAGCTGAGGGGCAGGCTGCTCCAGGAGATCGTCTGCGGACAGGAGTGGGCTGTCAGAGGTCCAGCTGAAGGCCGAGCCCAGCCTCGTGGAGGGGCTCATGCTCCGACGGGTGGTGTCTGAGTGGGGTCATCACCAAGAAGCCCCGCCTGGTCTCCCTTTGAAGAAGGACGTGCTGCTCAGCCAAGGGGAGCATGTCAGCAGAGAAGCCCCACTATCAGCAACTTCGGGGTCCATCCTGAGGCTGGCCCAGGCCCAGCTCTCTCAGCCTGGGACACAGGACACAGGACAACTCTGAGGACAACAGTTGGCTTCTCCCTCCTCTCCCTGCCCAATGCCGCCTCCTGCCAATTCCATCTCCGAGCCTGTTTCCAGAGAACCTGCCCTGCCTCTGAACAGCTCCACGACGACCCTCAGTCCCCAGCTTGCGGGCTCTATCCCCTGGGGTCCCCTCAGCAAGAGGTCTTAGACCGGGACCTGCTTCAGCCGGCTCACATCCGCTCTCCAGACGTATCTCTTGCAACTCGGCTCAGTGATGGAGGCTGGAGCCTGGAACCGACGTGGTGGGAGTATTTACACCATGGAAACTGGCAAACTCTGCAGATGAGGGCTTTTTTTTTCCTGGAAAGCTGGTTGTTAAACATTCACCAGCACACCACTACTTCCGTATAATAAGAGGACCAGACTCTTCACAGAGACCTGCTTTGCTCCATGGCATGTCGTGAAGAGAGCAGAAGTGTGGAGAGGATGGAGCATTACGGGAGATGCAGGATAAAGCTGCAGACGATTCTTCCAAGAGCAGACATTCTGAGGGGGCCTCCGGGGTGCCCTGTTCTTATGGGGGATGGAGTTGTTCTGGCAGCAGTGGCAGACAGAAAACCCGCACCTGGCTGGTTGGGTCCAGATGCACAGAAGACAATGAACCTCTGGGCGCTGAGAAAGGGGAAGAATATATTTGATGTCCTTTAAACAAGTATGAAGAGAAATTTTCCATTAGGCTAGTACATTCTCCTCTAAAAGAATGGCTTACTGGTAAGTAATTCACCAATTTTCTAATGATGCTCAGATATGGCTCAGAGTGGAAACATCATAGACACCTGTTAAATGAATCAATGAGCCAGTCCTGACTTTCAGATAACCAGAGATGCCTTACAATATGTAACATAAATAAACATTTAAAAGATAGCCATCCGTATGAGCTGAGAGCACACTCGCTGAGAGAATGTGTATGTTAAAAAAATAAAGTTACCATATGATACAGCAATCCCACTCCTAGGCATATACCCAAACAAAACTATAATTTGAAAAGGTACATGCACCCCTATGTTCATAGCAGCACTATTCACAATAGCCAAGACATGGAAACAACCTAAATGTCCATCAACAG
Source organism: Phocoena sinus (assembly GCF_008692025.1). Classification (NCBI taxonomy): domain Eukaryota; kingdom Metazoa; phylum Chordata; class Mammalia; order Artiodactyla; family Phocoenidae; genus Phocoena; species Phocoena sinus. The sequence continues at coordinate 101,151,768 of NC_045773.1, read as the reverse complement.
GTGAATGGATAAAGAAGATGTGGGGCATGTACACAATGGAATATTACTCAGCCATGAAAAGGAACGAAATACTGCCATTGCAGCAACATGGATGGACCTAGAGATCGTCATACTAAGCGAAGTAAGTCAGAGAAAGACCAATATCATATGATATCACTTATGTGTGGAATCTAAAATACAACACAAATGAACATATCTACAAAACAGAAACAGACACACAGACATAGAGAACAGACTTGTGTTTGCCAAGGTTGGGGGTGAGGGATTGGGAGTTTGGGATGAGCAGATGAAAACCAGTATATATAGGATGGAAAAACAACAAGGTCCTCCTGTAGAGCACAGGGAACTATATTCACTGTCCTATGATAAACCATAGTGGAAAAGAATATGAAAAAGAATCTATGTATGTATAACTGAGTCACTTTGCTGTACAGCTGACATTAACACAACATTGTAAGTCAACTATACTTCAATAGAATACTTTAGAAAAGAAAAGAAAAGAAAAATAGGAAACTTGTCAGGGAACCAAATCAACACTGGAACGAAGGTGTTCCTGTAGCTCAGCTTGATGGCTTAGAGACAGCAGAAGTAGGAGTGGGATAAGTAGGCTTATCCTGTGTCCAGCTGTGTGTCCCTGATAACGAGAAGGACAAGGGATCTAAACCTCCTTGAAGATGGGAAGATGCAAGTTTTAAAATTAAGGCCTCCCCCAAAGATGCTTTATTAAAATCTTTCATAAAAACCTAAGCATTCAGCTCCTTACTTTTGGAAGCCCCAACATCCAAGAGGGAGTGTGTTAATCACTGAGGGGCAGACTCCAGGGAACTGAAGAAAAGCTGCAGTGGGAGGAAAGCTGAATGAAGAAGAGGATGCTGTCATCGTAGACAAGGCTGCAAAGGGGGCCACATGTCCTTTCGGGAGCTCTAACCTCTTCAGAAGAGCACCTCCCGCCTTGCAGGGGGTGGACAAGAAGCAAAGAAAGCTTCCTGTGCTTTGAGCATTCTCCCGGGGGCCCAGTGCAGAGGTGAGCCTGCCTCCCTGTCCGGCAGGCTCTGATGTCCAGGCAGGTCTGGGCTGCCGCACTGGGGTCTTGCCAAATGCAGAAAGCTGCTCTACCCAGCAGGACAGTCAGACGGCAGGATCCTGATGTTTTAACCCGAATCCAGAAGAACCTTTGCTCCAGCCAAGTTCTTCCTGAACTTCTTCCATGATAGGAGAGGAAGCCAAGGAGAATCATGTATCAAGAAAAAATGTCTGCTTCCCACTGAGAAGGGAATTTGGAAATAAAGTGTGAGAATGAGTGAGACAGAAGCCCAGGCAAGAAAAGATACTGGGACTCTTGCAGAACGACCCAGCTCCTTACTGAGGAGGGCCACGGCCCTCCCGCCATGGTCCCTGCCCTCTTTCCATTCCCTCCAGCCTCACAGCTAGTGGTGTAGATGGTCCCGTGGCTAATGGTGTAGATGACCCTGTGGCTAGTGGTGTAGATCAGGGGTTCTCAACCCCCGGGCCGCGGTGTCCGCATCCTGTTAGGAACGAGGCCGCACAGCAGGAGGTGAGCGGCGGGCCAACGAGCAAAGCTCCGTCCACCACTCCCCATGGCTCCCCATCGCTCACATTATCGCCTGAAACCATCCCTCCCCGCAACCCTGTCCATGGAAAAACTGTCTTCCGTGAAAACTGGTCCCTGGTGCCAAAAAGGTTGGGGACTGCTGGTGTAGACTGTGCCGTGGCTAGTGGGTAGAGGACCCTGTGGCCAGTGGTGTAGCTGGTCCCATGGCTGGTGGTGTAGAAGGTCCTGTGGCTGGTGGTATAGATGACCCTGTGGCCAGTGGTGTTGATGACCCTATGGCTAGTGGTGTAGATGGCCTAAGGTACAAAGACTAATATCAGAGACCTTGAACTGAGGAAGAAAAAGTGTTGCAACACATCAAGCACTTCACCGCACAGAGAAAACCATGGTGCTGAAAGTAGTAACCCAGGAGTTTCCAGAGTCCCACGGAGTGAAACCCAACCTTCAGCCAGTGCTGAGATCCCTTAGCAGGTGCCAGAGGGCAGCCTGGTGGTTGCAGGCATGGGAAGGGCAGGAGACACAAGCTCCCTCGCTCTAAAGAGGAGCTTCTTCCATGCACCACTTTGAGGCCAAGCTTCCAAGGCTGGCTCTTATTCTATAAATTAAGGGGGAAAAAAAGACTAACAGAAGAAAACTACCAAGTTAAATAATAAATACAAGGTAGGAAGTCTAGAAAGAATTTTTTAAGGCTTAGAGAAAAAAAATTGTTGAAAGGACAAAAATTTTTAATGGGACTATTATTTTAAGAGAGTTTGGACTAATAAGGTAAAATCAATATTTAAGAGAGACGATTAGAAGTCCGTGAGATTTAAATGTTAACACAAAAGTGAGCACGGAACGCCAAAAATCACTAAGACGATATGTTTACAATATAAAAGCAGACAGTTTTAAGGGTAAAGAACAAGAAAAAAAATGCAAAAGCTATAAAAGTAAAGAAGATTTCCAGAAAATGTTTTCAGAGCAAAAGGCTTGGAAATTAGAGCAATGGTAGAGGGAAAAGGAAAAAACACAAGGAACTATTTAAGCATAAATCAAGGTAAGAAAACAATCTGCTTCCTTCGCAAGGTAACTGGAGTAGAAAGCCATGAATGTTCCCTTGGTAATTTCCATCGTGATTTCCTCTTTAACCTAAAAGCTATTTTAGGAGTTGGTTTTATACCTTACAAATACATGAGGTTACTTCTTGCCATATACTCTTTTTTATTGTGGATTTCTAATTTAATTGCATTGAAGTCAGAGAATATGATTGTGCTATTAGAGTCCATTTTTATAAATGTTCAAAGTGTGCTTGAAAATACGGTATGATCTCTATGTTAGGTGCAGGGTTCTCTGTTTATCTAGTTTATCTTTTGTCCAGTTTAATTGTGCCATTGAAATCCTTCGTATCTTTATTTTATATCAACTTGATCTTTCCAATTTCCTTATACATTTTCCTTGTAATTCTTTTAGATTTTGCTTTCATATATTGAGGCTAGGTTGTTAAAAACATACAAATTTATGATTGTTGCTCCTTGCAGGATTGCTTCTTTCTTATTATGAATGTCCTTTTTATCCCTATTAATGATCTGTGCCCTACAATTGGTCTGCCTATTCAGTTTTTCCAGTTTAGCTTTCCAATTTAATTTTAACTATTCTGTGTCATTTCTTATGCTTCTTGTAAATAGCACAAAAGCTGAATTTAAGTTTTAAAAATCAACCCTAAAAGTCTATGTCTTTTAAAAGGCCTTCAACTATTTACTCTTATCGTGATTACTGATCTATCTGGACATATTTCCACCATCTTTTTCTTGTGGTTTTGGCTTGTTTTTTTTTTCTTTGTTTCTTCTTTTCTCCTTTCCTAACTTCTCTTAAATTTCAATGTTTTCTTTATTCCTTCCTACTTCCTTTGCTGCTTTTGAATGATACGTTGTGCTTTGTTCTTTCGTTTTACTCTTCAATTTTCAACAATCATAATTAACCATAAATAAGAAAGTTATGCAGTGTCTTTATTCTCCTTTCAAACACAACCAGAAACTCAGCATCCTTAACCACCCCTGAACAGCCCCTTCCTTGTGAAGATTGTCTAGAATTTGAGTTGCAGGTTTTTTTTGTTTTTTGTTTTTTTGCGGTACGCGGGCCTCTCACTGCTGTGGCCTCTCCCGTTGCGGAGCACAGGCTCTGGACGCGCAGGCTCAGCGGCCATGGCTCACAGGCCCAGCCGCTCCGCGGCATGTGGGGATCTTCCCAGACCGGGGCACGAACCCCGCGTCCCCTGCATCGGCAGGCGGACTCTCAACCACTGCGCCACCAGGGAAGCCCATGAGTTGCACTTTTTTTTAACATACACTCAAAAATTATATTTTTTTCTCATTGATTACCTTTGGTAAAATATATATTATTAATTCTTTGTATTCACCATTGCTTCTTAGATCCTGCTCCCCACCTCTTGGTTCACTCTTCTCTGTTTGCAATATATCTGTATTAGTTCTTTCAATAAGAATCTGTAGGTGGTTAACTCACTTAATCTTTGTCTGAAATTTATTTACTTTGTTCTCATTCATAAAGAATAGTTTAGTTAGGTACAGAATTCTAGGTTGTCAGTTATTTTTCATCAGCACTTCAAAGATACTTCAAAGATACTACTTCAGTGTCTCCTGACATCTATTGTTGTTAAGTAGATGTCTGATGTCATTCTAATTATTATTTTATAGGTTTATTGTTTATTTTTCTAATAGCCTTTAATATTTTATCCTTATTTTTGATATTCAATGTTTCACTGCAATGCATCTGGGTATGGATTTACTTTTTATTGATTCAATGTACACTTTTAATCTGAAAAACGATGACTTTCAATTCTAAAAAATTCTCAGTGATACATCTTCAAATTTTGCTTTACCCATTGAGTCAATTCTTATTTTCTTCTGGAATTCCTATTTTATGATTATTTGGAGCGCCTTGAACTCCCTTCTGTAACTCTTTTTTTAAATATTTATTTATTTAGTTAGTTAGTTATTTTATTTTGGCTGTGCCGGGTCTTAGTTGTGGCACGCAACATCTTTTTAGTTGCAGCATGAGGACTTCTTAACTGTGGTGTGCGGGCTTCTTAGTTGAGGCATGCATGAGGGATCTAGTTCCCTGACCAGGGATTGAACCCAGGCCGCCTGCATTGGGAGCGCAGAGTCTTACCCACTGGACCACCAGGGAAGTCCCCCTTTTGTGACTCTTAACTTCTCTTTCATATTTCCTGTTTCTTTTTCTCTATATACTATATTCTGGTGATACTTTCCAATTCATCAATTTTTCTCTTCAACTGTGTCTAGTGTAGCATTTATTCCATTTGAGTTTTTTAAATTTCATTTGTCATTGTTTCTAAGATTTCTAGTTGGTTCTTTTCTGTATTCATCTACTGATATTTTATTTCTGTCTGTTTCTTATTATTATTCATCCTTTTACATACATTTTCTTTCCTTGATCTCTTTGAGGGTCCAAAGATGTAATGGCTCAACACAAGAGCAGCTAATTTTGGTCATGTACAACCCTGTGTGGGTGACTAGGTCAGTAAACCGACTCCTCCAAAGGGTCACTGAAGGACATAGGTTGATGGAGGTTTTGCCCTTTTCCACGTGTGCTCCCGAGGTTACAAGGCGTGTCTCTGTCGCCAGTGAGCCTGTACGTGGAGACGGCACCTGGGAGCTTTCACTGGGTCAGGTATGCGGTGGCACGCCTCATTTCCACTCACACTCCATCGGCTGGCAATCACATGCTCGGGCCTAATTGCAAAGGAAGGCTAAGAAATGGAGTCTAGTTGTGCACTCAACAAGGAAGTGATTTTTGACTAACTAGTCTTTTATTGTTATCATTTTGCCTACAGTGAATTGATCTCCCAATAGTTTCTTTTGTTGGTAGCCTTCCTTAGTGTTCTTTTTCGATATGTTTAGAATTTTAAGGAATTTCAGTTGTAGGCTCGTCTTGAGTGGAAGCCTCTCTCTTCTGTCTCTCTCCCCTTCCACTAATCTGTTGTCCCTGCCTAGCAATTTGGTGGTCATCTTTACATACCTCTCTCTCAGGGCTCCCAATCTTGAAACAAATATTCTCTCGTGGCTCAGGGACTTCCATGTTATAGTGAATATCTCAGATTCAGTCATCGAGGCAGCAGGCAGCCTGGCCCAGGTCCTGGTTACAAGGCTGGGTCTGCTTCCTCTCACCTGCCTGCTATTTGTATAAGCCCAGGGGCCCCCAAACAATAAACAATCAGTAGTAAGCTCTTCCAGCTCCCATCCACTGCAGGGAGCCCCATCCCACCACCTAGTTTCATGAAATGGGCCTGGCCCAGATCCCTTGCCCTATGTGAAGTGCTTTACTGCCCGTGACTTTGCAGAATTACAAACTCCCACCCTTTGTACCTGCTTCAGAACCCAAGCCCAGAAGAACCATGACTGCAGTAACTCCTCTTAGCTGTGTTTGTCGTATTTTCCAAATGTGGTCGGAGATCTGTTAATTGCTTTCTTTTTGTATGCTCTCTATTACTGATATGTGGTTTTTTGGAGGAGCTTTACTGCAGGGTTGTAAATTTACAATATCACCCGGAACGTGGTAAAACAAGAATCCAGAAGTCACTGAGGGAAGAAGTGGAAAAGGTGAGAGAGTGGAAATTAACTGAAAGAGGACAAGCAGTGTCGGTGAACCCAGCGGCCCTCCATGTAGGTCTCCTGCTGTCACTTCAGTGTCCTGCATCCATGGAGATGTAAGCAGCAACAGGTAACATGATGCCTTTACTCATAAATCTAGAAGATCCTCCTCAACTCACAGATGTCTTAGCCTTTACCTGTAACAGTAGGACGTAGTCTTTATACAAACAGCAGCAGGGCCCCAGGACAGAGTAAGTAGAAGCTATTCTCATTCCTATAAACTTCCTGATAAAACACACAGACAAGCAATGCCCAGTATAAAGTGGCCGTGTAGCATAGTGTAGCGGTGAGAGCACGGGCTTTGGAGCCAGGTAACCTGGGTTGGAGCCTGGTCTGTGCCACTATGACCTACAAGAACCTGGGCAGGTTGTGGGGCTTCTCTGAGCCTCAATTCTTTCATCGGCAAGATGAGGATAATAATAATACAGTATCTTCCTCAAAGTTTCATTTGTATTAAATGAGTAAATATTTGCCAAGTGCCTGGTCCAGAGTAAGGGCTATGTTAAGTTCTTGTTAAATTAAAATACATACATAAGATGCAGGGCTGTCTTTCATGACCTGGTCATCTCATCCTCCGTCAACCATGACCAATGACTAGTAGACATCTCTATCTTCCGTCTAGACTTTCTCCAGAACCTAGCTGTTTATTGCCAACTGCCTACTGGCTGTCTCTACTTGGTTGTCCCACCAACACCTCAAGCACGGTAAGTCCCAAACTAAATTACCTCGCCTCCCAAGTCTGCTCCTCCTCCCGTGTCCCTCCTGGTCAGCAGCATCGCCATCCACACCAAGGGAAACCTGGAGCTCTCGGAGGGCCCACTCTTCACCTCGCCTCCCCGAACCCCCAGCTTCCTTGCTCCTCTGACACACACACCTCCCCCTTCCAACAAGACCAAACCTTGACTACTACTCCCCATTTCGTACCCACCCTCCACTTTCCATCCCCTCTACTACTTACTGCCTTGGTCCCAGCCCTCTTCGAGTTCCTTAGGAAGGAAGAAGGGAGAATGGATGCTAAGTTAGCAATAACAATGTGCACTAAAGAGCAGTACAAACACATTCCCGTTACTAAAAGCAAACAAGTCTCATCCCAGCAACCGCATCAAACTGAAGGCAGGTCTCTTGCACCATCATTCCCATGATGAGAAGCACAGCTCCTTGGTGCTGGAGCCAAAGCACAACATAGTCTGACTGCTGAGAAAAGACAAATAAACAGCTGCCATGAGCAGGAAACTATGTGAACAAGGCTTTTGGAATAGAGCCCAGGGCTTACGTCAGGGCAGAATAAATATATTCTGAAATCACAGCCTATCTCAGTCCCCCTCTGTTTTCCCTTCCCCGTATAATTATTTGAATTTAAAAGTATGTAAATTTAAAATGTTAAAGATGTCAACAGATTCCTGTATCAAAGTGACAGACAAATTTTCACCCCCACCAAAATGCTGATAGATGCAAGTTTCTCCAAACTTGGGCCAGCACTGGGTATTATTGGACTTAAAAACTTTGCCAATCTGATAGGTAAAATTGGCACACTTTGTTGTTTTGGTTTGCATTTCTTTAATTGTGAATAAAGTTGAACGTCTTTTCATACAGTTAAGTCGTTTTCATTTTTTTCTATGAATGCCAGTTTATGCCCTGCGTCCACTTTTGCTCATTGAATGGTTAATCTTTTTCTTACTGATTTGTAAAAGCTCTTTGTATATTGAGACAATTAACTCTTTGTAATATGAATTGCAAATTTTTTTTAAATCTTTCCATCCCCTGTCTTCTCCTCCCTTCTTTTTTTGAGTTAGATTTTTCCAGAGAATACTTTTTTGTTTACATGTTATAAAATATAGTAATTAATTTTTCTTTACAATGCATTGATTTTAGGTTTTACTTGTTTAGGGCTTTGACGATCTGAAGAATTAAAGTCTGTATAGAGAATGTAACTGGCAACTGCTGCCCTTCCCATTCAACTGCCCATCCCAGCAGCCTGGCTTCCATCCCCATGATCTGAGCACTTCCTCCAGCAGGGCTGATGCTCCATTGACGTCTTTCATGATTATTCCTGGGAATTCCCTAGTGGTCCAGTAGTTAGGACTCAGCGCTTTCACTGCTAGGGGCCTGGGTTCGATCCCTGGTCGGGGAACTAAGATTCCACAAGCCACACAGTGTGGCAAAAAAAAAAAAAGAGAGAGAGAGAGAGATATTACTCCTTTGTCATAAACTGAGAGTCTGTCATATGCCAGGTAATGTTTTGATTCAGGCGAGACAGGAAGATTCAGAGGTGATTTAGAACCCTGTGTTGTTGTGTTAGAATTGGAGACAGTGTGAACTCATGGAGATACATATAGATATAGATACAGATACAGATCTCAATATAGAGGTAAATACAGATATAAATGCAAGTATACACCCCAGGATACATTCCCTCACTCTCTGCTGAGAGAATCTAGAAACAATGACACCCAGTAGCAACAAGAACACTTAGTATCCAAATTTTGATTTCTAAATATCATTCTGCACTAAATGGAACCAGGGATCCTTGGAGAAATGGCTGATTCAATGATCCAAGCAGAGAAAGAACAAGATGAGCCTGGAACATCTTGTTCTACCAGAAAGTAAGAACATACCCCCAAATTAGGGAACATTTCAAAAAGATACAGAAGCCAGTTTAAAGGGGTTCCCACTGACCAAACCATAGATAATCTGGTTATCAAAATAAATAAGGATAGTTACAGATCATGGTCCATTGAGCAAAACAGGAATTCATGAGTCCATACTAGTATCAATATATAGATAAATAAATATATTGAAAATTTGATAGGAAGTATATATTCACATTGCCGCAGTATACTTCCCTACAAAATAATTATTAATTACAAGAAAAAAATAAAGTAACTCCATGGTGGAGAAGCCTGCAGATACAATTTTAATCAAGTGATCAAAATAAGCACCTCCAATGACTAAACAAATGGAAACCATGCCCCAGGTGATAGGATGCATGAAGAGAAACACAACATCACGTCTGTCTATTCTTGCCAAAGATACAAAACCTGAATCCAACGAGGAAATAACGAATAAACCGAAGTTGAGGTACCTCCTGTAAAATAACTGGGCTATTCACTTTTAAAATGTCAAAGTCACAGAAGTCAGGAATTCTATAAAGGATATTATTGGGACTAGTAGCAAAACTTGAATAGAGTCTGTGGATGAGAATTTGAAGGAGAATTTGTTTGTTCACAGGAAATATATGCTAAATTATTCTGGTGGATGGAACTTCAGGGGCTTTTAAAAAATTTCTCCTGTATTTATTTCTCTCCTTTAACTTTTTTAAAAAATTAAACTTTTAATTTTGAGATAATTATAGATTCATACGCAGTTGTAAGAAGTAATGCAGAGAGACCCTGTGTACCCTTTACCCAATTCCTCCTGATGGGACATCTTGCAAAGCTATCATACAACATCACACTCAGGATACTGGCTTGGATACAGTCAAGACACAGAACATTTCCATCACCACAAGGATCCCTTGTGTTGCCAGTTTATAAACACCCCCACCCCTCCTACCTTCACTTCCTTCTCTTTCTTTGTTTTTTATTAAAGTCTAGTTGGTTTACAATGTTGTGTTAATTTCTGCCGCACAGCAAAGTGATTCAATTACACATATATCTCTATCTATATATATATATACATATACATACACACACACATATATACATTCTTTTTTATATTTTTTCATTAGGGTTTATCACAGGATACTGACTATAGTTCCCTGTGCTATACAATAGGACCTCGTTGTTTATTCATTCTATATATAATAGTTTACATCTGCTAACCCCAAACTCCCACTCCATCCCTTCTCTACCCCACTTCCCCCTTGGCAACCACAAGCCTGTTCTCTATGTCTCTCACTTCCTTCTTAACCCCTGGCAACCACTAATCTGGTCCCCATTTCTATAACATGGTCATTTTAAGAGTGTTATATAAATGGAATGATACACTCTGTAACCTTTTTGGATTGGTTTTTTTTTTCACCCAGCATAATTCTCTGGAGATTCATCCAGGATGTAGCAATAGTTGGTTCCTTTTCAGTGCTGAGTAGAATTCCACGGTATGGAGGTGCCACAGTCTGTTTAACCATTCATCCATTGAAGGACATCTAGGTTGTTTGCAGTTTTGGGCAATACAAATAAAGCTGCTATAAACATTTGTGGAACTTCAGGTTGGTGAATTACTCTCAAGTAGTTCAAAGAAAAAAAGGTTTTATACTGTGCTTGCGATTTTTCTGTAAATCTAAGGTTGTTTCAAAACAAAAAATAGAAATAAAAGGAAAAAAGGTGAAAAATTCTTTCTTAAGATACAAGGAGACCATTACAGGAAACTTTTAGTAAAGTTCTTTCTTCTCCTGAAGAGATGCTGGAAAACATTTTTCTTTCTCTTCTGGATAACGTCAGGTGTTGAGGTGAGACCCAGAGCAGTGTGATCATCTCACTACAAGCCTCAGAAGAAGCACAGCCCAGAGGATCCCAGGCAAATGGTCCAGAGCCCCTGGATTAAGTCATCCTAGAACCTCCCTCTGAACTTCCAGCTACAGGCGTCATTAAAATTCCTTGTTAGTTAAGCTAGTCGTGTTGGGTTTTCAATTATTTGCCACCAAAAGCTTCTTGACTGATTCAGTCATTGAAAAAGGATACCATGGCCCCCTAGCAATGAATCCCACTCCCATTATAACAAATGTTATTGCTCCCGGGTAAATAAAATGTTTCCTGTTTACCAACATGGACAGTGGGGAAATACATGTACTGGGTATCTTCTGGAGATCGTTCACTGTGACTTTCAGATTCCAAGTAAAAGGGAGGCCAGAGAGTGAAGGAATGTGCTCAGTTTATCACAGTGGGGCACCTCACTAGGACAAGAATGAACACTGAGTGAGGAGTCAAGCAACTAAGATGAGCGTAGTCCTAGAGAACTTTTATAAGTCTGCAAAAACTTTCCCGTCTTTCCTTTTCTACCTAAAAACCTTATGTGCTTCTATTTACATTTCTATTATTTTTTCTCTTCTGGTTAAATCTTACTATTCTTTCCTCAGTAACCTTGAACAACTTACCAGTACCTGAAAGACAAAGTCTTATCGTGTCCTAACACTCAAGGTCCTTCCTAAGCAGACTCCAAACCATGGTTCGCATCTGTCCTCTTTCTCAATATACCTTATTCTCCAGCCTTACTTTTCACATGGGGCTATGCTATAGGCTGAACATCTGTGTCCCCCACCCAACCCCCAAATGCGTATATTGAAGCTTAATCCCCAATGTAATGGTAGTGGGAGGTGGGCCTTTGGGGGTGATTAGATCATGAGGGTGGAGCTCTCATGAAGGCGACTGACGCTCTTACACAAGAGGCCCCACAGAGCTCCCCTCTCCCTTCTGCCATGTGAGGACACAGTGAGGTGGCACCATCTATAAACCAGGAAGTGGGCTCCCACCAGACACTGAATGTGCCAGCAACTTGAGCTTGGACTTCCAGCCTCTGGAACTGTGGGAAATAAATGTCTGTTGTTTATAAGCCACACAGAGTAGCTTAAATTCCACCCTGGTATTTTTGTTACAGCAACCCAAACCGACTAAAACAGGCCACACTCCACAGCTGAAGAAGGGAGTTACGAATATGGAAAGGGGAAAAACTAGACTGAACCCTGAGGTGTTGTTTGGGATTGGAAGACTGGTGTGAACTCACAGATTTCAATAAGGATAGATGGATATAGACGTAAATGCAGGGGTGTATCAGGACAACTACTCACGACATTTACTACGTGAGCAGGTTACGGACGAGGTCCTTTAAGATGTCTGTTAGGGCGGAAAGGCAGCAGGCAGCACGAGATGGTGTCGGCGTCTTATCCCGCTTTCTCGGTGCTTCCGGGTGCCTTTTAAGGCAGATGTGATGCAGGAGTCCAAGGCAGTGCATGTGTCCCCAGCAGCTCATCCTGAATCAGTGGCACCCACAAGCTCTGATGACCACGTTCCTGTATTTTTTCAGGATGACTTTGGAGTTGTCATCAAAGCAAACCACTGGGATGGCATTCAGTTTCGTTGGCGCACAGCACGGTCTGGGGACGTACTCGGGATTCATAAAGCGAACCAGGGTCTGCCCGATGGCATGGTTGGTGGCGTTCACGTGCGCGTTGAGAGGGAAGGAGAATTCTCCATCACAGTAGTTGGCAGCGTAACCCTTGGGTGCAATGATCCAGTCCTGCCACCCCAGGTCCCTGTCCACCGAGGGACCTAGAAGCCATAGCACTCTAGTAATCAATGAGAATGCCTACTCACAGGAAATTTTTACTTCTTTATGCTTTTTTGTGCCTAACCCTACAGATGCTCTTCCTATCAGAATTCCACCGACATGGAATCACAGCATGTGCAGCGCCGAGTGTGTGGCACTGATGAGCATTTATCCCCGCCCCTCCAGCGAGTGGGGCTCAAATGTCCTCTCTCCTGTGAAGCCTCCTCAGGATACGCAGGCAGATTAACTTCTCCTGCCTCCGCACCTTCACGTAACATCAGTTCATCCCTCCTTGCTTTGGGGCTCATCGCCCCACTCTGTTGTGAATTTTGTGGGCAGGATCTCACTCTTTTTCCCGTCCCCAGCTCCTAGCACAGGGCCAGGCACAGGTGCTCGGTTAGGACAGTTTCGATTAGATGGAGACCCTCCATGGACCACACTGGCCCACCTGCAGAGCTAATCCCTGCCATCGGCATCATTAGCTCTGGGCCTCACCCACGGAAACCAACCATTCACGGGGAATCCAGGAGGAGACCACCAGAGCCCTTTGTTCCAGCCCGATTTCTGTAGAAGACAATTTCACTTGCTGAACAGGAAGCAGTCTTCAGAGAGGTGACTCAGCTGCTCGACAGGTCGATCTCAGAAACGTTTGCCTTGATGCTTTGCTTTTGCTGCAAAATAAGCCCAGCTCCACTCTGCCGCTGGAGGTGGCGGGTACATGACATGAGTGTTTGCATTTTTATGACGGCTTCCTTGGAGGCTGACTGGGCAAGCTCCCTGGCGGGGTGATGAAATGGCCAGGATCTGGCTCACCAGGGAGGCTGCGGAACTCCAAATATGCTGTTCTGAGCAAGCGCCCAAGCAGGAAGAAAGCTGCTGTGAGCGGAGGCGAAAACCCTGTGCTCTCGGCTCATAGGTTTCCTTACTAACCACACAGACCAGGGTGAGCTTCAGAGAAGCACTTTTGCCGCTGAGAATCTTGGATAGAAGAGGAAATGGCAAATCCTCCTGAAGGCTCTGACATTGACAAAGCCCTGTATTCATTTTTTATTGCCGCCAGAGCAAATCACCACCAATGTAGTAGCTTAAAACCACACCATTCCGGGCTTCCCTGGTGGCACAGTGGTTGAGAGTCCACCTGCCGATGCAGGGGACACGGGTTCGTGCCCCGGTCCGGGAGGATCCCACATGCCGCGGAGCAGCTGGGCCCGTGAGCCGTGGCCGCTGAGCCTGCACGTCTGGAGCCTGTGCTCCGCAATGGGAGAGGCCACAACAGTGAGAGGCCCGCGTACCGCAAAAAAACAAAAAACAAAAAACACCACTCCTTATTTCACAATTATGTAGCTCAGCAGTCTGGATACAGTGTGGCTCCACTGGGTCCCCTTTTTAGAGGCTACAGGGGTGAAGTCAAGCTGTCAGCAGGGCCGCCTTCCTTTACTGGGGGCTCTGAGGAAGAATCTGCTTTCAAGCTCACTCAGACTGCTGGCCAAATTCCGTTCCTTGTGGTTGCGGAAGTGAGGTCCCTGTTTCCTTGCCGGCTGTCAGCTGAAGGCACCTTAGTTCCTAGAGGCCTTCCTAGAATCCTTGCACGTGGCTCCTACATCTCAGAACCAGCAAAGGCACATTGACTAGAGGCACAGGGACTAGAATCTCCCTGACTTCCCTTTCTGTTGTGTCTCTCTAACTCCATCCAGAGAAAGGTCTTTGCTTTTTAAGGGCTCAGATGATTAGGTTGGGCCCACCCGGATAATCTCCCTATCTCAAGGTGAGTAACCTAAATTACATCGGCAAACCTCCTTTTGCCAGGTAAGGTACGCCCAGGTTCCAGGATCAGAGTATGGACATCTTTGGGGACCATACTGGACCTCTGTATCACAGGGCCCTACATTTACATCACAGAAGTAGGACCCACCTGGCATGAATACAACTTGGCTCTTTCAATTCAGTACAGCTGGTCTTCGATTTGTAATCTGTGGGGGAAAACTTTAAATCTCCAAATACAGAAAACCTGGCTTTCGAGTATGTTTCTGAGACACATTACTATTCATCCTTAAGGCTTATGGAATTGCACCCACAGCTCATTCCCTACCTCTGGGAACTGCTCCAGGATCTGGAGTCCAAGAAGTCCCTCAGGGCCAGGGAGAGCCCAGGATTAAACACACAGTAAGACCGGGGTCAGTTATTACAGAGCATGTGCTTAAAGTTAGGTTCAGAACAGGCTGAGAAGGGAACGCAAGGCAAAATTCCCATTTGGTGATGGCTTAGACGAAGCCTAAGATCTAGGGCCGGATCTAAGCCAAGTGCTGTGAACAGGTGAGGGACACAAGTTCTTGTGGAGGCAACCAACCTCCATTACTCTCAGAGCTGGGGAGACTTAGTTCTAGGTATCTGATACAGTTAAAGGAAGCTGAGGCCCAAAGAAAGGCAATCCATGCTCTGGAAGAACTGGGGACTATATAATAATAAGGAATAAATGTGAGAAGTAGGGTTTTATGGTCAAAGCAGGTCCAATAACAGGATCAGCTAGATGAGAATAGATAAGCCCTTGTAGAGCCCTGCTTTAGAAGTGAATTGGATACAGGGGTCTGGGGCAAGGTCAAACTTTAGGGAGAAGGAAAGGGAGCCAGTTACACCGTGGCAGGCCCTCCTCAAGACACTGGACATATAACCGTGCAAAAGTCACAGTCCTTCCCTCAAGGACCACAGGGTCTAGGAGGCACTAATTCTACATGAAAAGGGCTGAGAAAAGCCAGCAGCAGGGCTGAGGTGGCACACAGGAGGAACAAGAAACGCTTCTTCCATATAGAGACCTAATGCTCAAGGAGGAGTTAGGTTGGTAGTAGTCTGCCGCAAAGATGTGGTAAGACTCAGACCGGGGAGAGAACGAGGCCTTTCAGGAGCTTAGTGAGTAGTTTGGCAAGGCCAGTGTTCATGAACACGAGGTCCACCTTCCTGCCACTAAACCTCACTGCCTAGCAGTCCATCTTCTCTCCTAGCATTTGAACCGTGTTCTAAGGCTGTCATTACAATGAACATGTCTGAAATGGTCTTCCTTATTTTGGCAAGAAATTTCTCTCTGCCCCTTCTCTCCACCGTGGGATAATGTCAGGATTCAAGACTAACCTATTAGCCCAACGTTTACTTTCAACCCTAAAAGAGGTGGAGCCAAGACCGGCTCTCAGACCGGTGGCCTCAGGTGCAGTCATGACTTGTACTGTTCTCGTGCTCATGGTGACCTGCTTCGAAGTGATTCTCCTCTGGCCACAGCCCTCTGTTTCTCAGAAATAACTTTTGGCCAGAAAAACACGTGCTCTGTCTCCCCCACTGAACGTGCTTCAGCAGTCTCTCCCCACCAACCTGTCCAGCCACAGTCGCTGCTCGGCCTGAACCGTCAGGACATTCACTCAATTCAGCAAGCACGCACCAAAGCATAAAGCTATGCATTGCACTGCACAAGTCGGGAGTGTTAACTGGCCAAAGCTTTGTCGAGCCAGGATACTAAGATTAACTAGAATGCTCAGGGTTAACCATCTACTTCACAGTGAAGTTTATTATCGAATAGAAGTGTTGTTCTAATGTTCTGCCCTCTGTTCCATATCTGTTTTCTAATGTAGAGCCAAAGGAATACCATTTGGCAAGTATCATCACGTCCTTCATTCTCTAAATAACGTTCAAACATCCTCTAATGAACGTCGCAGACTTTTCTCTGAATTTTCAGCATACTTGGAACCGTCTATGGCTTGAGCTCATCCGAGTTTGCTAATAGCACAGCCGATCAAAGCGAGCAGGAGTGATGGACACAGTTAGTCAGGGGCACTCAGTGGGGAAACGGAACTAATAGGATGGGTGTGGGATGTGTATGTATACATACATGGAGAGAGAGAGAGACTTATTTTGAGGCATATTGTCTCCCAAGATTATGGAGACCTGCAAGTTCACTATTTGCAGGATAGGCCGGCAGGTTGGAGGGCAAGAAAAGAGCCGGTGCTGCAGTGTGAGCCTGAAGCTGTCTGCTAGCAGAATTTCTTCTTGCTCAGGGGTGGTTCTATCCAGGCCTTCAACTGACTGAATAAGGCCCACCCACATTTTGGAGGGCAAACTGCTTTATTCAAACATTTATCCACCCATTTAAATGTTAATCTCATCCAAAAACACCCTCCCGGAAGCATCCAGAATACTGTTCAAACACACATCTGGGCCCTGTGGCCCAGCCAAGCTGACACATAGAATTAACTATTACAGCTTCTAATTAGGACGCCCTCCTTTTCCTTCACTGACAAAGGCTTCAAGACTGTCTGGCTTTCCTCCCCGCTTTGTGACCGTCCCACCTCTTGGTCCCCTCTGGTTCTTCTGCTCCCAAGCCTGGCTGAAGAGAGGCCCAGCCACCCCCACTTGCTGCGCTGAAGACAGGCATTCAGGCTTATTTAGTCTGCAATGCTTTTCTACTCATCATGCCCAGAAACAAACCAGGTGTAACAAAAACTACAAATGTGAAGATTCAAGGCTTAGAAAATGACGCTTTCTTCCCATCCAGGACCCAGTTTCTGATGTCCTTTCTGAGACGGAAGTCGGAAATGTCAGGCTTTTCTGTCTACTTATACCCTTGAAGGTAGCTCTTTTCCAACCACTGGTCTTTGAACACCTGAAGTTGCAACAAGGCAAAATATAAGCCACTTGCTAAAGGCCTTTAACCTGAAGAGGATTGTTTGCATTTCTGAGGAAGTTTTAACTCTCCGCTCTAGCTAGGCCTGTTCTTCAAAAAGGAGTAGTCCCTTGGGGCATGTTCTCCCTGGAGGCTTATCCCTAGAGAGGAATTTATAAAATCTTTAGAACACTGTGTAGAATCACTCCACAAAGCCTAAGTCAAGGTTTTTAACTGGTCAGGGAATTAAAGTTATTATGTTTCCTCCTCCTCCTCTCTCACTCCACACTAGGAAAGTTAGGAATTTCCACCTTCTCCAAAGCAGAGAATCCAGCAGCCACAGTGCCGAGGCCCTCAGCTCTGTGCTCTGGCTCAGCCCTCTCACCATCCAGACCCTGCACCCACCGCACCCTGTCCCCTCCTTGGGCTGACTTTCCGCCACCTATTCCATGGCCAAGCCACACGGGCAAACAGTGGGAAGTTGTGGCTTTTCCCCTCTTTTTCTTAACTGTTTGAAAATTTTAGGACCTTTACTATTATTATTATTCTGGAGAGGGAAAATAGACGCAGAATCTTAAGAATTCCAGGAACCATCAGAAGAGGCCACAGGGTGAAACTTTCTGTGGAGCACTCGTTTAACTCATCTGATCACACCTACTTTCCTGTCTCATCACCACGGGGAACGGATGATTCTAGGACCCACCATCTGATGCCTTCAGGATCCCACTGCCTCCTCACTGGCCTCCATCTCACCTACAAATCCTCCACCCTTCAACCCATCCTCCATGGGCTCTCAGGTTACTCCTTCCTAAAACACCCCCTTCAGACAGATACATCCTCCTTCAAAACTTTCAGGGGGTTCTCGGTTCTAGTCCAGACCCTCCCCAACCCGAACATAACCTTCCTTTCCCAATACGTCCACCCATGGCCTCATTCACTCATCCATTTGATACATACATTGAGCATCTAGTCAGTGCCAGGCCCCAGAGATACAGATCAGGGTGAGCTAGGTCAGGCACAGTCTCTGCTCTCATGTGCTTACAACCCGGCCGGGAGAACAGAGACTTCAGCAAGTCGTTTCAGTGAGGTGTGACGAGAGGACAAGGAGGAAGATGAGGTGCCAACATCCCCTCCCACCTGGGTCAACTCTGTTCCCGCTTGGCTGGTTTCCTCACCGACCACTGAAAACAGCACGTTCCCTCCGCGGAGGATTTGCTCAGCCACCTCCTTCCCCTATGATGCTTCCCCTGAAAACCCTACCTGTCCTTTGAGGGCCAGGACATGTCCTGCCTTCTCTGTTTTTTCTGATCCATGAAACCTAGAAGGAATCTTCATTTCCTTCTAAAGCATGGTCCCAGGCAGCATCTTCTAAACCCTGCAGACTCTGCATTCCAATTCGTCATGAGAGGGATACTCACCCTGTCTTCTCAACCATGGTAGCTCACACTGGGGGCAACAAGAGAACCCACAACCCCACATGCCCCTCACCCAGCCCCCAGTGCTCTAGGCACCATGCAGGTGCTGCCTTGTTTCTTCATGGCCACCCTGCAAATATTTATTATCCCTGTTTGTTTAAACATCTTTACTGGAGTATAATTGCTTTCCAATGGTGTGTTAGTTTCTGCTGTATAACAAAGTGAATCAACTACATATACATATGTCCCCATATCCCCTCCCTCTTGTGTCTCCCACCCTCCCTATCCCACCCCTCTAGGTGGTCACAAAGCTCTCCCTGTGCTATGCGGCTGCTTCCCACTAGCTATCTATTTTACATTTGATAGCGTATATATGTCCATGCCGCTCTCTCACTTCGTCCCAGCTTACCCTTCTCCCTCCCCGTGTTCTCAAGTCCATTCTCCATGTCTGCATCTTTATTCTCATCCTGCCCCTAGGTTCTTCAGAACCATTTTTTTTTTAGATTCCATATATATGTGTTAGCATACGGTATTTGTTTTTTCCTTTCTGACTTACTTCACTCTGTATGACAGACTCTAGGTCCATCCACCTCACTACAAATAACCCAGTTTCGTTTCTTTTTATGGCTGAGTAATATTCCATTGTATATATGTGCCACATCTTCTTTATCCATACCTCTGTCGATGGACACTTAGGTTGCTTCCACGTCCTGGCTACTGTAAATAGAGCTGCAATGAACACTGAGGTACATGACTCTTTTTGAATTATGGTTTTATCAGGATATATGCCCAGTAGTGGGATTGCTGGGTCGAATGGTAGTTCTATTTGTAGCTTTTTAAGGAACCTCCATACTGTTCTCCATAGTGGTTGTATCAATTTACACTCCCACCAACAGTGCAAGAGGGTTCCCTCTTCTCCACACCCTCTCCAGCATTTATTGTTTGTAGGTTTTTTGATGATGGCCATTCTGACTGGTGTGAGGTGATACCTCACTGTAGTTTTGATTTACATTTCTCTAATGATTAGAGATGTTGAGCTAACAGGATAGAAAGCCCAGAGATAAACCCACGCACATGTGGTCACCTTATCTTTGATAAAGGAGGCAAGAATATACAGTGGAGAAAAGACAGCCTCTTCAATAAGTGGTGCTGGGAAAACTGGACAGCTACATGTAAAAGAATGAAATTAGAACACTCCCTAACACCATACACAAAAATAAACTCAAAATGGATTAAAGACCTAAATGTAAGGCCAGACACTATAAAACTCTTAGAGGAAAACATAGGCGGAACACTCTATGACATAAATCTCCACAAGATCCTTTTTGACCCACCTCCTAGAGAAATGGAAATAAAAACAAAAATAAACAAATGGGACCCAATGAAACTTAAAAGCTTTTGCACAGCAAAGGAAACCGTAAAGAAGACGAAAAGACAAACCTCAGAATGGGAGAAAATATTTGCAAACGAAGCAACTGACAAAGGATTAATCTGCAAAATATCATCCCTGCTCTAACGGGGGGGGGGGGGGGGGGGGGGGGGGGGGCGGAAACGAAGGCTGCAAGAGGCAAAGTAACCTGCGAGAGGTTAGCAGGCAGTCTGTGCAGCTGCAGCGGGTGACCCGGGGTCTGCCCCCTGCTGCACCCGGCGCTTTCCCTGCCAGCACCGCCTCCCTGCTCAGCGCCCCAAGGGTCAGGAGCTGCTTCCCCTTCATGGGGAGGAGCACAGGGAATCCCAGGGCCCTGGCTTGCTGACTTTCTAATTAGCCTGAGAGAAGGCACCACTTTAAGTCCATTATCCCTCCAGCTTCTGGGCTGCAAAAGACAGGCCAAGTTTTCACGCTGAGCCAGTGAAGCCTCAGGACCCCTATTCAGGCTCCCCCAGCCCTGTGATCTAACCTGTATTGTTATTCATTTTCATTCAGATGCATGCAGGGCAGCCCTGATCGCAGACACGGGGAGCCCAGGAGGATGAAAGGAGTGGCGTGTGGGCGTGTGCCGTGGGGAGAGGCCGACAGGGATGCAGGGCAAGAGTGAGGCTCAGATTCCAGCCCTGTCTCTGTCGCACTATTAAGAGCTGTCTTGTACTACAGGCTTACGTGTCAGCGCTGAGCTCGACTATTCCCGTGCTCTGCTTCATTCAATCCACTAGTCACCAGAGTCTAGTGTGAAATAAAGGAGCCGGCTCTTCCAGAAACATCCTACTTCACCTGTGCCTGGACAAGCATTTCTCAGCCTCTCTGCAGAGCCCTGGGGTCAGGCTGTCAGGTGCCTGTCCGGCCCCAAGTAAAGGAAGAAGAAAAGACACATCGCTGAAGGTGAAGCGCTGTCCAGGGATTCCAAGCCCCAACAAAGGAATTCTCCCTCCCTCTTTCTAAAAATATACACATATACCACTGCCCTCACCTTCACCCACCACCAGCTCTTACAGCTCCTTAGCTGTTTCCACATCATCTCCACTATTCCACCAGGGCCTGGAGAAGGTGCGGATTTCACCCTATATCTACACATACACACGCGTCTCGCGCGCGCGCGCGCACACACACACACACACGCATACACACACACACACATACACACACTTTCTTTTTAGCTCTCAGAATCGCAGAATAGGGGCACTAGAGGGATCTGCGGTCTCTAATGGGAGCAGTAACAAAAACATTCTTTCTATAGATAAGTGTTTCTCCTGGACATTAATCCATTCGCAGAAATAAAATTGGGAGTTTGGGCTGGCCTGTCCTTTCTAAGGTTGTACCTCCCCCACCCTGTGACCTCTGTCTCCCGACGACTCTCTGAAGGCAGGACAACGGCTTATGCTTCTTGGTAAAGTGTTATAATGTACTTTTCACATTCGTCAGTCTAATACTAGATTACTAGCTCGCCCCAGGAGGCTCACTCACAAGCTGGAGGTGGCGTCGGGGAGGAAGTCACACCAGCTACCACCCTTCTTCTCACTACCTTCGGATTCACGATTGGTTTTTATTTTTTCCAGTTTTATAGAGGTATAAATGATGAATAAAATTGTCAAGTATACAGCATAATAGATATATGTATACATTGTGAAATGATTACCACAATTAAGTTAACACATCTATTAGCTCACACAGTTACCATGGTGTGTGTGTGTGGTGACAACGCTTAAGAGCTATTCTCTTAGCGTATTTCAAATATACAATACAGGGCTTCCCCGGTGGCACAGTGGTTAAGAGTCCACCTGCCGATGCGGGGGACCAGTCCGGGAAGATTCCACATGCCGCGGAGCGGCTGGGCCCGTGAGCCGTGGCCGCTGGGCCTGCGCGTCCGGAGCCTGTGCTCCGCAACGGGAAAGGCCACAGCAGTGAGAGGCCCGTGTACCGCAAAAAACAACAACAACAACAAAAAAAAAACACAATACAGTGTTGTTAACTATAGTCACCATGCCATACATTAGATTCCCAGAACTTATTCGTTTTATAACTGAAAGTTTGTACACTTTGACCAACATCTCCCCATTTCCACCCGCCAACCCGTCAATCAACATTCTACCCTGTATTTCTACAACTTCTTTTTTTAAGATTCCACATATGAGTGAGATCATACAGTATTTGTCTTTCTGTTTCTGGCTTATTTCACTGAACATAATGTCCCCCAGGTTCATCCATGTTTTCACAAATGGCAAGGTTTCCTTCTTTTTATGGCTGAATAATATTCTACGGTGTGTGTGTGTCTGTATAATTGTGATATATATAAATATATATCACATTTCCTTTATTCATTAATCTGTCAAAAGACACTTAGGTTGTTCCCATATCTTGGCTATTGTGGATAATGCCGCAATGAATATGAGAGCGCTTCGAGATGTTGATTCCCTTTCCTTTGGACGTATATCCAGAAGTAGACTTGCTGGATCATATGGTAATTCTCTTTTGTATTTTTTCAGGAACCTCCACATTGTTTTCCATAATCGCTGTACCAACTTTCATTCCCCCCAACAGTGCACAAGGGTTCCCTTTTCTCCATATCCTTGCAAAAATTTGTTATCTCTTGTCAGTTTTCTGGTCTTTTTATTATTTTTTAGTAGATCTTTATTGGAGTATAATTGCTTCCCAATACTGTGTTAGTTTCTGTTGCACAACAAAGTGAATCAGCCATATGCACACACATGTCCCCATATCCCCTCCCTCTTGAGCCTCCCTCCCATCCTCCCTATCCCGCCTCTCTAGGTCATCACAAAGCACTGAGCTGATCTCCCTGTGCTATGCTGCTGCTTCCCACCAGTCAACTATTTTACATTCGGTAGTGTATAAACGTTGATGCTACTCTCACTTCGCCCAGCTTCCCCCTCCCACCCCATGTCCCCAAGTCCATTCTCTATGTCTACCTCTTTATTCCTGCCCTGCAACTAGGTTCATCAGTACCTTTTTTTTTTTAGGTTCCATATATATCTCTTTCGATAATAACCATCCTAACAAGTAAGTGTGAGGTGATATCTCGTTGTGGTTTTGATTTGCATTTTCCTGATGTTTAGTGATGTTGAGCATGTTTCCATGTACTTGTTGGTCATCTATATGCCTTCTTTGAAAAATGTCTATTCAGGTCCTCTGCCCATTTTTTCATCAGATTATTTGTGGTGTTTTTGCTACTGAGTTCTATGGGTTCCTTATATATTTTGGATATCAACCTCATATCAGATATATGATTTGCAAATGTTTTCTCCCATTCTATAGGTTCCCTTTTCATTTTGTTGATAATGTCCTTTGCTGTACAGAAGCTTTTCAGCTTATGTAGTCCCACTTGTTTATTTTTCTTTTCTTCCCTGTGCTTTTGATGTCATATCCAAAAAATCATTTCCAAGACCTTGTGTCAAGGAGCTTTTTCTTTATATTTTCTTCTAAGAGCTTTACAGTTTCAGGTCTTACATTTAAGGCTTTGATCCATTTTCCATTAATTTTTGTGAGTGGTTTAAGATAAGGATAGTTTCATTATTTTACATAAGGATATCTAATTTCCCCAACACCATTTATTGAACAGACTGTCCTTGCCCCACTGTATGTTCCTGGCACCCCTGTCAAAGATTAGTTGACATGGGTTTATTTCTGGGCTCTCTATTCTGTTCCATCCACCTAGGTGTGAGTTTTTATGCCAGTACCATACTGTTTTGATTACTGTGGTTTTGAAATGTAGCTTAAAATCAGGAATTGTGATGCCTTCAGCATCATTCTTCTTTCTCAAGACTGCTTTGGCCATTTGGAGTCTTTTGTGGTCCCACATGAATTTCAGAATTTTTTTCAATTTCTATGAAAAATGCCACTGGAATTTTGATATGAATCTATAGATCGCTTTGGACAGTATGGACAGTTTAACAACATTAGTCCTTTCAATCCATGAAAATGGAATATGTTTCCATTTGTTTGTGTCTTATTCAATTTATTTCATCGAAGTCTTATAGTTTTCTGTGTACGGGTCTCTAGCCCACATGGTTAAATGTATTCCTAAGTATTTTAAGTGGGAATGTTTTCTTAATTTCTTTTTCAGCTATTCTGTTGCTGGTATACAGAAATGAAAGTGATTTTTGTATGTTGATTGTGTATCCTCCAGTTCTCCTGAGTTTGTTGATTAGCTCTAACAGTTTTCAGTGGAGTCTTGGCCGGGCCCTAAGAGCCTCCCAGTTCTCTCTAGAGCAGTGC
The DNA here is from genome assembly GCF_008692025.1 of Phocoena sinus. Taxonomy (NCBI): domain Eukaryota; kingdom Metazoa; phylum Chordata; class Mammalia; order Artiodactyla; family Phocoenidae; genus Phocoena; species Phocoena sinus. The sequence goes on along the minus strand of NC_045773.1, from coordinate 101,127,545 downwards.
CCTGAAGCACTCAAGTTTGTGGGCTTTCTCCCAATCACACAGCCGTCTGCAAAGTCTTGCGCTCGCCATCCACGGGAGCATGTGCCAGGAGCTGGCCATGCCGGGAGAGGAGGCTGAAGTGCACAGAATGTTAGAGGTGCCCATGGGCCAGTCAGGTGGACCACAAGTGAGGTGTGGGGGAGCTTCCTGGTGGAGGCCACAAAGCATTTAATAGGATGAACTGCAAAGCACTTAGCAGCATCCTTTTAATGAGTTCTGAGTCCTAGCTGCTGTGCTCCCAGCCCCTCCCAACTCCTCAACTGTGCAAGTCACCTCAGTATTCTGGGTGGGGTGAGAAGGAAGTGGGCCCCTTGAGCAGCATCCCGCACAGCTCGGGAAGCTGGGTGCTCACTCACACACTGTCACTTTTCCCTGGGAGAGAAATGCAGCCCAAGGGGGTCTCTCTTGGCACTAAGCTGTGCCACCTTGGGGGAGAAGTGATGCAGGTGAAGGAGAAGAAACCATTCTTCTTACCCTTTTCAATGCATCCAGTCTCAGATTTTTCTGTTGGACCTTCTACGCTGGACTCCTGGACTCCCAAAAAGGTACTTCTGTCCATGCGTGATTGTCCAATCAACATTCTGTGAGGGGATGGCAGTAGAAATTTCCTATTCTGCCATCTTTCTGACATCACATGCCTCAGGATTCATTTCAGATTTCATGATTCTCTAGTACCTTGTAAGTCTTCTCAGAGATGGCTTCTGCATATCTTTAGGTGGGGAGATTGTATCAAAACATGATTAGTTCCAGGAAACCCTAAATCCTCCCTTACTGTCCAGGATATAAAGACCTATTTGTTTCGTCGACTTGGGGAATCTTTACTGTCAGTCCAAGGCATCTTTGGTAATTAACCTTATCAACTAATCTTGAACTTTCTCTCACTCTCATCTTTCTTACATCTGGACTCTCATTCCTGCTTCTTCTCTCTCTCTCGGGATAATGTAGTACTTAGGGCTGTTGGGTTAGCTTGCCTGGACTCCAACCCTTTGCTACCTCCTAGCTTTGTGCCTTATTTGCTCTGAGTATCAGTCTCCTTTCTGTTAGCTGGGAAGATGTTAATATCTGGCCAAGTGGATTAAAGAATAAGTGAGATAATGCTTGCAAAATTCTTAGCAGAGACTGTCACATACTAAGAGCTCTGCGTTGATTATTTATTGGTCCTTCTCATGTAGAGTTACAGGCATCATCATTCACAGTGGTCCTCCCTACTCCAGGCTCTTGCGGGTTTTAGCTACAACCTGCAACAAAGATAAGTATTGTAGCGGAGCCTATTCAACAAGCAAGTTTAACTTCCTGGAACCACTTAAAACCAAAAATGATGAGCTTCCTCACAGAACCCAGGATTGGTCTAATCCTAAAATGAAGCATAGATGGCTCTGTCCCTGGGAATTGCAGAGGTGAATGGACAGAGCTAAAAGCCAAATTGTTTCTTCATCTAATTTTACATTATCCTTTTATTCTGACTCACGGCCTCTTTCTTTCTTCTTCATCCTAAATATGCACCTTCACCAAATCCTGTCTTCTCTTGCTCCACACAGCTTCCCTCCGGGGCCAGTGCACACCCAGGGCTCACTTCCAGGCTCTTGTCTCCTGAATCTGTTGCTCTAGTTCCAACTTCTTTCCAGGCTTCCAGTTCCAGATTTCCAGCTGTGGGATGTTTCCACTTAGATGTCCCCCCGGCACCTCAAACCCAGCAAAAAATACAGCTCATTATGTGCCCACACACACCAGCTTCTTTTTCCACTCATGGCACCCTCTTACTCCTTGTCACTGGTCTTACAAACCTCAGCCATCTCTCTCCACCTGCACCCCTCAGCCCATCTGTAACTAATATTATACCTGTTTTTCCTTCTTTGAGCATTAGCTGCTCCTTACTTCCCATGTGCTCTACCAGCCCTGTCTGCCTGGCCCTCCTCACCTCCTGCCCAGACCTCCTGTACCAGCCCCCCCAACCCATTCCCTTGGCTTCAGCCAATCATTTGTCCAAGCCAGCCTATGTGCTGCCACCAGACTGCCCTTTGGCCCAGGCACACCTCTGTTCCAAATCACTCGTCGTCTGCATTGCCCGTGACCGTCTCTGGCTCTAGCATGCAGGAATCGCCTCACTTCCACCTCTGCTTAACTCTCTCCCTTTATTTCCCACAGGCTCAGCCAAACAAGTACCACCGCGATCTCCAAGCATGCTTTGTCCTGGTTGCCTTGTGCCTTTTCAACCTCCTCTCTCAAATCCAACCTTGTCTACAGCCCCTCTTCATTCTTCAAAGCTCAGCTCAGTGTCCTTCCCTCTCATGAAGTCTCGCCCCATTTCCCAAGCAGAAATAACCCCTTAGAAAGTCTCACCCCTCTGAATCCCCAAAGCTCTTTGAGTTCCGTTTGGATGCTTTCAAGAATTTAATTCAACAAACACATACTGAACACAAATGAAATGAGAGAGTGTTGACACTGGGTGACAAGGGAAGGGAGTAGAGGAGGGCAGGTCCTCTTCTCTCAGTACCTCAGTTATCAGACCCACAGGCCAACAGCTCCGAGATGTAGCAAAGCTATGATGGAGTTGGGAAGAATGTGCCCTTAGAGTTAGGAATTACTCAGCTTTCCTTTCTCCCCCACACGCCCAGGGCTGGGTCCCTCCTTCCTACAGCAGGGTTTTCAAGCTCCACTGCAAGAAGCCCAGGCTTCTGTGGGATCCTGCCAAAGTTCCACAGGGTCACTTTGGAAGTAGAGGTAGGCTTTGAATATTTTCTGAGATTACATCCCTTTACTATGCTTTATATATTGTCATAATACTTCTGAAAACAATTCCTTTTTCTGCCTTTATCCAGATTATACCTACAAATACCCAGAAAATGCTCATTTTCTCCCAGATACAAAGACTGGGCCAGAGAAGGAACTCAACGGAACTGTCATCAAAAAGAGTAAAATGCATTTCATTTGTCATATTGTGGGTTATGTAATAATGTAAAATGAAAAATAAAATATTATAACTCCTCAGAACCTCTATTCTCAACCTGAATGTATCAGTATTTCCTTTTTATCATGTTTTCTCAGACACCCCCTCACCTCCTCCACCACAGCTCCACCTGATTGGGGTTCCTGGATTAACCACAGCCCCTGTCCCCTTATAAGACATGCCACAATCAAGAAGCCAGGCATCCAGTCCAGTGGTTAAGACTTCACCTTCCAATGCAGGGGGCGCAGGTTCAATCCCTGGTTGGGGAGCTAAGATCCCACATGCCTCACGGCCAAAAAATCAAAACATAAAACAGAAGCAATAGTGTAACAAATTCAATAAAGACTTTAAAAATGGTCCACATTAAAATAAAATAAAAATTAAAAATATAGGGCTTCCCTGGTGGCACAGTGGCTGAGAGTCCACCTGCCGATGCAGGGGACACGGGTTCGTGCCCCCGTCCGGGAAGATCCCCCATGCCGCAGAGCAGCTGGGCCCGTGAGCCGTGGCCGCTGAGCCTGCACGTCCAGAGCCTGTGCTCCGCAACGGGAGAGGCCACAACAGTGAGAGGCCCGCGTACCGCAAAAAAATTAAAAAATAAAAAATAAACATAGTGTCACAAAATATTAAAAAAAAAAAAAAAGAAGCCAGGCATCAAGGAAGCTACTTGCTGGCACACCCACATACTCCTTTATTCATTCTTAGTGTGAATGATTGCTCTGAAATTTACATACCTTTACATAAATAGAACATACACACGGAGTTTAATGAATAATCAGAGAGTACACTCTTGTGTAACCCTCCTTGGGGCCTCACTGCCAATACCTGGAAGCCCCCCTTATGTCCCTCCCAACTGAAAACACACCCAACGCCCCTGTATTAGTCCGCCTGGGCTGCTAAAATACCACAGACTGGGTGGCTTAAACAACAGACATTTATTTCTCACAGTTCTGGAGGCTGGAAGGCCAAGATCAGGGTGTCAGCAGGGTCTGGTTCAGGTGAGAATCCATTCCTGGCTTGCAGATGGCTGCCTTCTCGCTGTGTCCTCACACGGCAGAGAGAGGAAGAGGAAGCAAGCTCTCTAGTCTCCTCTTATAAGCCCATCATGAGGGCTCCACATGGCCTCATGACCTCATCTAAACATCACTTCCCAAAGGCCCCATCCCCCAATACCATCACATGGGAGGTTCAAACTGCAACATGAGTTTGGGGTGGGGGACACAAACATTCAGCCCACAACACCCCCAGAGGTAACCATCTATGTATACATCACCAAATGATACACCAGAGCTCAGCTTTACCTGCTTTTCAACCTGAAATAAATGTGATCGCAAGGTATTCTTTGTCTTGCTCCTATTGCTCAATACTATGCCCTGAAGATTTACTCCTGTTGTTTTGTGTAAAGTTTGTCCATTTTCATTGTTACATAGTATTTCATTGTTCGACCGTATTAGAATTTATGTACCTATCCTACAGGTGTTGAGTGGTTTGGGTTGAGCTGAGTGAGCCAGGCTGCCATGAGCACTCCTGCCGTATGTACACTCTGGTGCACCTCTGCCTGGGTTTCTCCAGGAATCGACCTGAGAGTGGACGTGCGGGACTACAGGGTGTGTGCGTCTTCAATCTCCATAGACAACACAAGCTGCTTCCCAAAGAGGTTATTAGCAGGTTACAACTTTCCCCAGAGTTTCTGCTGCCCCAAATACTTGCCGACAGTATTTTCAGCATTCTTAGTTTTTGCCTGTCTCATATGTACTGTTACCTCGTTGGGGTTTCAGTTTGCCTTTCCCTGATTACTAATGAAGTTGAATCTCTTTTCTGAGTAGCGTCCATTTGGCTTTCCTCTTTGGTTTCATGCCTGTCCAAGTGTTAAGCTCATTTTCCTACTGGGTTATTTCTTTTTATGGATTTGGTTAAGTTCTTTATGTGGTTGACATCCTACTCCTTTGTCAGTTTCTGTGTCACAAGTATCTTTTCCCGCATTATGGCTTATCTTTTCACTTGTCTTATGATGAAGTGTGCACTTCTGCTTTCTCCCATTGGGCTCTATGCTTGCAAACTAGGAATGGTGTGTGTTCCTAAGGCTGTGCAGCCTGGTTGTTCCAGAACACGATGCATTGAATGCCTTGGGAAAGCTTCATAAAGACTAGCTATTTAAATATGCTTATATGCACAGAGAGTTATACAGACATAGAGATGCGGAATTAGGTGAGCTGATACAATTATAAAAGCACTGGCGATGGAGAAGGGTCATAAGAATCTAGGAGAACTCTGCCTTCATTTTTATTCACAAGTGTCTCTAAGATCTCATTCCACTGCAAACACTCTGAAACTAGAATCTGTAAATGATATACCTTGGGTGTGGTTTGTGCAAGGGAGACCATGCTGAACTCCACTCAGCAAACCTACACCCAAAGAAAAAGACCCGAAAACTGATGATTAAATGTACATTTAGGAATTCTGAGTTAAATTACAATACAGTACAGGAGCATCATTTTTAGTAATTCCCCACTTTAACTGATTTTTTAAGTTAATTATTCAGTGACTGGTTTCATTCTTCGTATCAGCAAGAGGGCCACAAACCAGCAAGAATTATGCTTCATTACCATTATTTTGTATACCAAATTAAAACCATTAACATGCATAAATATTCCAGTATTTGTTTCATTCTGATGAAATATACATAAAATTAACCATTTTACGTGTCCAGTTCAGGGGTGTAAAGTGCACTCACAGTGTTGTACAGCCCCCACCTACATCCTCTCCAGAACTTTCCATCTTCCCAAACTGAAACTCTGCACCCATTAAACACTAACTCCCCACTTTCTTCTCTCTCAGATCCTAGTAACCAGCATTCGACTGTCTGTCTCTATGAATTTGCCTATTCTAAGTACCTCATATAGGTGCACATACAGTATTTGTCCTTTTGCGGCTGGCTTACTTCACTGAGCATAATGTCCTCAAGATTGTAGAACGTGTCAGAATCCCTTCCTTCTTCATACTGAATAACATCCCATTGTGTGTATGTATCACTTTTTGTTTCCATTCATCCTTCAATGGACATTTGGGTTGTTTCCACCTTTTGGCTGTTGTGAGTAATACTGCTATGGACATTGGTGTGCAACTGTATGAATCTCTGCTTACAATTCTTAAGGGTGTATACCCAGAAGTGGAATTTCTGGATCATATGATAATTCTATGTTTAATTTTTTGAGGCATGCCATACTTCAGTATTGGTTTTAATGTGAAAGATCTTATAATTTCAGAAAAAAATTAAACTCCCAATCCATGGGCTCCAGTCATATATGCCATATTGTTTCTTGGGTTCCTTAGAAACTAGTCTTGGATCATAGGGCAACCTGATGCCGAGCTGGAAGGGATCCTGGAGGTCATATTGGCCACTCTCCTTGCCTTACAGAAATGAACAGGACAGCCCGGAGAGGTGATGTGACTTGCCTACAGGCACAGTCTCTTGGGAAGACAGGGCAGAGCCTGGACCACACAAGGTGGTCCTGAAGAAGCAGGTGCCCCAATCTCTCTAATCACAAGGGACACATGACCCCCAAAGAAGGAAGTGCTCTGCACTGAGCCTGCCTCACCCAGCCTGGTTGCAAGGCTAAGGTCCTACCCCCCTGCACAAGTGAGCTTCCCCAAGGCCTGGGTGCTGAGCCTGGCGGATGTTCCACTGGCCCCATCAAGCACCACACCCAGGGCCACCCTAGAAGCCTGGTGCCAGTCAGGCAGTCCACGCCAAAGAGGCCAGGCCCAGCTCAAACCTGTTTCCTTGTTTTCCTTTCGGGTGTCTCCTGCCCTGCCTGCTGGTCTGTATTATTCTTGTCAGTGGCCCACCCGCCTGCTGAGTCTGAAATACGCACATGGGAGCTGGCGGAGGGTTTGCTGCTTCTTCATCACCTATCCCAGTGGTGGCTGAGCTGGCTCCTGGCACAATGTGGAATAAGGGAAGTTGGCCAGCATTTCCCAATTTTCTCTCCTCCCCACTCAGGCTGTCTTCTCCAGATTCCCATGACCCTGGGCTCACCCTCAGGACATCAGGAGCTTCCACTGCAGCACCTTTTTCCTCCAAACTCTGCCCCCTCGCTGTCAGCGAGCTGCACTGCACAAAGCAGACCCACACATTTTTCTTCCGATAACAGTAATCAAACTGTCTTACACGTTGTCAAATGGGCTTTGCTGTAGAAAAATCAATTTCTTGCCTGTTATCTCCAATGATCTCAACCACAGTCCTGTAGAAATATGTGGGGAAAATATGAAAATCTTTGTTTCTTTGATGAGAACACTGATCCTCAGGAAGGTGAGTGATTTTGCCCAAGAGCACACAAGTGCGAGTCCAGATCTCAGAGCACATTCCTGCTTTAGTTCGGGGCTCCGGAAGGGGCAACACCAGACGAGAGGTGAATGGATGAGTCCTCGTAGGGTGCAAACCTCCCAACCCAGGGCTCTTGGAGATGCACTGATTTGGCAAAGGAGCAGCTCTCAAAGGTGGGAGTGTCGGGGACCTGGGAAGACTAGAGGGACCCAGTGGGAGGCCTTTCTATATGGCCCTTAAATCCCATGGTGATGGCAGCCGCCTAGGACTCAGGAGGTCAGAACCCTGCCACGGGGCAATAGCAACAGCGTCTTGGGATCGTGCCTGGGCCCCGAGCAGGGCGGATGCAGACCCCTGGAACACCTAGATGAGGGGCCCAGGTTGAGGAAGACACAAGACTGCAGGTGCAGAGCTAACACTCCTGGGCTGAGCATGTTCCTGCAGGCTGCAGGGCTGTGCACCTGCCTGCGTGGAAATAGTTCCCCCAGCTCCAGCCCTCAGCCCTCCCTATGAATGTGCAAAGCAGTGGAGGAGAGAACTGGCCGCGAGAAAGTGTAAAGGGAGCAGAAGCCACAGCCCCTCTCCGAAATCCTCTCCCTGATGCAGCAGAACACAGAGATGCAGGTGAGGCATCCAGGTGAGCCCAGATGCAGGGCTTGGGACAGCTGCCCTCCCATCTCAGCAGGAGGGCCCTATTCCTCAGAAAGGCACCTCGATGCTCTGGGAAGGAAGTGCATGGCTTCGGCTTAAACCACGGCTTTGAGTCTCCCTAGCTGGATGGATTGGAATGAGGACAACACTCCCGGAGAATGTCATGAGGGTGGATGGAAGCAGTGGGTACCAGAGTGAGGTGCGCTGGGGGAACCTTCTTTAAGAAAACTGTTAAGACGGCTGGCCTGAGTTAAAACAAAGTCCCCCTGGGAGGGATAACTGGCTACACGTGAATAGGGACTCCAATTTTCCGATTAACCTCCAGGCAACACCCAGGTGGCACCTGCACCTGGGGTGCCTTAAAACACTGACGCCAGGCCCTCCCTCAGAGACCCTGATGTAGTCATCTGGGTGGGGGTCCCCCCATCAGGACAGAGAAAAGCCTCCCCAGATGGTTCTAACGTCCAGCCAACAGTGAGGACCACTGCCCCGTGGGAACAAACTGCAAGATGGAACATTCTGAAGGACAGGAAGGTGGGAAGCACAGGCTGGGGCGCGGGGAGTACATAAGGGAGGGCTTGGCAGAAAGGAGATAGGTGGGGGGGGCACCTTGAGGGGAAGGAGGTGGCAAACGGAAGCCCAGGAGCACCCAGGCCCACTTCCCTGCAGCCTTGCTGGGACCTCCAATGCCTTTCCAGGCACTTAATGATGGGGGGGGGGGGGGCGGGACACTGGCATTTGAGTGTCCATGAAAAAAATACATATATATTAATTTTCTTCTTATATACAAGAGAATGCCATCAATTTAAGTCCATTTGGATGTTGGCACATTAAAGAATGAAAGAATAGTTCTATGTCTCATACAGCACTTTTACATACGAAGAACTTTTACGTCGGTTATCTCAATCAAATCTACTAGTTGACCTGGGAGAGAGAAAGGACACACACCAGTATCCCCATTTTTCACAGATGAGGAAACAGGCTCAGAATCAGACGACGTGCTTAGTTCCTTAAATGTTCAGGGGCAGAGCCCAGCTGGAATTCAGCCTCTCGATGCTCTGGTGCTTTCACCGAGGCCAAAGTGCTCCAGGGGTTATGTGTCAGTGATCCTTCCAAGACTGGACCACAATGTGGTCCATTCATGCAGCTCATTCATGCAGCTCAGAGATTTAGCCTCGTCTGACCAGGACTTTGCAGTTTTCACAGGGAATATAGTTGAATATGTTCAATTATTTGATACATTTGTACACACACCAAGAGGAATGTGTCTAGTAAGTTATTCAGATACTTTTAACTAAATTATCCCAACACCTAGACAATGCTTTCCTTGGTAATGTGATCTATTTATAATCAATACAGAGCGACGATAATTGAAGATTCTTGTATAACTTATTGTACCTATGTCTATTTCATTTTTACATTTTGCCCCAATTGGGTATTTCATTTACAAATAAAGTATTTTATAATATTTGTGTTTGGCTTATGTATTAATTCTTTATTTGTAAAAATGGAAAGATTCTGCTAGTGTTTTGTCTCTCAGCTAAACCCTTCTACGGAAGCTGGGTTGTATCAGTCATGGGGGCCATGAGTGGGGACCAGAGGCTCTTAACTTTTTTGGGTCAGGGTGGCCTTTGGCTGAATGGTGAAGCCTACAGTCTCCTCAGAATAGTGTTTTTAAGTGTATAAAAGAAAATATAAAGGATTACAAAGGAAACTGATGAGGTTGAAATACAGTTATCAAAATACTAAAACAGATCTGCATTATGTGTTTGCTTGTTAACCCATTAAATAAGATCTAGTGCCGAGTCTCACGCCCACTGTGATTTTGAGATGGTGATGATTTATAAATGATGTCCCAAGAGACCTGCAATAACTGTAGTATGAGGTGGAAAAGTCTGACAAAGTCACAGTACTAGTGATATTACTTTGGTTTGTTGTCTACACTGAAAAATGAAGGGAATGCTAAATTTCAATTAGAAATAGTACAAATAAAGATACAATTTTTTTTCTCATCCAAGGGCACAAACCCCTTGATATCACGTTAAGAACTCTTGACCTAAGGGTTGGACCACGTACCTGGTGAGTGAATCCTAATTACAAGCTCCTGGGACAGCATTTCCCAAAATGTGTTTGCTGGACCACCAGTTTTAGGAAATTTTAATGGCTGTCTGTTGTGGGTTGAATTGCGTCCCGCAAAAGGTATGTTGACATCTGTACCCCTGGTACCTGTGACTGTGACCTTCTTTGGAAAAGGGGTCTTTGCAGATGTGATCAGGTTAAGATGAGGTCGTATTCAATTAGGGTGGTCCTAATGCAGTGTGACTGGTGTCTGTGCAGCCTTCCTGGGAGAGGAAAGATGCAGAGACACACAGAGAGATCGCACGTGTGACACAGCAGAGACTGGAGCGATGCATCTACAAGCTGTGGAACACCAAGGGCTGCGGGCAAGACCAGGAGCTGAAGAAAAGGCATGGAACAGACTCACCCCTCGGGGAGGACACAGCCCTGCCAATACCTCGATTTTGAACTTCCGGCCTCTAAAACCATGAAAAAAAAATAATTTCTGTTGTTTAAGCCACCCAATTTGTGGCATTTTGATACAGCAGCCCTGGAAGACTGATACACTGTCCTTAGAAAAAACCATTTGAGATCAAAAAGTGTGGAAATCCATGAGCATTAAGTTTCCCTTTTGGAGGTACACAATGCACCCTAGAATATCAGAGATTCTGAGGAAGATGCTCAGCAAAGTACTGGTTTAACCTAGAATGCCCTCCGAGTTCATTTAGCCAAAAAACAATTATTTGTGGCACAGCTAAATAATGATGTTTAGTGGAATACCAGATGTCCCAGGAGCACAAAAAAACAACGATAAAATTTATAAAGGACCAAAAACCATACAGAGAAGTGTAGAGAAATGTGCACTGACCATAAGTAGAATCCCAGAAGCATAGAACAGACAGATGCCTTACAGGTCAGTTCACTATGGCCACTCAGTTTCACAAATAAGGAACCTGAGGCTTAGCTAAAAATGTGTTTGCCAAAATGCAGATGACACAGCCCTAGTGTGCATAATTGGAAGACAGATTTATCATTAAATTCTGAATTCTTTCAGTTGGGAGTCATGGGAATTTCTTTCTGAATAAACCCATCCTACATAAAAAGCTGGGTTCTAACTTCCTAACAAGTTAACTGAATTTTTACTCATGGAGGTGCCATTTTAAACTCCGCATAGGGACCACTAGGGGAGGTATCTGAGACCACCCATGCTCCAGCTATGGGACCCCCTCACCAGTGTCCCAACAGGAGGCTTGCAGCAGCCTCCTGGCAGGTAGGCCCTTGGCTTGGGTACAGGGAGAGCGGTTGAGAGCCCAGCACCTGTGTGAGCTCATCTAGGAGGTCGTGGGGCTTTGGGTGCTTCGGGATGTGACTGGGCGGGCACAGTGTTAAAGGTCAGAGCCTGGGACCAGAACCCTTGTCCCGAGCAGCGACTGGTCCAGGGAGCACGCTTAGGAGGAAGGGAGGGAAGCAGGAGACGGAGGGGACAGTCGGTCCTGAGACGCTTCCACACCAGGGCCCCTCGTGTTAAACCTCGGCTCGTGCATTTGCCCAACTCTAGTTTTTATGCCACCGAGTCATGCTGCGTTCAAGCTGTCCAGGCTGGGGAAAGATTATCAAACACCCAGAAACTTTGCAAGCCGGTTGTTAAACTATTGGTGGTTTGAAACTGGTCACAGTGGGAGTATTTTGACACCACGGCAATCAGCAGATGTTACAAATCAGAGTTGTCGTGCGTTTTCCCCGGAGAGCTGACCTCCTGCATGCCTCTATCCCTTGGCTTATGGAAGTCTTTGCTTCCCTCCAGCAGGCTCTGCAACGTTGGAACTGGGCTTGTGGACGCTGCCCGGGCCCTGTCTTTCTAACTCTAGCTCGCTGGGTCTGTAATTTTGCCGTGGGAATCAGGGTTCTTCAGCCTGGGCTCTGACCATGTGGAGTACCAAGAGAAATGAAGCCTTTACTGCCAGAAAAGGGACCCTGAGAAATCTGGGGTGCAGCACCTTCAAAACACTGCGCCTCCAGGGCAGCAGCGCCAGAAGCTGTCCAGCTTAATCACTCTGTGACCAATCTCCAGCAGCTCACAAAAGCACCTCATAACCAGAAGAGAAAACGCATAAGGCACTGTCCTCCTGTCTGTGCTCCTGCCATGCGGCCGTGGCCCTTCTGTCAGCTGCCCCCACTTGGAGCCCTTCCAGCCCTGGTGGGAGTGTCCTGATTTCGCTCCAGATGGTGGGAAGCCTGGCCAGCGGTGCGAGGTTCCAGCTTCCGCCAAGCGGTAAGAATGAATGACTCTAATGTGCGTCTCTTTAGCCACTTGACTCACTGCCCCTTCCTTCATTCTTGACATTTGGCCAAGGTACCCTCCTGCTTTTCTAATCATCGCTCTGCAACAGCCTTGGAAATCAGCTGTCTCCCACTCACCAGAACACATACATCAAATATGCCAGATGAATGGAAAAGAGTACCGATTCAGTTCCCTTTTCAGGTAAAACGTGCAGGAACAAGGAGCCAGTTAGACCTGTTGAAACTTCCTGCGGGCTGGTCATTCGTGAGTCATATTTACATGACCCTGAGTCGCCTGGTTTGGGTTTAGCTGCACAGTTTGGCCCGCTGCCTCTATGGCTGGCTCCATTTGGTCACGGAGGCCACGAACATAATGCTCTGCCGCCACTGCAGAGCGGATCAAGGGGCGGCAGAATGGAGAGGAAAGCAACGGGCCAAATTAACCAACAAAATGACCAATTTGATGCTGCATGGGAAATGCAACCTATGCAAATCTAGGGAGACCGATTCATTTGAAACATGAAATTGCTGATACTTGAATACTTTAACCTGTTTAAAAATGGAAGTTTTGCACAGTTCAACCTCACAGTTACATCCCCTTGATTTTCAAGTCATCGCTAATTGGACACCTCAGGATTGCTCGGGCTGGACGTGGGAGAAGCCCTGCCAGTCAGGAGGAGAAACAGTATCTCTTGCTCTGGTTCTGACACGTTCTTCTTCTCAAGTACAGTTTAGAGGGAAAAGCTCTGGTTTAAGAGTCGGGAGGCCTACATTTCAGCCCCAGCGGACCTCCTATACGCCACGGACAAGCATTTCTCCTCTAAGCCTCGTTCTTGCCAACTGCAGCAACCCCATAAGCATTCTCGTGACACCCGAATGAGACGACGGATGGGAACACGGTGTTTTAAAGTGAAAAGTACTACACAGATCATTTATAAAGGCTGCACACATTAACCCTACTGCTATGTGAGTGTGTGTATACTCCCTCCAGAGAGAATAAATTTTGAATGCAATCGTTTAACTGATTACCTCTTTGTTCCAGTGTCATTCCTGACAGCAAACAATGCCACAGCAGTAACAAATGGCCACTGTATTTTCCATCACTCATCAGAGTGTAAAGTTCTGATAAATAGTGAGAAAACACATGGGCTCTTGTGGGTGGGAAATCCGTGTTATTGCCAGTAGCAAACTGCATTTCTTTGAAAAAGATGGTGTCACGGTGCTTAAGAGATTATTTGCTTGACTGCCGAGACCTAAGGAAACTCCAAGAAGAGTCTAAAGGCCCCGCCTGGGAGACGAACGGCCTGGTGTCCCCCTCCCGTCCCCCTGGTTCTGGCATTTGTGCGACACGGCTGGACAGCTGCTTAGGACTGGAACAGCTTCCTTGGAATTCCCTGACCAAACTGCGGGCCTGTGTTGGGGCGGAAGGCAGAGATTGAGGTCGAGGGCGTTCCTTCCATCTCCTCCGCTCCTGCCCTCGTCTCTGCTTCTCTGCAGCTGCCCCCTGTCCTCCCGTTCCGGCGAGAGCCCAGGCAGATATCCCCCCCCTGGCGCGGCTGCCAGACCCACTCCGCTGACAGTTGTTGCAGCAGCCCCGGGGGAGCAGTGTGACCACGGGCACCCACCACAAGCAGGCACATCTGCAGAGCGCCCCTGCCCCTGGCCCCAGGCCTGCAGGCTCAGCTCCCTGCTGCACACGAGGTCTCCGGCTGGCACCACTTAACACGGCCCCTCTGCCTTCACCAGGGAGGCGTCAGCCCATGTGACTTTCACCTCCGAGATGTCCCACTCTGCTATTAGCAGCATGCTGTTTTCCAGATACATACATGCCTTTAACATTTCCAGGCTTAGAGAATATTTTTCACATTCTATCTATGACCTTTCCAAAGTTTGAATGGGTTATCCCTCTGACGTTAAGTGGAAATATTATTTTAAAGACGAAATAAAAGAATACCAAATCTTTGAGGACATTATGCTCAGTGAAATAAACCAGTCACAGAAAGACAACCACAGTACGACGCCGCCTATGTGAGGCTCCTGGAGTCATCAGCTTCACGGGGACAGAAAGTAGAAGGGTGTCTGCCGGGAGCTGGGGGAGGGGGGAATGGGGAGTTTCCGTTTTGCAAGAAGTAAGAATTCTGGAAACTGGTTGCACAACGATGTGAATATACTCAACACTACTGAGCTGCACACTTAGAAATGGTTAATACGGTCGATTTCATGTGCGTAATTTAATTTCTTTTTTTAATTTTTTAGAGAATACCAAATCTAGAAGTAATGAAGTCTGCAGGGTTACATATATCAGAGTGGCTGGAAGTAAGGAGATGTAAAAAAAATCCTTCAACTAGAAATTTCCGTCATCATCCAAGATAAGTTGTCCCATTTTTACCAACTGGAAACTTTCTCTAGGAAACCTGCTATTTCTAATTGCATTTCTAATAACTATTACAAATACACAAAGTCAAAATGCAGGTAGATGCTATGGTCTGAATGTCTGTGTTGCCCCAAAATTCGTGTTGAAACCCTAACCCTCAAAGGTGATGGTGTTGGCAGGTGAGGCCTTTGGGAGGTGATGAGGTCGCGAGAGCAAAGGCCTCATGGTGGGATTAGTGTCCGTATAAAAGAGGCCACACAGGGCCCACAGCCCCTCCTCCATGTGAGGGCACAGAGAGAGGTCTGTGACCAAGAAGAGCGTCCTCACTGAAGCTGCTGCCACCCTGGTCTCAGACCTGCAGCTTCCAGAACTGTGAGAAGTAAGTTATGTGTCGTTCCTAAGCCCCCACTCGGTGGTATTTTGTTACAGCAGCCCAAGCAGACTAAGCGGACATCGGATAGTGTCATCTAACACTTTGATGGGGAAAAGATCAGCCCCTTCTCTACAGTTGCTTCTCCTCCCCTCCCGAGGCTAAGATTTAGGGACGGGCTCAGAGCCAGAAGTCTGACGCACAACAGTTGTCCAACTTACAGCAGGATGTGCCTCCTCGTTCACAGAACAGAGAGGGGCTCGTTTTTCATCCAGCTCTGCCTCCCTCGGGGTCAAAATTCTAGTTCCCCCCAATGCAGGGTCGAGTCCTTTCATCTCGGTTTTGACCAAAACGGAAACCAGGATCACGAGAATTCCTCGGGGCCAGTGTTGAAAG
Organism: Phocoena sinus; assembly: GCF_008692025.1. Classification (NCBI taxonomy): domain Eukaryota; kingdom Metazoa; phylum Chordata; class Mammalia; order Artiodactyla; family Phocoenidae; genus Phocoena; species Phocoena sinus. The sequence continues at coordinate 101,112,103 of NC_045773.1, read as the reverse complement.
GAATTTCCCCTGCTCCTGCCACAGCCCCGAGGGGGCGTCCTTCCCTGGGTGAGTAATCACAGTTCCATATGACAGAACAAGCAGCATCTCCTCTTTAAAAAAGAGGAACATGGAAGGAAAATCAGCTGAAGGAAGCTGAGGTGAAAGCCAGCCTGGACTCAGCGTCCCGACGAGATGTTGCTTCTTGACGGGCAGAGCTCGCTCAGAAGTTACTCCAAAGCAGAGTTCCCTCAGAAGTCCGGAGGACTTCTTTGGGTCCGTGCTCCAGGAAATAAACTAAGCAAAACAGAAGGCGGCTCAGACTAAATCCAGACGAGTGCCAGACCTGCCCTCGCTGCTGCCGTAACCTCCTCACCGAGCTCACCCCCTGCCCAGTGCCCACCTGCAGCTCCTGGGTGACCTTCGTTCCCAGACAGCTCTCTGCCCGACAGCAAGAGCATATGAGGCCGCCCACTGGGTCAGGAGGTCGCCTCTGTGTCCACGAGCTCTTGCTGGGGGTGGTCTCTTCCCTGCTTCTGCTCCCCTCCACCCCTGCAGTCCTCCTGGACCTCCACGGTCCTCACTCACCAGCCAAACCTGGTCCATGACCAGCTCTGTGCCCTGACCATGCCTGTCTCTGGAACCTGACAATCAGATTTCAGTGTTTCTCCAGACTCAGTCCACTTTCTCTGAAGCCCTGGCCTTGCTGTGATGGACTTGGTCCCAATTCTATAGACTAACTTTGAAAAGATGACCACTGCTCATGGTTTCACGCCACAGGGAGACAGGAAAAATGGGGAGAGAGGAGAGAGAAAAGAGATGAGAGAAAGAGGCTCTGTGGGAATGTCTTCCCTCAAACTCATAGTTCGCTTAGAAGTTACCATGTACAAATACAGAAGCAGCAGCCAAAGAGTGAGCACCGGCCACCAACCGCCCCCACTCATCCCGCCCCCAAGGTAAGGATCGCCCTGTGTCCTCACCCTCACCCTGCCACCGGCCCCATGATCCCTCGTTTACTGTAGGACTCTGCAGTCCTCTGGGACAAGAGCCGCCTCCTGGTGAGTCCCAGCACCTCCACAGAAGGTGGCACCGAGGAGCCATGCAACCAACACTTGTCCACGTGGCTACCGCAGGCAGACCACGGGCCCAGGACCCATTAGGGCAGAGCCGCTTCTGTCAGAGCAAGGCCTCCGGGTCCCGTCGTCCAAGACCATGAGGTCCAGGCCACCAGCAGATTTCGTGGCCGCCGTTTTCCAGTAAATGGACCGAATGCTCGCTTCCCCCTCCTCCTCCTCCCCAATCTCACCCACCCTCACTCCCAGGGGAGCATTCAGTCATGCATGTGTGCACTGGGCTAGATAGAGTGGGCCATTTATAAAGTGGGAGTATTCTCCAAGCACAGAAGCAGATCCCTGGGCATGTTACTGTGATGAGTGCAATTCATAAAATGCTCCTCGGGCCAAACTGTCCAATGAAAGGAGCTGCTAGACTGAGCTTTTCAGACTCAAAGCGGATGCTCTTTACTCAGTCCCGATGAAGAACCACGCTGCTCTATGCCCTCCACAGAAGGAAACTTCCCACGTACGGCTGGGGATGGTAAGATGCATGGGGCCAAGGTACCATTTCAATTTCCCCTGTTCTTTCAATTGTTAATACTTGCTTTCAGAAGTTTTCTATTTATCGAGGCGGGCGTTTTGAAGGCAGCGTGTCCTTCATCCACTTTAAAGATCTCTTACACAGGACTGGGTGTTTTCAAAGCCCCACTCTCGGGGTGCAGTGGAGGGCAGGGGGCTTGGTGGCTGAGATGCTGCCACGGGTTAAAATGCTTCTCCTTCCTTTCAGAAGGAGCTGCCAGGGAGGAGGGCTCAGAAAAGGAGCTTTGACCTCCTGGTGGCACCACCTTGGAGTCATCACTCTAGAGAACACAGGAAGAGCACAAAGCCTTTCACAGATTGCACCCCGTGCAGTGAGTACTTGGGGTAACCTGTTTGTGAACTTTAAAAACACGTTCAATGACTCTGAGCCCATCCCCTGATGCAGTGCAAGAATTAGTCGGCACTGCAGTAAACATGGACTCACCATCTGAGTTCGAATCCTCCCAGCACACTCTACAGACTCATCACTTAATTTAGGCAACCACCTGGAAACACTGTTGCAACACAAACGTCCATTCCAAACCTCCGCACCGTGCTGCTCACGGGAGATCCAACTGAGTCCAGAAAAGGTGTGTGCTCAAAGCTCTGGGGTTGCCGGGGCCTTTGTCTTCCCAGAATGGAGCCGGCTGCCCAGCGGACAGCACTGCAGCAAGCGCTCTGCCTGCAGCTGCACCAAAGAGCTGTCCCCCTGCTTGAAATCTTGGCATGACCTGGAGTTTCCCTCTCTTTCTTCCCTCAACCCCCAAATCATGGCCAAACGGCTTTCTCATTTTTCCTGTGGCTGCTCGTAGAATTCTGATGCTCGCAAGCAGAGTAGGGCAGACATCACCCCATCACCCCAGCCTTTCCACTGTCCTCCCAACTCTGGCTCATCTGTGGGCCCTCCTCCCACCTAATAACCCTGCACCTGCACGTCTTCTTGACTCTGTGCGCTTCTGCCCAAGCATCCCCAGAAACCCTCTATCCTCATAAGGCCAATCCTATCCTCAGCATGGTACTGAAGAACCGAGAGCCGGACAGTCCCACGTTCAAATTCTGGCTCTGCCCTGGTGTGCCTTTGGGCAACTTAATGCACCCCTCTGATCCCTCTGGTCCCCTTCGGATCTCCAGAGATACAATAACAGCACTGACAGGCACCTCCCAGTGGCTCCTAACCCAGTGCCTGTCTATGCTGGTCACCTGCCGTCCGCTCTCAAGTACATCCATGAGCTTTCTCTTCTTTTCTCTTCTTGGGCTCTCTTGCCAAGTGGCTTCCCAGGAGCTCTGGGGATGTGGCACATATATACAATAGAATATTACTCAGCCATAAAAAGAAACGAAATTGAGCTATTTGTAATGAGTTGGATAGACCTAGGGTCTGTCATACAGAGTGAGGTAAGTCAGAAAGAAAAAGACAAATACTGTATGCTAACACATATATATGGAATTTAAGAAAAAAAATGTCATGAAGAACCTAGGGGTAAGACAGGAATAAAGACACAGACCTACTGGAGAACGGACTTGAGGATATGGGGAGGGGGAAGGGTAAGCTGTGACAAAGTGAGAGAGTGGCATGGACATACATATACTACCAAACGTAAAATAGATAGCTAGTGGGAAGCAGCCGCATAGCACAGCGAGATCATCTCGGTGGTTTGTGACCGCCTGGAGCGGTGGGATAGGGAGGGTGAGAGGGAGGGAGCCGCAAGAGGGAAGAGATATGGGAACATATGTATATGTATAACTGATTCACTTTGTTATAAAGCAGAAACTAACACACCATTGTAAAGCAATTATACCCCAATAAAGATGTTAAACACCCCCCCCCACTCTGGGGATGGGGAGGGGCCCGGGTTCTTCACCCTCTCACCTCAGGCAGCGTCTCTGAGTGGCTCCACCTCGTACCAGGAGCCCCTCCCTTCACCATCCCAGCTCCCACTCGGCAGGCCTGAACTGGTTCCCATTTCCAGCCAGTGCCCCAGCTTCTGTGCTCAAGTTAATATACCTGATGCTACAGCTGGCTTCTTGCTTTATTCATCTCTAATTTGCCTCAACACCCACTGTGTCTTCTCAGCTCTTCCCAGGTAATAAATTCCTTGTATTAAGTTCTCTCTGTTGAAAACATTTTGGACGACTTCTCTTTTCTGGCTGCACCATGAGTGATGGAGGGGCCCCCTCCCTTCTCTTCCATCTGTCAGTTCACCGGACGCCCCCAACCCCTGAGTGTGATCCCCACCATATTCTCTCTCTGCTATTCCAGATCCCCCACCCCTCAAACATATCCAGTTCCCCTCTGCCCTTGACAGAGACGACCCCCTGCACAGCTGCCTGACTCCTCACCCAGCCCCTCCCAGCCTTCCCTGGCTACGGAAGCCTTAAACACCTTCCCACCAAGAGAAATAGCCCACTCGGCTGAACAAACGAGCCCACCAGCTCCGGTGATGGAGGGAAACAACAGCTGCCGTCGTGCTAGACCTTCAAAAGTAAACAACCACACGCACTCCCTGCTGGCAGGGGCTCACTGGGATGTGTCTTATGGCAGCTAAGAATTCTGGCTGGCAAGGGGTCAGGATAGAGAACTAAACACTGAGACCTGAGTTGACATTCTTTCCCTTGGATAAGGAAACATCATCTGTCCTGGAGAATCTGGATTTTACACAGTAAATTTCCTCCACCCCAAGCCTTTAGTCCATCTGACAATATAACCTTCACTGAGAAAAGGGCAAGCTGACAGCGGTGACCTCAGCAAAGCCCGGGGTCTCCAGGTTTTGCACAAGAAAGACGTGTTCCTCCCTAATCGGTTCAGCCACCTGTTCAGTCTCCATGCCTATACTTCCCTTGTCAAGGAGCCTGGTACCAATCTGACAGTTGTTTGAATTCAGTATGGCCGCCATAATATTTGCAAGGATTCGGAATGGCTCCATAACTGGTCTGGCCACATTATTTCCCCATTGCTCCTCTCCTTTAGAAATATCTCTTTTCATCAAAGGAAGAAACACTTTTTTAACCTCAAATCTAACAGTGACAAAACCCTGTTAAGGGGCAGCCCGTGACACAAGCCTACAGAAAGCTTCTCCTCCATCTTTAACATAATGAGTTTCCAACTCTCTGTCCCAGCTGTCTCCACAGCAGCCCCTCACTGGTCAGATACCGACAGGTGGTAGGCAGATGGAAACCTGCCCTGGCCTCTGGGAACTGGGAATCCGGGGAACAGCTTTCCTGACTCCTGGCTGGACTGAGATGGAGGGAAGCCCAAAATATCTTGGCACTACCCGCAAGAGAGCACTGTTAAGGGGAGCTCAGTGGAGAGCACTCAGAAGGTCACTACATTCAAGTGCTTGTTTTCAAGAGAATCTACTGCAGGTCGCAAGGGATGTCCAGCAATGCTTAGCTCTGAGCCCAGTTGTGAGGGTGGGTTCTGGGCTGTGCTTGTTCATTCCACGGCTTCAGGGAGTGGCACTGTGGAGACACCAAGCCTCACTGCCATTTTGGTAATTAAATTCCCATTCCATGAGATTTCCCCTTTATCTTAAGAGTTTTCTGAAAATGGAGTCCTTGACTGATTAACTCAGGGATAAAGACAGTCTTCAGGGAAGATGTTCTGTGTCCAGAAAGCATTAAATCATGCCAAAATCTGTATTCGTTTGCTAGGGCCTCCATAACGAAGTACCACAGACTGGATGGCTTAAACAAGAGAAATTTCATTGCCTCACAGTTCTGGAGGCTAGAAGTCCAAGATCAAGGTGTTGGCAGGGTTGGTTTCTCCTGGAGGGCTGCAAGGGAGAATCTGTTCCATGCCTCTCTCCAAGCTTCTGATGATTTGCTGGCAATCTTTGGCATTCCTTGGTCTGTAGATGCATCCCTGCAATCTCTCTTCATCTTCACGTGGTGTTCTGTGGGTATGTGTCCTTGTACAAATTCCTCCCTTTCATAAGGACACCAGTTATACTGGATTAGGGCCCACCCTACTCAAGTATGAACTCATCCTAACTAATTACATCTGCAACGACTCTATTTCCAAATAAAGTAACATTCTGAGATCCTGGGGGTTAGGACTTCAATATGTGAATTTGGAGGAGACACAATCAACAGTCCACCCTCTGGACAGTTAATGCCTGTCTTTCTCACATGCAGAATATATTCACTTCATCCCAACATCTCCAAAAGTCTTAATTTATTCCAGTATTAACTCTAAGTCCAAAATCTCATCTAAATACCATCTAAATCAGATATGGGTGAGACTTGGGGTATGATTCAACCTGGGGGAAAACTCCTCTTCCATGAACCCAGGCAAGGTTTCTATTTGCAGAATACAACAGGGGGGCCAGCACAGGATAGACATTGCCATTCCGAAAGGGAAAAAATGGAAAGAATGAAAGGACCATGGGTCCCAAGAAAGTCTGAAACCTAGCAGGGTAAATTCCATTAAATCTTCAGGCTTGAGAAAAATCCCCTTTGGCTCGATGCTCTGTGGTCGATCCCAATATTGGGCAAGGCCATTTCCCTTAATGACACACTCTGTTAAACCTATCAGGAAAATCACGGATTTTCCAAGCATTTATAGATCTTTCATTGGCCAAGCTGCAGGATCTCAATGTATAACCAATGCTTTCAACACTCGTCCAGAGAATTCTTTCTTTCACCTCCAGAATCAGAGTGGGAAGCACTGTCCCTCTGAAGAAGATCACTATTTATTTTCTTTTTAAACTTTATTCTTTGTTTGTTTTGGCCGCACGTGGGATCTTAGTTCCCCGACCAGGGGTCGAACCCGGGTCCCCTGCAGTGGAAGCATGGAGTCCTAACCACTGGACCACCAGGGAATTCCCGCAGATTACTATTTTAAACGGTGCGAAGTAGATCTGTGCTCTGCTTCTCTTAAATCTACATTCAAAGATTTCAGGGACTCTCTGGGACAAAATGGATGCATTTCCTCTGCCACAACAAATAAAAAGGAAGCATCCTGCTCTGTAACTCATGAGCTAGTCCAATAAGCATGATTCAGAAGCAGCTGAATGTACTGACCATATACCGCCAAACAGAAGAGGTTAATATTCATCACTTGAGACAGGATAGTCTAGCACAGGGGTTTCTCAAAGCATGTTCCACAAAACACTTGCAGCAGAATTGCCTGAACTGCATATGGAAAATGCACATTCCTGGGCCCTCCTCCAGGTCAACTGGGGCAGAATCTCTAGAGTTAGTGCCCATTTTAAACTAGTTCCTGGTGACTGGTGATCCCTATGGGCAATTAGGTTTGAGAACCACTGGTCTTCTCTAAGTCCAGCCTTTGGTATCAAACCAACTGAGGCCTCTGAAACAGCTCTGCCTGTAATTAACTACGTGCCCTTGAGAAAATTACGTAACATCTGTGAGCTTCAAGTTTTTTCAGCTGAAAAACAAAGATAATAATATACTTCCCAGAGTCCTCGAGACAGTTAAATGACATAATGCATGTGAATGATAGAAAAGATGGTAAGACTATTCGGGATTCATCAGATGTGGTTTTAGAGACTCTATTTCAAGGAGCTGTTTTCAGTAAAGGAGAAAAGGCATGTGGCATTTCAGGGCCGAGGGGGGAGTCCTGCACAGCCTGTGTCAGAGGGCCGTCTGAGAAGCGGGTGAGCAGGGCGTGCAAAGCTCTTGGTGCAGCCCTGCCTCACACTGAGAAGCCAGGAAATGTGAGCCACCAGTGCTCCTGCCGCCGGCGCTGTGCGGCCGGGAAGCCAGCAAGGGTCCAGCTGGGGCAAAGCCAGCACAGCGAGTGTGGTGGGCGGTGGCCACAGGTCAGGCGTGACAAGTGGGACGGGGCCAGACCTGGAGAAGGCTAGGAAATCCTCGTGAGAATGTCAGGAATCCACTGAAGTTTTCTGAGCACAGGAATGATGAGATTATTCTAGCAGAAAAAATTATATGAGGGAAAACTCAGAGGCAGAAAAGCTAGGTTAGGAGACCAATGTATAAGCCAGAAAAATTCTGAGCTAAGCAGAGTCAGTGCAGGCACAGCTGGCCCACAAGACACCTGGTGGCGCAGTTCTTTTTCTAGTTCTAGTATGAACTAGAAAAAGATGTGCCCTCCAGGTGACACCCCCTCCAGGTGACACCCCCTCCAGGTGACGTAGGCCACACCTGGCACAGGGCCTAGAGAGCAAAGATGAGCGTCTGCCCACGTGCCCCACCAGCCAGGGCCCCAGTGCAGTGATCAACAAACATGACCATACACAGCTGTTTCGAGGTCAGTAAGAACAGAAAGAAGAAGGATAAAACATTTATTTTCATGCTAATACATAAGCCATTCACTCTCATATTACCCAGAGCTATCAAAACTGTCTTAAATTCTCATCTTTGGTTCTGGCACATTGACATCCAAACACTGGTATTTTAAAGGACTAGACATTGTCCTCTAGGCAAATATGTGTGAACAAACTCCTTCCCAAGGAGCCTGACACACTGCAGGGATGAGCCAGTCAACAAACACCGTATTTCCCCCAAGGACATATAATATATGTGAAGTCCCTGCCATGGGTCTGATGTACCAGGTGCTAGAAATTCATCTGGGGGGTGGGAGGGGATAGCCCCTGCCTTCAAGGCTGTCAGGGAAGACAGACAGTGAACAGAAACATCAGCAACTACAAAAGTGCGGGAGCCGGGCAGACACCCTGGGAGGAGAGTCATTGTGTAGTTGTGACAGGGACTGTGTGACCGCCAAAGCCAAAGGTATTCACTCCCTGGCCCCTTACAGGAAAAGTCTGCCCACCCCTGATTTAGAGGGTCCGTTTTCTTGGAGAAAGTTGGTAACTAATCTACCATCTCCCTTCTACATGCTTTCTGGGTAGACAAGAAGCTTTACCAGAAGGATACAGTAAGTTGGAAAGCTGACTTTTTTTTTTTTTTTTTTTTTTTTTTTTTGCGTTACGCGGGCCTCTCACTGTTGTGGCCTCTCCCGTTGCGGAGGACAGGCTCCGGACGCGCAGGCTCAGCGGCCATGGCTCACGGGCCCAGCCGCTCCGCGGCATGCGGGATCCTCCCAGACCGGGGCACGAACCCGCGTCCCCTGCATCGGCAGGCGGACTCTCAACCACTGCGCCACCAGGGAAGCCCGGAAAGCTGACTTTTTAAAAATGAATTTGTGAAAGCAAAAGGTAGTGTATGCATACAATGGAATATTATTCAGCCTTAAGAAGGAAGGAAATCTTGGCAAATGCTACAACACGGATGAACTTTGAGGACATTAAGCTGAGTGAAATAAGCCGGTCACAAAAAGATAAATGCTGTCTGATCTCACTTATGTGAGGTACCTGAAATGGTCAAATTCACAGAGCCAGAAAGGAAAATGGTGGTTTCTGGGAGCTGGGGGAGGGGAGCACTGGGAGTTGTTTCATGGGAATAGTTTCAGTCATGCAAGCTGAAAAGGCTCTGGAGACTTGTCGCACAGCAATGTGAATGGACTTGGTACTGAACGGTGCACTCAAAAATGGCCAAGATGGTAATTTTTTAAAAAATTATTTTAGCAAGACCAAAATCGGGTACAGTGATGCAGCAAAAAAGCACTGGACTCTAGAATCAGGCAAGTTTATCCCCAGTCTTGGCTTGCCGCTTATTTGCTGGAAATGAGGGCGGTCTGCTGGGACGGGGACAGCGGACCACATTAGATCATCTGTGCTGCCTGCCTTTCTCACATCTCCTGGCCTGTCTCCTTCAGAATCGGGAAAGACAGTGGTATAACTTTGCAATTAAGGACATTTGATCAGTGAGGCTCCCTGTTAGAACCTCCCTAAATCAACTGTTGACCTTGTTTTATGATAGATTCTTCCCTGTTGCTGTCTCCACAACAGTTATAGCAAAGTTGTGGTCAGCTGCCTGTTAGGTAAATGCTATGTTATGTGTTTTTTTTAACCACAACTTAAATTTTTTTGTTTTAATTTAAATGAATTTCTGGAACCTGGAGATAGGATACTAAAACACGTAGGTTTGTTTAGCGTTTTCTATGAAGTATCAAGCTGAGTTTGACAATTTCTAATCTTTCTGGATAATTTATCATGAAAATTGGATTGAGAAATAGTAATTAGATGTCTCTGTGTTCTTGCCAGAGATGTGCACAGTTATTACGGAGTTGCATTAGCAATAATAATCCTCTTTGCAAACAACCCCTTGGTGAGACAACTTGCCCAGCTGTCATGGATGAGGCTGGCCGGGCACCACCGAAGCTCTCGCGGACGCTGTTCAAGCTCCACGACACTGCTCGCACTCCCTCCTCCCTTCTGCTCCTGGACCCTCAACCTGCTCCTTCCCAGGTCTGCTTCAGCTGAGTCCTCTCGGCCTCCTTTGATTATTCATGCTTGCCAACCCAAGCGTTCAGTGTGTGGACTCCAGAGGCTCCCCCAGCCTCTCCTCTCCCCCCACAGAAAGCCTCCTCCACACTCCTGGCTTTCCTTATTCCTACATGTTGAGAATTCTCAAACTCGTACCTCTTTTCCAGACTTTCCCTCTGAGCCCAAATGCCTACCTGACATCTCTGCTTGGATACTGTACAAGTTAAGGCACAAAGAGACCCCAAAATGCAATGTCTTAACAGAGGTGTAGCTCCCTCTCAAATCATAGCCGGCCTGACAGACGTTCTGCCACCCTCCGCACGAGTGTCCCAGCTCTGGGTCCGAGGTGGTCATTTCCACCCCACCACCACATCCACATCCCAGCCAGCAGGAAGGGGAAGAGGGTGAGGGGAGCACAGGTGGATTCCCCTTAAGGGCGTGACCTCAGAAATTGTGCACATCACTTCCGCGGGCCAGAAGTTAGATTTATGGACACACCCAGGTGCAAGGAACACTGGGAAACAGTTTCTCTAACTGGGCAGCCCTATGCCCAGTGAAATTCAGGAGGACTTCCTATTCAAGGAATAAGGGGGAAATGGCTGTGTATTATTAGCCATCTCTGCTCCAGATTTCTCACAAGCACCTCAAGTTTGACGTATCCAAAACCGGAGTCGTGATTCAGTGTGTCATTGGAATGGATGGCACCACCGTCCACCCTGCTGTGCTCCCCAGAAACCTCAGCACCTGCACACACCCCTCTTTCCCTCACCCCTAGACCCAGCTCATCACGAAGCCCTGTTAATTCTTAACAACGAGGCCTTCCTTTCACTATCTCTCCTGCCGTCCTAACACAAGGGACCATGGTCTCTCACCTGGACCTCTGCATAGCCTCCTGAATGGTCTCTTCACGTTCACCCTGGTGGCCTCCCCTCCTCTGCTGATGCTGCAGCCGGGGTGATCTTCCCCCGCACCAATGGTATTCCAGTCTCCCCATTAAAACCATCCACTGATAACCATGTTCTTAACACAACTTGGAAATCCCTGTCTGTGGGCCTCACCCTGTGATGCAGCCCCATCCATCTCCCGGCCCCGCCTCTCTCTGCACTGTCACATTCAGCTTCTTTCCACTCCCCGTGGCCTGTTTCTTCCAGCACCACCCCTCCAGCTGGAATCCATCCCCACCTTTGTCCAGCTTCCCTCAACGTGCGGTACAGTGATCACTCTGGAGGGAAGACTTCTGTCACCCTCCCACTGGACCAATTTCCTCTGCGGGGCTCTCACAAAGCCACGTGGCCATTCACTCTGGCGTTTACTCTGTGCTAGGTTTGTGCTTTGGGTGTGGTTCTTTGATGCCTGTCATCCCCATGGGACTTTTAGCCACATGAGGCCAGGCACTGTGTCTTCCTTTCCCCCCTCCCTCTCTCTCTCTTTTTTTTTCCTTCCCATTACATCCCCACACACATAGCACAGTACCTTGTAAATAGTAAATTCTCAAAAATACCGGATGAATGAATGCAAGGATTCAGAACAACTGGAGGAAAGTGGATCCGAATCACTTAATCTGCATTGTAGCATTTTATGAAGTTCAGTGGTGTTGCTAACAAGTACAGGCACATGATTTGATGACACAGGGCTGTATGGAGCTTCTCCTACGGGCTCAGCATTACTACAGCAGTAAAGACCAGAAGGGGAACAGAAAGGAGGTAAGACTTAGTCTCTGTTCCCTTCGAGGATTCAACGGCAATTCACAGAGAAGCACCACGTGCTAAAGCAGAAAGACAAAAACGAAACTCATAAAATGGTAATTTCCAAATGACAGCACATGACTCAAAGCCCAGAGAAACGCTAACACAGAGTCTAGTGAAGTTCAGATGCAAGAAAGGTCAGCACAGCCCAGAAGATCTGGGATGTCTGTGAACAGGTCACGCCTGCACTAGACCGTGAAGGGTAGGGAGAGAGGGTTAGGACAGAGGAAGCAGGAGGTCCTCAGCAGGAGCAGGCCGGGCACACTTGCGAGGGGAGATCGGCCGTCGCTGGCTAGGATGGCAGCCCTGTCTGCGAGGAGGGCACAGTGGGAGTTGGGTTGGGGACCAGGCTATGAAGTTCTGTGGAGCACATTTGCTCTTTATCCAGAGGATAGTGGGAAACTGCTAACAGTTTGGGAGAGAAGTGGCTGAAGAGAAAGTTTTAGAACAACTGGTCTGGAATGGTGTGCAAAACGAACTGGAGGTTGTCACCTGGGGTTTCTTTGCTGAGAACTGTCACCCTGGCGTGCAGGCATTGTGCCAGGCTGGCCTCCTTCACAGAGCTGTGTATCCAGGGGCAGGGAAACCACACTAGGACCCACACGCTGGCTGAGGAGGGAGGAGGTCCATCTTCCCCACAGGCTTGGGGGCAGCACGAGGGGTCGTTTATGCTGCAATTCTCCACCTTCCAAGGGCTGACCTGTGTAGCTGAGCCTGGGCACCAGGACCTGAGTTTCTGGGCGAACAGTCAATGGACAGGGAGAGACCTACCCCGCTTCTCTCGGGAAAGGATTACGGTTCATAATCCTGGGCTAATTCAGTACACAGAACATCCCAAACTCAAGCACTTTCTTCTTGTAGTTTGGGATGCAGCTGTATCCCACTGGGATTTTTATAGATGGACCATTCTTGAGAAAGAAACTGCCAGGTTCTGTAATGAGTGTGACTACTGTTTGAGAAGAAATTGCCCCTATTAATGAAGTTTCAGGAACCCCCCAATCTCCAATTCAAACATGAAAAAGGATTAACTGGGGTTTGGAGTTACAGAAGCACAAGAAATATTCAGTATATATAATTGAGACTTTATTCTACTATTAACACATGGGAGTGACACCAATCTAGCATTGGTGCCATGTGCCAATGTCTTCTTAGTAAAGAAACCAATAAACTACACTACTGAACACGGCATTTGATTTTTATAACCTTGTGTATATTTTCATTTTTAGGTGAAGGCATACCTGAATCATCAGAAATTTATGTAAAGTCAAAAAGTGAGAATTTATTTTCTGATAACTCTTTTAACCAGTTTATAAATTTCCAAGGGACTTTACTTTGAAAGGGTGCTAGGCCTCGGGGGTTATTTCAGAGAGGTTCATTCAATGACTACACTGCGTTTCTTAAATTATAAGATAGGTGAGAAGGTGACAAAAATAATTTACTAATAACAAGATACGCAACACACAAAAACTCTGCTAAGGCACTGATAGGAAAATTAAATTTTTAAAGAGAAAAACAGTGCCACAGAATATTTGGCAAAGCATATGAACAAGTGATTTGTAGAAGATAAAATTTAAGTATCAAAAAAAAGGATGTTCAACACCTATAGTAGCAAGAGAAATGCAAATTTAAATGATAACATTTTTTACTGGCAAAAAGAGTGATAATATTCAGTTCTGGTAATGATGCAGGAAAAGGTATTCTCATACGTTGCTGGCAAGAGTGTCTTTCCGCTACAGAAAGTACTTGATGATATCTATGAAAGTTTAAAATGTCCATGCCCCCTTGAACCAGCAGTGCAGTCTTGGAAACTCTACCCTTCCAGAAATCAAAGCCCCAGAATATAAGAACAGACACAAAAAGATGTTTACAGCAGCCACGTGTGTCAGGAAGAAAAAAGGAAACATTCTAAATGTCCATCAAGAAGAACTCATCCATACATTTTTTAAAAACTTACACATGCATTTTTTTAAAAATGAGCTGGTCTCTGTGTTAACCCAGGGCAGTGTCCATGACACATCATTAAGCAAAACACTCAGAATAACCTGTACAGCACGCTCTTGTTATCACACACACACACACACACACACACAAAATTTATCGAGTTATAATTGGCATACAATAAAATATACCTATTAAGTGTACTATTCACTGAGTTTTAACAAATGTGAACCTCCATTCACAACCCCCTCAATCAAGGAATTCAAAACTCCACCCTCCTTTGTGCCCCTTTGCCGTGCATCCCCTCCACCAGTCCCATGTAATCACTGACTGTTTTCTAACCCTACAGATTAATCGTGCCTGTTTTAAGATGTAATGCGAATTGAATCATACAGGGTGTACTCTTTTGTGCGTGGCTTCTTTTGCTCAGCATAGTATTTTGAGAGTCATCCACATTGTTGCCTGTACCAGCAATTCCATCCCTTCTATTTCTTTTATTTATGTTTGTTTGTTTGTTTGGCTGTGCCAGGTCTTAGTTGCGGCATGCAGGATCTTCATTGTAGTGTGCAGGATCTCTTAGTTGCAGCATACAGGCTCTTAGTTGCACCATGTGGGACCTAGTTCCCTGACCAGGGATCAAACCTGTGCCCCCTGCAGTGGAAGCGTGGAGTCTTAACCACTGGACCACCAGGTAAGTCCCCCTTCCTTCTATTTCTGATTGTGATTCTATCGTAGGAATGGACCACAGTCACTTGTTATAGATGTTTGGGTCGTTTCCAGTTTTTGCCTATTATGTGAAGCTCTTGTGAACATTTGTATACAAGTCTTTGTACAAACACTTCTTTTCATTTTTTTTATAAATTTATTTATTTTTGGCTGTGTTGGGTCTTCATTTCTGTTTCTGTGCGAGGGCTTTCTCTAGTTGCAGCGAGTGGGGGCCACTCTTCATTGTAGTGCGTGGGCCTCTCACTATCGCGGCCTCTCTTGTTGTGGAGCACAGGCTCCAGATGCGCAGGCTCAGTAGTTGTGGCTCACAGGCCCAGCTGCTCCGCGGCATGTGGGATCTTCCCAGACCCGGGCTCGAACCCATGTCCCCTACATTGGCAGGCAGATTCTCAACCACTGCGCCACCAGGGAAGCCCTCATTTTTCTTGAGTAACTATTTACAAGAGATATTCCCTGTCACATGTGTCTGTTTAACGTTATATGGAAATTCCAAACAATTTCTCACCAGCACCAAGGTTCCCAGTTGCTCCACAACCTTGCCAACACTTGGTATTGTCAGCCTTTTTGTTTTAAGCATTTAATTAGATGTATAATGGTATCTTGTTGTGCTTTAGTTTGCATTTCCATGAAAACTAATGATAAGCATCTACTCATGTGCTCATTTGTACATCTTTTGTAAACCATCTTTTCAAGTCTTCTGCCTATTTTTCAATTAGGTTGCCTTCTTACTGTTAAATTGTAAGAGTTATTTAAATACCCAAACACAAGTTCTTAGATATACATAGAGAGAGAGAATTTTTTTCTTCAAGTTGGATGTTTGAGTTTTCATTTTCTTAACGGTGTTTTTGGAAGAGCAGAATTTTTTAACTTTGATGATAAAGCCCAACTTTTCAATTATTTCTTTCATGACTAGTGCTTTGTGTGTTCTATTCAAGCAATCTTTGCTACCCCAAATTGCAAAGATTTTTCTCCTGTGTTTTCTTTTAGAAGTTATAAGTTTTCCATTCACCTACTGTACAAGATAAGGATAGAGGTTCATTTTCCCCACATGATACTCAGTTGTTCCAGTCCCATTTCTTGAAAGAACTATCTTTTCTCCATTGGATTACTTGTACTGTATGACCTTTTTTTTTTTTTAAACTATACAGGAAAATATGGAAAGATCCATATCAAATTGTTAACTTCTATTGCCTTTAAGGAAGTGGGATTGAGGGGAAATGAAGGGACATTAATATTTTTCATTATACATTTCTTTTGTAACTGCTTAACTTTTATATTTCAGAAGAAAAGAAATGTAATAAAAATAACACAGAATTGGAAGGGGTTTCTGCTAAAGAAAGTAAGATCATTCCAGTACTGCAGAGATGAGGTGAGGGGCCTGGTGGAGAGAACGGCAATGGATTAAGGAGGTGAGAGAGACAAGAGCTGCTTTGAAGGCAGGAACCGTGGGCTTGGTAACTTAATAAATGGAGAGGAGATGGGGAAGGAGGAAAGCAAAAATGACTCCAAGTTTTGAGTCTGGAAAAATGATGGTGCCGAGGGAAAAAATTAGGAAACTGGGGTGAGAGCTGACTTTACAGAATGAAATAATGCATTTAGCTGAATTTGAGGAGCCCACAGGATACCTGAGTAGGACTGTCCAATAAGATATCTTTAACTTATTAAAGATAAATCAGAGGGACGAGGGGAAGATGGCGGAAGAGTAAGACGCGGAGATCAACTTCCTCCCCACAGATACACCAGAAATATATCTGCACGTGGAAATCCTACAGAACACCTACTGAACGCTGGCAGAAGACCTCAGACCTCCCAAAAGGCAAGAAAGTCCCCACGTACCTGGGTAGGGCAAAACAAAAAAGAATAAACAGACAAAAGGATAGGGACGGGACCCACACCAGTGGGAGGGAGCCGTGAAGGAGGAAAGGTTTCCACACACTAGGAGCCCCTTCGCGGGCAGAGACTGCGGGTGGCGGAGGGGGAAGCTTCGGGGCCGCGGAGCAGAGCACAGCAACAGGGGTGCGGAGGGCAAAGCGGAGAGATTCCCGCACAGAGGATCAGGGCCGACCGGCACTCACCAGCCCGAGGGGCTGGTCTGCTCACCTGCCAGGGCAGGCGGGGCTGGGAGTTGAGGCTCGAGCTTCGGTCAGAGCGCAGGGAGAGGACTGGGGTTGGTGGCGTGAACACAGACTGAAGGGGTTAGTGCACCACGGCTGGCCGGGAGTCGGGGAAAAGTCTGGACCTGCCGAAGAGGGAAGAGGCTTTTTCTTCCCTCTTTGTTCCCTGGTGCGCGAGGAGAGGGGATTAAGAGCGCCACTTAAAGGAGCTCCAGAGACGGGCGCGAGCCGCGGCTAACACCGCGGACCCCAGAAACGGGCATGAGACGCTAAGGCTGCTGCTGCCGCCACCAAGAAGCCTGTGTTTGAGCACAGGTCACTATCCACACGCCCCCTTCCGGGGAGCCTGTGCAGCCCGCCACTGCCAGGGTCCCGGGATGCAGGGACAACTTCCCGGGGAGAACGCACGGCGCGCCTCAGGCTGGTGTGACGTCACGCCGGCCTCTGCCGCCGCAGGCCCGCCCCGCATGCAGTGCCCCTCCCCCCGCCTGAGTGAGCCAGAGCTACTGAATCAGCTGCTCCTTTAACCCCGTCCTGTCTGAGCGAAGAACAGACGCCCTCCGGCGACCTACACGCAGAGGCGGGGCCAAATCCAAAGCTGAGCCCCGGGAGCTGTGAGAACAAAGAAGAGAAAGGGAAATCTCTCCCAGCAGCCTCAGGAGCAGTGGATTAAAGCTCCACAATCAACGTGATGTACCTGCATCTGTGGAATACCTGAATAGACAACGAGTCATCCCAAATGGAGGAGGTGGACTTTGAGAGCAAGATTTAGGATTTTTTCCCCTTTTCCTCTTTTTGTGAGTGTATAAGTGTATGCTTCTGTGTGAGATTTTGTCTGTATAGCTTTGCTTCCACCATTTGTCCTAGGGTTCTATCCATCCGTTTTTCTTTGTTTTGTTTTTCTTTTTAAAAAAAGTTTTTTTCCTAATAATTATTTTTTATTTTAATAACTTTATTTTATTTTATCTTTATTTTATCTTCATTCTTTCTTTCCTTCCTTCCCTCCTCCCTTCCCTCCCTCCCTCCCTCCCTCACTCCCTCCCTTCTTTCTTGCTTGCTTGCTTGCTTTCCACCTTTTCTCCCTTTTATTCTGAGCCGTGTGGATGAAAGGCTCTTGGTGCTGCAGCCAGGAGTCAGTGCCGTGCCTCTGAGGTGGGAGAGCCAACTTCAGGACACTGGTCCACAAGAGACCTCCCAGCTCCACATAATATAAAATGGCAAAAATCTCCCAGAGATCTCCCTCGGAACACCAGCACCCAGCTTCACTCAACGACCAGCAAGCTACAGTGCTGGACACCCTATGCCAAACAACTAGCAAGACAGGAACACAACCCCATCCATTAGCAGAGAGGCTGCCTAAAATCATAAGTCCACAGACACCCCAAAACACACCACCAGACGTGGACCTGCCCACCAGAAAGACAAGATCCAGCCTCATCCACCAGAACACAGGCACTAGTCCCCTCCCCCAGGAAGCCTACACAACCCACTGAACCAACTTTACCCACTGGGGACAGACACCAAAAACAATGGGAACTACAAATCTGCAGCCTGCAAAAAGGAAACCCCACACACAGTTAGATAAGCAAAACGAGAAGACAGAAAAACACACAGCAGATGAAGGAGCAAGATAAAAACCCACCAGACCTAACAAATGAAGAGGAAATAGGCAGTCTACCTGAAAAAGAATTTAGAATAATGATAGTAAAGATGATCCAAAATCTTGGAAATAGAATAGACAAAATGAAAGAAACATTAACAAGGACCTAGAACAACTAAAGATGAAACAAGCCATGATGAACAACACAATAAATGAAATTAAAAATACTCTAGATGGGATCAATAGCAGAATAACTGAGGCAGAAGAACAGATAACTGACCTGGAAGATAAAATAGTGGAAATAACTACTGCAGAGCAGAATAAAGAAAAAAGAATGAAAAGAACTGAGGACAGTCTCAGAGACCTCTGGAACAACATTAAACACACCAACATTCGAATTATAGGGGTCCCAGAAGAAGAAGAGAAAAAGAAAGGGACTGAGAAAATATTTGAAGAGATTATAGTTGAAAACTTCCCTAATATGGGAAAGGAAATAGTTAATCAAGTCCAGGAAGCACAGAGAGTCCCATACAGGATAAATCCAAGGAGAAATATGCCAAGACACATATTAATCAAACTGTCAAAAATTAAATACAAAGAAAACATATTAAAAGCAGCAAGGGAAAAACAACAAATAACACACAAGGGAATCCCCATAAGGTTAACAGCTGATCTTTCAGCAGAAACTCTGCAAGCCAGAAGGGACTGGCAGGACATATTTAAAGTGATGAAGGAGAAAAACCTGCAACCAAGATTACTCTACCCAGCAAGGATCTCATTCAGATTTGATGGAGAAATTAAAACCTTTACAGACAAGCAAAAGCTTAGAGAGTTCAGCACCACCAAAGCAGTTTTACAACAAATGCTAAAGGAACTTCTCTAGGCAAGAAACACAAGAGAAGGAAAAGACCTACAATACCGAACCCAAAACAATTAAGAAAGTGGGAATAGGAACATACATATCGATAACTACCTTAAATGTAAATGGACTAAATGCTCCCACCAAAAGACACAGATTGGCTGAATGGATACAAAAACAAGACCCATATATATGCTGTCTACAAGAGACCCACTTCAGACCTAGAGACACATACAGACTGAAAGTAAGGGGATGGAAAAAGATATTCCATGCAAATGGAAACCAAAAGAAAGCTGGAGTAGCAATTCTCATACCAGACAACATAGACTTTAAAATAAGTAGAGACAAAGAAGGGCAGTACATAATGATCAAGGGATCGATCCAAGAAGATATAACAATTGTAAATATTTATGCACCCAACATAGGAGCACCTCAATACATAAGGCAAATACTAACAGCCATAAAAGGGGAAATCGACAGTAACACATTCATAGTAGGGGACTTTAACACCCCACTTTCACCAATGGACAGATCATCCAAAATGAAAATAAATAAGGAAACACAAGCTTTAAATGATACATTAAACAAGATGGACTTAATTGATATTTATAGGACATTCCATCCAAAAACAACAGAATACACATTTTTCTCAAGTGATCATGGAACATTCTCCAGGATAGATCATATCTCGGGTCACAAATCAAGCCTTGGTAAATTTAAGAAAATTGAAATTGTATCAAGTATCTTTTCCGATCACAACGCTATGAGACTAGATATCAATTACAGGAAAAGATCTGTAAAAAATACAAACACATGGAGGCTAAACAATACACTACTTAATAACGAAGTGATCACTGAAGAAATCAAAGAGGAAATTAAAAAATACCTGGAAACAAATGACAATGGAGACACGACGACCCAAAACCTATGGGATGCAGCCAAAGCAGTTCTAAGAGGGAAGTTTATAGTAATACAATCCTACCTTAAGAAACAGGAAACATCTCGAATAAACCTAACCTTGCACCTAATTAGAGAAAGAAGAACAAAAAACCCCCAAAG
The DNA here is from genome assembly GCF_008692025.1 of Phocoena sinus. Classification (NCBI taxonomy): domain Eukaryota; kingdom Metazoa; phylum Chordata; class Mammalia; order Artiodactyla; family Phocoenidae; genus Phocoena; species Phocoena sinus. Next base: position 101,092,140 of record NC_045773.1, on the reverse strand, counting down.
TTAGCAGAAGGAAAGAAATCATAAAAATCAGATCAGAAATAAATGAAAAAGAAACGAAGGAAACGATAGCAAAGCTCAATAAAATTAAAAGCTGGTTCTTTGTGAAGATAAACATAATTGATAAACCATTAGCCAGACTCATCAAGAAAAAAAGGGAGAAGACTCAAATCAATAGAATTAGAAATGAAAAAGGAGAAGTAACAACTGACACTGCAGAAACACAAAAGATCATGAGAGATTACTACAAGCAACTCTATACCAATAAAATGGACAACCTGGAAGAAATGGACAAATTCTTAGAAATGCACAACCTGCCAAGACAGAATCAGGAAGAAATAGAAAATATGAACAGACCAATCACAAGCACTGAAATTGAAACTGTGATTAAAAATCTTCCAACAAACAAAAGCCCAGGATCAGATGGCTTCACAGGCGAATTCTATCAAACATTTAGAGAAGATCTAACACCTATCCTTCTCAAACTCTTCCAAAATATAGCAGAGGGAGGAACACTCCCAAACTCATTCTACGAGACCACCATCACCCTGATACCAAAACCAGACAAAGATGTCACAAAAAAAGAAAAGTACAGGCCAATATCACTGATGAACATAGGTGCAAAAATCCTCAACAAAATACTAGCAAACAGAATCCAACAGCACATTAAAAGGATCATACACCATGATCAAGTGGGGTTTATTCCAGGAATGCAAGGATTCTACAATATATGCAAATCAATCAATGTGATAAACCATATTAACAAATTGAAGGAGAAAAACCATATGATCATCTCAATAGATGCAGAGAAAGCTTTCAACAAAATTCAACACCCATTTATGATAAATACCCTGCAGAAAGTAGGCATAGAGGGAACTTTCCTCAACATAATAAAGGCCATATATGACAAACCCACAGCCAACATCATCCTCAATGGTGAAAAGCTGAAAGCATTTCCACTAAGATCAGGAACAAGACAAGGTGGCCCACTCTCACCACTCTTATTCAACATAGTTTTGGAAGTTTTAGCCACAGCAATCAGTGAAGAAAAGGAAATAAAAGGAATCCAAATCGGAAAAGAAGAAGTAAAGTTGTCACTGTTTGCAGATGACATGACACTATACATAGAGAATCCTAAAAATGCTACCAGAAAACTACTAGAGCTAATCAATGAATGTGGTAAAGTAGCAGGATACAAAATTAATGCACAGAAATCTCTGGCATTCCTATACACTAATGATGAAAAATCTGAAAGTGAAATCAAGAAAACACTCCCATTTACCATGGCAACAAAAAGAATAAAATATCTAGGAATAAACCTACCTAAAGAGACAAAAGACCTGTATGTAGAAAATTATAAGACACTGATGAAAGAAATTAAAGATGATACAAATAGATGGAGAGACATACCATGTTCTTGGACTGGAAGAATCAACATTGTGAGAATGACTCTACTACCCAAAGCAATCTACAGATTCAATGCAATCCCTATCAAACTACCACTGGCATTTTTCACAGAACTAGAACAAAAACTTTCACAATTTGTATGGAAACACATAAGACCCCAAATAGCCAAAGCAATCCTGAGAATGAAAAACGGAGCTGGACGAATCAGGCTCCCTGACTTCAGACTATACTACAAAGCTACAGTAATCAAGACAGTATGGTACTGGCACAAACACAGAAAGATACATCAATGGAACAGGATAGAAAGCCCAGAGATAAACCCACGCACATATGGTCACCTTATCTTTGATAAAGGAGGCAGGAATGTACAGTGGAGAAAGGACAGCCTCTTCAGTAAGTGGTGCTGGGAAAACTGGACAGCTACATGTAAAAGTATGAGATTAGATCACTCCCTAACACCATACACAAAAATAAGCTCAAAATGGATTAAAGACCTAAATGTAAGGCCAGAAACTATCAAACTCTTAGAGGAAAACATAGGCAGAACACTCTATGACATAAATCACAGCAAGATCCTTTTTGACCCAGCTCCTAGAGAAATGGAAATAAAAACAAAAATAAACAAATGGGACCTAATGAAATTTCAAAGCTTTTGCACAGCAAAGGAAACCATAAACAAGACCAAAAGACAACCCTCAGAATGGGAGAAAATATTTGCAAATGAAGCAACTGACAAAGGATTAATCTCCAAAATTTATAGGCAGCTCACGCAGCTCAATAACATAAAAACAAACAACCCAATCCAAAAATGGGCAGAAGACCTAAACAGACATTTCTCCAAAGAAGATATACAGACTGCCAACAAATACATGAAAGAATGCTCATCATCATTAATCATTAGAGAAATGCAAATCAGAAGTACAATGAGATATCATCTCACACCAGTCAGAATGGCCATCATCAAAAAATTTAGAAACAATAAATGCTGGAGAGGGTGTGGAGAAAAGGGAACACTCTTGCACTGCTGGTGGGAATGTGAATTGGTACAGCCACTATGGAGAACAGTATGGAGGTTCCTTAAAAAACTACAAATAGAACTACCATATGACCCAGCAACCCCACTACTGGGCATATACCCTGAGAAAACCATAATTCAAAAAGAGTCAAGTACCAAAATGTTCATTGCAGCTCTATGTACAATAGCCAGGACATGGAAACAACCTAAGTGTTCATCATCGGATGAATGGATAAAGAAGTTATGGCACATGTATACAATGGAATATTACTCAGCTATAAAAAGAAACGAAATTGAGCTATTTGTAATGAGATGGATGGGCCTAGAATCTGTCATACAGAGTGAAGTAAGTCAGAAAGAGAAAGACAAATACCGTATGCTAACACATATATATGGAATTTAAGAAAAAAAATCTCATGAAGAACCTAGGGGTAAGACAGGAATAAAGACACAGACCTACTGGAGAACGAACTTGAAGATATGGGGAGGGGGAAGGGTGAGCTGTGACAGGGCGAGAGAGAGTCATGGACATATATACACTAACAAACGTAAGGTAGATAGCTAGTGGGAAGCAGCCGCATAGCACAGGGATATCGGCTTGGTGCTTTGTGACCGCCTGGAGCGGTGAGATAGGGAGGGTGAGAGGGAGGGAGACGCAAGAGGGAAGAGATATGGGAACATATGTATATGTATAACTGATTCACTTTGTTATATAGCAGAAACTAACACACCATTGTAGAGCAATTATACTCCAATAAAGATGTTAAAAAAAGAAAAGATAAATCAAATGACTGAATCAGAGTAACCAAGTATCTCCAAGCAAGTCCTTGGACTATGTGCTATTTCTACAAATGCTCTCTGAGCACCCGTCGCGGGCAGGTAACTTGCTCCTGAGACAGGCACGCTGTACTGGGCACAGTGGCCTTACAGATGGACGCGGTGTGACCTATCCTTAAGAACACACTGAGTGGGGAGAGACTGGAACATGGCTGTCTGCTTGAGCTGCAGCAACAAAATACCACAGCTTAAAAAACAGACCCATTTCTTACACGTCTGGAGGCTGGGAAGTCCACAAGTAGGTGCTGGACAATTCTGTTCTGGTGAGGGCCCACTTCTCAGGTTGCAGGGGGTCCCCTGCCCACTGTGTCCTCCCATGGCAGTGGGAGGGTGAGAGCCAGCTCTGGTGTCTCTTCCTCCTCTTATGAAGGCACTAATGCCATCGTGGGGCCTCCACCCTCATGACTTTTTTCTAACCTTAATTACCTCCTAAAGGCCTCACCTCCTAATACCATCACATTGGGGCTTATGGCTTCAACACAGGAATTTGAGGGGGACACAAACATTCAGTCCATAACTGTACAGTCAGCTGTAATCACTAGTTAATAAATGGATATGGTTGGTTCAGAGATCTCAGATAAATTGTCTGTACTCAGAGTACTCCTCAAACATTTAAGCATGCTTGGAAATCATTCCCTCAATTATTTCAGACTCTTCCCAAGTCCTATGTACGCTTTTAATTTATTTCACAAACGCTTTCTTGGCAAACAATGCAAACAGATCCAGTGGGGTCCAGCAAGAATAAGTGGAGTCTAAATTAAAGTGAGTTTCCTCCATTGATTTTTATTTCCATTTTTTCAGATAAGGCAACAGAGAGTCATCAGGTATGCAAGAGTATGTCCGTGAATAAAGGATTACTGAAGAACTAACTATCCCTGATTTTCTTGGAAAAAGAATATGGAAATGTCCCCACTTGTGGAGAAATAAGTTTAGGATCATCAGAAGAAAATAATCAATGAGAAAACCATTAACTTTGATTGAATGTTTAGCATGTGCCAGACACTGTGCTAATAGAGGCTTCGTATATTATCTCATTTAATCATCACAAAACCCGAGGTTTTACCACAAGACCCACTTTATATATGAGGGCACCAAGGCTCAGAGATGTTAAGTAACTTGCCCAAGGTCACCCAGCTAATAAATGGAAGAGTAAAGATTGGAACTCAGGTCTGTCCTACTTGAAAGCTCATGCTCTTAATCAAACAAATAAGAATAAGAATGTAAATACAGCTGTCACTTATTGAGCACTTACTGGATGCCAGGAGCTGTGCTAAGAATCTCTTAATAAATGAGTCATTATCTTCTTCAAAGTTCTCTGACATTGACTCACCTGAGCGTCTCCATTAAATCTGAGGAAGACAGCATAAGGGAGTGAATACAGGAGAACAAGGAAAATATGTGGAAATAAATCACTGACTTGATTTGGTTATAGGACTCAGGGTAATTCTGTCTTAGTTATTTTAACAATGCATCTTTCCATTAAGCACCACTTTGCTACAGGAAAGAGCAGGAGTTTCATCCCACAAACCATTAGGTGAATGATCATGGGCAAAAAGTCCCCGACCTCTCTGAGCCTCAGCTTCCTCATCTGTAAAATGGTACAACAAAAACACTACCACTACCTCCCTTTCAGATGTATTGTAAAAATCAAGTAAGACAATGTCTGCAAAAGCACCTTATACACTTTTTAAAAAAACTATATGTTTAGGCCTAAGGCCAAAAATGGGTTAATCATACTGTGATATTTACGTGAGTTTGATCACTCAGACGCTATAAACACCATGTAAAAGAGTAGGCGTTAATAATTAAAGCAGCCTGGTGCTGGCATGTGAATATACAGATGGAGGGATAGAGAGACTAGAAATAGACCACCCACATATGGGAATTTGGTGGATGATAAAGTGGAATTTCAAACCACCGGGGGAACAAGATACTTCAATGAGTATGTCAGAACTGGGCAGCCAAATGGAAAAATCGTTGAGTTTGATGCCGACTTTATCACTTGTTCTAACATAATTTCCAGATGTTTCAATATATACACTACCAAATGTAAAATAGATAGCTAGTGGGAAGCAGCCGCATAGCACAGGGAGATCAGCTCCGTGCTTTGTGACCAACTAGAGGGGTGGGATAGGGAGTGTGGGAGGGAGGGAGACACAAGAGGGAGGGGATATGGGGATATACGTATACATACAGCTGATTCACTTTGTTATACAGCAGCAACTAACACAACGTAAAGCAATTATACTCCAATAAAGATGTTAAAAAAAATCAAACTAAATTCCTAGGAGATAACACAGGAGAATTTATTTGTTTTTAGAAATGAATATCTTTCCAAATAAGATGCAAAGGTACAAAAAACATAAAACAAAGATTTCTAAACGTATAAAAATTAAAAACTCCTGCAAGGGAAAAAATATCACAAAGTCAAAGGGCAAATGACAGGCTGGGAGAGAATATGGCAACATATATGACAGACAAGGGGCTAAATAAATCCCTTAGTAATTAATTAATCAACAAATGTTTAATGAGCAACTATTATGTGCCAGGCACCATTCTAAGCTTTTGGGGATTCAAACCAATTAAAACTCCCTGCCTCTTGGAGCTCATATTCTGTTGGGAAGGCCATAAAGGGATCTTGGATATTAGTAAAAAAAAAAAAACAATAAAAAATGAGCAAAGACCATAAAGAGTTTGCATAGCTGATAATACAAATGGTGTTTAAACATATGAAGAGTGTACACTCTTCCTCATAACAAATGAAATGCAAGTTAAATTTCAATAGGGTACCATTTTCATCCATCAAATTTTCCAAAATCAGAAGTGTGATAATATACCACATTGACAACGGTATAGAGAAACAGGCATTCTCTTGCAGTTTAGGTGGGAGTGTGACTGGTTCAAGTTCTCTGAAAAGCAATTTGTCATCATCTATCACAATTATAAATGCATGCACTCTTTAGCCTAGCGATTCTGCTTCTAAAAATTTAGGCAACAGATACATTTGTGTATGTGTGCAGTGACTTGTACATGAGAATGTTCACTGCAGCACTGCTTCTAACAGTGAGACTCACAACCAGTCTAGATACCCATCAGTAGGGCTATGGTTAAACAAATATGGAACATATCTAAAACAGTACAAACTGTTAAAAAGAATATAGTTGTGGGAATTCCCTGGTGGTCCAGTGGTTAAAACTTTTCACTGCCGTAGGCCCGGGTTCAATCCCTGGTCAGGGAATTAAGATCCTACAAGCCGCACGGCACAGCCAAAAAAAAAAAAAAGGAAAGATAAAAGAATATAGTTGCTGAAAATAATGTATGAAAGATTCTTCATAATACATTGTGAATAAACGTAAGATCCTGAACAGTTATATGCAATGCTGAGCTGATACTAATGTAAAAAAAACCGTATGTGTATATTATATACGATAATTATAAATTTTATTAATATAAGGGATTTTAATGTACAATTTATAAATAATAGAATACACAATATTCTTTATTGTAAATTCCATCCTATAACATCCCTGTGACTTGCTATTTCTTACAAAATCCACTGTCGGTTTTATAATTCTATCACTAACAATCATGTCACAAAATCAGACCCCGAATTGAGCTTGATTACTATTCAGTCATCAAAGAAATCACTCATATCATTGACAATGAGTGTGTTCATACATGAAAACTGATTGATATTCCTTTTTTATTCATGAGTGAAATGAACAGAAAACAAGTATGTATGTTGGAACTTCACCGCTTATCGGTGACATGGGCTGCTTGGCTGAATCAGGTCACGGTTTCTGAATATCGAAGAGTATTTCCTCACCTTTCGGTACTCTTCAAAACATAGAGTCAGACACGACGCTTCTGCATTGAATCTGTGTTGTTATCATTTTCCCCACCACTGTCCGAAGCCTAGAACAGGAGTCAGCAAAGGGCAGCCCCTGAGTCAAATCTGGCCAGCCGTCTGGTCTGTAAATGCAATTTGGACATCCATTCATCTACGCATCATCTAAGGCTGCTTCTGTGCTTCAATGGCAGAGCTGAGTAGCTTCAACAGAGGGCCATGTAGCTGCAAACCCTCAGATATTTACTATCTGGCCCTTTACAGAGAAAGCGTGCAGACCCCTGATCTAGATAATCAGCAGAACAATAAAACTCGCTCTGATTTGTAGTGTTTGCTGATTTCCAGGGTGTAAATATTCCCACCATGACCAATTCCGAGCCACACACACACTCTCACTGAATGCACAGCTGGGAAGGGGTGTAAATAAACAGCACACGATGTGTACTATTTCCACTCTACAGATACGACAGGTGTAAATAACCTCGGGAATATAAAATAGATAACAGAAACATGTATTAAAATAATTAGGAAGCTGTGAGTTTGGGGTATTTGTTTTAATATGACATATTTAATAATAAGTCATATAATTTGATTTTTAATAATGGCTGTGCTTGACAACCAGCGCACCAAACTCCTGAAAATTGAACAGTGGTCCCCTATGAGCCAATAGGGCTGGCTACAGCACACCACTGGACATGGTACACAGTCAAACGTGTGAAAACTGGCAAGCAAGGGCACGGCCTCACAAGCATACATGCTTCTGTGTGCACAGAATATCTCAGAAGATGCATGAGAAACTGAGGACAGTCGTTGGTGGACAACTGGTCTAGGAGGTGGGTGAGATGGAGATTTATTTTTTAACTGTAGATTCTTTTTGAATTTTTTTATGCCTGTGTAACCCTTAAAAACCCAATTTATTACTGTTTTTAGGAGGGCTGTTAAATCACTCTTTCCTGCGTCTCCTTTCGCCCTGGAGAGTCTGGGCACTGCTGGTAGAGTGCTCCGGCATCGCCCCACCCCTGGCTGGGTCCAGGAGGGCACGCCTCCTGAAGTTCAAGCGCATCGGGGGCGAGGAGCCCTGGAGGCTGCATGACAGCCCTGTGAATCAGCACTCTTCCCAGATGAAAACCCTGGCTGGAAAGCAACCTCAAGGCCTCTGGCCCCACTGCATTGCCCTGACTTCTCTTCTCTGTTTGTTCATCTTTCCTGGAAAAAATAAGTAAGCTTTTCCCCTTCACCAATTTCCCTGGCACTCTGCAGGGCAGGCCACAGAGCCCTGCCTGCCAGCTGCTTCCCGTGTGCCAAGTCTTCCTGACTCTATTTACCTCGGTGCTCCAGTGCCCCGGGCCGCGTCTGTGCTCACAGATCAGCTAGTGGGGCGGCTGCCAGCCCAAGTCCACACTCCCAGCTGGTGACCCCCAGCATGTGTGCCATGAAGACCAGCCTGGTTATGACAGGAGTCGCTTCCACAGGAACCATCGAGAAGACTTTACCCAGGAGAAAATGCTACCTCATCCAACAAGGCTTCTGAGGGGCATGGGGGCCCCCGTGTCTATGTCATGTGTTATCCACTCCAACTGGCTTTGTCAGATTTCTGACTATCTACCTTGGGCTGTGTCCCCTGGTGCTTGTCCCTGGTTCTTTTTTGTTCTCCAGGTTTATGAACCTCTTTCTGCTTCACCTGGTCTCACCTGGACACCGGCCTCGTGGTGGAACCCTTCCCACACGTCCTGTCTGGACCAACCACTTCCGTCCAGATGCCCAGTTCAGCTCTTATCAGCCCCCTGCCCTGTCCTCCACCTTCTCAGTCCTGGCTCCTCTCTCTGTCCCTTGAATCCATAACCAGATATGCTCACACTCTCACCAGAGACTCCAACCTACTGACTCAGGGCCAAGGACGCACCCAAGTGTTTGTTTTCTAGGTAAGACTTCCTCAGTGGTGATGTGAAGGGCAGCAACAGATGTGTCTGTGCTCTTCCTTCAAGTTCCTGGTGACTCCTTTTTCCAGCCCCGATGTCCAGGCTAGATGAGGACATGGGGTGTCTTAGGTCAGGTTCCCCTGAAGCAGGTCTTGAGACATAAATGAGAATGAAAGAGGTTTACCGGGCTGTGTTCCCAGAAGATGTTGGTAGGAGACCAGGAAAGGACGAAAGCCAAGCAATGATGCAATAGTTAGCGCTGCAGTTTCCCACTGCTGCGTGACAAACCATCCCAACTTAGAGATGGACATCAACTGCCCTTTTCATTATGCCAACAGATTCTGTGGGTCAGGAATCTGAACACAGCAAATGGGACAGCTTGTTTCTGTCCCATCATGTCTAGGGCCTTAGCTGGGAACACTCGAAGGCTGGATGGCTCAACAAACAGGGACTGGAACCATCTAGAAGCTTCCTGACTTGCAAGTATGACTGAGCTGGGATGAGTCAAACCAGTGGGTCTACATGTGGCCTTCCCTGTGGCTTTGGGCTTCTCACAGCATGGCTGTTGGGTTTCAAGAGCAAGCCTTCCAAGAGGCAAAGTCTTGGAGAAGAAGACTTGCAAGAGAACAGGGCCAAAGCTGCAAGACTTTTTCTGACCTGGTGCAGAAGTCAGCAGCAAAGTTCTACTGATTCAGCTGCACTCTGCTGGTTACAAGCAATCACTGAGCCCAGCCCAGATGCAACGGGAGGGGAATTATCTCCAAGCCTCAATGGGCCTAAGGCAAGGTCACGTTGCAGAAGGGCATGTGGGTGGGAGGTACCACTGTGGTCATCTTTGAAACTGCCGTCTGCCACATGCACAAAGGCCCACAGAGGGTACCTCTGGCTTGATCCCACGTGAGGAGCTCCAAGGACCTGGGCTGTTTATACCCACGCACCCATTTGTCATTGGCCTCAGGCTGCCCTTGGGAGAGCACAAATTTCCAGTCACTTCTGTCTCTCTGTGAGTGCAGACAGAGCAGACTCTGGCAGGCTGGGGGCAGCCCTGTGACAATGCGTGTGACAGAGACACAGGTGCTGGCCCTTGGGACTGAAAACAATGTGGGAACAGATGTGCATAAAACTGGAAAGGGATCCCAGGTGGTATGGGCTGTCTCAGTCCCTTCGGGCTGCTAAAACAAAGTACCATAGACTGGGTGGCTTATAAATAACAGAGATTTCTCAAAGTTCTGGAGGTTGAAGTCCAAGATCAGGGTGCCCTCTTCCAGGGTGCAGGCGGCCATCTTCTGGTCGTGTCCTGACACAGCAGAAAGCAAAAAGGGGAAGCACCCTCTCTGGTGATGCTTATAAGGACACTAATCCCATTCCCACGGCTCCGCCTCATGACCTCATCTAATCGCAATCACCCCCCAAAGGCTCCACCTTCAAATACCATCACTCTGGAAGGTAGGGTTTCAACACTGCCATCAACCGCGGCATGGGCTTGGATCTCTGTACGTACTCCTCACTTAACAAGTGCTGTGGAGTGTTGGTTGTGCCCTGGCGTTTTACAGTTAAACAGCTCCTGGCCCCACTATGACTACTGTGTAACCTCTTTCATAAAATAGGGATAATAAGAGTACTTACTCCACAGGGTGGTGGTAAAGATAAAATGAAGTTATGCATGAGAACCATTAACACGGTGCTTCTGGCACATGGTAAGTGCTGTAAGTGTTAACAGTTGGTGTTGTTATTTTGGTAAAGGCACAAGAAAAGGAGTTATCTACCCAGCTGAGCATAGAGGGAAAGACACACTATGGGAACTATATGGAAGCTCTGACACAAGCTGGGGTGTGATAGCAAGGACAAGACTTTGCTCTTCAGGGCTATTTATGGTGTGTGTTCTGCAGGCTTAATGTGGGATGCTGGGCATGGCTGCAGGGAAGCCACTCAGCCTGTCAGGTGGCTGGTGTTACACACCTACGGTCTGCAAACTCAGTGCGGTCTGGCCACCCCCCTGGGTTTCTCTGGTCGCCCCTGCTCCTTAAGCACCATTACCTGCTCTCTTTGTCTGCATTCATTTCTTAGCTGCCATGAAGCTTAACACTTGGATTTCTTTCTATTTCTCTGGCCACAATTATTTGGGTTTTTTGTTTGTTTTAATAAAATAGCTCCCATACACCAAAGACATGTATGTTTGTATATAACACAGATCTACACAGTTTTTAAAAAATAACAAGAGGAATACACAGGTGCTTGATACCCAAATTAAAAATAAACAAAAACATTACCAGTATCTTTGAAGTGTGCATGTTCCCCTGCCTAATTGCATCTTCTTACCTCCACCCAAAAGGTTACCATTATCCTGAAATTTACGTTGATCATTCTCTTGCTTTTTCTCTATAGTGTACTGTATTACTTATCTACTGCTGTGTAGCAAATTATCCCAAAACTTAGCAGCTTAAAAAATATGCATTTATTACTTCACAGGTTTCGTGGTCACAAATTTGGGAGCAGCTTCGTCGGGTGGTTGTGGATCCAGATCTCTCATGAGGTTGCCGCCAAGACTTCAGCCTGGGCCCCAGTCATCTGAAGGCCTCACTGGGGCTGGGGATACATTTCCAAGATGGCACACTCACGTGGCTGTTGGCAAGAGGCATCAGGTCCTTGCCACGTGAGCTACTTGAGTGTCATGACACCTGGCTTCCCCCCAGAGCAAGTGATCCAGGCAAGGGCATGAAGGAAGCCACACTGCCTTTCATGACCTAGTACCAAAAGTCACACACTATTACTTATGCTTTTCTATTCATTAGAAGTGAGCCACTGAGTTCAGCCCACATTCAAGGGGAAGGGAATTAAGCTCCATCTTTTAAAGGAGTGTCAGAATGTAAGAATTTGTTATATGTATATCTGTGTCTGTGTCTGTGGTCCTAAACTACTCTTTTTTTTTTTTTAATCTTTACCTAAATGGAATCACACTGTTAGTGTTCTGTGACTTGCAATTTCATCCAACCTTATATTTTTGAGATCCATTAATACTGACACATTGTATTAGTCTGCTAGGGCTGCCATAAGAAAGTACTGTAGTCAGGGCGGCTTAAAATAACTGAATTTGTTTTCTCAGAGTCCTGGAGGCTGGACGTCCAAGATCAAGGTGTTGGCAGGGTGGTTTCTTCTGAGGCCTCTCTCCTTGGCTTGTAGATGGTTTTCTTCTCCCTGTGTCTTCGCATGGTCTTCCTTCTTTATGGATTTGTGTCCTAATTTCCTCTTCTTATAAGGACATGGGTCATACTGGATTAAGGCCTACCCTAATGATCTCATTTTATTCATTTCCCTCTTTAAAGACTTTATACCCAAATACAGTCACATCCTGAGATAGTGGGGGTTAGGACTTCAACATATGAATTTTATGGGGGCACAATTCAACCCATAACATACACAGACCTGCCGTTTATTCACTTTCACTGCTCTATAGTATTCGATTGTGTGAGTAGACAAAAAATTTTTTTCTATTCTACTATCGATAGATATTTTATTTTCAGTTTTTGTTATTAAAAAACATACTGTCACATGCCTCCTGGCACCCTTGAAAATGTAACATATATACATCTTCATATTTACTAAGTTAATGCCAATTTTTTTTTTCCAAAGGTTGCACTAATGTACGTTCCCATCACCAGGATATCAGAGTTCTCATTGCTCCACATTCTTGCCAGTGTTGGGTATTGTCAGACTCTCTAACTTTTCTAATCTCATGGGTGAGAAATGATATCTTTTGTGGCTCTATTTAGCATTTCCCAGATGACCAACAAGGTTGAGGATCCTTTCATTTGTTTGTGAAACGCTTTTTCCTTTCTTTTGTTCATTTATCCATTGGGTTGTTAATTTTTTCCATATTGATTTGTCAAAGTTCTTCACATATTGGTACTGCACATATTTTCTACCAGCTATGGCTTATCTTTTTACTTTCTCTGGCCAAACTTCGTACGTCTTGGCTCTTCTTCTTCTGCCCATCTCTTGTTTGTGTTTCTCTCAGGTCCTGTCCTCTCCCTGCTCTACATACTGTCCTTAGTTAATCCGTCCAATGAATGAGCTTCTCACCTACAAATGTTACTGAATCCTAAACTACATCTTCGAAATAGCTCTGCTGAGCATCTTAAAGTTCACTGAACACTCCATGCTTTTTCTAACTTGTGAGCTTTGGCACATGCTTGCCACTCTTAGTGGAATAACATCTCCCACCCCATCCTCCTCCACTCTCCCATACACTTTTTTTTTTTTAAATGTCGGTTCATTGGGGTTTTTTTTTTATTTAGTTAGTTTTGGCTGTGTTGGGTCTTCGTTTCTGTGCAAGGGCTTTCTCCAGTTGCGGCAAGCGGGGGCCACTCTTCATTGCGGTGCGCGGGCCTCTCACTATCATGGCCTCTCTTGCTGTGGAGCACAGGCTCCAGACACGGAGGCTCAGTAGTTGTGGCCCACGGGCCCAGTTGCTCCACGGTATGTGGGATCCTCCCAGACCAGGGCTCGAACCCGTGTCCCCTGCATCGGCAGGCAGACTCTCAACCACTGCACCACCAGGGAAGCCCTCCCATACACTTTTTAAAAATTGTATTGAAGTGTAGTTGATTTACAATGTTATGTTAATTTCCACTGTACAGCAAAGTGACTCAGTTATAGATATATATATTCTTTTTCATATTCTTTTCCATTATGACTCATCACAGGATACTGAATATAGTTCCCTGTGCTGTACAGTAGGACCTTAATGTTTATCCCCCATACATTTTTTTATCACTAATTCCTACTAACCTTCAAGTCTCGGGTCTCAGCTAAGGGACTTCTCACCATGCCCCCATAGTGCCATACAACTGTCCTGCACACTCTACTATAATTATCTTTTTACTGAACTGTCTCCTAGACCAGACTATGAATCCCTATGACACTGTACCTAATACTTATGTTTCGGTACATAACTGACATGCAATAAATACTGTTGATTAGTTAGTAATTTTCATTCATTCATTCATTCATTTTCATGCTCACCAATACAACTGACATATAAGTGTGCAAGTCATTTCTGTTACTAAAACATGAACATAAATTTTACACATTAATCATCAAAATAAAGTTAAAACAACCTCTGATCCCTGATTCCCCCCAAATAAAAGTATTATAAACATGCACAACAATAGTTAAGGTTCATCAACAGCTTCTGTTCAGCCAAGACCACTGCCCTATGACAAGAAAATCCAGACAGAAGTTTTCAGGGTCCCCCTCAAGATTTCTAATGGACCTCTGTCCCTCCCCAACGTTGGCCAAACGAGTTGCATTTCCTCCAGAGAGAAATGGGAACTAGGGAGAATTGTCTAACCTGGTCACACCTGGGAAGGTGGGAACGCTTGACACGCCCAAGGAGGGATGAGGGTGCTTCTTGGCAATGACTCAATGGCGTGCTTTCCCTGAAGTCATCTGTTTGGCATTGATACCTGTGTAGTCAAAGTCAGACTGTCAGCTCTGTACTGAACCGTACCAAACAGCTGTACAGGCAGAAAGGGGTTGGCAATAGGGCATCTGATGAATGAGCTGAAGTCTTCCTTTGACTTTATTTTCTGGTCAAAATGTAAGCTGAACAGATTTGCTACTTTTTCTTTCCTCTGAGATAAATCTTTCCAAGCATTTGGAATTAGAATTAGAATTAGACTGACTGGGTGTCAGTCAGTCACTTCTAATTTCCTCCAGTGCAAGGTTTCTCAACTTTAGCACTATTAACATCTTAGTCCAAATAATTCTTTGTTGTGGAGAGAGTGTCCTGTGCATTGCAGGACGTTTAGCAGTGTCCCTGGCCTCCACCCACTAGATGCTAGTAGCACCCCCTCAAATTGTGACAACCAAATATACCTCCAGACACTGTCTCTGGGATCTAGAATCTGGAGAGACCTTTAGATTTCCCGCTACTGGCTAAAGTTGCCTTGTCTTTAGTTCCCTTCTCACATAAGGGCTAATCAATAAAGAAATTATTTTAATAAATAGGAGGCATAAGCCTGTTGTGTTGAACGTTTGGAAATGATTCTCTTCTCAAGGTTGAATTCAGCCTTGGTTCAAACTTATCATTTTACAACCCTACTCCAAAGCAGGGAGCGATTCCCGTTAACAAAAAGTTCACATTCCTAAGCCACCTATTCAAGGAGCCCCACAACCTGGGTTTAGAAACTTGGGGAGAACTATGCTAGGTAGAGAAAGAGGTTGGACATTCTAGGAGAGAGGAATGGTACTGGCAAAAGTGGCGGTGAAAGGGGAAAGACATTTCCACGGGTGCACAGACCACTGTGGCTGGAGGCGAGAGGTTCTATCCAGGAATATCCAAAGATTGCTTTCCCATAGACCAGCTCACACCGCTTTGGGGAAGCCTTCCCGGATCTCACCAACCCATGTGATTATTCCAGCCTCTGAATTCCTGCCAACCTGTGTTTCCACCTCCAGTGTCACAGTTAATTTACACTGCTTTGTACTGCTAATCATTTTCATCTCTGTACTGTATTCTTAATGTATTGTCCCAATTCAACGGTGAATTCCTAAAGGACAGTGACAGTATCTAGGGCAGAAGTGTACACAGAGCAGGTGCTTGAAAAGTGTGATTTCCTGGAAAACAGGGAGGGGTTGCCCAAATTAAATAGCTGGGTTGTGATCACCCCTGGAATGAAAAGTTAGTTAAACTTAGTTGGAAATCACTTATGCAGAATAATAGCTGAGGAAACAATATAGAAGTTTATCAGTATTACTCAAAATTTAATTTAAAAACCATTCCATCAATCCAATCAATTTTATAGTCTGGTGGTATTGGAGTATTTTTCACACTAAATGAAAAAAACATGCTCTTTTTTTCTATGTAGAAAATAAGACCAGAAAAATGCCTGCAAGCGGTCACATGTGTATTACCCTCTGAATCCAGACCCAGCTCTGGATTGAAGCCAATGTCATTTCATCCAAGCCCCAATCAGTCACCATCCCACATATAACAACACGTGTCTGGACTCGTTATTTTGCAATCTTGCAATGACCTTTGAAATCGCCTCTTGTTATTGGATGAAGACCGCTTCAAAGCAAGGGAAGCTGATTGGAAATGCGGTTATCAGGGACCCAGGCCAAGTTCATCTTCACCGAAGTCCTGTATCATATTGTTGACAAACATGAAATAATTGCTGCATGTTGACTACTGTAAACCAGGAGTGCACCTAAAGCTACATCCATGGGATGGGGCGGGAGGACCATGAGATGAGAGAGGCCCCACCCTAGGTTGACAACGCCTGTGACTGTACTTATCCCAGCACCTTCCTCTGAACTCATTATGGCTTCTCCAATCTCATTACCTCTGGGTTGAACTCCTGCATCTAGAACAGTCTCTCTTCACAGTTACAGCACCTCAAGATATTTGAAAGTGAGCCACTCTCCCTTTAGAACATATTAATGCTTTTTAAAAACAAATGATTGTAATTGTTTAGTTTTTCAAACTATTACCCCAAAATGGCAAAGGTAGGCAAACTCATGATAGAAAGAAAGAAGAGAATTTGCAAGAAAACCTGTTGGAAAACTTCAGACGGACAATTACGCTCACTCTCCCACTAATTTGTTTTTTTGCCGAAAACAGATTTGAGGCTTTTTACAATAAATGATACATGAACTATAAAATTATTAAAAGAAGGTAAATTAAAGAACAAGAGATGAGGCGTGAAAAGGGAGTAAAAATTCTATCAGAAGACCTAAGTAAAAGGAGGTATCTTCGACCATTCCGGTTGCTAAAACAGAATACCACAGACTGGGCGGCTTATAAACAACAGAAATTTATTTCTCACAGTTCTGGAGGCTGGAAGTCCAAAGCTCGAGACACCTGCAGATTCAGTGACTGCTGAGAGCCCACTTCCTTCTCACTGCGTCCTTACCTGGTGGACGGAGGGAGGGAGCTTTCTGGGGTCTCTTATAAGGACACTAATCCCATTCACGGGGGCTCTACCCTCATGACCTAATCACCTCCCAAAGGCCCATCTCCTAACGCCACTGCATTGGGCGCCAGGCTTCAACGGGTGAACTGTGGAGGCACAAGCACTGAGTCGACAGCAGGGAGCTGTAACTGACCACACACCTTAGCTCCACGATGCCAAACCATCAGGGCACGCGGGGAAGGGTGAAGAGCCCCACTAGGGGTTCCTAACCCCGGCTGTGCTGCAGATCCACGGGGGGCGGGGGAGGAAGCATTTTAAAAACACAGTTATCTGACCCTACCCAAACTTACTGGATCAGAGTCCCCAGGCGTGAAGCCCAGGTGCCCGTCTCACAGGAGGAAACACCAAGAGAGACGACCTTTTTCTTCGCTCTGAGGCAATTCGTGACAGATGATTTCTATAAAGGCTGCTGGACAATGAAATGCACCGGATTCAATAACAGTGTTTACCACGTGGCTGTTCCTCGTGCTGACCTTCCATAAAGGCTGAGGACATAAGCCTGCATCCCAGCGGAGGAACGAACCATCCGCTCCGGAGGCAGCCCTGAGCTCATCTCACCGACCTGGCCCCGGCGCTAGAGCAGAGCGACGGGGGCACACAGGTGCCGGGGGCCTCTCCTCCGGGGTGGCCGTGCACGAAGCAGGCGCCCCATAAACGCTGGCAGCTGCTGTTACCGTTACTCTCCAAGATCACTGTTCTTACTGGACTTCGGCAGGGGGCTGAAAATTGCCCATCACTAACAAGCAGCCGCAACGAAAAGCAGCCCTGCTTTCACTGCACCTCCCTTGTAGCACTGTTGCCAGCAAAGCACATTAACAGTTCCCCGGAAATGAAAATAGACTACGGGTAATAAAAGGAAGTCTAACCTTCTTCCTTCTCCTTTGTGCTCAGCGTAGCTTCACTGGCTCACGGGACCACGAGCAGAGGCCGCGCACCTGGCCCTTCAGACCCGGGTTCCTCGAGCAGAAGGGCAGCGCCCCACACCTCAGCTCTGGGACATGCGCAGAAGCCCCCAGGCCACGGCGCTGCCCCCTGGCGACAGGGGTCCGCGCACCAGCAACGCCGCGCCTGCCCTGCGGGAGACCGCCCCTACCCCTGAGGAGACGCCGCAAGGCAGCCCTGCGAAGCGCCTGGCAGGAGAGCGTGTGCCGGCACCTCCGTGTCCCTCTGGGCGGGAGGACCTTTCCATTCGTGAGAGAAGGGGCATCGCCCTTGGGGTACTGGCTCAGAACCATGACCCCTTACTCGGGCAATCAGATCAAGGCGCTCAGGGGTGGCCCCCTTGCCTCCGTAGCAGCCGCTATAGCTCTGAAAGGTTTGCCATGCGGCCAGCCGACCACGGTGTGGACCCCAGCTCTATGGGAACTGAATGGCTATCCCCCAAAGGTCGATTCAAGTCCAGGCTACGCTTTAAAACAACCTAGTGGCTACTAAAAACACCTGTCACACGCTAAATCCTGCCACCCTGCTACCCACAGAAACCCTGGAGCACAGGGGACCCTGGAGCATGACGGTACAGAAACCACAGACAAGATCTAGTCCAGTCACCCCGAGGTAGGAAGCGAGCCTCTCCCAAGTGCCGAAGGGGAACGGCTCACAGGCGGGAGCAGTTTTACGAGGGAGGGAAAAAGACTGGTGGGATACGCAGTGACCTCCCAGACCCAAGTCACAGATGCAAGAAGCCTCCCCCCAGGGACTTCTGCCCCAAAGGCAGAGCTGGTAGCCCTCACCTGAGCCTTAGAGCTTGGGACAGGGAAGATCTCGAATTTTACACAGACTCTCGGTGGGCATACGCCATCCTACACACACACACGGGGCTACCTGGCCGGAAAGAGGGATGCTTACTGCACAGAATGAACACGTGAAACATGGCTTAAGCATACTGAAGCTCTTAGAAGCAGTACAGCGCCCCCAAAAGTGGCAGTGATTCACTGCAGGGGTCCCCAAGAGGGGTGCAGAGGTAATAGAGGGAAACCACGAGGTGTACGCAACGGCCAGAGGGCAGCCCTAGAACCAGGAACTTGGCAACTACCCGTCACACCTCGAGGGCCAGATCTATCCAATTATCCCCTAGTCTACACGGAGGTAGAATTAGAGCAAGCCTAGAAACGAGAGCTAGGAGGCCATGGGTGGCTAGTGAACGAGCACGGACACTAGCTTCCCCAAACTGCAGCTTGTCGGCCACCAGGGAGGCTCATCAAGGCGCTCACCATGGGAGGGAAGCCCTGTATACCTGGTTAGTTGAGGTCACGGTAACTCCCGGCGTGGAGTCGGATGGCTGAGAACTGCCCCCTCTGCACAACGAACCCCACCATCACCAGAGCCCCCCGAGGCCCCCGTCCAGGCCAGAGGGACATATCCTGGAGAAGAGCGGCAGGGCAACTTCACTGCCGTGCCGAGAGCACCAGGCAATTCCTGGCATCTCTTGGTGCTGGTGGCCACGTTTTCGGGGTGGCCAGAAACACTCCCTGCCGGAACCCAAACGGCACCCACAGCAGCTAAGGCGCTGCTGAAAGAAAGAATCCCCAGGATGGGCTCCCAGGATCCCTACAAGGTAACAAGGGTCCAGCGTCTGTGTCTCTGGTGACAGAGGGGATAACAAGTGCCCTGGGCATAAGAGGGACCTTGCACTTAGCCTGGAGACCCCCTGTCGTCGTGGAAAAAGTAGAGAGAACCCATCAGACCTCGGAACGAGCCTGTCAGGGACACTCAAGAGAAGTGGACCGAGCTGCTTCCCATCGCCTGGAGCCTCGTGCGGTGGCCCCAGGGGATGAGTCAAGGTTAAGCACGTGTGAATTCACGGCTGGTAGACCCACGCCTCCAAGCCCCCGAGAAGGGCCATCTCAGCCCCCTGGAAATGGAACAACTCAAGTGCGGCCGCCAGCTGGCGGGGACTAAGACCGCCCTCCCGGGTACGGCGACCAGGTGCTGCCCGCACCCAGCACCCGGCCCCCCACCCCTTCCCGCCAGGAGCGGGGGGCACCTACCCCTGGAAACCTGCTGGCCGCAAGCCCAGCGCCCGCCCCGCGACCCTCACGGTCCTGCCCGGCAGCCACACTGGACGGAAGGGGCCCCGAGCTCCGACCGCCACAGACACCCCCCCCCCCGCCCCGGGGCCGCGGCCCCCGACCGCTCGGGGACGGCCCCTCCCCCACCGGACGCTTCTCTGCCCGAAAACTGACCCCATTGCGAGCAGGAGCCTCGCGCCAGGGCCCGAGACCCAGGTGCCCGCACTTTCAGGACCCCTGTTCTCTTGCTAATACTTGTGGCCACGGCTCTTAAACTGTCTGGTGTCCTTCATCCCCGGGGGGTTAGAGGAAAGAGGGCCCCTCAGGGATGTGCACAGTCAGCCTGGGGACAGCCACGCACACCAATGGCGGCTGCGGAGAAGCTCTGCTCCTGCCCTGGGTCACAGCGCCTGCGCTCTGCCGGAGGCGCCGCAGGACAGGACCCTCACACACCAAGGTGCAGGACAGGCGGTGGAGGAGCGGCCTGTGCCAGCAACGCTCGTCAACAATTTCCCGGGAAATGAAGATAGAAACTGGTAATAAAATTAAGTCTAACCTTGCTTCCCTCTCTGCTCATGTAGCTTCACTGGCTCGCAGGGGGCCGCGTGCAGAGGCCGCGCACCCGGCGCCTCAGACCAGGATTCCTGGTGGAAAACGGCAGCTTGGACACCCCCGGCACCCCAGCAGTGGGCAGAAGGGCCGCCTGAGACAACGCGATTCAAGATGGCGGCGTGGGGGGGGGTCATGTGCAGAGATGCTGCGCCTGCTGCCTGCGCCCCACCCTGAGAGCCCCGCCCCCTCCCCTCACCAGATCCCTATAAAGCAGCCCCTTCCAGCACCTGGCAGGAGAGCGTGTGTGCAGAGCAGGCTGGCCCCTGTTGATTCTCTGATCAGAAGATAACATTTTCCTTTGTTCTGAACCAAACTCCCTCTGGTTCTATTGGCTCAAGTGACACGAGCAGGAGGACCTTGTTGGGGACCCCACTCAGGAGGGTCGGTGACAGTACCACCCACAGGACAGAGCCAGGTCTTTGTTTCACTCAATTTCACAACCACCCTGTGGGAGGTACTATTATTATACCCATTTTACAGATGGAAAGACCGAGGAACGAATGGGTTAAATAGCATTGCTGGTGTATGACAGAACTGAACGTCCATCTCCAGGCTGTCTGGCTCCAGACACTGTTCTTAAGACCGGGTTCCATGCCCCTGCCTGAGGGTAAGGACTCGGGCTGCTGGTTGAGAGGAGAACCACATGTTCCAGAGAGATGGCCAATTGACAGCTTGGTTATAAGCATTAAAGCCTGAGCCACATCACAAGAGTCCCTTTACATGCGGCCACACCTCTCAGAAAGCAACTTTGAATGGGGTCAAATGCCAAACACACACACACACACACACACACACACACACACACGTCTTACTCTGATCTTGGCCTGGAAGACTTGAGAACAGGATTTGTCACCATCCACATCTACAAGGCAGAACCCATCAGAAACCCTCAGCTAATTCCCTGGAATCTGAGTCATGAGATAATCTCATCAACTTTCCCCTTTGGTCAGAACACGGCCTTTTTTGACATGACATCTTTTTTTGAACTTTTCTCAACTCTTTCCAAAGGGCAGTCATCCCAGAAGTCATTTCCTTTAAAGTGTCACACTCAAGCCAGCACAAAGGTGGAGAATGAAGTGTTGCATGTATGTCGTAAACCTGAATACAGACAGTAAGTGCTCATAAACTCCCGATGGAGGCAACAAGCTCCCCTGAGGGCGGGGGCGGGGTGTCCGCGCTCTGCCACCAGAGCACAGTCCGCTCCCGGTTCAGTTCCCCAACAACCAAAAGCCAAACACTCGCGCAGGGGGTAGCGGTGCTGGTGTTAGCGCAACACCTTGAGAGGCGTAGGTGCCAGCATTGCTTTTATTTACATTCGCAAGGAACAATCAGTCACAGAGGGAGCGTCTAGACAGAACTAACATTCCCTAGACATCGTTCCTGGGTAGACAGCTTGTCAACTTGGAGAATGATGACCATTTCTTAAGACCGTAATAAGGTGAGATCCGAAAGCATTTGAGACTCTGGGGCCCTCCTGGCAGCTGCTGGACACCGAACTCGGAAAGCCCCTCGGAAGAAGCAGAGGCGGCCTGGGGATGCAGGAAGCCAAGCCGCTCCTGCAGCTGTTGGGGCCAAAGCCGGCCTCTCCCCACCGCTCCCCACCCCCTCCCAGCTCCGGCAAGAAGCAGGAGCTCCAGAAAGAACGGAAAAAGGGAAAACGTGGAGAGAAGGAATTGAGGAAGGGTGCCTTGGACAGACCCGGAAGGGCCAGCGAGGGACAAAAAGGTTAAAACTGAGTGCAGCATTGCTTTTAGAAGTAACTCTAGGAATAATTGAAAAGCAAAGCTCGAATGCCATATTGGGGTGTGAGATAACAGCCCAAGTCCCTTTTGAATCTCTCTTTATAAATACGTTTAATTAAAACAGTTTTGACAGCAATGATGTCCTCCGCAGGTTGTATTCACGGCTGGAAAGACTGGCAGCGAAATCTTTCCTTTAAAGTGAGCACGTTTTCTCTCATCCTAAAATGTTTTGACTACCAGGCCTGGAGACAACTAAGGAACACCCCAGCTATATGGAAACCAGATGCAAATTCTAGGACACAAGTGGTTCATTGGTGCTTACAGAAATTCCAGATCTAGAGACCTCTCAGCTGATGTCAATGCGAGGAAGATTTCAGAGCATTTAGGAAGAAATGATTGTAAGTGAGGAGCCAGCATGGAGCAAGTCATGTCAAACTTTTTTGATAAAAAGCCTTATTTTTCATATAATTATTTTTCGATCATATTCTTTTTTCAGATTATAAAAGTAGTATCGTCTCATTTATTTAAAAGCACTAAAAATATAAATAAGTAGATGAATGGCCTCCACCATTATCCCAACCCTCAGAGATGACCACTGTTAACTGTTTGATTTATCCACATTTTTCTCTGCATATACACTATTTTACAAAAACAGGATTTAGACAGATGTAGCCTGCCTCCCAGAAGATTCATGTTACTGGAAAGATGATCTCCAAAAGTAAATAAATTTTTTTTTTTTTTTTTTTGCTGTACGCAGGCCTGTCACTGTTGTGGCCTCTCCCGTCGCGGAGCACAGGCTCTGGACGCGCAGGCTCAGCGGCCATGGCTCACGGGCCCAGCCGCTCCGCGGCATGTGGGATCTTCCCCGACCAGGGCACGAACCCGTGTCCCCTGCATCGGCAGGCGGACTCAACCACTGCGCCACCAGGGAAGCCACAGTAAATTAATTTTTAAAGTAATTTCAGTTAACTTTGACATTCACCTATTCATGCTTCATTTTTGAAACTGAGCAGTCCACTAGGAAAACTTAATATTGTCATTTCGATAGTCAGACAATATTACAAAAAAATAGAAAGTGTGAATCATTAAATAATCTCACAGTGATTAGTATAGTTAACGAAAATGATCATACCTTTAAGCAGAATCCAGGTACTGTTAAAAGCATTTTACATGTGTTAACTCTTAAGAACAACCCTACGAGGAAGGAAGTAATATCCTGTTTCAGGTAAAGAAGATGAGGCTCAGATAAATTAATGTTCCCGAGGTCATGCAGCAGGTAATTGTGGTACCGTTTATTCAAACCTATAAGTCAATATGTGTTCCATCCTACTGCCTACCATTCAAGTAATTGGGTTATGGTTATGAATATATGCAGGTAAATAAATCAACATGCTTAAAATTGTTTTGTGATGTGACTATGCATATTGTGGACTTATTAGTAGAAGTAATGAGTTTGGAGTCCACCCTCTGGCACTTAGCACCAGTGTGACCTTGAGCAAATCTTTCATCGTAAACTCAGCTACAAAGTGAAGATCCTATCCAAAGTCATAGTGGCCTTGTAGGGCTATCTGGAATCGAAGAGGAATATTTTTTTAAAATTAATAAGGAAAGAGTATGACAAGGATATGTCAAAAAATTGACAAATCAGATAGTCACATTCTTTTTTTAAAAATTTATTTATTGCATTTATTTATTTTTGGCTGCGTTGGGTCTTCATTGCTGTGTGCGGGCTTTCTCTAGTTGCGGTGAGCAGGGGCTACTCTTTGTTGTGGTGCGTGGGCTTCTCATTGCGGTGGCTTCTCTTGTTGCGGAGCACAGGCTCTAGGTGTGTGGGCTTCAGTAGTTGTGGCTCATGGGCTCTAGAGCACAGGCTCAGCAGTTGTGGCGCACAGGCTTAGTTGCTCCACAGAATGTGGGATCTTCCCGGACCAGGGATTGAACATGTGTCCCCTGCATTGGCAGGCGGATTCTTAACCACCGTGCCACCAGGGAAGCCCCCACATTCTTAAAAGATACAGTTTACTAAAACTGGCATGAGAATAAATTAAAAAGTAAGAATAAACCCATACCTATTAAAGAAATGGAATTGTAATTTAAAACCTTCACAAAAATATATAGCCAGATCTAAACGGCTTCTCCACAACTTCCATCAAATATTTAAGAAAGAAATAATACAAATACTACACAAATACTTTCAGAAAATAGAGGAGGAGAATTTCCATCTCATTTTATGACATCAGCCTCATAAAGTAAACTAAAAGGTACCAGATAAAGTAAACTAAAATAAAACTATGGCTAATACTCTTCATGAACTTAAAGGCAAAAATTCTTAACAAAATACTGGCAAACCAAACGATACAAACCAAACAATATTTTTTAAGTGTAAGACATCATGTTCAAGTGAGACTTATACAGGACTTCAAAGTTTTACATTTGAAAATCAATCAGTGTAATTCATCACATTAACAAAATAAAAGATAAACCATATGATCATCTCAATAGATAATGGAAAAAGCATTTGACCAAATTTAACACTCATTCATGATAAAAACTCTTAGCAAGCAGGAAATTCTCCGCTCTGATAAAGGGTATCTACAAAAACTTACAGTTAAAATCATACTTAATAGTGAAAGACTGTTTTCCCACTAAGATCAGGAACACAGAACGGACATTCACTCCTTTTCAAAATTGAACTGGAAGCCATAGCCAACGCAATAAGGCAAGAAAAAGAAATACAAGTCATACAGATTAGAAAAGAAGAAAAATGTAATTTGCAGACATGACTGTCTACATAGAAAATCCTAAGGAAATATGAAAAAAACACTAGAATGATTAGTTGCAAAGTTGCAAAACACAGTGTCAATACTTAAAGATCAGGGAATTCCTTGGCAGTCCAGTGGTTAGAACTTGGTGCTTTCACTGCCATGGGCCCAGGTTCAGTCCCTGGTCAGGGAACTAAGATCCTGCAAGCCACATGACATGGCAAAAAGAAAAAAAAAAAAACAGAAAAAAATCAGTAGTATTACTAACAATGATCTATCTGAAACAGATATAAATAATTCCATTTGCAATAACATCAAATACAATAAAATACTTAGGAACAAACTTAACCAAGGAAGTGGAAGATCTATATGCCAAAAACTATAAGACATTAAAGAAAGAAATTGAAGAAGACATAAATAAATGGAAAGATATCCCATGTTCATGAATTGAAAGGGTTATTCCAATAATATTATTAAAATATCCATGCTACCCAAGGCCATCTATAGATTCAATATAATCCCTATCAAAATTCAAAAGAAAATTTTTCACAGAAATAGAAAAAATATCCTAAAATTTATATGGAACCACTAAAGATCTCAAATGATCTTTAGTGATCATTGAGAAAGAACAAAGCTAGAGGCATCTTACTTCCTGATTTCAAACTGTATCACAAAGCTATAGTAATCAAAACAGTATAGCACTGGCATAACAACAGACACAAGAATAAATGGAACATAATAGAAGCCCAGAAATAAACCAGAAATAAATACATATATATGGCATAATATTTGACAAGGGAACAAAGAATACTCAATGGGGAAAGGAGATTCTGTTCAATAAATGCTGTGAAAACTGTATATCCATGCAAAGAATGAAATTAGACCTGTATCTAATGCTATTCACAAAAATTAATTCAAAATGGATTAAGAACTTAAACATAAAATCTAAAGCCATAAAACTCTTAGAAGAAAACATAGGGGAAAATCTCCTTGACTTTGCTCTTGGCAATGATTTTTTTGAGGAAAGCAAAAGCAGCAAAAAACAAATATCAACAAGTTGGACTACATCAAACCAAAAAGCTCTGCACAGTAAAGGAAACAATCAACAAAATGAAAAGGTAGCATAAAGAATGGGGAAATATTTTCAAAGTATATGTCTGATAAGGAGTTAACATCCAAAATATGTAAGGAACTTAAACAACTCAACAGTTAAAAACAAACAAACAATCCTATTTGAAAATGGGCAGAGGACTTGAATTGACATTTTTTCCAAAGAAGACATACAAAGTCATCAGGTACATGAAAAGGTGCTCAACATCACTAATCATCAGGGGAATACAAATCAAAATCACAATGAGATATTACCTCACACATTTTATGGTGGTTATTTCAAAAAGACAAGAGATAACAAATGCTAACATTTGGATGTGGAGAAACAGGGACTCTGGTGCACTGTTAACGACAATGTAAATTTGTACAGGCAGGATGGAAAACAGTATTTTCTTCAAAAATTAAATTAGGTTTCTTTAAAAATTAAAAATGGAACTACCATATGATCCAACAATTCCACTTCTGGGTATATACCTGAAGAAGATGAAATCATTACCTCAAAGAGATATCTACACTTCCATGTTCATTGCAGCATTATTTACAACAGCCAAGACATGGAAACACTCTAAGTGTCCACTGGCAGATGAATGGATAAAGAAGATGTGATAGATAGATAGATAGATATAACATACACATGCACACGTGCACACACACACACACACACACACACACACACACACACAAAATGGAATATTATTTAGACGTAAAAAAGAAGGAAATCTTGCCATTTGTAGCAACATGGATGGATGGACCTGGAGGGCATTATGTAAGTGAAAATAAGTCAAACAGAGAAATACCAATACTGTATGATGTCACTTATATGACAAATTTAAAAACATCAAACTCATAGAAACAGAAAGTAGAATGGTGGTTGTTGTGGGCTGAGGGTGGGGGTGGAATGGGGAGATGTTGTTCAAAGGTTACAAACTTTCAGGTATAAGATGAATTGCTTCCAGGGACCTAACACACCACATAGTGACTGTAGTTAACAATACCGTATCCTGTACTTGAATGTTGCTATGAGAATAGAGATTTAATGGTCTCATTACAGCAACAACAAAATGGTAATTATGTGAGGTAAAAACTAATTTTATTGTGATAAACATTTCATAGTATACACATGTATCAAATCATCACATTGTACACCTTAAACTTACACAATGTTATATGTCAATTATATCTCACTAAAGCTAGGGGAAAAGTAATATTTCTATATACCAGCAATAAACAAACTGAAATGAATTTTTTAAAAGCTTCCGTTTGCAATACAAACATGAAATACCTCTATGAATAAAGATGTGTATGCTGAAAAATAAAAACACGGCAGAGAGAAATAAAAAGAAGACAAATAAATAAATGGAGAAATATACCTATTCTTGAATAGGAAGACTCAATAGAGATAAAATGTCAATTGTCCCCAAACTGATCCATGGACTTAACACAGGCACTTTTTGTAGAAATTGACAAACTGATTCTAAAATTCTAAAAAATATATGGGAACTCAAAGAACCTAGAATAATCCAAATGATTTGGAAAAGAAGAAAAATGTTGAGGATTTAACACTACTTGACTTTAAATCTTACTAAACAATTACAGTAATCAAGATAGTGAACTATTTATTAGCATAAGGATAGACACATACATCAATGGAACAGATTAGGGAGTCTAGAAATGAACTCATATATAAAAATCATCAATTGAGTTTCAACAGAAACAACAAGGTAATTCAATGGCAAAAGGACAGTCTTTTCAAACAAATGGTGCTAGAACAACCAGATATCCATATGGTCTTTACCTCAAGCCATAGACAAATGCTAACTCACAGACCTAAATGTAAAAGGTGACAGTATAAAACTTCCAGAAGAAAATATATGCTAGCTTGGAGTAGCAAAGATCTCATACACAGGACACAACAAACACTAACCACAAAAGAAAAAATTAATAAGTGGAAATTTATCAAAATTAAAACAACTTTTTAAAGGCATTGTTAAGAAAATAAAGTAAGTCACAGACTGGGAGAAAATATTTGCAATATGTACATATGAGAAAAAATTGCATCCAGAATATATTAAAAATTCTCATAATTAAATAACATAAATATAAAAAACTAATTTTTGTAAGGAGGGAAAGATTTGAACAAACACTTTAGAAAAAGAAGTTATACCAGTGTTTACAGGCATATTAAGAGATGCTCAACAAATTATTCATCACAGAAGCATACATTAAAAAGACTGAAAAGACTGACAACACCAAGTGTTGACAAGCATATGGAGAAACTGGAACACATATATTTCTGATTGGCATGTAAAATGATACAACCATGGAAAACAATTTGGTAGTTTCTTATAAAGTTCAGCATACACTTGCTAAGACCTGTCAATTCTACTCCTATATATTTACCCAAAGGAAATGAAAACACATGTCCACATAAAGTCAAATTCACCAATGTTCATAGCAGCCTTATTCATAATTGCCCCAAAGTGGAAACAATCCAACTTTTCCTTCCTTAGATGAATAGACAAACAAATTGTGGTACACTCATACAGTAGAGCTCTACAAAGCAATAAAAAGGAATGAATTTCTGATGTATGAATCACACAAACATTATGCTGAACAAAAAAGATCAGATCCAAGACTATGTACTGTATGATTCCACTGGTATGAAATTCTAGAAAAAGTAAAACTGGGGATAGGAAGTAGATCAGTGGTTGTCAGGGTCCAGGATGTGGGGAAAGAGAATTGACTATAAAAGGGTACAAGAAACTTTCTCAGGTGAGAAATGCCCAGTAGGATAATTATGCTGACTATTACATGGCTATTCTCAGAGCCAGGCTTTGTCAACCCTGGCTCCACTGACATCCTTGGCAGTGTAGTTTTTGTTGTGCAGGGCTGGTCTGTGCATTCCTGGATGTTTAGCAGCATCCCTGCCCTCTATCTCACTAGATGTCAGTAGCACCCCCCCACCCCCCAAGTTGTGTCAACCAAAAATGTCTTCAGACATTGCCAAATATCTCCTGGGGGGTAAAATTGCCTCTGGTTGAGAACCACTAGTCAAAACTCATTAAACAGTAGACTTAAAATTAGCTAATTCTGTTGTACATAAATTATACCTCCAGAAAGCTGATTTTTTTAATGTAGAAGGCAGTTTGGGACTACATGCCTTACACCCGGAAGATATGATTTTACTTTTATGTATTTTACATATCCTTCAGTATAATCATTTGAGTTCTATATTTACTGAAATAATTTTTCTGCAGATTTTTGAAATATTATTCTATTTTTATCTAATATTAAACATTGCTACTGAAAAATCAGGTGCAATCTTAATTCCTGATCCTTGTGACCTTTTCTATCTCTCTGAAAGTTTTTACCCACTTTTTTTCAATCATTATGCTAGGTTCTTATGGACCTATTCAAATTGGAAAATTATGTCCTTCAGTCCTAGAAAATTTTCAAGCAGGATGTATTTTTAAAATTCCTCCAGTTTACTTTCTCTATTTTCTTTTCCTAAAACTCCAGAAAGATGTTGAACTTCCCAAACCTAGCCTTTGATTTTCTCTTTTCTCTCAGTGGTTCATCTTTTTGTCTTGTCATTACTTTCTAAGAGATTCTCTTTATCCTGCAAATCTTACTGGAAATTTTGTTTCAGCTTTCTTTTTTTTTTTTTTTTATTTCAAAGAGCTCTTTCTTGTTCTCAGATTGTTCCTCTTTTCTGTGGACGTTATTGTAATTCAACTATTTTTTCTTCTGGTCTTTGCAGATGTGTCTCCTCTAGAGACAATGCTAATTTCAGTCTCTTATATTAAAGGCTGTCCTCAAATGTGTGGTGATACTTAGCTGTGGGTCCATATTTAACGGGAAATATGAAAGTCTTAAAACTGAGTGTTTGTTCTCTATGCAAGGGTGGAACTTGTTGACTGGTAGACTTCAGGAGGTGATCAAGTAGTAGAAAGTGGACTTTTCTTTCCAGAAAATGTCAGTGTCTGAAGATGTTTTCTCTGGGGACTCAGAGTTCCTTCAAGGATGAATTCTTACCCAAGGGTAAAAGAAACATCTGTAGCTTCCAATGTTCTAGGAAGAGGGCAAGGGAAGCAGGCTGGTAGGGGGCCTCATCATCACTTTTTCAAACATTCATTTAATGTTCCTATTTTCAGCCCAAATCTCATCATTGGCTTCCACTGTGTCCTGTGTCCCTGAGTCTGAAGCCCCTCAAATCCAGATTTTGAAGAAAATGGTTCTTCCTCTGAAGCAGACTAATGGGAATAAGATTGTCACTTCGGTGAGCAGGGTGGACATAGGTATTCAGAGGGGAGCTGTCAAACTCCATTTACAGATGAATCATTCTGTTCCCCCGTTCCTTTAATCTCTGTCTCCTACTGAGCAGAAGTGTGGGTGAAGCTGGGATAAGTTAGATCAAAAATTGCTGTGATTTGGAAAAAGCTCCCTAAGATAAGTCATGAGTTGTGTGAAATGTGATTTTCCAGGATAAAGGAAAAGCTAAAGATGAAGGGGGTAAAAAGAACCAAGTGGAGCCAGTTAAGGGAAGCGCAAAGCTGTAGCACCCAAAGCTGTAGAGCAGAGATCCTTAAGAAGGCTAGGGACCTCCCTGGTGGTGCTGCAGTTAAGAATCCGCTTGCCATTGCAGGGTACACAGGTTTGAGCCCTGGTCAGGGAAGATCCCACATGCTGCGGAGCAACTAAGCCCACAAGCCCCAGCTACTGAGCCGGTGTGCCACAACTACTGAAGCCTGTACGCCTAGAGGCTGTGCTCTGCAACAAGAGAAGCTACCACAATGAGAAGTCCGTGCACCGCAACGAAGAGTAGCCCCCGCTCGCCGCAACTAGAGAAAGCACATGCATAGCACTAAGACTCAATGCAGCCAAAAATAAAAGAAAAATTTAAAAAAGAGAAGAAGCCTAACTCAGCTGGAATAAAGTGCATGGGACAGAAAAAAGGGAGCATTCAACATAGAGAAAGTGGCCTATGGGATTGGTACCAAGACTCTGTCAATCGCAAATATAGGATCTTTCCATGAAAGTAACCCTGGAACTGCAGAAGATATGTGGAGACCCTGGGATGAGCAGAGGTGCTTTTATGGACTTGTGTGTCTGTAGGAGAAGGTGGCTTTTCCTTGGAGAAAGAACAGCTGTAAAATGATAAAACGGAAAAGGGATGGTAGGGGTTCTTTTCCTCCCCGCAAGCAATGGTCCGTTTGTCCTCAGGAGTAAAATCAGACCTTGCAGAAGTACAATATGGGTGAGGAGTTAACAGATATATAACTTGAGGCTAAACATCCTTAGGCAGTTGCTTCCTCATCCCTCCTCCTCCAATCCCCCAGAGCTGGGGATTACAATTTAAAGAGCATCTTCTTCTAATGCTGTTTCTCCCTGCAGGCAACAGTAAAGCCCTGACTTGGAGAGGAGTGAGGAGCTCTGCCCCCCAGGGCACATTTCCCCCTTCCTCCCTAAACTCCAGAAACTGGCACCAGCTGGCTCTGGTGCATCACTGGAGGAAAGCTGACACCCTTCAAGAAAACGATCTCAGAGGCCAAATCAACAAGACAATTGAAGAACACAGCCTCTTCAAAAATAAAAACACTATTCAGGATTAAAGATTCCACCAGAATATTAGGACACAGAGGCAAGAAGTTAAAACTAGCCTAATTCGCATATCTCTTTAAAAAGAATTTTAAAAATACTAGCAACATGAAACAGAAAAGCAAGCAAACAAAAGCATCAAAATATAAATAATAGGTACAAAAACGTAATATTTGAAATAAAGAACCCTCTAGATGACATAAAGGGCAAAACGGAAATAGCCTAGGAACAAGGTAACAATTTGAAAGATCAGGTTGACCAATTCTCCCAGAAGGAAGAAGAAAAGTCAAAGAAACAGAAAATATAAGAGAAAATTGAGGTGATATAGAGGTTAGAAGTAGAAGTAAGTGGTAACATATAAATAATAAAAGTCCCAGAAATAAACAAATAATAAAAATGGAGAGTAAGAATAATTTTGAAAAATAATAGACTAAATTCCTCCAAATTGAAAAAGATTAGAAACCTCAAATTTAAGGAACCCCTAAGCTGATAAAAAAAAATTTTTTAAGACAGATGGTAAAACCCACACCTATCCATGTTATTGTGAAAAGTAAGAATGCCAAAAAGATGATTTTTAAATGTTTCCAGGGGAAAAAAAGCAGATTTTGATTGAAACCACATTTCCAAACAACAACAATAGATGCAATAACTCAATGGAATTATATTTTTTTAAGTATTGAAGGAAAAGAACTTTAAACCTGAAATTTTGTAACCAACTGAACTGCCATCCAAATATACAGGCATGACATTTTTTATTTCTCAGGCATACAAGCCCTCAGATGTTTCACCACAAAGACTTATAAAAATGGTTTTATATAAAATATTTGAATAAGAAGAAAGACAAATGCAAGAGATGATGCAAGAGATATATATCTAAAGGAGAAGGGATTAAGTAACCTGAAAGAATTTGTATTGTCTTAAATAAATAGCTAAGACTAAAGAAAAAGATAAAAATATCAATAATAGTGTAAATTAAGAGTGTAGATAATAACTACATGATAGGGGTTGACAGAGGTGAGAAGAAACTAAGAATGAAAGTTCTTATTGGGGAGATATTGATATAATTTTTTCAAAAGCAAGAAAAGATTTAACAAATATAGAAAACTTGAGACAAAGAAGACAGAATTAAGTCCAAATACATCAATAAGTAAAATAAATATATTTGGATGAAACTCACCACTCAAATTATTAACAGATTGAATATTTTAAATACAGGTATGTGTTATCTGTAAGAGACACTCATTAAGAATAAGGATATGCAAAGTTTGTAAATTTAAAAAAAAGATTGACAATGGCAGGGTAGGCAAATATGAACCAAAAGAAAGCCATGTAGCTTATCAGTATCATTAAACTAGACTCTAAGACAACAAGTACTATGAGGGATTAAGAGGGTTACCATAAAATAATAAAAGTTTTAATTCACCAAGAAGAGAGCAACTTTAAATATAAATGCACATAAAATAGCCCCATATATATTAGGTAAAATTTTATAGAACAAGGGTGAATTTAGCAAGGCCTTTTTAGTTATTGATAGATCAAAAGGAAAAAAAAAATCAGCAAGGATATAGAAAATATGCACCACTCAGTAACAAGTTGTGACCCACTTAAATAACATCTCACATAGAATTCTTCCAAATAATACAGAATATACATTTTTCTCAAGCACACCTGGAATATATGCAAAAATCTGATCATGTACTGGGCCATTTAGAAAGTCTCAATAAATTTCAATCTTAAGTATTGGGTTGGCCAAAAGGTTTGCTGGGGTTTTTCCATAAGGTGTTATGGAAAAACCCCAACAAACCTTTTGGCCAACCCAATGTAAAGCAGACTGGGAACTCTGACCATCAATGAAATTAAATCAGAAGTTTAAAATATAAATTTAAAATGCCCAAGTATTTAGCAGTATTGCTAAATAACTCATGGAATAAAGGGGAAATATCAAAATTTTAAAAATTTAATACCTAAGACTAACTGACAATAAAAAAACCATATATTAAAATTTCTGGGATGCAGCCAATGTGTACTTTGAGGAAAAATTATAGCTAAATACTTACATTAGAATGGAAGAAAATCTCAAAATTAGTGAGTTGTGTGCTCTTAAGAGATTCAGGGAACAAAACAAACTCAAAGAAATTAGAAAATAAAAATAGAAACAGAAGTCAACAAAATAGAACACAAAAACACAATAGAGAAGAACCAAAAAGCTAAGAGTTGGTTCTTTGCTAAAACTAACATAAATTTCTCAAGATTTATCAAAATAAGAAGATAAAAGTCAAAATAATCAGTATTATGAATTAAAGGGAAGTACACATAAAGTGTACATAAAAAATAATACAAGTATGATCAAAAATGATATGCCAACAATTTTGAAAACTTCGACAAATTCCTACAAAGATATAACTTACTAAAACTGACTTAACAGTGATATAATTATCAAAGAAACTAGCACACTGGCTAAAGTTATTCCCCCCAGACAAAAAAGTACCTGGCCCAGATGGATTTACAGGTGGGGTCAAACTTTCAAGGAACAGATCATCTCAATTTGATACAAATTCCTCCAGACCATCAAAAAAAAAAAAAAAAGAGAGAGAGAGAGAGATTATTCCCAAGCTCGTTTTACAAGGGGAGATGTTGGAGGATAATGAGCAATGAACAAAAGGAAGAAAAATCTCTGCTCTCGTGGAACTTACATTCCAGGGTGGGTGTGGGAGGGGTACACAATAAATGAGTAAAATATGCAGTATGTTAGATGGTGGTAACTGCTGAAGAGAAAGATAAAACAAGGAAGACAAACAGGAAATGGCTCGTGCTGTTCAGAATAGGGTGGGCAGGTAGGACTCCCGTGTGATGAAGACCTGTAGGAGGTAAGAGAAAGATCCATGGGTGACCGGGAAAGCACAGGGCAGTCAGAGGGAGCAGACGCACAAAGGCCCCGAGGCTGGAGCATGACGGCTGTGTTCAAGGAATGAATGGATGACAGGGTGGCCAGGATTGGGCAGGCAAGGAGGAGGAGAGTAGAAAATGAGGGGCCAACCTAGGCTTTGATTCCAAGCACCGTGGGAGAGAGAAATTCTGGTACACCTCTCTTAGGAAAGCAGGCTTCACCACCACCACCGCAAAGTCAGCCATGAGGCCCCAAGTGGCAGTTTGAGGCGACACAGAAACAGCATTTTTCAGATAGGCGTGATGCAGAAACAAGAAGCCAATTTGCAGAATGTCAGCAGAGACTGTGCACATAGCCAGAAAGAAAGGGAATGGAGTCTGACAGTATCTGTGTTTTAATATTGCTTACAAAAATGGACTTACAGCACCTCAGTGAGGCTGGCCATGCAGGGATGATTAGGCTAACTTACAGATAGGAAAAAATGAGGCTCAGAGAGGTTAAGTGACTGTCCCAAGGTCACACAGCTGGTAAGTGACAGAGCTGGGACAAAGCCCAGACCTTTTGTCCGGGGCTGCACCCACCCTGCTGTGCTCCCTGGCTCAGGGTCTGTGGGATGCACCCCTCAGATTGTACCTTATTTCTTCCTGTAAGTCATTATTCTCCCTCACTCGTTTTTCCTCTTTGCAGTTTGTCTCATCAGCCCCTTGTTTCATGGTTGCTTTTACAAGTAGCCTGAGTTAACCTCCATAGCTATGATTTCATTGACAATAAAACAGCTTTATTCCATGAGTCTCTTTCAACTCTGTGAACATATTTTTGTTCAAAATAACATCTTCAGCAAATGGAAAAAAGCAAATTCCACTTCCCCCGACCCAACCCTTCTAACACAAAATAAACCACAGGCACGGGTTACCAGGGTATTTGAGAGTCAGCCTGTGGAACCGGCCGTCTCTCGTGGCGGAGCCCAGCCCGGGTGTCCTGCAGGCTTCCCTCCCCAGAGCCCTGGGGCCGCATCCTGGGAAGGAGGGAGCCCCCGCCGAGCTGAGCTGGACGCTGGGCGGACTTTATAAATAGTCCTTGCTAGGAACAGGCTCTCAGATTCAGCTCCTGCCCACTTCCTCCTGGTGGCCGTATTTTATTTTTTAACCCACAACGGCCACCTTGTACTGACCACCCCCTCACCAGAGAAAAACACCCTGTGTGGGATTCGTAGCCCTGCAGCCCGCCTCCCACCCACTCCGGCCACCCCATCTCGACTCAGGTGAGAGCCTCTTCAGAGGCAGGATCTGATCTCCTCCCCACCCACACCTGACTGCTGCTCTTAGAAGAGGAGGGACCATGATTTCTACAAGTAAAGATAACCCCCGCGTTATCATAGTCACGTTTGTAGAGCGCCATACAGCTCACACGTGGAGCCACCCGTGGCCCTGGGACAAGCCAGGCACCATACGTACTGGGCTCACCAGGGCCCTTGAAGGTCAGTCTTCCTCCCAAGCTCTGGCCAGGTCTCCGCCTGATGGGCAGCCCACCGCCAGCCCCCTCAAGCAGCCCAGTTCATCGGCAGACAGCTCTCCCCGTCAGAAAGTTCTCCCTACGAAGCCGAATCCCACGTCCTCAGACCTCAGCCGGGCCCCACCAGGGGCTTCTGGCCGAGCTTCAAGCTCCCTACCCCTGCCACTGCACTTTCCAGGTATCAGAGGCGGACCAGTGGGCACCCTGGTCCGTCAACTACTCCTGTGTCTGGGTTCTGAGCTTCGCACCTCATGTTCTCTCCTCTCTTATCACCTGTCTGTACAGAGCGAGATCCTCTTCTGATTAGCTGCATCACGAGCTCCCAGCCCGTGGGTGTCTGTGCGGGCCAGAACCTGAGCACCTGCTTGTCCAGTTGACCCGCACGGTCCTTCATCAGCTCCATCCGCTAGGGGCTACTCATCCTCCCATCCGACAGCCGAGGTGGCGGCAGCTCCAAAGTGAACCAGGAAGCCTGACTGCAGAGCCAGTGCCCAGCACCTAGAAAGTGCCAAGGATGTGAGAGGTCTCTGGTGGGGCAAGAAAGAGCCAGAAGGTGCAGCAGGAACAGATACAAAAGATGAACCTTGAACTCCGAGTTCATAACCGGTGGAGGCCATCAAAGAGAGGAATGCAAGGAGTGCCATCAGAGACGGATTGAAGGATGCTTCGGATTCCAAGTGGGTCAGACAGGTTCCAGGAAGAAGAAACAGAACGAGCAAAGGCATGTGGGGTGTGTCTTGGGAACATCTGCGAGATTGGGCTGGACGGAGGGTCCTTTAGCAAATCCCCACGGAAGTCTCGCTGGGCTGGGCTCCCCTGCAGGCCAAGGTCTCAGGTTCTGGAGCTCTCAGGGGACCTGGAGAAGGAAGACCAGTGAGCAGGCAACAGTTGCCTCCACACCGACTAACCCGTCCTTTCTCCCCACTCCTCTGGCCACCCGGAGAGGTGTCTCCTGTGCCACAGACACGCAGCCCACGCAGGACACGCTACCCCTTGAAGCCAAGCTGGGAGCAGCCCAGCCCTCTGCCCCGGACGGCTCTGCTTGGGCACCAGCTATACTTTTTATTTGCTCCTTTTTGCTTCAGCTCAGGTTAGTGCCAATAACATCTCAGCCATGAATGGAACAGATACATGCAAGCATTTTTACTGTTAAAATAATGTCTTCCTTGTATTAACGTTCATAATTGAGGGTCACATACAAGCAACAAGCAGACTGGAAACACCATCCCTGGTTGACTTGTTGACAAAATAGTTCACAAGCCATCCTCAGGCCCTCAGTCATGGAGCTGGAAAGAAGCTTCCAGTTGCTAAATGAACCACAGCAGACACCAAATAAAGCCATTCATCTCGAAATCATCTCAGAACCCGGGGTGCCTTCGAAAGCACGCAAGTTCAAATGGCCACGTGCTGGCGCAAAACGCTGACCCTCAAACATCACATTTCTGCTTTACTGGATTTTTGTACTTTTTCAGTGAGGTGTCTAGGCACTTCATTTGGCTGGGAGTCTTGGAATGCTGGTGAGTACGTTGGCTCCCCTAAGGCCCCAGAAAATGTCTCCAGCTGGTGCTGCCGTGATTTGAAAAGTCCCTCCAGGTTCCTCTCTCTTACTTCGTATGTGACCACAGTGACTCGGTTCCATCCCAGGCCAGCAGTATTCACTGAGTATCTATTACGCCTCCAGGAAATTCTGAAGAATCCACCATCTAATACGTCACCCACTCTATCCTGGCATGTACACTAAGACTTCTCAGACCGCACGTCGTGATTTGGGCCCGTACAACCCACTGTTTCCGTAGGTTTAGGGTGAGCAAAGGTAACTCTGAGTTCACCCTGCCCTGCAGCCCACAGAGGAATTTATATAACTGTTACAGCTTTAATACAAGCAGGAGATAAAGAGTGATGGAGTCTGAGGCAAACAAATTACAGAAGGAGGGAATAATTGCAACTCAGAAGTCCTCCGTGGAAGAGGTGGCCTATCCCTGCAGCTTAGAGCATGGGTAGGATTCCAGGAAGTAGGCAGGGGCTGGGAAAGCAGTGTTCCTGCTTGAGGGGGAAATGGGGATGTGCCTGGTACACGTAGGAACGGTAGGTGATGCTCCCCTATACCTTGGAGTGGAGTCGAACTCCAGGAAGATGGGACAGGAAAGTGGGCTGGGTCCAATGTGGCAAGGTCTTGAATGCCACGCCCACCAGTGTGGCAAGCTTCTCCTTTCCCTCGTGACTCAGCTCAGCTGCCTTCCCCGGCCTCTCGCAGAGCCACGGCCTGCCACGTGGCTCAGTTCTGCCCACAGAATATGCTAGGAGTGATGGAACGTGCACACGTCCAGGCCTGGCCTGAATCCCTGAATCCCCTCCTCAGGCCGCAGCTGGGCCTCCGTCCGGGGGCTTCTGCTGCCGCTGTAGTTCAGACCGCAGCACCCACGGCAACTTGGAGCCACACCGTGGAGACGGCCGGCCCTCTGCCACCTCCTCCTGGTTGACTGCGACGCAGAGCGTGACACCCCTCCCAGCCCCTGCTTCCTTCCCACAGGGCTGAGCGAGCGGCTCTCGCAAACCGTGCTGGCCACCGAGTCAGCGCCCGCCTCGTGAGCTCCCGAGTCAGCATCTCTCCAGCCAGGGTACCCGGGCGGGAGGGGCGGCTGCGTGCTGTCCCTCGGCCCCCACGAGCTGGGCTTTAGGAAGGCAAGCAGGTAGCGGTGCGGCTGCCGGTGCGGACGTGGAAGCAAAAACCACGGCAGACGCCTGGCTGGAAACTACTTGAAAGGCTGGTGAGCGAGGAGGTGCTAGCAAAGGCAGCGACCGAGTGAGGAAGGAAGCCCGTCCACTGCCCTCTTCCTGTCAACTGCTCTGCCCCGCCTACTGAAATGGATTTTTCTCGCAGGTCTCTGCCACAACGCAGTCTTCTTTCTTCATTAGCCTTTGACACTGTTAACCGTCAACTGTTCACCCCTGTTAACTGCCCCCTTTCTCTCGGCCCTCTGCTCCCTCTGCTTCCCCAGCCCTTCCCATCTCTGAACCCTCTTTCTCGCTCTCCCCATCGGCTCTTCTCTTCCCACCAGGCCCTCAACACAAGTCACCCCGACGCTTCTGGCTTCTCTACTCTAGAAGCACGGAAGCCCTGGGACTCGCATTCACCATTACGGCCTTCCTGCCCACGAGCCCCGGAACGACCTCACCAGGCCTAACTTCTCTCCTGAGCTCCAGACCAAAGCGTTCAAAGTGCCATCTGAGCGGCCTGCACAGCTGTCCTTGCAGGCACCTCGATGCCACCTGCCCGAAACGGAATCCCTTCTCTCATGACTCCTCCCTCCACTCGCCGCCCTCCAGGCAAAGCTGCTCCCCCAGCCCCAGCTGTCTGGGACCAGAGAGCTGGCGGCCAGCATGTCGTGAAGAGCTTGAACATCTCACTGAACTCAAGGCGTGACCTCCCCCCCAGAGTCTAAGAACTGCACCCTGAGTCCCAACACCTTGTGAAAACTGACCTAACATTCATTCCAGCTTTACAGCATGTTGCCCCATTATCGCGATTCCTGCAAAAGCACATCTCCCGCTCCCGTGGCAAGGTGTCTGCTCCGCCTACCAGCTTCAGCAGGACCAGAGACAAGCTCATTTCAAGGCAGGTGGCCCTTCCTTACTGTCTCCTCTCTTATCTTGGGTCTCAGTTCCCCAAAGGGTTCATCGAGTTTCTTTTCACCTCTCCAATTCAAAGATTCCTTTTCAGAAAGTAAAAGCCGAAGATCATTTGAACCGTTTTGCTTGTTCTCCGTCATCACGTGGTAACTGGCATTTCCTCCAGATTGCAGGCCTGGCCCTTCCTCATCTTCCTGCTGAGGATATAGCTGGCAAACCCCTTTAATTCTCTTTCCACTTTCACAACTTTTAATTCACTCCATACTCTACCTGAATTAGGTGGACTCTTTGGGTCACAGATGGTAGAAATCCAAGCTTAGGAGGGATTTATTGGGTCCTGGGGCCACAACACAAGGAGAGTAGGCCAGGCCAGAGACAGCCAGGTCCGGGCCTCAAGCAGGGACTCCAGAGTCACCGGGCCCACCCTGTCTGCCCAACTTCCGTTTCTCTCTGTGCACAGACATCTTAGCCAAACCAGCTTCTGCAATGGGTGGATTCCTGACAACAGCAGCTCAGACTTACATCCTTGACAGCTCTTTATCCAGGGAGTAAGAGCCTTTCTCTGGGCTCCAGCAGGGACACCCTGGTTAGCTCAGTGTGGCTCAACCTCATTGAACTCTTGGAGCAGTCACTGAGATCAAAGTGGTGCAATGATTTATCCATCCAGGGTCACATGCCCATTTCTGGGCTCAAGAAAATAGAGTCTGCTACCGGAAGAAAGGAAGACAAGGTGTGAGCAGGTGTGAGATGCTGCCATACTGGCCTCCCTGTAAATGCACGTCCCTCAGTTCCTGACCTGTCCTCTCTGGTCCGGTGTGGGGGACAGTGCCAAGGTTCCAGGCGGTCTGTCGTGAATGGAGAACAGGAAATGAGTCTTCTCCACATGCTGGGAAGAGAGGAATATTACAGAATTCCAGTCCAGGAACTCTGCAGGGACAGTGACCTCCAGGGATCACTTCTGGCTGCAATGGTCTGCGTTTCTGTGACCCCAACTCCAGGTAATGCTGCCCTTTGGCACCATCTCTCCTCCGTTTCTGCTCCCTCACTACTCTTGCCTCTTATCACCAATCTCTGCAACCACCGTCAAGCCCAGAGTGCTCCCAAATTCCTAGTTACGGCCCCTTACCTGAGAGCATTCATCCCCTAAATTTACTCTCCATAAAGGCTAAAACCTTATGTGGTTCATCTCAGCTACGTGCTTGGGAGGAGGGCTAACTGCTGAGTAATCTCGCCACCCCAAGCATGAATGACAGGTATCGTTAACTCTACTGAATTTATACTGGGTAGGAGGTTATTATGGGCTGCTTTCCACCCCACCAAAAGCCCATATGTTGAAGTCCTAACCCCCAGCACCTCAGAATGGGACCATATTTAGAGACAAGGTTTTTAGAGAGATAATTAAGTTAAAATGAGATCACTAGGGTGGGTGCTAATCTGACGGGTGTCCTTATAAGAAGAGGGGATGAGGACACAGACACACACAGAGGGACGACCATGTAAGGACACAGGGAGAAGACGGCCATCTACAAGCCAAGGAGAGAGGCCTCAGGAGAAAACAGCCCTGTGGACATCCAGCCTCCAGACTGTGAGGGAATAAATGTCTGTTGTTTAAGCTGCCTGGTCTGTGGTACTTTGTCCCGGCTGCCCGAGCAGACAAACACGAAGGTGAAGGTAGCCAACTTCAAGCTGAGGGGCCAATGCCACTGCACAGTCCAGAGGTGACTGTGGCCGCAGGCTTTATTAAAAAAAGTCTAGCCTGGAATGGGATCACCAGAGATCCAGCTCTGTGTCCATCTCTGCGTTAGCTGAACTCACCAAACGTAGGCTTGGTTCCTGCCTAAATTGACTTGCAAGTGGTTCGATTCAGAATATAATCCAGGGTGAGTGGCAGGGCCTGTGTTTTGGTCGAATGCGAAGGACGTGTGCCGTCTGCTTTTTAAAGCTCCCGGCCCCCTGTGTCCAGCCCTGGCAGGAGGGCAATCAGAGGCCCTCCCCAGAGGCACACACACACACACACACACACACACACACACACACACACAAAAGCCCTCTCACCACGTGCAGGGAACCAATAGGTCATGGAACTGGGGGGAGGGGCTGGGGAAAGAGGAAGGTGACCCCAGCAGGGCAGCGAGGGCAGCAGTGAGATTTGAGGAGTTTCTCCAAGGACCGGCCCCAGACGCCCACTGGGGAGCCCCAGGGACTGTGGGTGCCGGGTGCCTCCAGACCCTCCCGAGTCTATTTATTTCCAGCGCAACGGGGGTGTTAACTTCGATTTCTTGACAATGGCGACGTCTGTACTGCAACCCGCCCACGAGCTACCCACCTCAGCCTAATGTGTGCCGTGTTATGGGCTAATCAGGGGGGGCTTCCAGGAGGCACACTTCCTTTGCTGGTGAGTTTTCATACACATATTATCTGTACCAAATGGAAGGCTCATTCCAAGCAAAGCCACTATGTAACCTTAAATTATTTTTGCCTGTGAAAATCATAAACGCCCAGAGCTAGGAGGCATCTGAGTGACTGGGGTGGCGGCCCTTAGGAGGGACGGGAGGGAGAGGCTGTGGAATGTCGGGCAAGAGTGAACCTTGCAGCCCAGCTCATGTTCCTCCACCTACTGGACTGTGACCCTGGGCAAGGCTCCAGGCTACCTGGCCTCAGTTTCTTCATCTCTGAAATGGGGATAATTATGCCTGCCGTGCAGGTTGTTATCAGGATTAAAGAGAACGTTTAAGAAGTGTCTTCTGCCACGGTTAGCACAGCAACGGCACTCAAAAAGCAAGGCATTAGGACTAGATTTGTAAGGTTTTTTTTGGTTTTGGGTTTTTTTTTAATTTATTGGCTGCGTTGGGTCTTCCTTGCAGTGCGCGGGCTTCTCTTGTTGTAGAGCACCGGCTCTAGGCACAGGCTTCAGTAGTTGTGGCACTCGGGCTCAGCAGCTGTGGCTTGTGGGCTCTAGAGCGCAGGCTCAGTAGTTGTGGTGCATGGGCTGAGTTGCTCCGCGGCATGTGGGATCTTCCCGGACCAGGGATCGAACCCGTGTCCCCTGCATTGGCAGGCGGATTCTTAACCACTGCGCCACCAGGGAAGTCCCTGTAAGTTATTTTTTGTTGACAAGCTTGTGCAGGTGACTCTGGCTCCCCAGGGTGTGCCCTCCCCCCGCCCACCTCCACGTGGCTCCCTGACCTAGAAGGCCACCCCTCTTCCTCTGGGAATAATAATAACGATAATAATAATACCCAACACTTAGTGTGAGGCAGTGTTATATGTATTCACCTGTTAAGTCCTGCTATAGTTCTATGGTACCTTTTACATTTCCCATTTTACAGATGTGGAAACTGAGGCCCAGAGAGATCCAGTAACTTGCCCAGTGTCACACAGCTAGGATGTGGTGAGCCTGTGTGAGAACCCACACTCCCAGAAAGGGGCCACCCAGCATCCCTGAGGAGTTGCCGAGCTCTCAGCCTGCAGTAGTCAGCCAACGTGGCGGGGTCGTTTTCTTGGTGAGAGGACGCTGCTCACGAGGGGCCCAGGAGCACTTGGGTGGGGAAGCCGGACGGCCGGTCCTGAGGGGCCCATGCGGATAACC
The DNA here is from genome assembly GCF_008692025.1 of Phocoena sinus. Taxonomy (NCBI): domain Eukaryota; kingdom Metazoa; phylum Chordata; class Mammalia; order Artiodactyla; family Phocoenidae; genus Phocoena; species Phocoena sinus. The sequence goes on along the minus strand of NC_045773.1, from coordinate 101,048,692 downwards.
ACGCCAAGGCCACGGCAAGCTGACTCAGCCGGGGACGCTGCTGGTGCCCCAGGGAGGAAAAGTGGCCAGCTGAGCAATCTGACTTTCCCCACCATCTTCTCCCAAAATTTATTTCTAACTAAATGACTACAGGCAAAACGTGAGAACGAGGACCTGTTTGAAGGGCAGTAGATTTACTAAAATAACCCATATGGGAGAAGGTGGTTTCTGAGGGTGGAAAAAATGAGGGGCGTGGGAGAAGGGGAGAAGTCCTTTCATGGTTGCAGAAAGTATCTGTCCAGTGAAGAAGCGGGGGTAAACCAAAAGCATTCACTATGAGTAGAACTCTACCTTAAGTTTCCTGTTCTCACTTTCTCTTACACCAAAAGGTGGTTTTCTAGGGCTTCCCTGGTGGCGCAGTGGTTGAGAGTCCGCCTGCCGATGCAGGGGACACGGGTTCGTGCCCCGGTCCAGGAAGATCCCACATGCCGCAGAGTGGCTGGGCCCATGAGCCATGGCCGCTGGGCCTGCGTGTCCAGAGCCTGTGCTCTGCAACGGGAGAGGCCACAGCAGTGAGAGGCCCGCGTACCGAAGAAAAAAAAAAAAAAGGTGGTGTTCTCTTTTCCACCAGTAATTCTTCACACCCCAGTCTCTTCCTGCAAAGTGACTTTGTAACTTCAGCTTGTGCCAAAGGATCTAAAACTCTCTCAGCCCACCCTTCCTGCTTTGCTCACATGGTCCAGCCGAGCTGCTGTATTACAGGTGCCGGGGTGAGGAGCAACTCATAAACCCTGGGAGTGCTGTACCTAAGCTTTTCGATGACTAACACAAAGTAAGGGGATGAGAAAGGAGGGCCCAGGGTATCCAAGTTTGGTTTCCTTGGCAGTGAATTCAAAACTCAGTGTCTAGATTGCATTTTAAGTCTCAGATTAGCAAAAAAGGACTTTTTCCCCATGTGGTAAATAATTAACCCAGTTCTTCCAAGCACATTTTTTAAACTGCAGAAACCATTCATGTTCACTCAGGTGACACAAAACCATCAATCTTGCAATTGAAGATCCTGCATCGAATCTTGACACAAAACCATCGAATCTTGCAATTCATGTGTCTTTTCGCTTGGCCCCTATAAACTAGATGTTGGTACAATGTACCACTCATAGCAGGAAATCCCAGATCTGCCCAGGCCAGAGGGAGGCCAGCCCCCCTTTAACCTCCACAGCGTGGAAATGTCCAGAAGAAACCTCGGGGAGGGGCGCTTGGGGTCAGAAGGTCCAGACCAGACACAGACTCAGCCTCTGACCACCAGCACAGTCATATGATTTCAAAAGGAAAACACAGGGCAGTTTTCCTGTCTTGTCTTATTTTGAGTTTTGAAAAATGGAAAACTTGCAAGAAAGAAAGGAGAGAGAAAGCAGAGCTGAGGACGAGAATCACAAAAAAGGAAGAAGGAGGAAGGGACAGAGGAGAGAAGAGAGAGCTGTCCTCGACTCAGCTGTGATTTGCTTTTCTACAGCGCCTTTGTCCACTTCCCAGGGGCTTTCCTGCACCCGTCACCGCAGCCTCACGAGGTCAGAAGGGCGAGGAGACAGTCCCCTGGGTCACCGATGACCCAGCAAGGTGAAGCGACCTCTCACTCAGCTGGGCTTGTGCCCGTGGGTTGTGCCCCTGGTTCTTGGTTGACATGTCCTCTGTACAAGCCCCTAATGACCCACTGCAGCCCTAAGTCCTTTAGGACAAGTAAAACAAGTAGTTTATAAATTTGACTGAACTCATGGATAATGATGGTTTTTTAAAAACCATTTTATTGAGGAAATTTTAAGCTTATACAGAACTGAGGAGACTAGTATGAAGAATCCCCCTGTGTACAGTTTCAACAACTTTCTCCCTTACTATTTTTATCTACCCCCCTCCACAAACTGACACCCTTTCTTCTGGAGCTTAAAACAAATCTCAGCCATTGTATCATTTCACCTGTAAATACTTCAGTGTGCATCTCTAACAGATAGGACTTTTAAAATATAACCACAACACCATTGCCCTACCCAGCAAAACCAACATCATCTAACAGACATTCCTGGTTAAATTTCCCCAATTGTTTCAGAAATATCTTCTTCCAGTTGGTGGCTGAAACTCAAAGGAGTATTGACCTTCTGGAGAATCAAAGCAGAAGCAAAGGGTTTTGCCTTTGGACTTCTCATCTGCCTTGTCCCTTCCTCCCGACCTCCCCTGCACCTGTCACTCCCTAATCAGAGCCAGGGTTCGGGGGACCCTTTCAGAGTGCTGGTGAGCAGGGTTCCTGGAGCCGTGCAGGTGAGACTTGGGAAAGCGTGGCCCTGACACCAGCTCCTCTTCCAGGAGACCCCGTCCTCACCAGAAGAGATGCCCTTTCTCCATCTGCATTCCAGGCAGGGCCAAAGAGCTCAGAAAGATGACCTTTATGAAGAGCCAGCACCCACTGCAGACCCTCGTGTCTCTACATGCACCGCAATCAAAGATACTGGATACACTTAGGATGGGTCCCTGAAGAACGTGGGTTCTGAAGGGTGAGGGGAAGAGACACACTTGGCTATTGACAGGAGCAAATGCGTAACTACTCCTTTAGAGGGCTCTGCGTGTGCAAAATCACTTGTGCACACGCCATGGAGTAGACGCCATGGGGAGAAACCCAGGGAGAGTGGGACTTCCCTGCCAAAGGCTGAGGCCAAATGCGACAGAGCCCGGTGGTCTTCCTTCCTGGGGTTCTGTGCCCTCAGTAACGAGATCTGTGTTCAAGCTACAGGTTCTCATAGAAATCACACTGTGTGTTAGTTATAAGTTTAAACAACGGAAAGAAAGAATTTTGTTTAAACCCGATCAGCCCTGCTGATAAAAATAGCTCTTAACACTTTAGTAAACTTTATTTCCAGCCTGTGTTTGCTTCCCCAGATATGAAAAGTTAACTCATCTGCTTACAGATATTTTAGGAATCCTTCCCATATTTATAAAATGAGTTCTTGATTCCAGAGGGATAAATTCTGAAGGCAGTATTATTGGGGATTAAAATCAGAGGCTCCAGAATCAGATCCCAGCACTTATACTCCTGATAGCTATTTGACTTTGGACAAGCTAGCCTCTTTGGTATGGTTTTCCTGCCTACAGACTGAGGACAAGAATATCTCCACCACATGTGACAAGATAACATGTTCTCATTCAACAAACCTTTCATGAATACCAGGCGCTGTTCTAGGTGTCAAAGACACTCCTGTAAACAAGCCCCGCAAGGGTCTTTTGCTCTCAAAGCTTCCATTCTGGTTGGGAAAGCAAAAATCAAGAGAAAAGGAAATAGCAGGTGAGAATGAGTTCCATTCTGACAATTTTTTGAAAGGCAGTGCAATAGAGCGTGTCTAGGTGACCTAGGGAGGCTTTGTGGAAGTGGAGGTAATTAAGCGGAGACCTGAATGATGCATGAGGAGCCAGCCATGCGAAGATCTTGGGGAAAAGTATTTTAGGCAGAGGGAACAGCAAACTCCAAGGTCCAAGGGCAGGTACAAGTTTGGAGTGTTTGAGAGGCAGAAATGAAGGGGCAGAGTGTGCAAAGCGTGGCCAGTGAGGCAGGCGGGGCTTGAGTCTGACTCTTGTAGGACTTCAGAAGGAGACTGGCTCTGTTCTAAGGGCCGCCTAAAGCCGCTAGAAGGTTTGAAGCACAGTGTTGCTTCCCTGACTCACTTTCCAGCATAGTCACCGTGTGCTGTGCAGAGACGTGGTGGAGAAGGGTAGGACCAGTCAGGAGAGTGTCGGAGTAGCCCGGCTGGGGAAGTGGCTTAGGCTAGGATTCGAGCCATGCTGATGGGGAGAAGTGGTAAGATTTGGAAGACATTTCCCAAAAAGTCTGCCAAGACTAGGTGGATGTATGAAAGGAGCAAGAGAAAGAGATGCATCAAGAATGATTCCTGGGCTTCCCTGGTGGCGCAGTGGTTGAGAGTTCGCCTGCCGATGCAGGGGACACGGGTTCGTGCCCCGGTCCGGGAAGATCCCACATGCCGCGGAGCGGCTGGGCCCGTGAGCCATGGCCGCTGAGCCTGCGCATCCGGAGCCTGTGCTCTGCAACGGGAGAGGCCACAACAATGAGAGGCCCACGTACCGCAAAAAAAAAAAAAAAGAACGATTCCTGTGTTTGAGGTCCCAGAGAGTAAGATGGTGGTGCCCTTTACTGAGGCAGAGAAGACCCGGGAGAAGCCACCATGAGAGGGTAGAAAAGCAAGAGTTTGTTCTGGCCACCTGAGTCTGAGATGCTTAAAAACCACCTACACGGAGGTGTCAAGTGGGCAGGTGGGGTTAGGAATCTAGAGATCCAGGGGGAGTCAAGCTATTGGGAGTCTTCAGTATACAGGTGGTGTGAAAGCCAGATCTTTAGGGAGAAAACAAGAGAAAGAAAGGGGATCCACAGCTGAGTCCTAGAATATTCCAACATCCAGAGGTCAGACACAGGGGGAAGATACTGAGAAGGAACAGCCGGTGAGGTGGCAGGAAAACCAGAAGAATGGGTTGGAATGGAAGCTCAGACAAATGTTTCCAACAGGAAAGCATGGTCAGACTTGCCAATTGTTGCTAAAAGACGCAGTACGAGGAGGACAGCAAAGGACCTCCGGACTTGGCAGGACAGAGGTCTGTGCCAACCTTGGTAACGATAGTCTCAGTGGTACAGAGGGGTTGAAAGCCTGACTGAGGGGAATGCAGAGAGAAGGGGAGGTAGAGAACTAAAGCAGACCATGTGGTGTCGTTTTTCTGGAAAGGAGAGCGGAGACATGAATTGATCTTTAGACCAGCACCGAGATCAGAGAGGACTCAAGGACATTTCAGTGTGCCCTGGGGAAGGAAGGGGTAGACAGGAAGAAATTGATAATGCTGGGTAGAAAGGTCACCTTTGTCAAAGTTCCCATTTTGTTAATAATTCGGGTATATATGCATTTATTTATTTATTTTACTTTAGTTTTTTGGCCACGCTGCGCGGTTTGTGGGAATCTTAGTTCCCCAACCAGGAATTGAACCCGAGCCCTCGGCAGTGAAAGCGTGGAGTCCTAACCACTGGATCTCCAGGAAATTCCCTATGCGCATGTATTTATACTCTTTATTTCACCCAGGTATTTTTTTTTTTAGCTTGGAGAGTTTTTCTCTGGCTATTAATATAATACCAGAGATACATTTAAAAGTTACACTTTTTAATAGGAAGAATATCTGATCCTCCATTTGTGAGACTATGCCCCAAAGGACTGGTTTAATTAGATATATGAGATCCTTACACATGGAAATTCTCACAGCCTTAAAGTTGTTCATTTCCAATGTTCTCTATGCACAGCAGATAACACATGGTCACTCCCATTTACGACCCAGCTTCTGACAAGCTGAATTACCCACAATTCCCCAAAGGCCACATTGTTCCAGGCTGCTGGACCTTGTCCCCTCATGCCACCCCCCATGTGTCCCCCCCCCCCCGGGAACACCCTCCTGGAACATCCCAAAGAAGCCTCCCTACCCTGGGCCTGCACTAACCCCTGCAGGCTCTTCTCCTTGTCTTTCTTTTGTACAGATAACGTGGGACCCAAGAGAGTGTTTGAACCAAGGCTTGCAATTAACCCAACTCCATGAAATGGAGGTCCATTTTTTCAAAACAATAATGATTTATTTTAAAAGGAGTAATGCGTATGCTTGTGAAACATACAAGCAATACTAAGGGAAAGAGTAAAGAAGCAGTAAAACTTCAAGATCACACCCTCAGAAACAGCTATCGTGACCATTTTGCTCAGCGTCCTCCAGATTCTCTGTAATCCTACACTTTCCTGCCTAGAAGAGACCTGTCCCAGGACAGTGGAATGACTCCTGGTTGGAGCTGTCTCTGGCTTACTGACATGATCACCACACAGGGCTTGCCCTCGTTTCTTTTGTATTCCCAGTGTTTAGCACAAAGGACCAGCACCGCAGAGGCACCACAGAGGACCCAGGTACGTTTCTGGAACTGATTAATAAGAGCCTATCAGCCTGCAAAGTAGCAACAGGAAGAATAATACCGTTGCCTGGCACCACTGACAGATGAAGAAATAGATAGATGAAGAAAAACGAATTTGCCGGTTCTGAAGGGGAGCATGGTGTACTGAAAGGTTCATGGTCTCTGCTCTGAAGCAGATCCAAATAAAAGTGGCATTTCAAATCAATGTGGAAAATATATTTTAAACAACTATTGCTGAGATAATTGGTAAATAAGAGAAAAACCTAAAGTTAGAGCCTTACTTCATGCCGTATGAAACCACATAAGAACTAAAAGACCATGTAGGTAAGCACAGCCTTGGGGTAAGTCAGTCAGAACAGACTGACAAAGACATACATATAAAAGAAAGAATCGATTGCTAACAGCACAATATGAAAAGAGGTCTTTAAAAATTGAAAGACAATAGGAAAATTATCTTGAAGTATTAAAGGGTAGCCTTAATATATTCTTATGAATCAGTAAAATAAAAATGCTGATTAGAAATAGGCAGAGGAAATGAGAAATGTCATTTATAAAAAAAGAAATACAAACTGACAATTCACACCAGATTTTATAGGACTATATGTAGAATAGGACTTAAAGTCACTAGGATTTAAGAAAGGCAAATTAAAAGAAGACACTTTTTCCCTACCAGATTGGCAAAAGTTTAAGAAGAATACTAACCCCTGTTGATGGCAATATTTTAAAATACAGGTTCTGGTTGATTGTATACGGGAATAACTTTTCTGTGGGTCAACCTGGCAATATATGTCAAAAGTCTTTAAAGTGTGCATGCTAGTTTATTTATCATTTTCAAAACTAAGAATTTATCACAAAGTATTTAGAGTTACGTGCAAAGGTGTTATCTGTGGTAATCTCTGGTGATGAGATCTCGGGGGTTTTCCCCTTTGTAGTTTTCATTGTTTTCTAAGCGTTCTGAATTGAACTTACATCTCTTGATTACAGAGAAAAAATAAATGATGACTTTCATTTAAAGATGACAAATTAAATGTTGATGTTTACTTCTATTTCTTCCCTAAGCCAAACTAAAGTAACAGTAAAGCGATTTTTAAGGCATAGACCCGCAAGAAAAGAGAGGAAGGAAAAAGAAATTTTTTGGAAGCTATAAAATGAAAGAGGAGAAGAAACTGATTTCAGCAAACCTGAGCCAACAGTGGGGAAAGTCAAGATTCACACCACAGACCTTCAAAAGGCTCAGAAGCAGCACCAGTTTTCTTTAAAGTGGAGAAAAAGATGAAGCAGAAAACG